>NC_047027.1:18784010-19984010 GCF_902652985.1 Pecten maximus
CTGCTTTATAAAGAACCGCTTTTTGGGGAAAAAATTTTAAAAGACAAAAATTTTAAAAAAAGGTTAAAAATATTGGTTTAACTTTACTCTTCAATTTTACCAAAAACGAGGAAACCGGGTTTCGGTTGTTTTGGGGAAAAATCGAAAGGGTTAATGGGGGCCGATTTTGATGCGGTTTTCGGCATTCGTGGTTTTTTTTACTAAACCGAATAATATATTTAACTAAATAATTTCGTTACGGGTACACTTTAAAGTCAGTGAAGTTCCTGTACATGTAGTCCTATCATCGAGAGCATGCATTGCCACTGTTTCGGACTTTGTCGTGAGAATTTTCAGATGAACCCGCCTGATAACATGATTTAAAGCTGCTATTCCTGCTCAGTATTTTCCTTTGAAGTTTGAGTTATACATTTCTGTCCAAAAATCAGATCGTTTTAAAATGTAAAATGTTGTCATAGTTTATAAACAAAACCTAGCCGAATCGACTTATCATGGTAGCCGAATGACGTGAACACTGTTTGTCATCGCCTTTTGTTCCAAAAATTTTAATTAGGAAAAAAAAAAAGAAAAAGAAAAAAAAAAAAAAAAAATAAAAAAACCCCAAAAAATTTAAAAAATTTTAAAAAAAAACAAAAGCAAATTCCCCCCCCAAAAAAAAACCACAAGAAAAATTTTAAAAACACAAAAACCAGACAACCAAAAAAACCCCAACCCCAAAACCAACAAATTCAAAAAAAATTTAAACTCGAAAAAAAACCCAAAAAAGGGAAAACCCAACAAGCCAAAAAAAAACCAAAAAAAAAAAAAAAAAAAAAACCCCAAAAAATTTTTAAAAAAAAAAAATTATTTAAAAATTTTTACCAAAAACTAACCCCCAAAAATTAAAAAAAAAACCCCCCCCCCAAAAAAAAAAAACACCTTTTTTAAAAAACCCCAAAAAAAAAAAACCCCAACCCCAAAAAAAAAACTAAACCCCCCAAAAAAATTTTTTCCTCCCAAAAAAAAAAATTTAAAAAACCCCCCCAAAAAAAAAAAAAAAGGGGGGGGGGGGCCCCCCCTTGGAAAAAAAAAAAAAAAAAATCCCCAAAAAAAAACCCCCAAAAAAAAAAAAAAAACCAAAAAAAAAAAACCAAAAAAAAAAAAAAAAAAAAAAAAAAAAAAACCAAAAAAAAAAAAAAAAAAAAAAAAAAACCCAAAAAAAATTAAAAAATTATTTCAATCCCCAAAACCCCTTTTTAAAATTTAAAAAAATTTTTTCAATTTTAAAAATTTTTATTTTTTTCTATTTAAAAAAAAATTAAAAAACCTTCCCCCCCTTAAAAAAATTTAAAATAACCTTTTTAAAAAACCAATAAAAATTTTTAAATTTTAAAACCCTTTTTTCAAATTCTCCCATCCCCATTCCCCAAAAAAACATTTATTTAAAAACCCAAAAAAAACGGCCAAACCCCAAAAGACAAACCCCAAAACAAAAAAAAACCCCAAACAAACCCCCCAAAATTTTAAATTCTCAAAAAAATTTTTTTAAAAAATCAATCCTTTTTTAAATTTATAATAATTAAAAAATTTAACATAAAAACCCCCCCCCCAAAAAAAAAAAAAAGGGGGGAAAAAAAAACCCCCCCGGGGGAAAAGGGGCCAAAACCCGGAAAAACGAAAAAAGGGGAAAAAAAAAAAAGGGGGGAAAAGGAAAAACCCCCCCAAAAAAGGGGGAAAAAACCCCAGGCGGGCCGAAAACCCCGGGGGGAAAAAAAAAAAAAAGGGGGGGAAAAAAACCCCGGGGAAAAAGGGGAAAAAAGGGAGGGAAAAGGGGCCCAAAAACCGGGGGAAACCCCCCCAAAGAAAAACAAAAAAGGGGGGGGGGGGGGGGGAAAGAGGGAAAAAAAGGGGAAAACCCAACCAAACCAGGGGACAACCCCCCAAAAAAGGGGGGAAAGGGCAAAAAAAAACCCCAGGGGAAAGGGGCCCCCCAAAAAAAGGGGAAAGGGACAAAAAGGGGGAAAAAAAGAGCCGCAAAAAAGGAAAGGGGCAAAAAAACCGGAAAAGACCCACACAAAAAGGGGGGCAAAAAAAGCAAAAAAAAAAGGGGGGGGCGACAAAAAAACCCCAAAAAAAACCCCAAAAATAAAAAAAAGGGGCCAAAAAAAACACCGGAGGACAGCGGCACACAGAACACCCGGAGGGACAAGCGCAACAGAAAAACAGGAAGGACAGAGCCACAAGAACACCGGACGGAAAGGCCGGCACAGAACACCGGAGGGACAAGAGCCCACACAGAAACACGGAGGGACAAAGACGACACAGACCAACCGGAGGTACAAGAGCCGACACAGAACACCGTGGAGGAACAAGAGCCGCACAGAAACACCAGAACAAGACGCACAGAAACACCGGGGACAATAGCCTACAAATCAAACCGGAGTACAAAGCCACACAGAACACCGGAGTACAAGGCCCACAGAACACCGGAGGACAAGAGCCGCCACAGAACACCGTAGGACAAGATCTAGCCAAGACCACCGGAGGACAAAGCCGACACACGACACCGAGGTAACAAGCGGTACACAGAACACCGTGAGGTACAACCGTGCACAGAACACCGAGTTAATTACAGTACCAACTAACACCTTAGTGAACAAATCCATCCACATAACACCTTTATTACAATATCCTACACATACACCGATTACTTATCCGACAATCACCAACATATCCTACCATATTTACAATCTCGTTCACATAACACTGTATACAATATCCTACACATAACACCTTTATTAACAAATCAAGACATAACAGTATACACAACTGTTATTTTTTTTTTTTTTTTTTTTTTTTTTTTTTTTTTTTTTTTTTTTTTTTTTTTTTTTTTTTTTTTTTTTTTTTTTTTTTTTTTTTTTTTTTTTTTTTTTTTTCCTAACATAACTTTCAAAAAATTTACAACCCTTAACTTTCAAACCCAAACCAACAACACCATCCCCCAAACAAAAAATTCACAAAGCCCGACAACCCCCAAAACAACCGGGGACAGGGAAAAAACTAACAAACCGAAAACCTAACAAACCCACCAAACCCAACAAAAAACCCCCAAAAACCCAACCCACAAACCCCAAGGACAACCCCAAACCCAAAACCCCAACAAAACCGAAAACACCCAAAAACCTAACAAATCCACACAACACTACAACCCACAACACCTTTTACAACGGAAAACACCAAAACCCCAAAACCCTAACCCAAACAACCAAAAACCCAGGGGAAAAAAAGCAAGGGAAAAAATAAACGCAGGACCATATCCAAAACAAAACCCTTTTAAGCCACCGGAAAGGTTAACACCGGTTGGACGTAAAAACACTAAACCTTTTAATTCCCCGAACCCTTTTCCCCCCAAAAAACCCGGGGGGCAAACCCGCAAAACCCCCGGGGGAAAAAACCCCCAAAACGGGGACAAGGCCACCAAAAACCCGGGGGAAAAAACCGAAAACCTGAAAAGGGGGAGCCCGGAAAAAAAAATTTTAAAAAACCCAAAATTTTTCCCCCAAAACAAACCCCTTTTTTGACCCCGGGAAAAAAAACCCTTTTTATTTTCCAAACACCCAACCAAAAAACCCCTTTTTTAAAACCGCACAACAACTATACCGACCAACCACTGAGGGAACAAAAAGGACAACCGGACCACAGACACAGACAAACCACACAGAACGGAACAAGCCACACAAACACCGAGACAGCGCGGGCACAAACACTTGAGGACAAGAGCCGAACAAACACCTTAACGACGAACAGAACTGAGGGACCTTTAAATATCCTACACAGAACACTTAGCCGCCACAGAACACCGTTAGGGACAAAGCGCGTGCAAAAACACCTTATTTACAATATCCTACACATAAGACCTTATTTACAATATCCTCCACATAACACCTTATTTACAATATCCTACACATAACACCTTATTTACAATATCCTACACATAACACCTTACTTACAATATCCTACACATAACACCTTATTTACAATCTCGTTCACATAACACCTTATTTACAATATCCTACACATAACACCTTATTTACAAGCTCGTAGACATAACACCTTATTTACAATCTCGTTCACATAACACCTTATTTACAATATCCTCCACATAACACCTTATTTACAATATCCTACACATAACACCTTATTTACAATATCCTACACATAACACCTTATTTACAATATCCTACACATAACACCTTATTTACAATATCCTACACATAACACCTTATTTACAATCTCGTACACATAACACCTTATTTACAATCTCGTTCACATAACACCTTATTTACAATATCCTACACATAACACCTTATTTACAATATCCTACACATACCACCTTATTTACAATATCCTACACATAACACCTTATTTACAATCTCGTACACATACCACCTTATTTACAATATCCTACAAATAACACCTTATTTACAAGCTCGTAGACATAACACCTTATTTACAATCTCGTTCACATAACACCTTATTTACAATCTCGTTCACATAACACCTTATTTACAAACTCGTACACATAACACCTTATTTAAAATATCGTACACATAACACCTTATTTACAATATCCTACACATATATATATAAATTGGTATGGCTTTGAAAATTGAATGAATACACAAAATACAATCTGACCATGTAAACAATATAAATATTATTAATGCAATTTGCGAAACCATACCAATCAATATATTTTAATTATTTATTGACAAACATTTGCGAGACGACCTACGCTGTTCTCCAACAGCTCTTGTTTACAATCTCGTACACATAACAGACAACAATGTATGTATTGTGATGACAGTAGTCACTGAAACGTCATGTTCAAATCAAACGCTGGTTGTGATATACCAAAGCTTTAGTTTAAACGATGTTTATTAATATTCAAATACTTACACACAACAACACAATACTGATAATCTATACATATAGAATTGGAAAAAAAACTAAAAGCTTTGCCGGTTATATTTTTAAAAATAATTATATTTTTTTATATTGAAACATAACATGATCGACATTAATTATATATAAGAAATAAATGAGTAATTAAATATACCTATAAAATCTATGTAATTTGGAAGTATAATCACGAAATCGTTTTTCGAACTCGATAGAATAGAGGCGATAGAATAAAATTATGGTAAAATATTATCAAAACAAGATTGTATGTACATCATGTAAAAGCGTACACAGGGGCTTGATACAATAATTAAAATTGTATCTGTTCAGTATACAATCATTATGTATAGGTGGGTATGTTTTAAAGTCATAGAATCTTCGATATTCATGTGGAAAATGTGCGACCAGTTTCCAAGGTAACAACTCTTAAGTTTAATAAAAATCAATTCCAAACTTACCTCACATTGTTTTGTTTTCACCGTAATAGTCATAATTAAGGAGACATAGCCGATTGTTTTCCGCCCAACTCATTATAATCGCAAAATACCTACCAATTTTCAACATACAAAAATCGCATTTCTCCCGTAATATTCCAAGTGAAAGAAAAAGCATTTTCCATTAGACATTATTTAAGCAATGAACAGTGGTTTTAATGTTGTTATTGTCGATATGGCAGCAAGATGTATGATGGCCAAATGGCATAGGAACTTTGGTTTGGTTTGGTTTATTTTGTTTAGCGTCCTATTAACAGCTAAGGTCATTTAAGGACGGCCTCCCGTGCGTGCAACATGCATGCGTGTGGCGAGTGCGTATGTGTGTTTTGGGAGGCTGCAGTATGTTCGTGCTTAAGTCTCCTTGTGATAGGCCGGAACTTTTGCCGATTTATAGTGCTACCTCACTGAAGCATACTGCCGAAGACATCCAGCAGCACACCCCCACCCGGTCACATACTGACAACGGGCGAACCAGTCGTCCCACTCCTAATATGCTGAGCGCTAAGCAGGAATAGCAACTACCATTTTAAAGACTCTGGTATGTCTCGGCTAGGGGACAGAACCCAAAGCCTTCCTCACAGGGGCGAACACTCAACTAAAGGCCAAAAGTGAGGCATTGTCAAGGAAGACATTAGGAAGAAGAAAGTTGTTCCGAAAGAAGAGAAAAGAAAAGATCCCAAATTTAGTCGCCTCTTACGATCATGCAATGGGGGCAGCAGGTACAATTCTTACGCCCTACCTGCAGGGCAAGGCATGGGAACCCATGCTACATTTGCCCACCATACATCTTGCTGCCATATCGACTGTAACAACATTAAAACCACTGTTCATTGCTTAAATATTTACATTTGCTCCGCATTTCCCCATTGACACAATGCTAAGAGGCAGAGCAAATGTAAATATATAGTTATACCGATTAAAACAGATGGTGTTTTATGAAGAAATCTCGCAGATCATATGCCTTTAATGGATAACAACGGTATGCATTATTAAGTGGATGGGCTGTGTCTCGATAACAATAGAAGGCATTGTATTAACTTGTTTGATCATCAAGGATGACATAATCTTATTCAAATTATTTATGCAAATCATTCGTGTCGCCTTGACTAATGTATGCATCTTATGTCAATTGTAATTAATGGTTATGGGAGGTGTACCGTAATTTATGTGTGTTTAAATCGGTACCGATGACACGTACAGCATTGAGCTATTTAACGGACAAGGCTGAACAAGGCAGCTACCTGTCCACACACATAGATGTACATACACGTGTACATGTAATATTGCGAAGTACAGGTTGTCTTACCTGCGACATTTATAGCCTCTGTTCATGAGCATTCACGTTAAATGCAGGACTCTATCTGGCGCAGTCGCTTCGGGAACAAAGGGTCTCTAGATCGAGCCCTAGTAGCGGTAGAATATTTGTCATTGTCCTTCCTATATCGATTTGTATAAAATTCAGAAAAAAATTTTTTTAAACTTTATTACAGTAAAACTCGAAGTTGACGGGACCAAGTAAAATATTCGACTTATGTGGAAGTTCCACTTAACCGTATTTGTATGTACGGTATTTGCAATTACATAGCTGACCTGAATTCATCGGTTGTCTTTTGTATGTATATTTCCAATAACATGTTTTGACAAAGCAATACATTTTTTACACAATAACTTTTTTTTGATAATACAATGGAAAATACTTCGTATTGTAAACACAAGTCATGCAGCGCGTTTGATCAATTATGTATACCAATGTCAGTAGTGTATTGAATTATAATTCGTTAATTGGTGGTATGACATCACTAGCCAAGGTTACATAAACAACAAAGAATACTGACATAACAATGAAACCATCAATTAAATTCAAAATCGATAAAACGAGACATCAACAAAACAAAGATTTGCATGGAGACTCCCGGTAAAAGTAAAGGGAGAATACACCATGTGAGCCGAGAGAGAAATCAAGGTCAGATCTAGATCTGGGTCACGGTTAGAATGCATAATGACATGGAACCACTAGGATGCCATAAGCATCAAACATTCTTCGATCATGATAACACATTTTTCGGCATAGCCGTATAATATTCTTTTGGCCCCGGATATGACGCGACAGGTGGCGTTACTGGTCAAGATAAAGTATGTGATTGGTCAATGTAGCGGTAAATGCAAAATGCAGATATGTAGTTAAAAACGAAACAATGTTAAGATTGAATGCAAGCTGAATAAGTGGATGTATCTTTTCAAATGACACATTAATAAAATTATATTTCTGATTCAAATGCAGTCTTATTATCACCAAAAATGATTCAAACTGATATAATTTTGTTATTCGTGCTGTAAAGTTCGTTAATTTATTTCACCAGCAGTTTTACATTATAACCACCAGCATTAAAACTATGCCGTTTATATTTTTAGCCCACCATCATCAGATGGTGGGCTATTCAAATCGCCCTGCGTCCGTGGTCCGTCGTCCGTCCCTCCGTCCGTCCGTAAACAATTCTTGTTATCGCTAATCCTCAGAAAGTACTGAAGGGATCTTTCTCAAATTTCATATTTGGGTTCCCCTTGGTGCCTAGTTATGCATATTGCATTTTGAGACCAATCGAAAAACAACATGGCCGACAGGCAGCCATCTTGGATTTTGACAATTGAAGTTTGTTATCGCTATTTCTGAAAAGTACTGAAGGGATCTTTCTCAAATTTCATATGTAGGCTCCCCTTGGTGCCTAGTTATGCATATTGCATTTTGAGACCAATCGGAAAACAACATGGCCGACAGACAGCCATCTTGGATTTTGACAATTGAAGGTTGTTATCGCTATTTCTGAGAAAGTACTGAAGGGATCTTTCTCAAATTTCATATGTAGGCTCCCCTTGGTGCCTAGTTATGCATATTGCATTTTGAGACCAATCGGAAAACAACATGGCCGACAGGCAGCCATCTTGGATTTTGACAATTGAAGGTTGTTATCGCTATTTCTGAGAAAGTACTGAAGGGATCTTTCTCAAATTTCATATGTAGGCTCCCCTTGGTCTGTAGTTATGCATATTGCATTTTGAGACCAATCAGAAAACAACATGGCCGACAGGCAGCCATCTTGGATTTTGACAATTGAAGATTGTTATCGCTATTTCTGAGAAAGTACTGAAGGGATCTTTCTCAAATTTCATATGTATGTTTCCCTTGGTGCCTAGTTATGCATATTGCATTTTGAGACCTATCGGAAAACAACATGGCCGACAGGCAGCCATCTTGGATTTTGGCAATTGAAGTTTGTCGCTATTTTTCAGACAGTACTGAAGGGATCTTTCTCAAACATTTTTGTAAGTTCCCCTTGGTCTGTAGTTCTGCATATTGCATCTTGGGACCAAAAGGAAAACAACATGGCCGATAGGCAGCCATCTTGGATTTTGACAATTGAAGTTTGTTATCGATATTTATCAGAAATTGCTGAAGGGATCTTTCTGAAATTTCATTTGTAGGTTGCCCTCGGTGCCTAGTTATGCATATTGGATTTTGAGACCAGTCAGAAAACAACCTGCCCAACAGGCAGCCATCTTGTATCTTGACAATTGAAGTTTGTTATCACTATTTTACAGAAGGTACTGAAGGGATCTTTCTCAAATTGCATATGTAGGTTCCCCTTGGTCCCTGGTGTTGCATTTTGGGACCAATCCGAAAACAACAGACAGCCATCATCGCTAAATCTTAAATTTTATATATGGGTTCCCCTTGTTTGAAAAGTACTAGAGGGCTGTTTCTGAATTTTCACAGATTAGTAAGACTTAGAGGAAGGGAAAAGTAGAGAAAAGATCAATCTGACATGGAACCTATAAAGATCATTCAATGGTGGGCGCCAAGATCCCTCTGGGATCTCTTGTTTAAAGATATTTCTTGTTTATTATTATAACATGAAAAAGGGTGTTAGAGATTTTCCTTCACACAAACGCCGGACAAATGTCATTTGCTTATAAAGAAAATTCACAGTCCTGGTGAGGGATATGCACTGAATACAAGTTGTTATAGCTTATTACATTTCAAAGCTTTTATTAATGTTGACCTGTAGGGACAAATTGTCGTCTGTCGACAAGTAAGATATTTCAGATTGACGCTATGATGTAAAGTCGACATGTAAAGATAAAAGCTGATAGGTGAAATGAGTCATGTCATAAAAACGTTTGAATTCGTAACAAATCGGTTATGTATATGCCGACATGTTGAGAAACAACTCAGCACGTCTCAAAGTATAAGTCGGCAGAATGAGAGACAAGTCGGCGAGTACACTTATAAAACAAAGACTTCTATTTATCAGTCCTGTGACAATCCTTGCAGCTTCTAACTGCATTTTGGAATTTCTTTGTACCATAGTTGTTTCACACTTCACAAGCGTATTCCAAAAGAGGTCGAGTGTATGTAAGAGGAGAATTTCTCCAAATAATTTTTTTTTTTTTTTTTTTTTTTAAACAAGTTTACGGAGGGTTGTTATATAGATAATTTACTGACATTATACTCTATATGTACATTCCATTTACAGTCATCAGTAAGAATAACGCTTAGGTGATTAGGTAATTTTGATTGGAATGTTATCGAAAGTAAGGGAAGGAATAAAAGTAAAAAGTTGTCAATTTGATATGACTAGGGCCGTTTTTTGTTAGGATTAAAAGACATTAGTTTTACCAATCATATTTTGCCTCATCTTCAATTAGATTTTGACCATGGGATGAGCAAGAGAGAGAGAGGTGTCATCAGCAAAATGTCTGTATTAAGAAAAGAGGAAAGACCGGAGAACAGAACCTTGAGGGACGCCGCCATTAATTTTCTTGAATGAAGATACCGCGTCCGTTAAAAAGACATCATAATTTTCTACAGGCGTGATTAGGGAGTGATAAATTCCAATAAGATGATGTGTTGTGGAACGATTAGGCAGAAATTCTGACTGATACAGTCAAAATTGTTTTAAGAGACCCTTCAAGGGATCCTGGAAAAAAGGTCACATATGACAGTTTGTCTCTTAATTAAATCACCACTATTCGACAAAAAAAACTAAGAAAGACCATATACAGTATCAGACTTTTTAATTAAAGCATACATTGCATTTTAAAATCATATACAACATCAGATAATATATCTGTAAAATGAATTAATATCAGCAAAATCATAAGTTAAAAAACTGGAGTATGCAAATTAAAAGCTGCTAATAAATGAGAGAAATATTATTTCCAATATTTAACTAATTAAAAAATAATCATTTTGCTGGCTGGATCGAAATATATATCACAATCAAGTCAAACTTCTTGCAAAAAAGTGACTGACCGTCACCTGTTTACACTTATCTGTCACCAACTCCAAAGTGAGAAACTCTTCCATTTTTACCAAACAGAGAAGCATACGTGTATGTCCCTGGCTGGCACTGAACATTTTTAATTGTTCAACCATACTAATAGCATCTCTCAGTGAGATCACCTCATCACACTTCATTTTTTTGTTCACTGTTTTAAAAAATTCCTCAAAGATTGAACTTGTCATCCAGGCTTTTGAGTTAAAACAATAATCTACAGGTAAAGGTAAATTAAAATTGTAAATTAGATTTATTTTCAATTAAAAATCATTGTAAGCATACTTATATATACTACGCGGTCATTCTCACTACGTTACATGAACATCTAACAACATCACATAAGGGGTCACGTTCAGATGACCATTGAGACTTTCAGGGCGAACTGTCAATTTGTCGATGTCATCGAAGCAAAACATTTCGTCACAGCATGCATATAGCTATATGCTTTTTATATGGGACGAAATGACTTGAAAACAATTGACAGATTATGCAAGCTGTGCACTCTAGTCATACTAATTCGGACATATAAAGTTCACTTCCAAGATTCTGGAAGTAGTCATTTGATTGGCTAATCCAAAAGGTCACCCTGACGTGACCCCTTATGGGATGTTGTTAGATGTTCATGTAACGTAGTGAGAATGACCATCTAAATTTTTATTAGATTGCGCAAAAATATTTCTGTAGCTCTTTCAATCATGTATGTTTTACATGTTAAATGTTTTTAAATTTAATTTGTGATCACATCATTTCACAATTTCCTTATTCTAGACCGATTCGTCGCATGGCAACAAGATATTAAGAGATAGAGGATATCTAACAGTGTCTTCAGTAATACCAAATCTATTTCACGAGTGGGGCTAATATTTTGATATTTTTCACGAGTGCGCAATATCACTTTTACAGAATGAATAATTTTTGATATTTCACTGGTAAAAATGTAATAAAAACGCATTTCCACCAGCAGACATATTGCTATCTTTGCGACAACGTCATACATTTTTATTTCAGTGTTGGGTACAGAAATGTCAAGCTGGGTTTCTGTAATACATGGAACGTCAACATCGTCTGTTAGTGAATACAGACGGTTTAGTCTTTTTCTCAGACTACGTAATGTTTAGATGAAGTTACTAAGAGTTCTGGTATCTGAGCAGCTATTGTAATTTTGTCCATGTTTGGGTGTATATCGCTTCCATTTAATAAAATAATTGAAATTGAATTGAATGGATTATGGAAGTAGTGGGAAAACTGCAGTAGCAGAAAGATCTGATGCAGACACTTGAGATTGGAGAAAAATGTTTGGAAAGATTTGATGTAATTTCTTTTAAAACTAAAGGTGACCAGGATACACCTCGATTTACAATAGAAACATCATATGGCGTCCTCCAAGTAAATGTATCATTTACCCAACATGGAAGACGAAAACAAAAAATTGACGATAATAGATGGAGGTCGGTCAATGTAAATGGATTACACATGCACAACCACACGCATACATGTCGCACGCACGGGAGGCCGTCTTTAAATGACCTTGGCTGTTAATAGGACGTTAAACAAAATAAACCAAACCAAACCAAACCTAGGGAAGGTTGGGGGGGGGGGGGGGGGGGGGGGGGGGGGGGGGGGGGGGGGGGGGGTATAGTACAGACATATTAGAGAAAAGTAAATTGATAAAGAGACAGCAAGAAGAATAGCACTTTGAGACCTATTCACTCTTTTAAAAAACATGCATCATGCTTTGCATGAAATCTGTTAATGTTTCACATGTACTATGATGCTACTATTGAACATGCATGGGGGACTGCGTGCACAGTACTGTAGTGAAGTTTTCCTTACACAAACAAAAACTTAACATTAATTTTGACCTCAAAAGTGATCTTCTTTCGGATGTATATCGTGTGCTATCGAATCGGAACAGGAATATAATCAAAGAATGCAGGAAACCGGGCATAAATTGGAGAACCAACATAACCGCCAGTTTCAGAAATACCATGTCAAACTGGACAGTCAGTCATTTGAGGCCTGGAAGACTGATAGAAATAAAAAACAAAAACAAAAACAAAAAAACTATAAACCGTCAAAATGTGTTTATATGAAGTAAAAGGGAAAATGTTATGTTATTGACAACGACCTTGATTCAAATTAAGGAAGAATTATAACAGAAATACACTAAAAGATAGAACAGATTATCAAAGGAATACACTGTATATACTTTATGGAATAATTACTGAAATTCAGTGGTAATTTCGTGAAACGTGTCGATGTTTTGATTGAAATTCAAAGCCAGACGAAAGTGTCGAGCTTCTGTGATTTCTTCTGGAGAGAATATGCTGTGCTCTTGGAATTTTGGGTTTATTAAATGTGAACTTACTCTTGGATTACGGATATCTTTGTATTATTTAGTGTTATTTTTCCATTTTATACTGTTTTCGAAACCAAAACAATCTATTGTTATAGCATGAAATATAGTTAAGACAGATCTACTTCTATCACCTTCAACTGTGGAGTAGACATGTCTCAACTATATTTCATGCTATAACAATACATGACATCACAACCATGTTTTAAGGTAATAATATAAATGGGAGTGATATAAAAAGGATAGGATATAAAAAGGAAATGATATTAAGGAATATGCTATGAAAAGGAAATCACACTGTATATAAAAATGTAATGATAGTAAAAGGATATGATATCACAAAGATATGATATAAAAAAGGAAATTATATAAAATGAATTGATATGAAAAGAATATGATATAAAACAGATATGATTTATAAAGAAATTATGAAACAGGAATGATATAAAAATGATTTGATATGAAAAGGATATGGTACAAAAAAGGATGTGATTATCAGGAAATCTTGTGAATGATATAAAAAGGATATGATATAAAAAAGAAATGATATAAAAAGGCAATGTTACTGAGAAGATGTAATATAAAAAGGATATGATATTTAGGGATCTTATATTAAGAAAATGATATGAAAAGGAAATAATTATAAAAGGATATGTTATTTAAAGGATGTGATATGAAAAGTAATGATAATAAAAGGATGTGATATAAAAAAGAAGTTGACATAAAAAGAAATTTTATGAAATATGAATGATATGAAAAGGAAATGACATAAACAGAAATTGACATAAAAAGGATATGATATCAAAAGGAAATGCTATAAAAATGATTTGATATGAAAAGGATATGGTACAAAAAAGGATATGATATAAAAAAGAAATAATTTATAAGGACATTTTATAAAAAAGGGATTTATATAATAAAAAGGATATGTTATTTATAGGATGTGATATAAAAAGGATATGATATTAAAAGGATCTGATATGAAAAGAAAATGATAGAAAATGGAAATGATATAAAAAAGGATGTGATATAAAAGGGAAATTGTATTAAAAAATGACATAAAAGGGATGTGATATAAAATTGATATAATAAAGAAAGGATAATCATGATATTAAAAGAAATTGGTTTAAATGGAAATGATATAAAAGGGATGTGATATAAAAAGGATGTTTTATTCTATCATAATATGAGATGGCAATATAAGACTTTCAAAATATAAGAAACCAACATAAGAATATCAAAATATGAGATGCGAAAACAGGATTATCATATGCAGTACGAATCATAGTAAAAAAATAGACATTTAGCGCAAGAATTGTAACTGTTTTTAATCAGATGCACATAACATTCACACAATACAATGCACATATTTCATTATGGCTATGCAACGTACACAGTTATACACACACACACATGTAATGAATCTGTTAATATGTGTACGGACCGACAGGCGAGAGTTAATAATGATATTAACCACGAGTTTGAACAGTTGACTTCTCTGGTATGATACTCTCACAACTATATACTATCAACTTTGACTAATCATCTTAAACAACATTATCCATATCCTCGCTAGCCATAATAGGGACTTATTAGGACTATCTGACGATGAAAATGAAATAATTATTGCTGCGGTGCAGAATTTTATTCTTTATTCTAAAAGGTTTGACTAAAAGGAACCTGAATAGATATCAAAGTTAACCCCCAGTAACAAATTAAACTGAAACTATGTACGTGATAATTATGTATCAATATATAATATTCAAACAACTCGCAACTTATTTTCATTATATATGCTCCACCAATGTTCTTTAACTGATAGTTCATTCCTTGAATATACATCTGATGTTTTAATTCATTTTCATTTATATTACTACATATGTAAATTGTAAAATGATTAAGCAGTATTGTGACTGGAGCACTATGCTATATAAAATTATGTTAAATTTCGGAGGGAGATTGATTGATATCAGGTTTAAGCTTTTCAAATCCTTTTCCAAATTATGAACAAATATTTTTGTATGCAATATCTATGGATTAAACAAAATACTGTTTAAACTAACCATAACTAATGTGATTAAATATCCATGTATTTAATTTAATACAATGTAATATAATTTATTTTTATTCCACTAATGTTCTAATCTAACACTACTGTCAATCACTCGTTTTAGGTAAAATAACAATAATTCGACAACTGCGCTGAATACTTTGGCAAAACTTGAGCGAGAAATGGATTTATAGAATCTTCAAACTTGTTTCTAAATCCCTCATGATGAAATACTTTGTAGTATGTATACTCGTGATTAAAAAAACCTCCGGTTGTGTGTGGCATGATTCTACACTTGCTTTCCATAATAAACAGTAGCCCTCCATCTCACACCCCATCAAAGGCATGAAAAACATCCTGAATTCTACGTGACCGCTACACATGTGTAGACAGTTCATTGATCTTTTTATTGATCATTCTGTTATGAGATGAAGTACGGGCGGACGGGTGGGCGGACGGACGGACAGAAAGCTAGCTAGCCAGCCAGCCAGCCAGACAGCCAGACAGGCGTGCTAAACTTAGTAAATAAATAAATTAACGAACGAACGAACGACTATTTCGAATGAACGAATGATTGAAAACAGACGTTATGGTGATAGGTTGACATAAGTGTCTATGACAATTGTTCCTTTTTCCATTATCGCCTTGTTTATTTTATTGAATATAGTTGAAACGAAATAAAAGGAAGTTTAAACGTAAATAGTCGTCTGTCATATGAATAAGTCAATACAAAGGAATGTTCTAATACGGAATCATAAAAGGGGAGTATTGCTTGGAAAATTCGACAATATATTGTATATAAAGGCCTATTTTTTTTTAATTAATACGTTTGGAAAGTAATGGATAATTTAAGTTTTTTTTTAATTGTTATTTTTATTAACAACAAGAATACATATATACAATATATATTTAAACAGTTTAATGATCTCTAGATTGAACTCGTTTTTGCTTTTTCTACACACGTTCTTATTTACTTCATAGCATCACTGCTATTGATTACGAGGATGACATATATATAAATATATTCAAATCGTGTGGGTGAGTCCGAACTTTTCGTAACATTGACATGTGCCCGTTGGAAGAGTTCCGAGGCTGTTCGACAAGGTTGTTACGCATGCGCTTCGCTACGAGAGAAACAAAATGGCGGCCACTAAGATGGCTGGAAAGACCCCTGGCACTGGGGGTATAGTTAGAGTAGGTTACTATGAAATGGAACGGACAATCGGAAAAGGGAATTTTGCAGTTGTCAAATTGGCAACTCATATTGCTACAAAAACCAAGGTGAGTTGTCCTTGTCTCGTCAAAATCTGTCAAATCAACGTAAGTTTTCAGTGCTTTCTGGATCCAAGTCGGATCACGGTGTTCGCGATCTCGATTTGTAAACATTGAACATTTGTTCTTGTGTTGTTATTTGGTTAAATATTTGGAAATTGACAAATACTCTAGTGTGTTTGTCACATCGGTAACAATGACTATGGGTAAATTGAATAAATAAGGTCTTTATTTGGTAAATAATCACCATATCTAGTGTTAAATTACTAAGTCATCGAGTACAGATCTATCATCTAGAGTTAGCCTTTTCAAAAGGACATTCTCAGTAGAGAAGGTATATTATATGCCATGTATCTCATGATTATAGACGAAACAATATACCCCCTTTAAGAGTAATCTCAACAACTACTGGATAAACAATGATATTGAATTCTGCTCGTCTTGCTTCCAGTATCACAAAAATAAAATAAAATGTTTTAGTACAAACACCTGTCGGAGGGGGACAGACATGACATTGTATCTGTTAATAAACTGGATAATGACTCAATTCTGAGTAAAATTTAACTTGTTAAAATGAGAAGGAAAATCAACATTGCTTTCAGTAAACATCTTTTAGTTAACTATTATTTACCTTTTCGTAAATCAGTTGCAATGCACTTTTAAATATGAAATAATATATTGCAAAATTTACTGTACTGCTCAAGTGATTTTGTCTATCTTATGTAGCAAATACCTACTAAAACTGGCATATGATAGGCCAGTTTGTTTATTATACACAAGTTGACAGTTTTCCGCTACTTGGCTATTTGAACATATTGGGAAATAGGGTGAACATATT
Organism: Pecten maximus; assembly: GCF_902652985.1. Classification (NCBI taxonomy): domain Eukaryota; kingdom Metazoa; phylum Mollusca; class Bivalvia; order Pectinida; family Pectinidae; genus Pecten; species Pecten maximus. Next base: position 18,801,298 of record NC_047027.1, read on the forward strand.
CTATCTGGATGTTTCAATCTGTAGGGAAATAGCATGCTGAAATGCTGTCCAAATATTTTTATTGGTAGAGAATCGAAGTAGGCTGAACATGCTGTCAGAACCTGGGTTGGTTCAGTAGCATATTGGTACCATCCGACACTGAATAGATACATGTATGCAATGGTCACCATTGCCTGTTCATCAGGGTGAAAAAAATATTTTTGAAAGCACTCGTCCTAGGAGATGAGTGCCTCATGAGAACCACTCGTCCCTGAACTAGAATCACTCGTCCCTCCGACTTCAGTTTTTAAAAAAAACACATAAAACATGTGTAAATATGTTTTGATCATTACTAGTTGTAATTATACAATTTGAACTACACTTTTGTGAACATTTCCTTAAAAAACGAGTCAGTATATTGTTTGCTTCGCCATGGCCTAACAGGAACTAACAAGTCGGTTCTAATCAGAAAAACCTTTTTTCCAGATTTTGTTTTGAATAAAGTTCAATCATGTATTTGCCTGTGATACTTTTTAATATTAGGTATTAGAATGCCCAAAAACGAGAGATAAAAGTGTACAGAAGTGTGACTCGCTTGTGTTCAAATAGTGGCATTTTGAGTGCCGTTAAAAATTGTCGTATTTGATATGATACGGGTCCGGATTTATTTCTGTCATTTACCTGTATTAGTCTCGCCCTTCTTGATCACAAAAATGCATCAGTATCACGTAGACGCTTCTGCAGTGCAATCGAGGAGAGAGGGCTCACTGCTCGATGAAACTGCTTTAAGTATGATTTAATCCTAATTTGTTTAGAAAATTCTATAGAATTCGTGGAATAAACGTCAAAGACAATATGTATAAACATGATTTATTTGTTATTTTCTTTTGAAATTTACTCATCACCAGGGACGACTGCACGACGACATTCACTTGTCCCCAGCCAAATTTTACTCGTCCAGGACGAGTGGACGAGTGTTTTTTTCGCACCCTGCTGTTTTAACGTGGCGACCCGCCACCCTTAGCTGGGTACCGCCATGCTTACACAACCAAATTCACTCGATCCGCCACGCATGTAATTGTTACCTAATACCCCTATTTTGTATCAATTTCAAGCAGAAAACTGACCCGTTTCTATAGCATTCGATACTCATTACCTATGGCCCCAGTTTTTACAGGTGAACTAGCTATAGGTCTAATTGACGAATTGCGATCTCGGTAAGGTGCCTCACCGTTATGTTTTGATGCGATCGACTGATCTCTTGATCACACCTATATCGATGGTAATAATTAATTAATAGTAGTCTAGGTGTACTGTTTCTGACCATGCGAACAGTTGTGATTGTATGGTTTCGATCGGGACATCAGAGAAAATGTTACCATCATCGACATCGGAAAAACCGACAAGATTATTTTTTTCACAAGAATCAATATTAAACTGGGATAATCAGACTGATAATATTAATACCTAAGCCGATGTTCGAGAAGCTTGGATATATTTTTGAAAAATTCACGGCAATGTCACCATGAAGAGAGGAGCATCAGCTCCTTTTTTGTAACACCATGTGAACGACATGCGATCGCGACACCTGATAGAAAACCTGTTGCCAACAGGATGAAATCTTTGATACATCACGCAAGCCACGGCTACAGAAATGCGCATGGATTGTGTATGAAGATGACGAAGGTAAGTTTAAAATTAACCTATATTTGATTTGATAGATAATGATAATGATAGTGTTATCTATAGGTATTTGATTTTCTTTAATTATTATTAAATATAGATAAGTTATAATTAGCACCTCAAGTATATACAATGTAACATGTACATTTGTAATTAATATGTACTAATTTGATTATACAAATTATAATTTTTGTTAAAATATAATAAAAAAACTTTTTATAGATTTATTGATGGTTTTAATTATTTTGCTTATTACAAATTTGTAGGAAATAGAAGTTCATAATTATAATATGCATGGTAATAACCACAATAAGATTCATTAAGCTTTTCAAAAATATTTATTTATTTATTACCACCAGCAGGAACAGGCTCTCTCATGATCAGAGGATCTTGAACTCTCTGATGATGGAATTTTCTCAGGGAGTTCCCTACATGAAAGCTGCTTCTCTCTAGAAGGGACTGTGCAACAGCAGAATGTTCATGTCATTTGGAGAGACAAATTGTGTTTGGCTTCAATTGTTCATAGTGAAGACTCTTTTCAGGAGAAAATTATAGTGACTGTGTTGAATTGATATCTTATATGAAGTTATATTGTGGCTTTTGCATTGCTTTAAATACTTTATATATTCTTATATTATGTCCAGTAAAAGTTGCTATTTAGTTTGATTTGTAGATGCTGTATCATAGATATAATAGTTGCTATTAATATGTTCACTGATAATATTATAGTGCAATTTAATAAATTAATAATTGAAATGTTTTAACTTATAATACTAGACAATGCAATATGATCTTGATGTGAATGTTTATCATATTTATAACAGTAAAAGATGCTATTTGAGTTTGTTTTATTCAATATTAAAGAACAGCGAGTTGGAATTGAGATTGAAATGGTTTTGTGAAAATAAATTGATGATTGTCAAAATGAGAAATGTATGTTTGTAGTTTTTTCAAGTAATGGTATAAGCTGTTATTTTGTTTTAATTTACAAGATATATGTGGCATAGAGTGAGCAAATGATTAAAATGCATATTTATTTAGAACTAAATTAAACAACATAATTAAATCTCTATTCTTAATGTCATAATTGATGATGTTTCTCGAAACGTCGCACTGCGATGCTGCATGACATCCACAAAAGTACATGTTCAGAAAAAATTGTCAAAAAATTTTCCTCCACCCATCATTTTGAAATTGTGGTGACCCTGATGTATGTGGAGTGGGTGCATACTAAAAGTACACACCCTTCTCTCACAGTTCTGTCACTTTTGAAGGCATGAACTCCTGGTTGTCAAAGATTTACCTTGGGAGCCATTAAAAGATCGGGGGCTAAATATAAGACATACAAAGTTGTAGAGATAGAGATTTCAAACTTCTCTTCTATTTAAAAAATAATCAAGGGCCTTTTATTCTCCTGTCGCCAAATCAATAAAAAGATTTCCCACCAAAAAAAAAAGAAAAAAAACCAGGAGAGCAAAAATTATACTTACGTAGGAGAAACATTAAATAATATGCACATGCATGCATGAACGTATAAAACAATATGCTTTTGTTTTGTATCTAGCATTTGGGATTACAGTGAAACGTTATGTAACAACCACCTCAAAATTACGACCACCTCACCATTATACTTTTTTTTCAGTCCCGTTGTTATTCTCTAGTTGTCTTTGTGTTGGTCGCTTCAGTAATAGGACCAACCCACAATTCTGTATAATGACCACATTGTCGTTTAAAAATGGTACATTTACTCTACTGGTATCGTACAGAGTTAAGGTTGTTGATGGTCAAAGGTTGATGTGGTCAACCTCTGTATTAAGACCACTTTCACTCAGATCCCCAGCTGGTGGTCTTAATAGAGAGGTTTCACTGGATGTTTTATCAAAGCAGATAAAAATGTATAAAATGATTTCATTTTCAGCTCCTTTCATGGTCTACTCTGGCTTTAGCAGTCATCGGAGACCTGTGGCAGCCACTGTACATCATGACTTGTCCCAAAATTCCCTGATTTTCAAAATTGTTAGTATTCCCTTAATCGTATAGATTAACCCTACAATTAACCATGATCACTGATTCTTGTGTTATTAGGTGGCAATCAAGATCATTGACAAGACACAACTTGATGAAGACAACCTAAATAAAATATACAGAGAAATTGAGATAATGAAACTCTTGAAACATCCAAACATCATCCGCCTTTATCAGGTAAGTTAGTACTGCAATCTAATTAAAATCCAAATGGTGATTCTCATTACGTTACATGAATATCTAGCGACATCGAATAAGGGGTCACATCAGGATGATCTTTTGGATTAACCAATCAAATTTCTACTTACAGAATCTTGGACGTGAATTTCGTATGTGCGAAATAGCATGACTGGAGTGCATAGCTTGCATAATCTGTCAATTTATTGCAGGTCATGATCATTTTGTCCAATGAAGCATATAGCTATATACATGCTGTACCGAAATGGTTAGCTTCAGATGCATGATGTAACGAATGGGTGAGATATAGATGACATCAAAAAATTGACAATTCGACCTGCGCCCAGTTAACGTTGTTCAAAAGGTGATTTAGGCTAATCATAATTTAACAATAATTTTACAATCTTGATAAAATCCTTTTTGGTAAAACTAACTTGACAAAAGTTTATAATGAGACTATAACACCTGTCAGTCTCTTCCTACCTGTCCACTTTAAGGAACATACCTACATTATTGAAGTAAATGAGAAATGAGATTTTCACTTATTAAGTGATTAAGCTAATCACCTATTGAACAACTGGGCCCAGAAAGTGAAATATTGAGTTAAAAAGGTCACCAGAACGTGACCCCCTTGTGCAATGTTGTTAGATGTTAATGTAACGTAGTGAGAATGACCATCTAGATTTTAATTAGATTGGTCAAATTAGTAGAGGTACTGTTTTCAAACTAATGAGTACACTGCAGACTTAATTTTTAATTAAATTTAAATACTGCCTTGAAAACATTCTGCAGTAATTAAGCATGTTAACACATTTCTTTACTTGATCATAATTCACTGTAAAATATTCCCTAGATAGTTAGGTATACTCACGGTATATAAAATGTATACATATGTACCCTAGAGGGTTTGATTTGAATTATTGGTTTTGACCCTTCAGATTTCTGAGAAAAAGTTATTCGACTTATGAAAAGACTTTAAATCAATGGTCAAATAGATGCCCCAGCAATGATCAAAGCAAAATTAACTCCCGAGTGAAAACTATCAATTATATACGGTAATGAGTACCGAGTAGCCATGCAGGATTTCGCTTCATCACCTGCATGAAGTTATATTAACACAACATTCTTGGGTGCAGGTACGTGTCCACCATTTTGTGTATGCGTTTTGCTGTCTTTGAGATCTACTCTACACTAGAGTAATCTTTCTTTTGATATTCGCATACAATAACAAGGTGTGTTTAATTAACTTTGATTTTAAAGAATGATCGATTATGTAATTTAGCTGTTGATGATCAAAATCAGGAAGCTTTTCTCCGCTGGTCCTCAGCAATTATCAGTACAATGCTATTGTCCACAGTAGAGGGGCCGCGCGCAGTGTCCAAGTGGTTTTAGGTGTCCATATACTTGATCACTAGCCCTCCACCTCTTGGTTGCAAATCCCACATGGGGCAGTTGCCTGGTACTGACTGTAGGTCAGTGTTTTTTCTCTGGGTACTCCAGCTTTCCTCCCCCTTGAAAACCTGGCACGTCCTTAAATGAACCTTGCTATTAATAGGACGTTAAACATAATTGATACAATGCTATTGTCCACAGTACAGGCCTATTGTTATCCTTGAATGACTAGGGCCATTGACCCTTTTATAGTGTTATCACACGTGGAGACAGTAGTGTGACACTGCACCCGGTCACAAGTTCAAAACTCTTGTATGAAGCCTTGGTGGTATGACTATTGAGGGACTTTATTATTATAATTTTTAAATGAGTTATTTCCCTTTATTTCAATATTTTCATTGTGTCTGCTCTAGTTCTTTTAAGACTTGTTTTAAACCAATCTCTTTAAAACTGGATAGGATTTGATTTGTTCCTATGACATAAAGCTTTGGTTTTCTCAAATAAGCAGCATTTGGATTTAGACAGTTTTCCATGTTTCAAGGATCTATGGCACTTCTTAAGCCAATGGGCATATATATATATATTGTTCCAACTGTTTGTACACTTTGTTTTAGGGGCATTCAATGTATGGTTATTCTTGATGCCGTTTTAATTGTTAGAAATGCTTTTGCTTTTATTCTGTGTTCTATATTGTGCTCAAAAATTACCTTGACCCAACTGTTTCTAGTGCATTCAGGTACATATACACTGGTGTTATTAAGAAAAATCAATAGTATTGTCACATTGTACATGTCTATCTATTTTTCCTACGTATTGTCCACTCTGGGGATATAGCACCTGAATAGCAAAATATGACTTTGCGTTTTATAGAATATCAATTCAAGATAACCCACACTGCCAGTTTACCCACCTATGATGAACTTTACTTCTGCAAATATCACAATTCATGTACTTTCTGCAATCAAAGTTGCTTGATAGTATCCATAACTATATGGGATACTGTTGTAAATGATTAGAAAATATAAAAATGTGTTATGTTTACATGTATTGACAGTGTATGAAAGTATATATGAAAATTCCTTTGACAATTTGTCTTCAGAAAATTGAAATCCCATAGCCCAAGTCATTTTTCCATAGACCAATTTTGTAAACATATTGTTGAAAGTAGCATAGCATAAAGTTCTGTGTCACGCAAACACTTGCATCATCCAGCTCAAATGTTTGAAGCAAATAACATGCTGTTCTTGGTAAAAACACCTCATTTGTAATATAAGCTCTGATTGCATATGATCATTTGTCAGAACATATTGGAATGTTGCATTGTTTACATGAATTGTAATATATGTCAGGACTCAAACTTTCATAGCCAATCAGACCAACACTTAGAAATTTTACATAGACCAGTTTTCTACAATCTTGGGCTATCGGACCACCTTTACTTTCGAAAACTGTATTGAACACTTTTTCTCCCACCTTTCACTGATTTGTCTCCCGTTTTGAGTGTACAAGATTTCTCTGTCTTTTTAGTGCATGCAATCTGTCATACTCTAGGGTGTGACAGATTGCACGTGCTCACTTTCTTCACCGGAAGTACTACGGGAACTACTTTTTTTGTTTACATTACGTCGTCTGCTACGTCAACAAACACATTGTGTACACAATAATACAGGTCTACAAAGCGATCTCGGAGATGTTTCAACTGAACAGTTTCCAAAAACAAAAAATGTCTGCCATTCTTTCAAATACAAATGAATCCCCCAACTGTAGGCCTACAACTGAAACTGAGAGCACAAGTGTACCTGACTGCACCGATCGCGACAAAATTGTTCAACTGTCACAAGTAAAAAGATCGCACAACAGCATTTCCTTGTGCCCAACTCCGTCCGATGTCACAAGATCGGTGTTTTATGGATCCACAATCAGTGGGGAAACATTTAACATCCATTTCCACAGCCATAATGACAACACAAAGTCGATTTCAAAGCGACCTCGTGTGATTTACTCCGAGTCGGACAGTGATGAGTGAGTGACGTCACCCCACGTGAAATGGATGAATGGAAATGTGTGCATATTTCCCGCGGTTTTTTGACATGTTTAAAATTGTGTTTCTTGCTACAGAGACATATACTACTGTTATAATGACAAAACAATTAATGTTGTTTGTATAATGCAATTTTAATGTATAACTGAAAGTACCTGATAAAATAAATAGCTATGAATTATTTGAGGCCTACTTTTTTTTGCGTAAAGACGTTGGTATGCAAATATTTTGAGGCGTGAAGTACACTGCCTGACAGATGATATTCATACGCCCATGTGTACTTGTTTACAAACAGACGGAGATCGCCGATGGGAAAACACATAAAGAAAAGAGGTGGGAGAAAAATAATCATTCCCTACCTTGAGGGTGTAACAAAGAAATCTCAACCTTCGGGGGAGATTCTTGAATGTCCAAACCCTCGGCAAGCCTCGGGTTGGACATTCAAGAATCTCCCCCTCAGGTTGAGATTTCTCTGTCACACCCTCAAGGTAGGGAAAGATTCTATTAATGTACATCAGGAAATCAAATAAAACAAAACAACAACAACATAGACCTCATTTTACACTTACATAGTCAGGGAATTAAAAAGAAAAAAGATAGCCTGCATTTATACATGTACATATATATATACTGTATTTTACCAGGTATAAACCCATGCTCAGGAATAACCCACCCCATATTTTTGTGTCGGCGGCGTCGGTGTCGGTGTCGGCGTCGGCGTCGTCCGGAAAATGGTTTTCGTGCGATAACTTTAGTAGTTTAGAACGGATTAATTCGAAACTTCATGGGAAGGTTCATTACCATGATAGCTCGGACAAGTTCGATAACCAAAATTATTCGCACCTTTTTAAAAGAGTTATAGCCCTTTAATTTTTTGCGAAAATGGTTTCCACTCAATAACTTGAATAATTATTACAGGATTAATACACAGGCGACACCTCCACTTCCGTGGAATTCTTGTATCGGCATAGCTATAGGCCTATATTCAAGAAAAAGCCCATTTCCCACTTTAGTCCATTTTCAGTGCACTAGTGCCCTGCGCCGATACCAAGTATAATACGTCGGTTTGATATATTTATGTAAAAGAAAACCCACTTTGCTCATGACCACTTTACCAGGTAGCCTGCAGAAAGCATCTTCAGATAATATAAAAAAAAAAAACAACACTTTGCCCATGATCACTTTACTTATTATCTAATTATATATACACTTTGTATTCGCTAATTTTAAATGGCTGCCTTTTTAGCCCACCATCATCAGATGGTAAGCTGTTCAAATCGCCCTGCGTCCGTGGTCCGTCCGTCCCTCCGTCCGTCCCTCCGTCCGTAAACAATTCTTGTTATCGCTATTTCTCAGAAAGTACTGAAGGGATCTTTCTCAAATTTCATATGTAGGTTCCCCTTGGTGCCAAGTTATGCATATTGCGTTTTGAGACCAATCGGAAAACAACATGGCCGACAGGCAGCCATCTTGGATTTTGACAATTGAAGTTTGTTATCACTATTTCTGAGAAAGTACTGAAGGGATCTTTCTCAAATTTCATATGTAGGTTCCCCTTGGTGCCTAGTTATGCATATTGCGTTTTGAGACCAATCAGAAAACAACATGGCCGACAGGCAGCCATCTTGGATTTTGACAATTGAAGTTTGTTATCACTATTTCTGAGAAAGTACTGAAGGGATCTTTCTCAAATTTCATATGTAGGTTCCCCTTGGTGCCTAGTTATGCATATTGCGTTTTGAGACCATTCAGGAAAACAACATGGCCGACAGGCAGCCATCTTGGATTTTGACAATTGAAGTTTGTTATCACTATTTCTGAGAAAGTACTGAATGGATCTTTCTGAAATTTCATATATAGGTTTCCCTTGAGGCCAAGTTATGCGTATTGCGTTTTGAGACCAATCAGAAAACAACATGGCCGACAGGCAGCCATCTTGGATTTTGACAATTGAAGTTTGTTATCGCTATTTCTGAGAATGTACTGAATGGATCTTTTTCAAATTTCATATGTAGGTTCCCCTTGGTGCCTTGTTATGCATATTGCGTTTTGAGACCAGTCGGATAATAACATGGCCGACAGGCAGCCATCTTGGATTTTGACAATTGAAGTTTGTTATCACTATTTCTGAGAAAGTACTGAAGGGATCTTTCTCAAATTTCATATGTAGGTTCCCCTTGGTGCCTCGTTATGCTAATTGCATTTTGAGATCAATTGGAAAACAATATGGCTGACAGACCGCCATCTTGGATTTTGACAATTGAAGTTTGTTATCTCTATTTCTCAAAGTACTGAATGGATCTTTCTCAAATTTCATAAGTAGGTTCCCCTTGGTCCCTTGTATTGCATTTTTGGACCAGTCTGTCCTGAAAACAACCTGGCAAACAAACAGCCATTATCGTTAAATCTCAAATTTCTTATATAGCTAGGATTGCCTTGTTTGAAAAGTACTGGAGCGATGTCTCAATTTGCACAGATTAGTAAAATGAAGGGAAATGTAGAGAAAAGATCAATCTGACATGGAACCTATGAAGATCATTCAATGGTGGGCGCCAAGATCCCTCTGGGATCTCTTGTTTATTATGCCCCCGATGCTATGAAATGGGGGGGGGAGGGGAGGGGGGGGGGGCATAGTGTTATTACCCATGTCTGTCCTATACCATCCCACCCAATGCAATGTAACTAGCTAATCTCAGGAACTGCTGATGTGATCCTCACCAAACTGTGTTTCAGGGTGTCAATATCAAGTGGCAGAATGGGCATTTATGTCAAGACATATCTTAGTTTTGTTAATAGATATTAATATTTGATATAACAGATCTGTGTTATGTAATATATGAGTACAAACCCTAAATGGTGTGTCTGGAAGGTTTAATATATATTGCAAAACAGAAGTACATGGAATATATAGCACAAAACAATCTACTCGTCTGAAGCTGGACAAGTTGACAGTAAAAATCACTCATACTTTGGCAAAATCATCTGCTCATCATAGGACCAGCTGACAAATGGTTTTGCTCATCCCTGTGCAAAACAGAAGGCATATATAATAGATTAGAGGGTCAAAAAATATATTTCTGTCAAATTAAGACAATTGTTGGAGGGTAGAATGACTCAATGAGAGCTCTCCCAAGATATTTATAGCATATCTTTAAATTTTCTTCTGAAGAAATTGCCACCTGGCTGAAGAGAATTTTTGTGCAGAAAAAGTGTAAAAATAGGGAGAAGTTTGGAACAGGATTCCATGTTGTCCACATATGAAAAAAAAAGATTGATTGTAGGAATTCAGCAAAATAAACAACAAACATGTACATACTAAACATTTGGAAATTTTTGACGTAAATTTATAATCACAGGAGTATGTGATGTATTTTTCTGGGATATTCTATATACAGTAAAACACGGTTATAACGAATTCCAGGGGACTAACTGAATCAGTTCGTTATATTGATAGTTCGTATTACGTGTATTACGAATTTTATTGTTTTTTCCTAAAAACTTCGCTGTCTGAAAATACTAAATAAAATTACAAGCAAGTACAAATGATTAAGGAATGTTCCTCCTCTGTCTCTATTTTCTCCTCGTCTTCACTGTCCAAAACATTCATAATGACTTTTACAACATCTGCATCAATACTGACGAAATCGGTCGCGGTGACCTTTACCCCGGAAGTCTCGTTTTCACTAGCTCTCAATCGCTTGACGATAAAGCCATTGCGAAACATACATATACTGTGTACACACTAATTAGACATCTAAGAATGGATTAACAACTTGACATAAACATCGACAAAACAACTCACTTTATTCAGAGGTCATCGAAAACATAACTCACCGATTCAATAGCCGTACAAAGATATACCCTGAAACATGCCCTCGGGTGCCTATCGATAACACGGTCGTGATCCCCAGGGCATGACTCCGACTTCGGAGATGAGTTCGTACTATAGTGTTAAAATAACATGGAATTTCAGCCGACGGGACCGCTAAATTGGTTCGTTATAGACAATATTTCGCTATGTGAAATTCGCAATATGATTACAGAATTACATAGAAGTAAGAGGGAGAATAGCTGGGGAATCAGGATCAGTTCGCAATATCCATAAAATCGCTATAAGCGTGTTCGTACTAAACGTGTTTTACTGTAGCTAGTATGTTATATATTAATTAATACCAAACTATACCTGAATCCCAGAGAAACATTGTTACAGGCACCTGTGCATGAATTTAGTAAATATTGTTTTGAACTTTCAGTACCTAGGTTTTGATACTGTGGATGACACATGGTATTATTGATTAGGGCTATGTGATGTGCACTATGTCTGACAGCAGTGTCAAGGCTAACCTTGTGTAATATTGATCCAGGCTCTTAGTTAGGAAATGAGGTGTATATATATATATATGTGTGTGTGTATATATTATATAGGTATATACAGTCAGGGAGAAGGAGGTTTAATGCCTTTCATGTTTAATTTGATACCAGTTCATTGGTTACTTGACAAAACATTGATTATGATAAACAAAAACTTAGCAAAATGTATATATATATGTTCAAGGATTTCATCTTTATCAACCGGCTTTTTTTCTCCGTTTTGTTTTTGTTTACATTCGTACCAGTATTCAAATGGATAGATATGCAATAAAGACATTTTTTATATTTATTTTTTTTAATAGTGAAACACGTGACCAGACAAATTTGATGCTTTATCTGTTTCAGGCTATGATATAAAGGCAACGTGTCGTAATTGATTGTACCAGGTCACTCTGACCTTACAGATGTTGACTTTAATTTTAACATTAGCAAGTTAGTTTTTTCTGGGTATATAAGTATCACATTTTGTGAGGGTGGTGGACACAGGATTTTTTCTGCCTTTATATTTCGGGGTCGATCTTCGGCCCCTTTCTCAATTACAAATTACCTTATTTTTTCCTAATTTCAACAAAAATTCTCAACTGATAGTCAACATTTAAACATTTAATCCCATACTATTACCAGGTCGTTGATTTCATGATTAGGCTATATATGCTGTTGTCAGAATCTTCTTGAGGCTGCAGTCTATTTTATGCCCCCATTTTTAAATGCTTAGCTGAATCAAGTTGAGGTGGCCACATACCAACATGGCAGTAATACATAACAAAAAATTTTCTACTATAAGATTATTTGGTAAGATGACCGTAAGTGGTGGGCCGATAATTGAAAAATGATTTGAAATCAAAAAGTGTCCAAAAGTGCTTGAAAAGTACTAGAATTCATACTTGCTTTATGAAACATGTTTTTTTCAGGATCCAATAGTTCATCATAGGAAAATAATAAAAGAAATATTTTAATCATTCGTATTCTTTACTTTAATTTATTATAATATTGGGTTTCCAGTGTTTGGTCATTTATTACAAGCACATGTACCTAGTCTTTCGGATATACTCATACTTTATATATATATGACAAAATTTTGTCATTTTTATCACCTTATTAAGATGAAAATTGAGAAAAAGGGCTGGAAAATTGCTTGAATTTTGGTATGAAAAATCTGTACGAACCAAATGTATGGATGATCAGTATATGTATAATAGCTGGTTCTATATGAAATGTGCTGTACATGCTTATGGAAGGATTACAGCAAATTCATGCATGTCATAAAAGTAATTAAAGACATTTGTGCCTTGAATATTAATTGATGTTGTGAATATCAAATTGAGTATAATTAATGTCTATAGAGAAGTGATTGGTTTCCACTTGATCTGGATCTATATTTGAGATTTTAATGTTCCATTAATTTTTAGTACCTGTCAATTTTGTTACAGGTAATGCAGACAGAACGCATGTTATATCTCGTCACAGAATATGCCAGTGGAGGGGAAATATTCGGTAAGCCTGTTTGATAATAGCATGGTGATGATTTTAATTAACACTTGCTTTTTTTTTGTGCCTGAGAATTTTATCACATCCCCCTAGCTCGCTCCAATTCCCAAATGGGATTTCATGCAACATAATTCTTTAGAAGAAAAGAAAAAGAAGAGAAAAAAATTGAAACAATTAAAGGTGGTTATTTTTTTAGATAAATATTATCAAAGTAAACTTCATGTATACATTTTTGAACAAACTAAAAAAGAAAAGAATTGTCAATATGTATTTTGAATTATTTTATAACTATATATATGAGTTTTTACTATCAGAAATTAGTAAAAAAAATATTAACAAAATAAACAAGCTAGATGTAACTGCAAGAGGATTGTGGCGACACACAATGGGGCAATATTGTAGAAAGTGGAGTTGGGTCGTTTGGAATACGTACTGCTGACGTACATTTGTACCCTTGCCTTACACCTAGGTGATTACTCCCACAGTATGACCCCTCATATGCTCCATCAGCACCAACACGATTGATCAAAGTTAAAGAACTGCAATTTTTGCCTTAATGTGCTCTGGATAGCATGCAAAGGGCCACATATATGTTGTTAAGTGACCAGGTAGCACCCAGCTACTACAAAGAAAACTGTGGGTATCCACCTCAAAATGACGTTGGCTGTTGGCATGGACACACAATAAACCTAACAAACTTATAAACAGTAAAATAATGAAAATTGGTTACCAGATGAAATAACATCAGTGAATTATATATAATTAGCACTTACTTGCCACATGGTCTAATCTACGGTTCCATTGGCTCTGACATGTGAACACCTGGTAAAAACTCTGCTTAACAGGAAACACACATATTTGTAATAAACAATGATTAAGGTGAATGTAATGCTATGGAAATATGTACATTTCTTGTCATGGAGTGTGATATCAACATCCTGTACTACATAGTTATGGCCTCAAATTTACTAGAATCTTACACAAAGTTGGAGTCTCAAGTTTATTGAAAGCATGTTATACATAGTCAGGGCCACAAGTTTACTGATATAATGTTATACATAGTCAGGGCCACAAGTTTACTGTTAGAATGTTATACATAGTCAGGGCCACAAGTTTACTGATAAAATGTTATACATAGTCAGGGCCACAAGTTTACTGATAGAAAAACGGCAATGTAGTTTGTTACAACTTGCCTTCAACGGTTACTCAGAATAACATGCTGACACTGTCGTCGACAAACACGTGTAATGTCAAAACAAACAACACTGCCAACAAATCGGCATCCAAAGTCGCTTTTCACGGCAGTCTGAACACAATGTTCAGTGGGAATATTCACGGTGGAACATTTCACATCTCTATGAACTCCCGCGATGACGAGGATAAACACAAAGCAGTGAAAAGGCGCCGTACAATGGTTCTGTACGACAGCGACAGCGAATAGACATTTGTACAACGAAGCCTCCATTATCGCGCCAAGTGACGTCACGGCTTCGTCACATCAAAAATAGTCGCTCATGAACTTTCAAACTAAAATATTTTCCTCATTGTTTCAAACACCAAGGACAATTTATCTATTATAGATTAAATGAAAAAATGCTGAAATTTTGTTTTGAGACGTGTATTTAATAAAATGAATCCTTTTCAAGAGTCAGTTGTGTTAGAACTATTTCTTCTCTCGTCGGTATAATTGACCTACTTCGAAGGTTCGGGTGATTTGGTTGAGATGTGACGATTCAAGGCAAAAGAGAAAATCAGTTTTTGATGGGGAACGATGAAAGAAAACGTCATATGATAAAAAGAATCTGTCATTCGTTTCCCTTCATATTAGATTTATGATACTCGTTTAGAATTTGTTATTTTTGCTCGCCAGAGGCTCGCAAAAATAAAAAATTCAAAACTCGTATCATAAATCTAATATGAAGGGAAACTCATGACAGATCCTCTATATATATAGTTGAGGTATCAAGTTTACCGACAGAATGTTACACAAAGTTGGAGTTTCAAGTTAACTGATAGAATGTTATACATACAGTCAAACCTGCCTTAGCGACCACCTGAATTAAACGACTTCCTTTCATATGCGACCGTATTTTTTCCTCCCAACGTTATTTACTATACTAGTGACCTGAATTAAGCGACTACCTGTCAGACGCGACTAACGACCATCATTTCCGTGTCCCAAATGCTGAAAAGCGACTTTTTTCAGCGACTTTCCGAGTTTTAAAACGGAAGCAGAAGTCATAATCAAGAAGAAACCGGACGAACTTGTCTGCTTTTAAAGATTAAAAAATACTTCAGAAATGCATGAAATGTCTTATTCTGTCTCAAAAAATGTACTGAATTTATTATCTTTGCCCTGATAACACCCAAAAACGAACGAAACTGTACTTTACTTCAAAAGAATGAAAGAAGGAAATGGGATATGGCGAAAAAACGTCCTCGCCATTCAGACGATTTTCACGAAATTTTGATAGATGAAAATACAAACATTTGCTTGGGAATTATGAAAAAGAGTGAATAAACAGTCAACTTACTGTTTAACTGAAATTTATGTTCTTTTTGAGACATTAGGACAGATATTTGCCAGTTAAAAACGTCTCCATCGTTATGAAGGAAATGCAGTTACGTGACTAATAATCCGGACGGAAGTCCGGACCAGGAATTCAGGAATGAAAAAAAATGTTTTTTTTTTTTTTTGGTAAATGTATCCGGCACTGGAAATAATCAAATTAGCCATTCAAACTCTTTGATTATTTTTTGTATTTTCAAATAATAATTTTTTTATTGTAACATGCTAAAAGAATTTAAATATATATATTAATGAAAATAAAAGAAACTGAATTAAATTTATAAAAATAAATATTGTACTACATATGTAGAAATGGGGAGATTTTTATATATTGTCCATTATTATAAGTATTTTATTTCATTAAGTGAATAGTGATTTTTCTTTTTTCTTTTTTCTTTTTTTCTTTCGTTTTCCTAGAGGTCTCTTACAGATTTGATTATATTCACAATCTTAATTGATGACTGAGGTAATTCCTTTTCATATATGTACTAATACTTGTAGCTGATAAATTTTACATATGTGGCAGAATAATTATGAACTTTACTTTTCGGGTCATTTTCTTTGAACCTGGATTAAGAGACCACCTGTCATATGTGACCTTTTTTATTGACTCCCTTGGAAGGTCACATATGACAGGTTTGACTGTACTTGGGGCCACAATTTTACTGATAGAATATATGTTATACATAGTCAGGGCCACAAGTTTACTGATAGAATGTTATACATAGTCAGGGCCACAAGTTTACTGATAGAATGTTATACATAGTCAGGGCCACAAGTTTACTAATAGAATGTTATACATAGTAAGGGCCACAAGTTTACTGAGAGAATGTTATACATATATATATAGTTGGGGTATCAAGTTTACCGACAGAATGTTACACAAAGTTAGAGTTTCAAGTTTACTTATAGTATGTTATAGATACATGTACTTTGGGCCACAAGTTTACTGATAGAATGTTATACATAGTCAGGGCCACAAGTTTACTGATAAAATGTTACACACAGTTGGAGTGTGAAGTTTACTGATAGATAAGCATCACATACCTTTATTAATTACAACTTTCCTTAATTATGGAATCCATTTGCGGTTTCAAGTGGCGTCACATCACTATGTATTATTTTCGTTTTCAATGAAGAAAAAAAATCGTCATCTCGTCATCATGAGTTCGTCAACTGATTAAAAGTGTAGGCCTAGTTGACAGATCTAGGCAGTTTACACTTGATCAATATTTTTGTACTGATTAACTCCCTTCTGTTTTCAAACTGAAAATGTAAAGGAAAATCACAGCACTAATTGATGCGAAATCTTTTATTTTCAATCAGATATATGTTAATAAATTCTCCCAACTGTCAGTGAAAGTGTTTGGCATTTAATTATGATTTAAAATACAACATCGTTTACTTCAAGCAGCAAACTTTACAAATACTGTTTAATTTAATTTGATTTAGCATTAGTTAAGCATTGATATAGTAAAAAAATCAAATTAAACCTATATATCAATGGCATCAAACACATTCTCCATACCTAGACATATAGCTGATGGGCTGTCGTTGAGCGACTACGTCACAGCGCGTGCAATTCATTCACAAAAACAAGTGACATGTCACACCGAGTCATCGTCATCGTCAGTGATTCGTAGGATTCTACGATATTTCCTAGGAGGAGATATAACTTGAGAGGAAGATTGGGAAGATATTTGAAAGGAAATGTTAAATGTGCCGCCAGTAATATTTGCCCCAGAAAACATTCCTGTGGCAAGATTTTGACAATCTTCAGATGACCTTGGCATTGGATTTTTAACTGGTTCGACCGCGTTTTCATTTCTGGATATTTCTCTTTGCCACTTCACTACGAGAAATTGTCGATCGGACAGACTTTGTTGACGAAGATGTTTCGGGGACATTTTGTAGAAGTTCGCACATTTCTCGTTGCTGCTGCATGGATGCCACTGCATAATATCATTCACACTGTTGACATTTTTATGACCACTCAACTGCATGATTGTTGTCGGTGCTACGCCAGAATGCAAAAGTTTTGTGCACAGAGTTTTACGGAGGGATTGGTTGGTCTTTTTTCCAACAAGGCCGGCATTGTTTGCCATGGTTTTCATCATATCAGAAAGCTTATTTTTCCCCACTGGCTGATTTTTAAACCAACGTTTACCGTTCTCGTTGTGATTGACAGCAAGATAAAAGGGAGATTCTGCAGTGTTCATTTCGTGTGGCCTGTGTTTCGCGTAAAGTTTAAATGATTTGATTGGACATCTGGATGAATTCTCGGGATTTACAAAAAGTTTTGGATTAAATGACCTCTGGTGAGTTGAATTGCCTCCACGAGTTTTTGTTGATCTTTCATTAAATTCCAAATATTCTTGGCCGTTTTCGTCAGTTTTCAGTTCAAGATCCCCCCATTTTAATTGCCTGTTTTCGTCGCACCCCCTGAACCCCAACAATTTTGTATTATGATACCACACAGTGTTGAGTAGAGACTGCGGATTTTCTTTTACTCATTATGTAATCACGCAAGT
The DNA here is from genome assembly GCF_902652985.1 of Pecten maximus. Taxonomy (NCBI): domain Eukaryota; kingdom Metazoa; phylum Mollusca; class Bivalvia; order Pectinida; family Pectinidae; genus Pecten; species Pecten maximus. The sequence continues at coordinate 18,819,554 of NC_047027.1, forward strand.
CTGTTATCCCTGATGTGAATGATCAGACGGTGTTGTCATTGTTTGGGGGACAGGCATAACTTGGAGAGGAGACGCAGGTAATGAGGGGTTAGATGTTTGTACGGGCTGCTGTGAAGGAACAATGTGATTTTCTTCGTCATTTACAAACCCTTCCTCGTTATCCCCTCATCAAATATAATATCATGAAGAATTTCAAAGTTAACGTCCGAAAGTTCCATGTTATGATGATAGACTATGAGCTCTCAAACAGACTCTAGCAGACGACAGAAATGTCGGGAGGACAATATTTATTTAAGAGAAATAAACTTACATTTAAAATATTCAAGTAATTGATTTTTATTTGTTATTAAATGCATTTATTTTAAAAAAATGTTTTTATAATTTTTAATCAATGTTGTAAGATACAGCTTCACTTTATTTCTTCCAATGAACTTTCTATTTTTAGTTTCATGGAAAAGGGAATTCCCCTTAAAAGTAGTTCCGGCTAGTATGGTGATACAACATCTTGTATCACACATGTGTGATACAAACCGACAGAAAACATCCACCGAAATTTGTTTTATCACTATTGTAAGATTACATAGGTATGTGATAAAATGTTATACATAGTCAGGGCCACAAGTTTACTGATAGAATGTTATACATATATATATATATAGTAGGGGTATCAAGTTTACCAGAAGAATGTTATACAAAGTTGGAGTTTCAAGTTTACTGATAGAATGTTATACATACTTGGGGCCACAAGTTTACTGATAGAATGTTATACATAGTCAGGGCCACAAGTTTACTGATAGAATGTTATACACAGTTGGGGCCACAAGTTTACTGATAGAATGTTATACATAGTCAGGGCCACAAGTTTACTGATAGAATGTTAAACATAGTCAGGGCCACAAGTTTACTAATAGAATGTTATACATAGTAAGGGCCACAAGTTTACTGAGAGAATGTTATACATATATATATAGTTGGGGTATCAAGTTTACCGACAGAATGTTACACAAAGTTGGAGTTTCAAGTTTACTTATAGTATGTTATACATACTTGGGGCCACAAGTTTACTGATAGAATGTTATACATAGTCAGGGCCACAAGTGTACTGATAAAATGTTACACATAGCTGGGGCCTCAAGTTTCAAGGAAATCAGTGTTAAGGGAGACATTAGAAATAAGAAAGTTAAAGAAAAAATGTTGTTTAGAATGAAGAGACAAGATAAGATAGCAAATTTACAGTTGCTTTTTACAATTATGCAATTCGGGTACAATTCTTATGCCCTACCTGCAAGACATATTTCTGAACATCGTAAATTATTGGCTTTGTACAGTTATATAGTGTTAAAACACAGTACTTAAAGTTCATTCTGAGTATTTGATGGATTAGTAAATGCAAGACATATTTCTGAACATCGTAAATTATTGGCTTTGTACAGTTATATAGTGTTAAAACACAGCACTTAAAGTTCATTCTGAGTATTTGATGGATTAGTAAATATTGTGTATATGAATTATTTATGCTGAATGATATTTAATGATATTATTTAATGAAATGTTTTAATTAATATGCTAATTAGTTTTTTTGATAGAAAATATTTAAAGGTTCGTTTAGATATCTTAAAGGGTTTAAATTTAGATCCTGTATTTGATTGTCAATGTGGAATGAGAAATGTTTGTATTAGTATTTCTCCTTTTTGGTTCTGGTCCGTTTTGTGTTGTTCAATATTAAGAAGTAACATTACCAAAATCAAATCACCAACCAACATTCTGTTCATTCCTTAAAAATTCAGAAGATGAAGCACATACATTTAGAGATATATCAAAAGCAGATTATCTCTGAAGGGTTGTTTGAAAATGATCGCCCGAAGGCAGCCGGGGTTTGATTCCTTGATTGGATGTGAAAAGGTATAGAGTGACACCTGAACAAATATGTGTTTCATCTTGGAACTCTGTACTCGATAATGAAATAGTCATGGAAATTTTATGTTTCTAGCTGACCTTATGGTCAAATGGTTCCATCTGTTTGTCGGTGTGGAATTTGATACTACTGAACTTTCACAATTAGTCCCTGATTATCACTTGTATGACCTCCCACTTTGACAGGAAAATGGTCTCGGAAACAAAACCAATAAATTCTGTAGCAGCTGAAGTAGCAGGTATTCAAATAGAAGAATGTAATATATTAGTTCCCTGCCTGTGAAACTGGAGGGACTACGGGTTTCCTCTCCGCCGTCATGTATATATGTACGTAACACCAAAGTTTTTCAGAACTTCATTCCTTGAGTGATTTTAATCAAACTTCACACAATAATAAAGGGCCAAATTATCTCTGTTATGTTCAAGTTACAGGGATTTTGGGTCAAGGTCAAGGTCACTTACTATTTTTGGCAAAAGCTAGTAGGGGTCATGTATTCGTTTAGCATTGATATCCACAAAGCAGGGTCTCGTTATAATATTGATATCCACATCACAGGGTCTCGTTATAACATTGATATCCACAAAGCAGGGTCACGTTATAACATTGATATCCACACAACAGGGTCTCGTTACATCATTGATATCCACAAAGCAGGGTCACGTTATAATATTGATATCCACACAACAGGGTCTCGTTACAACATTGATATCCACAAAGCAGGGTCACGTTATAACATTGATATCCACAAAGCAGGGTCACGTTATAACATTGATATCCACAAAGCAGGGTCACGTTATAACATTGATATCCACAAAGCAGGGTCACGTTATAACATTGATATCTACACAACAGGGTCACGTTATAACATTGATATCCACAAAGCAGGGTCACGTTATAACATTGATATCCACACAACAGGGTCACGTTATAACATTGATATCCACAAAGCAGGGTCACGTTATAACATTGATATCCACAAAGCAGGGTCACGTTATAACATTGATATCCACAAAGCAGGGTCACGTTATAACATTGATATCCACAAAGCAGGGTCACGTTATAACATTGATATCCACAAAGCAGGGTCACGTTATAACATTGATATCCACAAAGCAGGGTCACGTTATAACATTGATATCCACAAAGCAGGGTCACGTTATAACATTGATATCCACACAACAGGGTCACGTTATAACATTGATATCCACACAACAGGGTCTCGTTACAACATTGATATCCACACAACAGGGTCTCGTTACAACATTGATATCCACACAACAGGGTCTCATTACAACATTGATATCCACACAACAGGCTCTCTTTACAACATTGATATCCACACAACAGTGGCTCGTTACAACATTGATATCCACACAACAGTGTCTCGTTACAACATTGATGTCCACACAACAGTGTCTCGTTACAACATTGATATTCACACAACAGGGTTTTGTTACAACATTGATACTCACACAACAGTGTCTCGTTACAACATTGATATCCACACAACAGTGTCTCGTTACAACATTGATATCCACACAACAGTGTCTCGTTACAACATTGATATCCACACAGTGTCTCGTTACAACATTGATATCCACACAACAGTGTCTCGTTATAACATTGATATCCACACAACAGGGTCTCATTACAACATTGATATCCACACATCAGGGTCTCGTTACAACATTGATATCCACACATCAGGGTCTCGTTACAACATTGATATCCACACAACAGTGTCTCGTTACAACATTGATATCCACACAACAGGGTCTCGTTACAACATTGATATCCACACATCAGTGTCTCGTTATAACGTTGATATCCACACAACAGTGTCTCGTTACAATATTGATATCCACACAACAGTGTCTCATTACAACATTGATATCCACACAACAGTGTCTCGTTACAACATTGATATCCACACAACAGGGTCTCGTTACAACATTGATATCCACACAACAGGGTCTCGTTATAACATTGATATCCACACAACAGTGTCTCGTTACAACATTGATATCCACACAACAGGGTCTCGTTACAACATTGATATCCACACAGTGTCTCGTTACAACTTTGACATCCACACAACAGTGTCTCGTTATAACATTGATATCCACACAACAGGGTCTCGTTACAACATTGATATCCACACAACAGTGTCTCATTACAACATTGATATCCACACATCAGGGTCTCGTTACAATATTGATATCCACACAGTGTCTCGTTACAACATTGATATCCACACAACATTGTCTCGTTATAACATTGATATCCACATAACAGGGTCTCGTTACAACATTGATATCCACATAACAGGGTCTTGTTATATTACAACATTGCATTTTGAATTGATATTCACACAACCAGAGACATTACTGTTGTGAGGAAGATAGACAATGCCATATTTTAAATTGCATTCAAAATAGAATCTAATAGCATCTAAACTTTCATCTTTTTAATTATTTATATATTTACTAATTTTTTTATTTTGTGCAGATCACCTAGTCGCACATGGTCGAATGAACGAGAAGGAGGCGAGACGGAAGTTTAAACAGATAGTGGCAGCAGTATCATATTGCCATAGTCGCTGTGTCGTACATCGAGATCTGAAGGCTGAAAATCTTCTTCTTGATGCCAATCTTAATATCAAAATAGCAGGTAAACCTTCTGTATATGCATCTGTATAGATCATGAATTGATCATATTGACACTGTCATTTCTGATGTGTGGTTTTACTATCAAAATTGTCTTTTTAGATATTTTATAGGAGACAAACATCCTAAAAAGTAGTGATAGAATCACTTACCTTAATTTCCTCACAGAAAAGATAAATCACACAAATCAGTCATTTATACTGTTAGGCCATAAATATTTAATCAATTGGTTCTCAGGCCCATCCGCATCAAAAAAAATATAGCTGTATTACTGATTTTATCGCAAAAACATTAAAATAAAATTGCCCTAATGTGCCTTTGAAATGGAAAAGACAATTATTCCGCATTCCGTTTGGCGCATTAGTGTCGCCAATATTTCAAGCGTTTGACTGAAAAGCAGTTAAAAGCACTTGCGAGACCTATAGCTAGTTGATGCAAATGGCTGGCTATCTGCACGCAAACAATGGCTTTAATATCTGTGCACATGTCGTAACGATTCGGAAAGAATCAACAATAATACTGCTATGGAATATACTTGGGGGATTTTCAGAAGTTTGTATAATGGCAGAACTATAACTTCAATAAAGGAGTGGGATCCATAGCAATTGGGACTTGGATGTTTCCCGACAAACTGAAAGAATGCCATGTTTTGTTTTTTTCTTCATGAGCACAGAAGTTGCTTCAAACATTTATCCAAATATTTCATTTTAATGTGAATGAAAAAAAAAAATATCAATAAATAAATATCCCTCCCTTATCTATTTTTTCAAAAATTGGCCTGAGAACCATCTAATTAATTGAAACTATTTTGGATTGTCTGTTTTTCGCGAATTTTAATTAGTCGCACAGGAAAATAAGTTGGCTGTATTAAGATTTTCAATCTTGACGTATACGTAGAAACCAAAATGTTGTGGATATATTTTCAGACTTTGGGTTCAGTAATTACTTTAAGCCAGGGTCTTGTTTGAAAACCTGGTGTGGAAGTCCTCCATATGCGGCACCTGAACTTTTTGAAGGGAAGGAATATGATGCTCCAAAAGTTGATATATGGGTGAGTAGTTGATGCCATACTGGTAAGCTAGCCAGGGAAAAAGAAATATTGTCAAAAAAAGATAACCAGTAAAGTTGACATTATTGTACATTTTTAGCCCACCATCATCAGATGGTGGGCTATTCAAATCGCCCTGCGTCCGTGGTCCGTCGTCCGTCCGTCCGTCCCTCCGTCCGTCCGTCCGTCCGTCCGTCCCTCCGTCCGTAAACAATTCTTGTTATCGCTATTTCTGAGAAAGTGCTGATGGGATCTTTCTCAAATTTCACATGTAGGTTCCCCTTGGTGCCTAGTTGTGCATATTGCATTTTGGGACCGATCGGAAAACAACATGGCCGACAGGTAGCCATCTTGGATTTTGACAATTGAAGTTTGTTATCTCTATTTCTGAGAAAGTATTGAAGGGATCTTTCTCAAATTTCATATGTAGGTTCCCCTTGGTGCCTAGTTGTGCATATTGCATTTTGGGACCAATCGGAAAACAACATGGCCGACAGGCAGCCATCTTGGATTTTGTCAATTGAAGTTTGTTATCTCTATTTCTGAGAAAGTATTGAAGGGATCTTTCTCAAATTTCATATGTAGACTCCCCTTGGTGCCTAGTTATGCATATTGCATTTTGGGACCGATCAGAAAACAACATGGCCGACAGGCAGCCATCTTGGATTTTGACAATTGAAGTTTGTTATCTCTATTTCTGAGAAAGTATTGAAGGGATCTTTCTCAAATTTCATATGGAGGTTCCTCTTGGTGCCTAGATATGCATATTGCATTTTGGGACCGATCAGAAAACAACATGGCCGACAGGCAGCCATCTTGGATTTTGACAATTGGAGTTTGTTATCGCTATTTCTGAGGAAGTACTGAAGGGATCTTTCTCAAATTTCATATGTAGGTTCCCTTTGGTGCCTAGTTATGCATATTTCATTTTGGGACCAATCAGAAAACAACATGGCTGACAGGCAGCCATCTTGGATTCTGACAATTAAAGTTTGTTATCGCTATTTCTGTGAAAGTAATGAAGGGATCTTTCTGAAATTTCATATGCAGGTTCCCCTCAGTGCCTAGTTATGCATATTGCATTTTGAGACCAATCGGAAAACAACATGGCCAACAGGCAGCCATCTTGGATTTTGACAATTGAAATTTGTTATCGCTTTTTCTGTGAAAGAACTGAAGGGATCTTTCTCAAATTTCATATGTAGGTTCCCCTTGGTGCCTAGTTATGCATATTGCATTTTGAGACCAATCGGAAAACAACATGGCCGACAGGCAGCCATCTTGGATTTTGACAATTGAAGCTTGTTATCGCTATTTCTGAGAAAGTACATAAGGTATCTTTCTGTAATTTCATATGCAGGTTCCCCTCAGTGCCTAGTTATGCATATTGCATTTTGAGACTAATCAGAAAACAACATGGCCGACAGGCAGCCATTTCGGATTTTGACAATTGAAGTTATCGCTATTTCTGTGAAAGTACTGAAGGGATCTTTTTCAAATTTCATATGTAGGTTCCCATCGGTGCCTAGTTTTGCATATTGGGACCAATACGAAAACAACATGGCCGACAGACAGCCATTATAGCTAAATCCTAAATTCTGTATATAGGTTCCCCTTGTTTGAAAAGTACTAGAGGGCTGTTTCTGAATTTACACAGATAAGTAAGACTTAGAGGAAGGGAAAAGTAGGGAAAAGATCAATCTGACATGGAACCTATAAAGATCATTCAATGGTGGGCGCCAAGATCCCTCTGGGATCTCTTGTTTAAATATCTTTTGTCATGTCCCTGTCATAAAATGGGGGGTATAGTGTTGCCCATGTTCTTCGCTCAGTAAATATAAATTGAGCATAATCATGATGAAGAATAACAGTAACATTTTAATTTTTTGGGCCTATTAAGTCATCGATTTGAAATGGTTTTCCTGATTCATACATAATATCGTACAGTTAAATGTAAAACTGATTTTAGATTTTATATCATCCATTCCATCCCACTTCCCGAGGTCCCACCTTATCAAGAAGAATAATATAAAGCAGTTATAGCATTTTAATTTTGGTCGATACATGGTCATATGGACTGAAGAAAAATTATTGACCACAAAAAAAAAATGATATTGATCTTGTCCTCAGTAGTTTTACTTAGGTTAATATAATCATGTATTGACCTCATCAAAATGCTATATTTGTATAATATGATATCCCACTTACTATAATACCCCCTCCCCCAAGTTCAAAATTTTTTCCAATATGAATAAAGTAAAAATTCATTATATGATCCAACATGACTCTCAGTTATCGTGATATATTTTTGTAAGCTGTAAATCAAGTTTAGTTACTGTATTTGACGTCTGCAGCACTTGCGTCATTAATTATCGTCCAGGTGGCAGAAGGTCACCCAACCCACTTGCTCAGTCAAGTTCATATTGTATATGTAACTAATTCAGTGGTTAAACTCTGTCCACTAACCCATACTGATACACAACAGTAAATATAAGGTTCCATGTAATGTTGATGTGTTAATTTCACTGTTTCTGTTGGTAATGTGACATAAGTGATAATTGTCATACATGATAATTTTTTCATGAGTAGTTATATAGCTCAACTGGTCTGAAAGACCAGATACAGACGCACACAGACTTGTGGGGTGCAGTCTTTTGTTTGTCGTCTTGTGGGGTGCAGTCTTTTGTTTGTCATCTTGTGGGGTGCAGTCTTTCGTTTGTCGTCTTGTGGTCGAAGCACGCAAGTCAATCCACATTTCAAAATCTGTTTTTATTTCCGTTCATTCCTTTGCTAAAAAGGCATGTGCACATGCGCAGTGAGATTTAATACTGAATTATGGGTAAAAAAAGAAAATTACTTTAAAGATATTTTGACGCAATGAATCGGATGATGCACCCCACAATTACCTCTGAGTTTGAACATGCCATTGTTGTACATCAATCATCTATCTGTCGGTCGGTTTTTGAGAGTACTAATTTGCCATGATCATTGAAATCAATCCAGATGAGCTATGCAGACCCTCTGGGTCTCTTGTTAATTAGCCCACCATTATCTGTCGTCCGTCTGCCATCAGTCCATCGTCCGTCTGTAAACAATCCTTGTTATCACCTATTTCTTGAAAAGTTCCGGAGGGATATTTCTCAAACTTTGTGTGTTGGTTCCCCTTGGTACCTAGTTGTGCAATTCAATTTAGATTTCTGATCAGAATAATGAAATGGCCAACAGACAGCCATCTTGGATTTTGAGAATTGAAGTTTGTTGTAGCTATTTCTTGAAAAGAACTGGAGGGATGTTTCTCAAACTTCACATTTAGGTTCCAATTGTTTTGTTATCAGATTATTAGACAGAAGATCTCTCTGGGATCTCTTGTTTTTTGTGTAAAATGAAAATGAAAAAAATTGTGGTGCAAAAGGAAGAAACCTAATTAAGATTATGATATTTGGCTAGTAGTTTATTAAAAGAACGGGCTATTAGCTATAGGTTTGTTCAGATGAATGGCCTTGACCTTCTTTCAAGGTCACGGCTACCATCAAAACGTTCTCCAGTGCAGACTCATTATGCCTCTTGTTTTGTGTATGACACATGTGGTAATTCCATACAGTTGTTTAATTTGTTTGTGCGTGTGGTATGTGATGGGTGGAAATTGTCAAGGATAGGTTTGTGGAGAGGTAACTCCGATATCCGGCAGGTTGCATAATTAAACATGATGCAATATAACTACAAAACATTTTATGACTGGCATCGAAATTCCAGAAATCAATCCAGTAAGAGTGATCTCCCCTTTACTGTGAAATGCACCAGACATTCTCTGCTCAGTATAAACCATGATCACAACAGATGATTCAGATTCTAATTTTTTGCCCTTCAGAGTCTGGGTGTGGTGCTATATGTGTTAGTGTGCGGGGCTTTGCCATTTGATGGAAACACGTTACAAAGCCTGCGTGGACGGGTGCTAAGAGGAAAATTTGGAGTCCCATTTTACATGACTACAGGTAAGAAGGGTTATATTCCTGTAGTAAATTATTTTCCTGAATTAAGCCCCATCCCCTTGTGTAAAAGTTCATTATTAATATTTTCGAGGGCTAATTTAAAAGAAGACCACTTTGAGATTACTGTTTTGTTTTTAATTTCTGGGAAGGGGCTAATGTTGAATTGACATTCCCACAGTACATTGTGTAGAAAATAATACCATTACAGGTACTTTGTGTAGAATACAATGCCATTACATTGTGTAGAAAACAATACCATTACTTTGTGTAGAATACAATGCCATTACTTTGTGTAGAATACAATGCCATTACTTTGTGTAGAATACAATACCATTACTTTGTGTAGAATACAATACCATTACTTTGTGTAGAATACAATACCATTACTTTGTGTAGAAAACAATACCATTACTTTGTGTAGAATACAATACCATTACTTTGTGTAGAATACAATACCATTACTTTGTGTAGAATACAATACCATTACTTTGTGTAGAAAACAATACCATTACTTTGTGTAGAATACAATACCATTACTTTGTGTAGAAAACAATAGTGCTTTATTATACTTCCGTCCAGGCCAGCAAGAATGATTAAGTTATAAGTTGTTATAACTTGTTGTAAATTTATGTTTATTTAGAATTTTTTTTATTGAAGCAGCAATTTGCCCAATCATATTTCAATTAAGCCAAACACTAATGCCGTGACAGTGCTAACTTAGATTTCATTTCGGATGTTTTTCTTTAGGCTTTTCAGAGATGATAATGGGCCCCATTTCCACTTGGAATTCATTTGTACTTAAGCCAAATTATTAAAATTTCTGAAAATTTCCTTCCGAATTTATCATTTCTCAAAACCAGGCAAAAAAGCACTGCCTCAAAAATGTGTACAATCGTACTGTATCTATACGAACATCCAAATCAGCGATATTAATGTTTTATGTTCCAGAATGTGAGAATTTAATAAAAATGATGCTGACGGTTGATACTAAGAAACGCATCACAATGAAACAGATCATACAACACAGATGGATGAAAGGTGGAGATGATGACCCAGAATTTGAAGAACAAATTAATGAGTACAACCGACCGACGGATGTGGATCCCGACCTGGAGAACTTAAACGAACAGATCATGTCTCATATGGAGTACCTAGATATAGATATAGAACGGGTAGTTAGGGTAAGATCTATTTATAGATATAAAACGGGCTGTTAGGGTAAGATCTATTTATAGATATAAAACGGGCTGTTAGGGTAAGATCTATTTATAGATATAGAACGGGTTGTTAGGGTAAGATCTATTTATAGATATAAAACGGGTTGTTAGGGTAAGATCTATTTATAGATATAGAATGGGTTGTTAGGGTAAGATCTATTTATAGATATAGAGGGGATTGTTAGGGTGACATCTATTTATAGATTTAGAAGGGGTTGTTAGGGTAAAATCTATTTATAGATATCGAGTGGGTTGTTAGGGTAAGATCTTTTTATAGATATAGAACGGGTTGTTAGGGTAAGATTTATTTATAGACATAGAGCGGGTTGTTAGGGTAAGATCTATTTATAGATATAGAGGGGATTGTTAGGGTGAGATCTATTTATAGATTTAGAAGGGGTTGTTAGGGTAAAATCTATTTATAGATATCGAGTGGGCTGTTAGGGTAAGATCTATTTATAGATATAAAACGGGCTGTTAGGGTAAGATCTATTTATAGATATAGAACGGGTTGTTAGGGTAAGATCTATTTATAGATATAAAACGGGTTGTTAGGGTAAGATTTATTTATAGATATAGAATGGGTTGTTAGGGTAAGATCTATTTATAGATATAGAGGGGATTGTTAGGGTGAGATCTATTTATAGATTTAGAAGGGGTTGTTAGGATAAAATCTATTTATAGATATAGAGTGGGTTGTTAGGGTAAGATCTATTTATAGATATAAAACGGGCTGTTAGGGTAAGATCTATTTATAGATATAGAACGGGTTGTTAGGGTAAGATCTATTTATAGATATAAAACGGGTTGTTAGGGTAAGATTTATTTATAGATATAGAATGGGTTGTTAGGGTAAGATCTATTTATAGATATAGAGGGGATTGTTAGGGTGAGATCTATTTATAGATTTAGAAGGGGTTGTTAGGATAAAATCTATTTATAGATATAGAGTGGGTTGTTAGGGTAAGATCTTTTTATAGATGTAGAGTGGGTTGTTAGGGTAAGATCTTTTTATAGATGTAGAGTGGGTTGTTAGGGTAAGATCTTTTTATAGATATAGAACGGGTTGTTAGGGTAAGATTTATTTATAGATATAGAATGGGTTGTTAGGGTAAGATCTATTTATAGATATAGAGGGGATTGTTAGGGTGAGATCTATTTATAGATTTAGAAGGGGTTGTTAGGATGAAATCTATTTATAGATATAGAGTGGGTTGTTAGGGTAAGATCTTTTTATAGATGTAGAGTGGGTTGTTAGGGTAAGATCTTTTTATAGATATAGAACGGGTTGTTAGGGTAAGATTTATTTATAGACATAGAGCGGGTTGTTAGGGTAAGATTTATTTATAGACATAGAGCGGGTTTTAAGGGTAAGATCTATTTAAAGATATAGAGTGGGTTGTTAGGGTATGATCTATTTATAGATATAGAGCGGGTTGTTTGATAAAATCTATTTATAGATGTAGAGCGTGTTAGGGTAAGATTTATTCATAGATTTAATTTGAAATGGGTTGTTAGGGTAAGATCTTTTTATAGATGTAGAGCGGGTTGTTAGAGTAAGATCTATTAATAGATATAGAGCGGGTTGTTTGATAAAATCTATTTATAGATGTAGAGCATGTTGTTAGAGTAAGATCTATTTGTAGATATAGAGCCGGGTTGATAGGGTAAGATCTATTTGTAGATATAGAGCGGGTTGTTAGGGTAAGATCTATTAATAGATATAGAGTGTGTCGTTAGGGAAGGATGTCTATTTATAGATCAAGTGCAAGTCATTAGGACAAGATACCTATTGATAGATGTACCAATATATAAATGTATTTCATTCTTTGTAGGATTGAAAAATATTAACTTAATAATGACCTGCTTATGTATAAACTTATTTGTTACCTACTTATTATAAACTTACCTGTGACCTACTTATGTATAAACTTATCTGTGACCTATTTTTTTTCACTCTCCTTGTGAACAGTGCTATGTATAAACTTTTCTGCGACCTATTTATTTCAGTCTGTTCGTGAACAGTGCTATGATTTCCATAGTGCCATATATCACCTACTGTTAGATAAACTAAAGAAGCATCCAAAGACAATGATGAACAAACTACCGACCTTGGGTCCTCCGAATCTGCCCCTCGCCGTACGGACGGAGCGAAGATCTAGTATTACTACCGGTGTTGGTGAGGAAAACACAAAAATATTGTTCAAATTTACATATTTTGGTTACAGTTTCAAAATGTTTTAATCCTAAATTCAGATTTGAGTTTCAAATAAAAAAAAATTCAGATAATTTAATTTTGTTTAGAATACAATATCTTATAAAACTTCAAAATTTTAGGTTCCAGATATTCTGATGACAAATATAAGTATGAATTGTGTGAATAAACAATATTGAAAAATCTGTGATGAATAGATCTAGATTAATTTTCAAATTTTGGTTTTCAGTTGAAAGAGTAGAGATACCATTAGAAGTTGAGGTCTCAAAGGAAACAGAGCCAAAGCTACCTGGTGCCACGGCAACTATTGGTGCTATCCCACAAGTTCAGTTTTTTAATGAAAATAACCAATTAACAGAGGTTGGTGCTTTTAGCATTGTTCCATTGTTATCTTTGTTTCTGATAACAAAGAATATTTTCATGAATACAAAAAAAAAGAGAAAAAATATATGCAAGGATAGATATTTTTAGCTCACCTGCCCGAAGGGCAATTGAGCTTATGCCATGGTGCGTCGTCCGTCCGTCTGTCCGGCCGTCCAGCCGTCCGGCCGGCCGTCCGTCCGGCGTCAACTTTTTCATTTAAACAACTTCTTCTCAATAACCAAGAGGCCCAGGAACTTCATATTGGGCCTGTAGTATGCTTGGGTGAAGGGCTACCAAGTTTGTTAAAATAAATTACTTTGACCTTCATTCAAGGTCACAGGGGTCAAATACGCTATAATCTTCAAACGACTTCTTCTCAATAACCAAAAGCCCCAGGGACCTGATATTGGGCCTGTAGCATGCTGGGGTGAAGGGCTACAAAGTTTGTTCAAATAAATGACCTTGACCTTCATTCAAGGTCACATGGGTCAAATAGGCTATAATCTTCAAACGACTTCTTCTCAATAACTAGGGCCCAGGGACTTGATATTGGGCCTGTAGCATGCTAAAGTGAAGGGCTACCAAGTTTGTTAAAATAAATGACCTTGACTATCATTCAAGGTCACACGGGTCAAATACACTATAATCTTCAAACGACTTCTTCTCAATAACCAAGAGGCCCAGGGACTTGATATTGGGCCTGTAGCATGCTGGGGTGAAAGGCTACCAAGTTTGTTAAAATAAATGACCTTGACCTTCATTCAAGGTCACAGGGGTCAAAAAGGTTTTAATCTTCAAACGACTTCTTCTCAATAACTAGGGCCCAGGGACTTGATATTGGGCCTGTAGCATGCTAAAGTGAAGGGCTACCAAGTTTGTTAAAATAAATGACCTTGACTATCATTCAAGGTCACATGGGTCAAATACACTATAATCTTCAAACGACTTCTTCTCAATAACCAAGAGGCCCAGGGAATTGATATTGGGCCTGTAGCATGCTGGGGTGAAGGGCTACCAAGTTTGTTAAAATAAATGACTTTGACTATCATTCAAGGTCACATGGGTCAAATACACTATAATCTTCAAATGACTTCTTCTCAATAACCAAGAGGTCCAGGGACTTGATATTTAGCCTGTAGCATGCTGGGGTGAAGGGCTACAAAGTTTGTTAAAATAAATGACCTGGACCTTCATTCAAGGTCACATGGGTCAAATAGGCTATAATCTTCAAAAGACTTCTTCTCAATAACCAAGAGGCACAGGGACTTGATATTGGGCCTGTAGCATGCTGGGGTGAAAGGCTACCGAGTTTGTTAAAATAAATGACCTTGACCTTCATTCAAGGTCACATTTGTCAAATAGGTTATAATATTCAAACGACTTCTTCTCAATAACCAAGAGGCCCAGGGAATTGATATTGGGCCTGTAGCATGCTTGGGTGAAGGGCTACCAAGTTTGTTCAAATAGATGACCTTGACCTTCATTCAAGGTCACATGGGTCAATTAGGTTAAAATCTTTAAAAGACTTCTTCTCAATAACCAAGAGGCCCAGGGACTTGATATTGGGCCTGTCTGTAGCATGCTTAGAGCAAAGAGCCAAGACCCGATCTTAGGCCAATAGTATGCTGGAATGAGGGACTAAAAAATATATTGACATGAATAAACTTAGCTTACTCTGATATTTGAATAAAGTTGTTATCAGCATAGTATCTGTAGAAATGACCTCAATCAACTGCAAATTTGCTCTAGAGCCAGGTGAGCGATACAGGCCCATTGGGCCTCTTGTTTAAAGAATGATGACTCTTCTCGATTGTGCCTATATTTGTACAGTATTTCGGAGATAAAAAAAAATTGTTGAAGTTTTATTTATTGTTCATTACCTTTAAATATCCATCTGGGCCCAATTGTTCAAAAGGTGATTAGGCTAATCACAGTTTAACAACAATATTAAAATCCCAATAAATTGATTTCTGGTAAAACTTATTTGACAAAAATTTCTGGAACTATTACACTTACCAGTCTATTCATACCGGCTTATTTTGAAGAATATACACACGTATATGATTTGAAGTAAAGGAGAAATGAGATTTTCACTAATCAAGGGATTAAGCTTATCACCTTTTGAATAACTGGGCCCTGATGATAATCATGTATGTCACCTTCCGGTAAAACTGTGGCGGACTATGTGTTTCCTCTCCTACAGATAATGCTAAAATTTGTCAGCACTCAACTAGCTTTATTCTTTGAGGGATTTTGATCACAATTCACACAATGATAACAGACCATAAAATCTCGGACAAGTTTGAGTTTCAGGGTTTTCGGGTCAAGGTCAAGGTTACTGTTACTATTTTTATTTGGGGCCAGTAGTCTTTAGAAATACAGAGTCAAGGATGTACTAATCTTCCTCAGTAAAATTAAGTGTTTGGAATTTAGAATGATGTTCATCATTAGAGAATAAATCTGCTCTAGTTATATATGTCTATAAGTGCTGTTGTCAATTTAGACTTGAGGGATTTGTTTTGTGATTCTAGACTTGAGCTAAATTGCTACTCCATTAACTCTGAATCCAGTCAGATTCTGATGTGACCTTACAGTAGACAGGATAAGGTCTACTTCCAAGGTCGGCAAGAGTTAGTTGTTTGCCAGAAATATATTTGTTGTATGATTACCCTCATTGGCATAAAATACTTAAATATTTCCAAATTTGGTTTAAATTCTTGATTAGCCATAGAACAATAGCAGAAAAAAATATGCTTCAAATACACAATTAGAAACTAGTTGTTGTAATAATCTCCCCTTTTATAAAGCAATAGAAAAAATAACCACAGTTGAAGTACTTAATTGGAAACTTCCTCCCCTCCCATAAACAATGTAATTACCCACCTCCTACCAACTGTAAAACAATCAGAAAAAATAAGCATGGTACAAATACTTAATTAAAAACTAGTTAATGTAATTACCTCCCTTTAATTTCCAGCCTGATGAAGGCAGTCAGCATTCCGATTCCGACAGTGAGGAGCCGTGTCCTGAAGCTTTAGCTCGTTACCTAGCAATGCGACGACATACGGTAGGAGTCGGGGACAGTCGCCATGAGGTGCCAGAAGACGTCCGCGTCAAACTTGCCAACAATCAGCCAATCATTGCCCTTCCTCAGCCAAACTATCTCCTGCCTCTCAGCCTCTTGCCCCACATGAATCTCCCCCACACTATGCCGGAAGTGCAGAGTGAGGTGCCTAGTTATCCAACCAATGAACAGCATTTACTGCAGCCACCGATATTATGGGGCCCAGGTAAGGGAATTTAGAGGAGCCAGTTATAAAGGTATAGCACAAGATGATTGTCTGTCTGTTCGTCCATTTACATTTCCTTTCTGGGTGCTAACTTTACTTTGCAAAGAATTATTATATGAAGGCCAAATTTGGTTGCTCTAGGAGGGGGGGGGGGGGGGGATATATGCTTGTTTATCAAAACGTTTGACATTGGAAAGGGAGACTTTCAAAGCTTATCCTGGGGAAATTAAAGACAAATTTTCATCTTCGTCACCTGTGATCTTTCCAGATGTTGGTGGTTGCCTCGGCAACATGAGCAGACGGGCGTCTGATGGCGGGGCAAACATTCAGTTGTTTGCCCGACAAATGTATGGAGGGAGTCTGCCAGGTAGTCCAGGAAGTCAGGAGTGTCTAGCAGGGGTAAGTGGTAGTGGTAATAATCCATCTACCATATCATTTGTGTTACTATATATAATTATGTATATTCAGAACGCCAAATCAGCATCCATATGATTCATATTAGTAGAAAATATCAATATTAACAAGTATGTACTACCTGTACAACCATTTTGATTATAATAACAAATAGCAGCTAATTTTCAAAATCATTTAAATTATCATTTATACTAACTACCTGTACCAGCATTTTGATTATGTTAAAGAAGAACAAATAGCAACTAATTTTCAGAATCATTTAAATTATCATTTATACTAACTACCTGTACCAGCATTTTGATTATGTTAAAGAAGAACAAATAGCAACTAATTTTCAGAATCATTTAAATTATCATCAATACTAACTACCTGTACCACCATTTTGATTATGTTAAAGGAGAACAAATAGCAACAAATTTCCAGAATCGTATAATTATCATTTATACTAACTACCTGTACCAGCGTTTTGATTATGTAATATGGGAACAAATAGCAACTAATTTTCAGAATCATTTAAATTAACATTTATACTAACGAGTCCGTCATTATCACTCCCACTCCAGATATCAATTACAACTGGGCAGCACTAATAAAGACATATACAGTCAAACCTGCTCTAACGACCCCCTGTATATAACGACTGCCTGTCTATAACGACCAGTTTTAAGATTCCCCGTGAGATTTTACTATATAACGACCCTCTGTATAGCGACTACCTGTCTAATGTGGCTAACGACCGGTGATTTCGGAACGGCGGTCGCTATTTTTGTTTTCTATAGCGACCGATTTCTGTCAGCCATCTTCTGCTCTCGGCAGTCATCCCTCATAAAATCCCCGGAAAATTCAGACACATCGACCCTGGCTTGATTATACAAACAAAGGACCACCACAACCCTGGCCTGAGTATATAAACAAAAGACCCCTACCACCTGTTAGCCTATAATTACTGTAGCTGCCCTGGCCTGGGGCTCGGTAAGAGGAGTCGGGTCACCATGCGTGTCGGTATTACATTACAACTGTGCACAGGTGGCTTCATTTGACACGGTCAGTTAATTTTGTGATTACAACTAGGATACATCACTTCAATAACAAACACTGGTCATATCTGTCAACAAGATTTACTCACATGAAAGCCAATAATGCCTTTCTTAATCGTAGCTGTCAATACTGGCGTTTGTACTGCTGCCATCTTTAATTAGTCAATACTAATAAAAAGTCGTAAACTGACACAAATATCCGGATTTCAATTTGGGTCAGAAAAAAAAATATTTTGGTTTTAAGAAGTAAGACTATAACACAAAATAATTAGTAGTAACACAAATATAATTAATTTATTAATTATTGTGTATTCTTTTTCTTAATTTATGAAAGAAAGGGAGATAATTTGATAGATACATATAGCATTATTTCAGAACAAAATATTTAAAAAAAAATTATCCATAAGACCATTTTGAGTCATATTTTGTGTTTGGGTCCACAAATCATTAAATATTAAACCCTTCAGATTTATAAAGTTTATGCATTTATTTAACTTCTGACTGGTCTTCTGAATGCCCTGTTCAATGACAATTTATTTATGGCAGGTTTAAGTAAATTGGTTGGTGCAATAATTTTGACCTGTCTATAAAGGCAACCTGTCTATAGTGACCGTTTTTCTGCCTCCCCTTGGGCGGTCGCTATAGACAGGTTTGACTGTATAGGGGTTATTATATACAATTTGGTCTATTTTTAATCAGAACATCTCTGGTTTTCAGTCACCCTTATCACCTGTAGGCATGCCCTTGACACCCATTCAAGGTTCTGTGACAGTAGAGGAGAACGAGGACGGGGGATCAGACCAGGAGCCGGATACAGAGGCCGTACAGAGGTACAATTGGATGAAGAAGAAATGTGGAATTTTTTTTTTTTTTTTTTTTTTCCTTATTAAAAAAAATGAAATATAAAGTTAAATTGTTTTTCCAGACAGTAAATTCACTGTAGATATTATATTTGTATATGTACCAAGACCAGGCATTGTGAACCATTCATAAGAGTAAGGAATGTCACAAAACCTATGTAAAATGACCACATGTTTTTTGTGATCCCAATTTTGGGGATACTTCTGTAATACTGATGCTATATTTGGCAGAATTTTAGGGTAATTTGAAGTTCCTCTCTAATAAAGCATATTTGAAGAATTTCAATAAGATTCTCAACAAATACAAAATTCCTCAATCTTGCCATAGAGTTATTACGCTGTATTAGATTTTTAATGATCTTTTTACACAATTAAGTTTGGCTGTTTATTGCGATATCAATAGAGTGCAAAATAGGAAATACATCTCTCCAAAGTCCAGTCTGAATGGCTATTTAAGGAACATACTGTAAGCTTCCAAGTTTTTGCAAAAACTTTTTTTTAATTTAGCGGCTTTCGCACCAAAAGCTGCTAAATTATTATTGTGCTATTTGTATCTTTGTTTATTGTTTCTATAATAAGGGTTGTAGGCATGCTAATTTGTTTCAACTCGGGTAGGGGCGCTAAAATCTTAATGTTCCAAAATAACTGTTTACAGTAACTGATTTTTTTCCTGATTTTGATTTTAAAAAAATTTAATTACTATGGAGTAACATACCTTTGTAGGTACCTAGCAAGTAGGGGGCGCAACAAGCGACACACGCTGGCCATGTCAAACCCGATGCACGAGATTCCAGAGGAATTACAACGTAAACTGTCTCTTCAGCCAATCAGACCTGTCCGTAGAAACCACTTCCCGGGAGGAGGATCATTGAGTAAGTAAACCACAGTTGTGAAACGGGTCACATCAGCTTATACTGACCACTCTTACTGGACCAGATAGAAATGTGTACTGACCACTTTTACTGGCCCAGATAGAAATGTGTACTGACCACTCTTACTGGCCAGATAGAAGTGTGTACTGACCACTCTTACAGGCCAGATAGAAGTGTGTACTGACCACCCTTACTGGCCCGATAGAAATGTGTACTGACCACTCTTACTGGCCAGATAGAAGTGTGTACTGACCACACTTACTGCCTGATAGAAATGTGTACTGACCACTCATACTGGCCCAATAAAAGTGTGTACTGACCACACTTACTGCCCGATAGAAATGTGTACTGACCACTCTTACTGGCCAGATAGAAGTGTGTACTGACCACACTTACTGCCTGATAGAAATGTGTACTGACCACTCATACTGGCCCAATAGAAGTGTGTACTGACCACTCTTACTGGCCCAATAGAAATGTGTACTGACCACTATTACTGGCCCGATAGAAATGTGTACTGACCACTCTTACTGGCTCAGATAGAAGTGTGTACTGTTCAGTCTTACTGCCCGATAGAAGTGTGTACTGACCACTCTTACTGCCCGATAGAAGTGTGTACTGACCACTCTTACTGGCCAGATAGAAGTGTGTACTGACCACTCTTACTGCCCGGATAGAAGTGTGTACTGACCACTCTTACTGGCCCGATAGAAATGTGTACTGACCATTCTTACTGGCCCGGATAGAAGTGTGTACTGACCACTCTTACTGCCTGATAGAAGTGTGTACTGACCACTCTTACTGCCTGATAGAAGTGTGTACTGACCACTCTTACTGCCTGATAGAAGTGTGTACTGACCACTCTTACTGGCTCAGATAGAAATGTGTACTGGCCAGATAGAAGTGTGTACTGACCACTCTTACTGGCCAGATAGAAGTGTGTACTGACCACTCTTACTGCCTGATAGAAATGTGTACTGACCACTCTTACTGGCCCGGATAGAAGTGTGTACTGACCACTCTTACTGCCTGATAGAAGTGTGTACTGACCACTCTTACTGGCCAGATAGAAATGTGTACTGTCCACTCTTACTGGCCAGATAGAAATGTGTACTGACCACTCTTTCTGGCCCAGATAGAAGAGTGTACTGACCACTCATACTGGCCAGATAGAAATGTGTACTGACCACTCCTACTGGCCAGATAGAAGTGTGTACTGACCACTCATACTGGCCAGATAGAAATGTGTACTGACCATTCATACTGGCCAGATAAAAGTGTATACTGACCACTATTACTGGCCCGATAGAAGTGTGTACTGACCACTATTACTTGCCCAGATAGAAGTGTGTACTGACCACTCCTACTGGCCCTGATAGAAGTGTGTACTGACCACTCTTACTGCCCGATAGAAGTGTGTACTGACCACTCTTACTGGCCCGATAGAAGTGTGTACTGACCATTCTTACTGGTCCGATAGAAGTGTGTACTGACCACTCTTACTGGTCCGATAGAAGTGTGTACTGACCACTCTTACTGGCCCGATAGAAGTGTGTACTGACCACTCCTATTGGTCCGATAGAAGTGTGTACTGACCACTCTTACTGGCCCGGATAGAAGTGTGTACTGACCATTCTTACTGGTCCGATAAAAGTGTGTACTGACCATTCTTACTGGTCCGATAGAAGTGTTTAGTTTAAACATATCTTATTTGAAATAATTCAAATGGAATTGGACACAAGTTATATAACTTATAAACGTCCTCTTCCATACAATAGTATACAATACTGACCACTCTTACTGGCCAAGAGAGAAGTGTGTACTGACCACTATTACTGGTCATCTTGGTTGAAGGCGAGTGCGTGACCACAGTACCACCTGGCCACCCTTTGGTGGTTATTAGTCTGTAACATGGTATATTGCAAAGCTTATGTCCATGCAGAAAAATGTTGGGTTTTTTGGAAGAGAATTTATATTAAATAATATGATATGTGTACACCATAAGTTGAGAAAAAAAAGCAGAATCTTATGTAATAAGGTATATATCCACTGCTATATCATTACAATGAAGTGCATAAGGATCATTTAGAATTCATATCCGATGTGTGAAAGGTTAAGTAAATATTACTGGATGATAGTGATCATTTGGAGTTATAAAGATTATGTCCATCTTTGTTATGTTGTGAATGCTTCATTTCAGAAATATTCATAATTTTTGTAATGTAATTTATATATCTTTGTGATATATGTTTTAGTGAAAATGAAATTAATAAATTAACTAACATGTATATTTTAGTGAAAATAAAATTCGTGAAATTTAACTGTTATATATGTTTTGGTGAAAATGAAATTCATCAATTAACTGCAATGTAATTATGTTAAAATGAAAAAGAAATTTTTGTAACTGTAATATATGTTTTAGTGAAAATGAAATTCGTGAAAATTAATTGAAAAATATGTTTTTAACTCTTTCCGTACTCACGACGACTACAGACGTCACAAAAATGTGCTCTTGTATCCTTCATGACGACTACACACGTCGCAACTAACATGCCTTCCATCCTTTGTGACGACTCAAATCGTCGTAAAACATCGCGAAAGATGTTGATATCACTTGCTGGTTTAGCATAGTCATACGAAGGAATTGACACGGAAATGATATTTTTAAGAAATAAAAAGCAATGTAGATATCGTATTGATGAAATATTTTACGTACCAGAAGCATATTCATTCGTTAAGATTGTCTATTTCAAAGAATTCCGCCGGTTCATGCCGGCTTGTTTACATAGCTACAAAATGGCGGCCACAAATTTACTTTCGTTTTCTGCGAGATTGTTGATGTGTTAAACACAATAAAGCTATTAAAAACGATAAAATATATATAATTGAGTAACATTTATCATCAAAATAAGTAAGAAATACGTAAATTATTTTTACACACCGAAAAAACGATGTTTTGGCTGCGTGATTTCTTGCACACGTGTGACACATGTGCCGATCAACATGTCATTTCCCGCAATTCTGCCTGGTGATTTCGCCGTATTTTAAAGGAAAAATTGGGTAAAAGAGTTTCTGTACTCAGTACTCGTTCCATATGATAAACTTCATTTAATATTAAGCATCATACAACAGTGAAAGATCAGTAAAAGATCGTTTTATCGATGTCTGATGTGATAGCCATATGCTCCTACTCAAAGGACCTACCCAACATCCACTTCCGGTAGCGACCGCGAAATTTGAATGAGTACGTAAAGAGTTAATAAAAATAAATTTTTAAACCTAAGGTTATGTTGTTTAAGTGAAAATGAAACTCTGTGAAAATAACTGTTATACATATTTCAGTGAAAATAAACAGAATGAACTGTTAATGCATGTTGCATAAATATAGCGCATGAAATCTAGTTTTATGCACAGAATTTGATTTTCAATGATTTCAGCTCCAAACTCCTTCCGTGATGTGAACTCTCTACACCTACCTAACGAGAGATTTTCACCTGTTCGTCGGGCCAGTGATGGCCTTCCGAATCTACACAAACATCAATCTCACCTGGAAAAACTGTATAATCAGACTCTGAGCACTCGTCACAGTCACTCTAGTTTGAAACAGCTTCACCACGAATGTCAGGAACTACAGGTAAATATAGAACGTCACAGTCACTCTAGTCTGAAACAGATTCACCTCGAATGTCAGGAACTACAGGTAAATATAGAACGTCACAGTCACTCTAGTCTGAAACAGATTCACCTCGAATGTTAGGAACTACAGGTAAATATAGAACGTCACAGTCACTCTAGTCTGAAACAGATTCACCTCGAATGTTAGGAACTACAGGTAAATATAGAACGTCACAGTCACTCTAGTTTGAAACAGATTCACCTCGAATGTCAGGAACTACAGGTAAATATAGAACGTCACAGTCACTCTAGTCTGAAACAGATTCACCTCGAATGTTAGGAACTACAGGTAAATATAGAACGTCACAGTCACTCTAGTCTGAAACAGATTCACCTCGAATGTTAGGAACTACAGGTAAATATAGAACGTCACAGTCACTCTAGTTTGAAACAGATTCACCTCGAATGTCAGGAACTACAGGTAAATATAGAACGTCACAATCACTCTAGTTTCATACAGATTCACCTCGAATGTCAGGAACTACAGGTAAATATAGAACGTCACAGTCACTCTAATCTGAAACAGATTCACCTCGAATGTCAGAAACTACAGGTAAATATAGAACGTCACAGTCACTCTAGTTTGAAACAGATTCACCTCGAATGTCAGGAACTACAGGTAGATATAGAACGTCACAGTCACTCTAGTCTGAAACAGCTTCACCACGAATGTCAGGAACTACAGGTAAATATAGAACGTCACAGTCACTCTAATCTGAAACAGATTCACCACGAATGTCAGGAACTACAGGTAAATATAGAACGTCACAGTCACTCTAGTCTGAAACAGATTCACCTCGAATGTCAGAAACTACAGGTAAATATAGAACGTCACAGTCACTCTAGTTTCAAACAGATTCACCACGAATGTCAGGAACTACAGGTAAATATAGAACGTCACAGTCACTCTAGTTTGAAACAGCTTCACCACGAATGTCAGGAACTACAGGTAAATATAGAACGTCACAGTCACTCTAGTCTGAAACAGATTCACCTCGAATGTCAGGAACTACAGGTAAATATAGAACGTCACAGTCACTCTAGTCTGAAACAGATTCACCTCGAATGTCAGGAACTACAGGTAAATATAGAACATCACAGTCACTCTAGTTTGAAACAGATTCACCACGAATGTCAGGAACTACAGGTAAATATAGAACGTCACAGTCACTCTAGTTTGAAACAGCTTCACCACGAATGTCAGGAACTACAGGTAAATATAGAACGTCACAGTCACTCTAGTCTGAAACAGATTCACCTCGAATGTCAGGAACTACAGGTAAATATAGAACGTCACAGTCACTCTAGTCTGAAACAGATTCACCACGAATGTCAGGAACTACAGGTAAATATAGAACGTCACAGTCACTCTAGTCTGAAACAGATTCACCGCGAATGTCAGGAACTACAGGTAAATATAGAACGTCACAGTCACTCTAGTTTCATACAGATTCACCACGAATGTTAGGAACTACAGGTAAATATAGAACTTGTGAGTACTCGTTACTGTCACTCTAGTCTGAAACAGATTCACCACGAATGTCAGAAACTACAGGTAAATATAGAACGTCACAATCACTCTAGTCTGAAACAGATTCACCACGAATGTCAGGAACTACAGGTAAATATAGAACGTCATAGTCACTCTAGTTTCAAACAGATTCACCACGAAAGTCGGGAACTACTTGAGGGTAGAAGATTAAAGATGGAGTAAAGATCTAATGGTGTTGATGTCACAGACTACAGATAGACTTCTGTAGTTTTATCCAATGTTGTATGGAGTGTGTGGATACAGAATCTCATGGAGATTTATTCCTTCATATGACGGGCCTGGTGTTTACTTCTGTATTTCAGAAACAAGTCTCCAATAGAGATCCTGGCAGCGAGGCTGAGTTACAGCAACAACATACCTTACACCGATTACATCACACCCTACAGGTAAGGCACACCTGGATACAGGTGTTAATCTGATGTAGGCAAAGACACACCTGGATACAGGTGTTAATATGATGTAGATGAAAGACACCGAGATACAGGTGTTAATCTGATGTAGACAAAAGACACACCTGGATACAGGTGTAAATCTGATGTACACAAAAGACACACCTGGATACAGGTGTAAATCTGATGTAGACAAAAGACACACCTGGATACAGGTATTAATTTGATGTAGACAAAAGACACACCTGGATACAGGTGTAAATCTGATGTAGACAAAAGACACCTGGATACAGGTGTTAATTTGATGTAGATGACTGTTTACTGCATGTGAAAGATGCTCCTGTAAAATATAATCTCCCTGGGCGCCTTGTGTTTTATACCCCCTCAGAATGATCAATTACATATTGAGAGTGCATATAGCTTTAAATAGCATTGAATTTACAGCATTAGAATGATTGAACCCTGGTCTGTGGATCTTGAAATATCCTTGAGTATAATCTGTGCATTTAATTAGGTTTTACCTCTCTTATGATAAAAAATAAGGTCTGGCTAGATTCTGTTAGAGTTTATTATTGAATAAAATAGCTGTTTGATCTCTATTTACTTTGCTGTGATTGCACAAACTTGCATGTGTATCAAGCTTGCACTGTTATGAATTAGACAATCAATGTGTTATTACCTCCCTTTGCTTTCACTCGTCATGTTACCTCCCTTTGTTGTTGCTGTTCTATATATATATATGCGGGGGCCGGGATGGCCGAGTGGTTAAACTGTCCCGACACTTTATCACTAGTCCTCCACCTCTGGGTTGCAATTTCGAAACCTATGTGGGGCAGTTGCCTGGTACTGACCATAGGCTGGTGGTTTTTCTCCGAGTACTCCGGCTTTCCTCCACCTCCAAAAACTTTGCACGTCCTTAAATGACACTGGATGTTAATAGGATGTTAAACAAAAAAACGAAACCAAAATGCTCTTCAATATTACCTCCCTTTGTTGTTGCTCTTGTGTGTTACCTCCCTTTGTTCTTCTATGTTACCTCCCTTTGTTGTTACTCTTCTATGTTACCTCCCTTTGATGTTGCCCTTATATATTACCTCCCTTTGTTGTTGCTCTTATATATTACCTCCCTTTGTTGTTGCTCTTCTATGTTACCTCCCTTTGTTGTTGCTCTTATATATTACCTCCCTTTGTTGTTGCTCTTGTGTATTACCTCCCTTTGTTGTTGCTCTTCCATATTACCTCCCTTTGTTGTTGCTCTTCCATATTACCTCCCTTTGTTGTTGCTCTTATATATTACCTCCCTTTGTTGTTGCTCTTAAATATTACCTCCCTTTGTTGTTGCTCTTATATATTACCTTCCTTTGTTGTTGCTCTTATATATTACCTCCCTTTGTTGTTGCTCTTATATATTACCTCCCTTTGTTGTTGCTCTTATATATTACCTTCCTTTGTTGTTGCTCTTATATATTACCTCCCTTTGTTGTTGCTTTTCTATGTTACCTCCCTTTGTTGTTGCTCTTATATATTACCTCCCTTTGTTGTTGCTCTTATATTTTACCTCCCTTTGTTGTTGCTCTTATATATTACCTCCCTTTGTTGTTGCTTTTCTATGTTACCTCCCTTTGTTGTTGCTCTTATATATTACCTCCCTTTGTTGTTGCTCTTCCATATTACCTCCCTTTGTTGTTGCTCTTGTGTATTACCTCCCTTTGTTGTTGCTCTTCTATGTTACCTCCCTTTGTTGTTGCTCTTCTATGTTACCTCCCTTTGTTGTTGCTCTTGTGTATTACCTCCCTTTGTTGTTGCTATTCTATATTACCTCCTTCACCTTAAACTCTTAACTAAGTGTGTTTTCTTAAATTCATGGACAGAAACAGTTTCAGTGTAAGGTAGACTTTTCTGAAAGGGCATCTTTTAGCAAGTGAAACAATTCTGAAGAAATAACAAGTAATTTACTAGATTATAATTAACTATCAAAACGATATAATAAACATAAAAATATTGATTAACTGCATATTTTCCCCAATATTCCTGAAAAATCACCTTTTCCCCCAAACAAAACATCACAGTCTTCTTAAATAATCACTTGTGTATACATTCAGTAGGGGGGGAGGTACGTGCCCTTCCATGTGTTTTCTCTGTGTATTTCGGTTTCCTCCAACACTAAGACCTCTCTTGTGCTTCCATTCAGGCCAACAAGATTGATAAGTATAAATTGGTATAACTTGTTTCTCACTTATTGTACAGGAAATGGATGAAGTCTCATTATACCTCATAATGCAGCCTTTATCAGGTGTCATGGTTTCAGCTCATGTAACATAAAGTGCAACTTTGCCAGCCAAGGGTGTTCAATCCGCCAAGGGTGAAAAGGAGAGTATACGTATCGTATTGAACACACACTTGGCTGGCGAAGTTGCATAAAGTGTTGTTGAACCTTTATGATAGGTACTCTGTTGATATACTTAAATGTTTTCAACATTGTAAAGGTGCTTTTGCTATAGGCTCTGTTTGGCATATTTAAAAAATAATATTTGATAAAACAGAGATATTTGAAATCTTACTTGGGTCTGTTCCTTTGTAAGAGTTTGGCCTGGTCAGCACAAAGCGTACTGAGTTTGGCCTGGAGCACAAAGCTTACTGAGTTTGGCCTGGAGCACAAAGCTTACTGAGTTTGGCCTGGTCAGCACAAGGCTTACTGAGTTTGGCCTGGTCAGCACAAAGCTTACTGAGTTTGGCCTGGTCAGCACAAAGCTTACTGAGTTTGGCCTGGTCAGCACAAAGCTTACTGAGTTTGGCCTGGTCAGCACAAAGCTTACTGAGTTTGGCCTGGAGCACAAAGCTTACTGAGTTTGGCCTGGTCAGCACAAAGCTTACTGAGTTTGGCCTGGTCAGCACAAAGCTTACTGAGTTTGGCCTGGTCAGCACAAAGCTTACTGAGTTTGGCCTGGTCAGCACAAAGCTTACTGAGTTTAGCCTGGTCAGCACAAGGCTTACTGAGTTTAGCCTGGTCAGCACAAGGCTTACTGAGTTTGGCCTGGAGCACAAAGCTTACTGAGTTTGGCCTGGTCAGCACAAAGCTTACTGAGTTTAGCCTGGTCAGCACAAAGCTTACTGAGTTTGGCCTGGAGCACAAAGCTTACTGAGTTTGGCCTGGTCAGCACAAAGCTTACTGAGTTTTGCCTGGTCAGCACAAAGCTTACTGAGTTTGGCCTGGAGCACAAAGCTTACTGAGTTTGGCCTGGTCAGCACAAAGCTTACTGAGTTTGGCCTGGTCAGCACAAAGCTTACTGAGTTTAGCCTGGTCAGCACAAGGCTTACTGAGTTTAGCCTGGTCAGCACAAGGCTTACTGAGTTTGGCCTGGAGCACAAAGCTTACTGAGTTTGGCCTGGTCAGCACAAAGCTTACTGAGTTTAGCCTGGTCAGCACAAAGCTTACTGAGTTTGGCCTGGAGCACAAAGCTTACTGAGTTTGGCCTGGTCAGCACAAAGCTTACTGAGTTTTGCCTGGTCAGCACAAAGCTTACTGAGTTTGGCCTGGAGCACAAAGCTTACTGAGTTTGGCCTGGTCAGCACAAAGCTTACTGAGTTTTGCCTGGTCAGCACAAAGCTTACTGAGTTTGGCCTGGAGCACAAAGCTTACTGAGTTTAGCCTGGTCAGCACAAGGCTTACTGAGTTTGGCCTGGTCAGCACAAAGCTTACTGAGTTTGGCCTGGAGCACAAAGCTTACTGAGTTTGGCCTGGAGCACAAAGCTTACTGAGTTTAGCCTGGTCAGCACAAAGCTTACTGAGTTTGGCCTGGTCAGCACAAGGCTTACTGAGTTTGGCCTGGTCAGCACAAAGCTTACTGAGTTTGGCCTGGTCAGCACAAGGCTTACTGAGTTTGGCCTGGTCAGCACAAGGCTTACTGAGTTTGGCCTGGTCAGCACAAGGCTTACTGAGTTTGGCCTGGTCAGCACAAGGCTTACTGAGTGCTGGCCGGCCAAACTCTTAAATGATGATGTGATTAAATAACTTAAACCTATTCCAGGAGCAAAAGATATCCTCAAGTAACTTATTCTAAAGCTCCATAAGGTTAAGGGTAAGCATGTCAGTTGATATTTGTACCTAAGCTTGAAGTGATAAAATCCATTTAGGGTGAAAAATATCAAATGTGTTTGCCACAATCTTATTTATTGTTGCTACAGGCCCATTGGGTCTTTTGTTCATCTCATTCAGCCAATTTACATATTAGATCACTTTTTATCTTCATTGAATGCCTTCACTTTTGTATTCCATTTTGTTTAATGTGTTGATTTATGTTTGTACCCAGAGTATTTTGAGCAGTGTTTTTCCCTTGTCACCTTTGACCTTTTGTGCAGTTGTAACCACTTTTTGACCTGTACTATTTGCATAATTATGATTTGTTTTCCTCTGTTAGGACAGCACTGGTGCTTCCCCCCAGTATCAATAACTCTACAGGTTTGTTGTGTAGCTGTTCTTCACTAGCTTAAAACCCAATATAACCCGAACCACTGCATGGGAGGCTGTACGTGGCTTACACAAGGGGTTAAAGGTCGTAGTACAGGGTGTTTCCCCCAATGTTTATATAACCCGAACCACTGCATGGGAGGCTGTACAGGACTTACACAAGGGGTTAAAGGTCGTAGGTCAGGGTGTTCCCCCAATGTCTACCACTGCATGGGAGGCTGTACAGGATTAACACGAGGGGTTTAAAGGTCATAGGTCAGGGTGTTTCCCTAAATATCTATATGACCTGTACCACTACATGGGAGGCTGTATAGCAATTACACAAGAGGTTAAAAGGTCATAGGTCAGGGTGTTTCCCCAAATATCTATATAAACTTTACCACCACATGGGAGGCTGTATAGCAATTACACAAGGGGTTAAAGGTCATAGGTCAGGGAGTTTCCAGTAGTCTCTATATAATCCCTTGTGCAAGTCATGTGCTGCCTCCCATGTAGTGTTAAAGGTCATAGGTCATAGGTCAGGGTGTTGTCCTCAGTAGATATATTACCTCTACCACTCCATAGGAGGCTGTACAGGACTTACACAATACACGAGGGGTTAAAGGTCATTGATCAGGTACAGGTATTAAATGTTGAAGGTTAGAGTTTAAGGTCAAACTTAACATGTTACAGGCTAAGGGAATAGGTGACGTTTTGATTGGCTGGTGATAGGAGAATAGGAGATACATTTGTAGATGAAAGTTTGATGATGTAGGTTGGGGGTATGGGTTAGAGGTCTAGATCATGAATTTGGGACATACATTAAAAATTTAATTAAACAATGTAGATTTATGTTTCTTGCATAATCTTTTTTTTTTTATTTTTTTTTAGGCAAATAATAAATAAAAAGACAAAAACAAAATCCTGAAATTGCTTTTAACATCTAATGTGAAACTGATTTTTAGAGTTCAAGGAATGAATGAGTATGAAATGTTCATAAAAGAAAAAAGAAATTTACTCTTAAAAAATATCAATAGAAATATGATTAGGGTGAATTGCTATGGTAGTATAACCCTCTCCCTGTTAGATACATATACCCTCGTTGGCCCACCGTCGCCTGTCAATCACTTGCTTTGTTGTACTCCAGTGTGCTATCTTTGTTTATCATTGGTTTTACTAACACACTATACTATAACAAATTGACATTGCAGAATTAAGCTTACCAAAAACATTCTGACAGTATATAAATTTTATTTCTGCTAACTTTCAATTTAGGCCAGTCAAAACATGAAACATGTTGACACGTTTTAAGATCTCAGGAAAAAGTACGGTGGTAATACATGTAATGCCTTTTCAAGCATGTTTGTTGATTATGATAATGAGGCTAGAACACTTCTATTAGTGAATGTACATAATTTAACTTGGAAGTGCTATTCATGGAAGTATAGATACTGCAATATACTCTCAGCTGTGACAGAACCTCATGTATATAAAATGATAATTATAATAATAATAATAATTTAAAGTTCTTATAAACCTCTATAATTAATTTTTCTTTGTTTTCATGGTAAATACTCAAATGTGATTGGTCGAAAAATTCTTTTCATTCTTCTATGAAAGAAATTCCGAGAATGGCGCGAAAAATGTGACGTCACAATACGACAATTGACATTGCGTATTGATTTGAGAAAAAGAATCCCATTTAAAACCAGTAAAATTGTACATAAAACATGTTTTAAGTTAGAAAATCATTTTCAAAAATTAATTATAGGCGTTGATGTCAATTATTTTTTAGTTTCATCGGGGTATGAAACAAATTTTGTTTGCAAACTTCTGTAAGAATCCGCTACGTGGATTCATACAGTTTGCAAACAAAATTTGTTTCATACCCCGATGAAACTAAAAAAAAATGACATCAATGCTTAAATATCACAGCAAAATAGCCATCACAAATCATTATCCTTGGTTTATTGGGCCTTTAGCAACCAGCCAATGTCTTTCTCAACTCCCTGGGGAGCATACAGCCGGAGCTGTCATTTCTACACTAACAGCTTACATATGACATTTCTTACACTGCCCTACTACATACTCATTTACAGCTGTGTTAACTAGAACACAATAGAGTAAAGAATCTTGTTCAAGGATACAACACAGCGTCCATGTCTGGACTCTAGCGACACATCGGTCAGTTATTTCATCATAATTTATCCAATGCCTGGCACATTTTTCATATCAGATAACATATTTTTGGTTTTCTGCAAAAACTTTTTGGAACTTAATATGCAATGTCAGTTTTAAGTTGATATTAATAAATATGTATCATAGTGGAACAAGTTGTAATATTGAAACATTATAAATAGACTATTAACATCATTTACCATCTGCTATGACAGTTATATCATTAAATTCTGCACAACCAAGAAAGGGAAAGAGGAACTTTATTCTGATTTTGATTTGACGTCGTCATTGTAATATTTTTATGTCCCTGCCATTTTTTTTTTTTTTTTTACCAGCTTTGTGGTTCAGCTTAATTGATTTCTCTTTCCATATAAGTTTATGTTTCACAATCATACGAATGATTACAATTAAAACAAAAATCATCCAACATCTGGAAAGTACATAGAATTATGACGAATCACAAATAATGCTGCATGTCCACACTACACAGCAGCACCTCATTGTTAAATACACTCTAGATGTATGTGCATGGACATTCTGTCCAAATTCTGTCCAAATAAATGCGGGTTCCTAGTATTTGATACTATGTATGAAAACCCAACCTACAAAGAGACAATGTTGCTTCTGATCATGCTGCTTTCTGCTCATGCAAGTTATTTAAAGACAATGAAGTTGGCTATTATGAGTCATGAGTTAAAATTCAGTTCACTGACTCATTTAAAGAAACTCGACTTGCTGGTCATATCGGAGAAAAAAGGTAATGAAATGCATCGAGTCATCAACTTAGCAGGGTTTGATATCACTTACAATGAGTCATTTCAGAAAGAAAAAAACAGGAGCTTGGGCCAATGAATCTAGGACTAAACTCGATGAATCAGTAACATGATGTACTATCTTTTAACTCGTTAAGTTAATCGCAAAATTATAACATACCGTCTTTAGCTCATTGAGTAAATAACGAGCATTACTTACCATCTTTAATCTTTAATCTTGGACAATATCAAGATTTCTGGACTGCTACACTGTCCACCTGATATCAGATTCTTTAACCAGTTTATTCAGAAATCTGCACAGGACAGAATCAGGATTAGACAGAATTTACTGTATATGGGGAATTCGAAGGAGTGATGGGAAGAAGATCCTTGTAGAAAGATTTCATTTTTTGTTAAAAAAAGAAAAATTTGATTATATGTATTTTTTCTGCGTAAGGAAAAAATTAGAGCTTCAACATCAGAAATAGGGTGTTTTATTCGATCTTCATACTTCAAAAAAAAAATCATGTTTTAAATTTGATAGGGACATGTGAGATCAATGTGTAGCTAAGTCTGGTAAAGTAAGAACTTTTCTTTTAATTCTGTGTTTCAATCCAAAATTCTTTTCTATAGAAAATATGTTGATTTGGATTTATAAACATATGCCTACTATATTCGGTAGCATTTTATATATATTACTAATATTTGTATAATCTGTTTATAATGAAAGTAAACAATTCTGTAACATTTTTTCTGAACTTTTTTTTCAGTCATTATATATTAGTTTTGTTTTCTTTATTTTCTTTCTCTCTCTCTCTCTCTCTCTCTCTCTCTCTCTCTCTTTTTTCTAAACTTTGGTGATAGTGAAAATCAATAGCATTTCTCCTGACTGGGCAAACATTTTAGTGTGGAAGCAGGTTTTGAACATTGTGTGTAGAACTATCCATCTTTTTCACTAGAGTCTATGATCTGACTACATTATCTCAAACATGTATATTAGTATTTTTGCAATCGCCTTTTGTCCGTCAGTGTCTGTCATACAGCATGTAACATAAACAATTGACATTTTCTACTCAATAACCAAGATGTTCAGGGTCATGATTAATGACCTTGACCTACTTTCAAGGTCTAAGGGTTCCATGAGACCTCAGTGATAATGATATTGGTAAGGTAGCATGTTCATATAAGCATATAATGTACCTTCAAGGTCACGGTTAAGATGTGTTAAATTTTAATTCAAAAGCAAAACATCATCTATCAGTATACATATCAAAACTCAGGTTTATACATGGGCCACTTGTTTAAAAAAAAATCTCTTATTGAACATATTATTGACTTTTAATTCTGTGGTGTTTGGTTCAGTTTGAGCTTTGTAAAGTTCTGTACAAATGTATCACAAACACAAATAATAAGCAAAACATGTGATATTATATTCTGTCTCTTTACAGCCTACAACAACTATACAGCATTCACCAGTACCTTCGCCTCCGCTGGCTCCAGCCTCACCAAGTTTTGCCCGCCATGCTGCCACGACTACAGATTCTCAAAGTGCAACCCTTTATCAGCATCTTCAACGTCTACATCTTCACCAACATATCCAAAACTCACAACAGCCATACCAACGAGGGTCTCCACCCACCTGCCTCCCGATGCAACGCACTGATTCACCACCTCAGAATTTCTCCCCGCTTTATCAGAACTACAGTCAGCCTCATCAACGGAACAGTCCTCCACCAAATATCACCAACTTTCAGAATCTTCAGATGATTAAGGAGGACTCGCAGGACCTCCCTGATCAGAGTCCTACTGAGGAGGGGGAAGTCAGCATGCAGGTTGGGGAGGCAGAGTTCCCTTCCCAGGATAAGAAACACAGACAGTTCTCAGGAAAGCCTCAGATTAGTATAACCGATACCTCTGGTCACGTCACAGACGTGACTTCTGAGGGGGAAAATGAAATGTCTCCTTCGACAACGGAGGTTGACACCCTTACGAGAACATCGGCTACATATCACACCTTCCAGGACTCTTCAAGTTCACAAAACTCTCCTCAGCCGTCTCCGACACGTTCTCACCGCCCTCTCACTCATTCTCATTCCTCGCCAGCCTCGCCTAATCATCAATCTCATGCTCCGACAAATTTCACCTCTCACCCTGTGACGTATAATTCTCTAATTTTCGGCAGTTACATTACAAATCTGGCCGCCATTCCTTCCCAAGTTACAGACTTAAGTAACCTTGGTAACCTCAAGGGCTACTCAATCCCTGATCCAAGTCATGCCAACATTCCCTACACCTGCGGATGGGTAGGCCCTCAGCTGTCCTCTCAAAATAGGTCACAGCGACCTAGTTCTGGGCGGATGGCTGTGGGTCGACAGCCATCAGTGGTAGGAGTGGGCATTCCGGATTCAGTAAATTACCAGAACGTTGGTGTACCTAATTCAAATGTAAGTGTTCCAATCGAAGCCCAAAGCAACAGAGTTTACAATGGTGACCGAAATCTCATCCAAGACATTGATATGTCGTCTGTGAAACAGGACAACCTAAACACAACTAATAGTATAGGACATGTTGATTTGTTAAAGTCGCCTGGTCTTAATAAGATCCAAGGCTCGAACATTAATCTCACATCCACACGAACAGTCGGAGATATATTACAGGAACTCAAGAGAATTCTCGGAGATCGTGGAAAGGAAGTGGTATACCAGTGTTCGGATCATTTGTTCCGACTGGAAAACTCTGACGTTCAGATGGAGCTAGAGGTGTGCCAGGGAATTAGTTATAACGGCCTACAAGTACGAAGGATTTCCGGTGACAAGGGACACTATCGAGCTCTCTGCCAGGAACTGCTGTCAGGAATCAATCTATGATGGCCGCCTGCATATCTCATGAATATCTTTGAAGTAATGTAGTACACAGTGCCAATGATCTTAGTATGGTCCTCCCCAAGTCATTCTGTGCCCCCATCAGCTTTCGCAGCATAATGATGGATTGAAACAAAGGGAAGTAACTCTGGTTGGTCAGACCCAAAGTATAACATAGAGAATATTCTGGAATATGAAACAAATAAGATATTGCCTGTAAGGTATTTTTGGATGCTAACATTGTGGTATGAATTCCTAAGTGAAGTTCCATTGCCTAAAAAATTATATTGTTGGAATCTTCCATAGTTTTTTAGTATCAACAATGTATGTATCTTTCATATGCCCTGATGAGTATTCCTGCGATGGGTAGCCATGGGATTCTTTTCCTTTGGTTGGTTACCAGGGAATTCCTCAGGTATCCCAGGGATTAATATGGGTTACCATGGGATATCCATGGGCCACTACCCAGGGTATTTCTGGAATTGGTTAACATGGAATTCCTAATATTCATGGGATGAGTTACAATGGAATTCCTGGTATTGGTTGCCATGGGATACCCAGAGTATTCATGAGATGGGTTACCATGTTATTCCTCAGGTATCCCATGGGTTACCTTGGTTACTAGAGGACAGCCTGAGTGTTATTTCTGTATCAGACTCCTTTAGGTGTTTGTATCCTGGCACTGTGTACCTGTAACTGTTAAACATCTGGTTGTGTCAGATCCTTCCTGTCGTTCATTCTCATGGCACATCGAAATGTTGAAGTTTCCCTTCTTCACCTCCAACTCATTTGCAATTGGTGACATGGCGTACATGTGTATTTGAAGGTGGGGACTGTATCAAAGGTCGCTATTGATAAAATATATATGATGTGCTTATGTTTTTGATACAGTCCCTTTTGGGAATACAAAAATTTTGGTCTGTGATAAAAAATGCTTTTGGCTTTACGGTCTGACCCTTGCATCCTTGTAAATAGATGTGAACTGAATTTTCAGGAGATTTGATTATAAAATGAAGGAATAGTCCATTTTTCAAAACAGTGGAAGAGTGTATTATGAAGAAAATCTATAAATGAATATTTTCATTATTTCTAGTGTCAGGGATAAAAATGTGGTTGGGCTAACATAAAGATAGAATATATTCTATATCTGTGCAAGGACGCAGGGGTTCACGAGTCTATTGCTAAGAAAAGGTGCGGTTTGCTATGAACTAAACATTAAGTTGTACATATATACTGCATGGTTATCATACTGGTTTTTGTAATGATGATTGTAACTTTTTTTGTTAAATATTCATGATATTTTTATTTAATTATTCTATATATCGAGTCAAGTTGTTGGTTGTACAGTGAGGTCAGTGGAATATATTGGTGTAGAGTAAATCTGCAGACACGATGTCGTGTACTAAGTATCATCCCACAGTGCTATTGTTATACCCCAGGGGGTCAGGTACAATATATTCCTAACATCTGTCCATCCGTTCGTCCGTGTGTGCATCTGTCCGTCCATGAATTCGTTTCTAGGGCTCATCTTCCTATCTATTTTATATATGTTTTTCATGTAATATCTATATATAGGATTAAAAAAATTTGTATTGTTATATCACCAAAAAAATTATATTCCACTTACCGAATTTAAGCTAATTACCCTGACAAACATTTAAGATTATAGATAGATATATCATAGAAAAGTAATGTTTGGCTGGCCAGATCACAAAGGATTTTTCATGAAGGTTAAGTGTGTCAAATACATAAAGTCACTGTGACATAGATTTTGACCTTTGACCTTCATAAATCACTTAAAATGGACAAAAATAGAAGCAGTAATTTAGTCGTCTTAAAGTCCATCTTGACCTCTGAGGGAGTGTAGTTTTATAATGTTATGAAATATTCATAGGGGTTGTTTATGATTTGTTTCATACATGTTATGATTTATAATATGTTTAAAGATGCTAGATCTCCGACAAAGAGTAATTATATGTTTTGAAAACAAGAATGGGCAGAAAAATCATTATGGTCCTAAATTAATTTTTTTACTATCATAGCCTTTTAATAAGGTTGATACATGGTTTTATTAACCTGGGAAAAAAGTTATTGACCATTTATCGGGAATCATATATGACACTATTCAGCCAATCAGAAAGTGTGAAAAATATTATTTTATAATAATGAGATGTATAGAAGAGTGCAATAACCCAGACATTTAATTGAATAGAGCTCTTGAGTTGTTTCATCTCTGAAAAAGATCGCTAACTGATTGATTAAAAACATAAATAAGCTGTTGTATATTTTTAAACAACGCTAAAGTTACCTACGTATACATACTATACACTATTCTACCACAATACCCTGTGTTATTCAACTCTCAGACCATCAGTTAATCATTACAGCTGTTGATTAACAATCTGTTTATACCACACGTGGTATAAACTCTGTACGCATTTCAATTGGCTAACACGGTGAACTTTGACCCAAGCTGCAATTGTTATTGACGTCATCAATAATCTAATGACGTCACATCACCGGGTCCCGGACGTCACCGGTACACTTTATTTGCATACGCGAAATTATACTTGGCCACGTTTCCCTTTGATTCAAGCCGATATTATTGTGGTAGAAACAGGTCACACGACTCGTGATTGTTGGATATGGAATTTATTTCACACTCATAAGTTATCTTTTAAAAGTTGCAAAAAACACTCGCTAAAGCTCGTGTCTTTTGTAACTTTTAAAAAATAACTTACTCGTGTGAAATAAATTCCATATCCAACAATCACTCGTTGGGTAACCTCTATTTACAATCCTCCAAAAGTTTGAGCTAATTTAATCTCTTATATTTGAAGTGGAAATGAATTGCATCCCAAAGACAATCGTTCATGCCTGTCTATATTTACTCTGTAACGTCAGTCTTATAAACGATCATTATAAGTACGCTGTTATTATCTTTTTCTCATTTTTTTTTTGTCAGTTACATATATTTCTATATTGTCAATGTCATTTTAACTTTTTTTTAGAAACAATGTATATATATACCTATTGGCGATGTAGCATCTTTAAATAATTGTTGAATTATATTGAGCTGGTCTCGGTCTAGGTGAGAGTTGGGGAAGGGGGAGTAATTAATTGAGATATGGAGTCATAAGCTGGAGATAAAATTGATAGCAGAAGTGTGGTAACTGTATGTTGAGCTGTGCTCAAAATTATATTGATTTTTTAATGCTTTTTACACATGAATTTAAAATGATTGAAAATTATGAAATAATTCTGTTGATGTATCAAAAACAAAATGTAGACGATACACATATATGCTTGTTTTGTTTAAACTCTAAAATAACACAGAGCAAAATATCATCTGTACACAAAGAAATTTCTTTTGAAGTGTTGACCACAAGTTATCTTGAACATACACACTGGACAGCGTCCACTCTGGCTCAATGAAATATTCACCAAGTCGTTCTTTTTATTTAGTTTCCTTCAGAATTTTATGTAGAATGGTTGTGGTTTATACAGTGTGTTTACACATCAACACCAACATTCTCATAATTCCATGCCTTTTAACTTTACAAAAATTTAAACCCTGATGAGGTATTTTATAGAAATATGAAAATTTTAGAAGTCTTTTTCAATATAGAAATATGAAAATTTTAGAAATCTTTTTCTATATTTTTGTTTTCCCCTTTGAATTTTAAAATTCCATACCTGTGATTTCAATTTTGAATCTTGATGTTTTCTAAGATGTACTGGTTACCAAATTTGCATTATCTTGTTCAGACTCGTACTAGCACTCCCATATTACCAGTATCATTTACTATTCTCCCACAGAACTCAACATGGCAGATATTTCTATTGTAACTCCCGCTGTGCAGAATTTTTAGTGCAAAAATTAAACAAACAAGTACAGTAAAAGTAGTTTTAAACGAATTCCACAGGACAAGAGGAAATGGGTCATTATATCCAAAATTTGGTGTAGGATTTAAAAATGAGGTAAGGGGTGAACCAAAGTTGAGGATTTTAATTTGCTTCATAAAATGATAATAAGTAGAAACATTCTGGAAACTTTCAATCCTAAAATTACATTTATCTGAGAATTATTTTCTCATTTATTTAGAAATATTCAGTATATTTGGAGTCTTCTTTATGTAAGTATACCATAAATCACCCCGCAATGAAGTCTCTCCTATGTAGAATTTAAACATAACTTTTTTAAACCAGTGATTTCTG
Source organism: Pecten maximus (assembly GCF_902652985.1). Taxonomy (NCBI): domain Eukaryota; kingdom Metazoa; phylum Mollusca; class Bivalvia; order Pectinida; family Pectinidae; genus Pecten; species Pecten maximus. The sequence goes on from NC_047027.1 coordinate 18,859,512, forward strand.
CAAGAGTTATCTCCCTTTAGCTGTCTAACCTACAGTTGTAACCTAATTTTGTGAGGTGTCTGAGAGTAACCATTATCATGATCTGCTTAATCCAAGAAAAATACAGAAATCAATTAAGATTTCATTTCTTTTTATTAGAATTAAACAAAAATTAGAATCTGAAGTAATTGAAATATTGTTTTAGATGTAACCAAGGTTATAAGAATGAAATTACCGGTGTGTATCCTTGATTGTTTACATCATCACAACAGGTCATATAAGGAGTTAACTAAACATTCGGGAAATAGGAATCCAGTTATCCTTCATCTGGAGTAAGGGGGGGGTATTCTGTAGGAAATTATCCTGATTAAAATACATATGATGTTATAACTTCTTTTGCAACTGTACATGTAGTTCAATAACGTTTAAATTTCAAAATGGCATGGATGCATAGGACGACAAGTTCCGGTATACCTTAAAGACATCAAATGTAAGGATATTTTTTCTATAAATAGCCCACAGTACCACATTTATCAATTTACCCATTATATTAATCCTACCGAAGTTTAATTGTTATGAAGCTGAAGTGTTGACATGCCATATGTTTTTAATTACTCTGCTCTAGCTACTCACTAAAGACTTTTAAGTGATATTCATTTGGCCACTCGGTATCCGACTAACTGAAGGCTTACTATTTTCACATGTTTCATGAAGCCTAGCGACAGTTCTGTGGCATCTGATATATATAGAGAATCATACAGTACAAATGTACCAAGTTAAAGAAAAATTATCTGTCTGTCGATTCCCACCAAAATATCTTGAACAGTTTGTCAACAATTTCAATTTTCCAGAAAATTGGGTCACTAAACTAGGCCTGTTGAGTTCCTGACCTCGATGACATATTGAATGTATATTGACAGGCAAGGCAAATACCTGTGAATACCGGGCAGCCTCTTTAAATTGTGAATCCTCCTCCCATAGTACGACAGCATTACTGCATTTCCTGTTCTCTTTCTTAAGCAGTTTGTAACTTATAAGAATAAGAACAACTGATTTAGTGAGATTTTCTTTGTTCAGGTTTAAAAAAAAAAATGTATCAAATAATTAGTACCAATGACATTCCAGCATTCCCTATTGTCTGCAGTTTTCATGTCATCTGAACAAAACGAACAGATTTAAGTGAGATTTTATATCGTCATGTTTGAAAAAATTGTATCAAGAATGTGTTAATTTGTATTTATGTAAAATTTTTCAATCAGGTTCTATTCAGAGTCAGACTAAGAATTATTTCATGCACTTTAAGAGACTGTATCAGTCAGTACCTAAAAAACGAGTATCCTAAATTTGGAATGTGTTGTATTTATTTGCTTATGCCCGGTTAATTCTACTTATGTTAAATTATACAGATTCTATTTGGAGTCCAGGTAAGAAACATCTCCTACATTAAAAAAGACTGTATCAGTCAGCTACATAAAAGTATCCTTAATTTTGATTGTATACAGTATTTATAAGCTCTTGTCTGGTAATTATAATAACCCTCCATTATTAAATTTTCAATAAAATGCTGAAACATTGTTTCACTGTCCTACAACAAGCCGAACTCTCATTGAGATTGATGTTTTGGCCCCATATGCTTATTTCAGGATTAATGTAAAAACTTTTCTGCCCCTAGCAACAGATTTCATGAGATGCACTATGGGACCTCTAAATCTTATTTTTAGATTAGACACGTTTCAAGTTCATTTTCCCCCATCATGCACAGGTTTGGCTCCGGTTTACCAATTCAGGATTTATTGGGTGTGACAGATAGCACGTGTTGGCATTCATACAATGACATCAAAGCAACAATTCAATCATATCGCATCGACAGTGTGTTGCTTTTTTTTTTTTCTTTCTTTTTTTTTTTTTTTAATATTTGAGCAACTGGATCATGCGAAAATAAAATAGTGTGATTGGAGAAAAATTATCATCACCTACCTTGAGGACGTGACAGAGAAATCTTCGACCCTCGGGATGATATTCTTGATGTTTAACACTCGGCAGGGCCTCGTGTTACACAACCAAGAATATCGCCCCTCGGGTCAAGGATTTCTCTATCACAATCTCAAGGAAGACAAAGATTCTATTCATTTGTCTGTCAGTGGGAAAAAATCAGTAGAATTTGGTTTTAATGGAATAAAGCATGGTTGTAATTTGGTAAGTGTTTACAGTTTTCTAAGAAATCATACTAAAGCCTACAGCTTCCTGTTATAAATAACCAGGGGCTGCTTTATAACATTTATGTTTCTAAGTATTCAGACATATATAGGAACCTACAGTAAACTAGGGATTACATTATCACATACCAACAGTAACTTCAAGTATTCAGACATATATAGGTACCTACAGTAAACTAGGGATTACATTATCACATACCAACAGTAACTTCAAGTATTCAGACATATATAGGTACCTACAGTAAACTAGGGATTACATTATCACATAACCAACAGTAACTTCAAGTATTCAGACATATATAGGTACCTACAGTAAACTAGGGATTACATTATCACATACCAACAGTAACTTCAAGTATTCAGACATTTATAGGTACCTACAGTAAACTAGGGGTTACATTATCACATACCAACAGTAACTTCAAGTATTCAGACATATATAGGTACCTACAGTAAACTAGGGGTTACATTATCACATAACCAACAGTAACTTCAAGTATTCAGACATATATAGGTACCTACAGTAAACTAGGGATTACATTATCACATACCAACAGTAACTTCAAGTATTCAGACATTTATAGGTACCTACAGTAAACTAGGGATTACATTATCACATACCAACAGTAACTTCAAGTATTCAGACATATAAATATCTAGTAAATGAGATTTGCTTTTATTAATGAATTTTTTTTTAACAAGATCTTTAAGTTTATGTTGGATTAATTGAGTCAAGAGGTTTTTTTAAATAATTAGCACTTGTGCAGAAACATCTACAATTGTACATGTACAATGTACTATGAAATTGGAGTAAGAATGCTGATACAGCTAGTCGGCAGTTATTGATTTATATACAGTGCAGGCCCATGTGGCCTTTTGTTATGATTTTCATTGTTGTAGTTATGCCCTCCATATCTTGTAAGTGAAATGTTGATGCTGATTTGACCTTGCTCGAAATAGGGTCAATGTACATATACTCTTGGATGTGTGGAAGTTTGGGGTCAAAGGTCAGAATGTAAAAGTATGGGTGATATTGGATTGAATCTGGTCCCCAGACCTATCAATCACATGACAATGACCTTTATGGTTGATGTCATGTGACCTTTAACAAAATCCTATTATACATTATGCTAGGTAACCATCACTGTTCTAGAGGGAACATTTTATTTTGACCCTTATTTCGACATGAATTGTCAGTGAAATTTCTTTCTTATTTATGAATTCAAGAATTCATTTGACACGCCAGATACAACAGCATTATATACTGGTATTTTGTATTTCAGTATAACTGTGACACATGCTGATGTTAATTTTTTCTCTGAAAATGTATTTTAATAAATTTTACTCCCATATAATGGTAATACAATTTCGTGAGTTTAAAACATTTTTCTGCCACTATTTACCAGGTGTTGTTACAGATGTGATGATAATTCATGAGGAAAAATATGACAAAAAGTGAGGAAACTTGAGACTGAGTTCAGGTACATTGGCATTACGTAAGGTGGAAATTAAAGGGGCATTAACTCTGATGTCATTGTAGTGAAATAAGCCAATAAGATGTGATAGGTCGAAATTCCAGCTGTGATATCAGTCCTATTTCCAATACATTGTACATGGAAAATGATATGGGCCCAGTTATTCTTTTTTCTTAATAAGTTAAAATCTTATTTTTGCTTTACTTCAAAACCTGGTGTGTATACTCCTTAAAATTGGCAGGTAGGAAGGAACTGATGAGTGTTATCATGTTTTCTAGCAAAATTAAGTCGGTTTTACCAGAAACAAGTTTATCAGGTTTTTAAAATTGTTAAACTGTGATTAGCCTATAACATGAAATGTTTGTGTTTAAGTTTCTTTGGTTGTTTGGAGGTTTCAAATTATTTCGTGGGTACAAACTTTCGTGGTTAGCCCATATAACAATAATACAAGAAGAAAACTTACAACAATATTTGTTGTGTATGTATTTGTGGTTCCCTAGCAACCAGGAAAACAATGAAAGTTTTACACAACAAACGTTTGGTTTTATACAACAGGAGGCAAATCTGGGGCGAGAAAATTGTCCTAATGCAGGCTTCAGAAAACAGGTTGATTTTTGCTTGAAAACAAGCAACAGAACATCTAACCTTCTTAGATTTCTTAAATACAGCTCATATGTATGATGGTTTACGGTTATGATTAGTGCTGTGTGCAGTAAGATATTATCATCATTATAAAAAAAATGAAGTTTTAAGATGTTTCACGTAAAATTGAAGCTATTATTGTATGTTATATATTTGATTTTATGAAGGCTTGATATTTGAGAATATTTGGTATGTGTTTTAGTTTAACCACACACTCTCTTATGTCACTGTAGAAATACATAATATCACAAAAACATTTTAATTCATTAAATGTATTTTTACCTCAATTAGTTTGTATTCATAAAAAAAGTCTACCATCAGATAACAATATGTAAAAAGTAAATAAAAAAAGGAAAAAAATAAATTATAGTTAAATATGCTTTATTAGCAACAAAAATGAGATGTATTTTCTTTTGATTAATTTCAATTTTCATCCAATTTTAGTGATATTTGAAGGCATTTTTGAGTTTTTGATTATCATAAGTAATAGTTGTACTCTGATATTTTTAAGCTTCATCTACCCTTAAAGAGCCCCTGAGATATTTTATGATCTGGTGTACCCTTAAAGAGCCCCTGAGATATTTTATGTTCTGGTGTACCCTGAAAGGGCCCAAAGATTGTGTGATAATTGTATTAGGGTACCTCAAAGGAGATTTTAGGAAGATAATGTGCCTGGGTAATCTGTTAGAAACCCTGAGATTTTAAAAGAAATATCAGTCCAGAATACCCTGAAGGGAACCTCAAGATTTTAGGATGATTGTGTGTTCGGGGGTTCCCCGAGGGGTCACTGATATTTTTGTGTGATTTTGTGCCTGAGGTACATGTAAGAACCTTTGATGGTTTAAGATGATTGAATGCCTTGGATATCCCTTAAGAGCCCCCTTAGTACAGTTGTGTCTGAGGTACCACAGGGGAGACACTTAAGGACAAGATACATGTTGGGGATATGTGCTCTACAAAAATATAGCACAGAAAATGTGGATGATATTGTTACACACGTGTAAGTGTTAATTGTGTATGTGTGCAGGGTTACCTGTGTAAAGTGAGGTGTATGTGAATGGTTCTATGTGTGTAATCCTGTCATGTTAAACACAAATGACAATAAATTGGAAGATTCAGCATTTTCTCCTGAAGAAACTTTATTTTGTGTATTTTATCTTTGATAAGGTTAAAAATATAGAACATGACACAATATAACATCATTTTGTGGTGAGAAAAGACAAACTCGGAACATGACACAATATAACATCATTTCGTGGTGAGAAAAGACAAACTCGGAACATGACACAGTAACATCATTTTGTGGTGAGAAAATACAAACTCGGAACATGACACAGTAACATCATTTCGTGGTGAGAAAAAGACAAACTCGGAACATGACACAATAACATCATTTTGTGGTGAGAAAAAGACAAACTCGGAACATGACACAATAACATCATTTTGTGGTGAGAAAAAGACAAACTCGGAACATGACACAGTAGTCTAACATCATTTGGTGGTGAGAAAAAGACAAACTCGGAACATGACAAGATATAACATCATTTGGTGTTCAGAAAAAGACAAACTCGGAACATGACAAGATATAACATCATTTCGTGGTGAGAAAAAGACAAACTCGGAACATGACACAATATCATTTCGTGGTGAGAAAAAGACAAACTCGGAACATGACACAATAACATCATTTCGTGGTGAGAAAAAGACAAACTCGGAACATGACACAATATCATTTCGTGGTGAGAAAAAGACAAACTCGGAACATGACAAGATATAACATCATTTCGTGGTGAGAAAAAGACAAACTAAGAACATGACACAATAACATCATTTCGTGGTGAGAAAAAGACAAACTCGGAACATGACACAGTAACATCATTTCGTGGTGAGAGAAGACAAACTCGGAACATGACAAGATATAACATCATTTCGTGGTGAGAAAAAGACAAACTCGGAACATGACAAGATATAACATCATTTCGTGGTGAGAAAAAGACAAACTAAGAACATGACACAATAACATCATTTCGTGGTGAGAGAAGACAAACTCGGAACATGACAAGATATAACATCATTTCGTGGTGAGAAAAAGACAAACTCGGAACATGACACAATAACATCATTTCGTGGTGAGAAAAGACAAACTCGGAACATGACACAGTAACATCATTTCGTGGTGAGAAAAAGACAAACTCGGAACATGACAAGATATAACATCATTTGGTGTTGAGAAAAAGGACAAACTCGGAACATGACAAGATATAACATCATTTCGTGGTGAGAAAAAGACAAACTCGAAACATGACAAGATATAACATCATTTCGTGGTGAGAAAAAGACAAACTAAGAACATGACACAATAACATCATTTGGTGTTGAGAAAAAGACAAACTAAGAACATGACACAATAACATCATTTGGTGTTGAGAAAAAGACAAACTCGGAACATGACACAGTAACATCATTTCGTGGTGAGAAAAAGACAAACTCGGAACATGACAAGATATAACATCATTTCGTGGTGAGAAAAAGACAAACTCGGAACATGACACAATAACATCATTTCGTGGTGAGAGAAGACAAACTCGGAACATGACAAGATATAACATCATTTCGTGGTGAGAAAAAGACAAACTCTGAACATGACAAGATATAACATCATTTGGTGGTGAGAAAAAGACAAACTCGGAACATGACACAATAACATCATTTCGTGGTGAGAAAAAGACAAACTCGGAACATGACACAGTAACATCATTTCGTGGTGAGAGAAGACAAACTCGGAACATGACAAGATATAACATCATTTCGTGGTGAGAAAAAGACAAACTCGGAACATGACACAATAACATCATTTCGTGGTGTGAAAAGACAAACTCGGAACATGACACAGTAACATCATTTCGTGGTGAGAAAAAGACAAACTCGGAACATGACAAGATATAACATCATTTCGTGGTGAGAAAAAGACAAACTCGGAACATGACAAGATATAACATCATTTCGTGGTGAGAAAAAGACAAACTCGGAACATGACACAATAACATCATTTCGTGGTGAGAAAAAGACAAACTCGGAACATGACACAATAACATCATTTCGTGGTGAGAAAAAGACAAACTCGGAACATGACAAGATATATAGCATCATTTCGTGGTGAGAAAAAGACAAACTCGGAACATGACAAGATATAACATCATTTCGTGGTGAGAAAAAGACAAACTAAGAACATGACACAATAACATCATTTGGTGTTGAGAAAAAGACAAACTCGGAACATGACACAGTAACATCATTTCGTGGTGAGAAAAAGACAAACTCGGAACATGACAAGATATAACATCATTTCGTGGTGAGAAAAAGACAAACTCGGAACATGACACAATAACATCATTTCGTGGTGAGAAAAAGACAAACTCGGAACATGACACAATTACATCATTTCGTGGTGAGAAAAAGACAAACTCGGAACATGACAAGATATAACATCATTTCGTGGTGAGAAAAAGACAAACTAAGAACATGACACAGTAACATCATTTGGTGTTGAGAAAAAGACAAACTCGGAACATGACACAATAACATCATTTCGTGGTGAGAAAAAGACAAACTCGGAACATGACACAGTAACATCATTTCGTGGTGAGAGAAGACAAACTCGGAACATGACAAGATATAACATCATTTCGTGGTGAGAAAAAGACAAACTAAGAACATGACACAATAACATCATTTGATGTTGAGAAGACAAACTCGGAACATGACACAGTAACATCATTTCGTGGTGAGAAAAAGACAAACTCGGAACATGACACAGTAACATCATTTCGTGGTGAGAAAAAGACAAACTCGGAACATGACACAATAACATCATTTCGTGGTGAGAAAAAGACAAACTCGGAACATGACACAATTACATCATTTCGTGGTGAGAAAAAGACAAACTCGGAACATGACAAGATATAACAACATTTTGTGGTGAGAAAAAGACAAACTCGGAACATTCCATGATGGATCATTAGGCTTAATGGTGAGCAACCAGAATACTGTATGGTTACAGGGTTGATATTTCACAGTTGTCCCAGTCAGATCTAGTTTGCAGATATTAGATTTCATGTATCCACTTGTTTTGAGAAAATATACGCTTGGTTGGCTCTCCTATTCCTGTAAATCCCTTATATCAGTTTTGTGTTAATACGCGAGAAGAGCCCATCGCAAATTCATTTAAGAATTGATGTCATTTTTTTTTAGTTTCAACGCTTATAATTAATTTTTGAAAATGATTTTCTAATTTAAAACATGTTTTATGTACAATTTTACTGGTTTAAGTGGGATTATTTTTCTCAAATCAATACGCAACGTCAATTGTCGTATTGTGACGTCACATTTTTCGCGCCATTCTCGGAATTTCTTTCATAGAAGAATGAAAAGAATTTTTCGACCAACCACATTTGAGTATTTACCATGAAAACAAAGAAAAATTAATTATATTTGTATGAAAATAACACCTTTGGATCGGTTACCCACATATGGGTCTTGTAGAGTTCATGACTTTAATAGCTAATCATTCTCGAATTTAGAGTCATTTCTAAAGCAGCGTTCACGAAATAATGTATTCGCGAATATGTCTGAAGAGATAATTTTGGGAAATAAAGTATTCGCAAAATTCAAGTGATTTACAGTATATCTAATGACCGCGAATATAGAGATATTAAATTCCAGCGAATATTGCCAACTTTACAGAAGGACAGACGATCGAAACGAGAGAAAATGGGGGGAAACAGGAAAGTTTTAATGGGAACTCATGGGAAAAGCTGAATACCATGAGAATACGAACATGTTCTGGAAGCGTCTTCTGTTTCACCAACGAAAATCTAGATAAAATCAAACCCATGTCACGTCCTCAAATTGGGAGCTGGGGTGGTGACAACGAACCCACTCCCCCCAAGACTCGTTAACGAACATGTCACACTTCATATCACTGAGCATAGAATCTGTCTCAGTTCACCAAAAGTTGGACAAGAGAGACATTGAAGATCTACGAATAATGAGTGAATATCACATTTGAATATGGATTTAGTAACATATATCGAAAGTACGACTTTCCGTATTTTAGGTCCTGTGCAGCAGCCACCTATATCTACTAAAAGTATCCTCGCCGACAAAAAAAAAACAAGCAACACACTTCCGCGAAATTTGTAATTTACTATATGTTTGAAGACATATGTTTAAGATAAATAAATTTTAGGAAAAAACGTCATAATAACCTGCTTTATCATTTAGTTCATTACCTTTCTGTCCTGTTTGAGCGAGGGGAGGTAAGTCGTAAACACTCCGGTTGATGCGAAATTGGAAAGTCTATTCTTGTGTTAATAAAACAGACCCTCACCCGTCGAGTACTGTTTTTAATTTCGGATTTTAAAATTGGCAATCGATCAGTGAAATTTTAGGGACATGATACAGCTGTTGTGACCCTCTGGGCTCGCCAGTGATGTAAGGGACATAATACAGCTGTTTTGTCCTTCTGGGACTCGTCAGTGATGTTACGAACATCATACAGCTGTTTTGACCTTCAGGGACTCGTCAGTGATGTTACGGACATCATACAGCTGTTTGGTCCTTGTTGGGACTCGTCAGTGATATTAGAGACATCATACAGCTGTTTTGACCTTCAGGGACTCGTCAGTGATGTTAGAGACATCATGCAGTTGTTTAGTCTCTCTGGGTTTTGTCAGCGATGTCAGGGACATCATACAGCTGTTTTGTCCTTGTTTGGCTCGTCGGTGATGTTTGGGACATCGTGCAGCTGTTTTGTCCTTCTGTGACTCGCCAGTGATGTTAGGGACATCATACAGCTGTTTCGTCCTTCTAGGACCCCTCAGTGATGTCACGGACATCATACAGCTGTTTTGTCCTTGTTGGGACTCGTCAGTGATGTCACGGACATCATACAGCTGTTTTGTCCTTCTGGGACTAGTCAGTGATGTTAGAGACATCATACAGCTGTTTTGTCCTTGTTGGGCTCGTCGGTGATGTTAGGGACATCATACAACTGTTTTGTCCTTCTGTGACTCGTCTGTGATGTTAATGACAACATGTAGCTGTTTTGCCCTTCTGCACACTCGGACCCGGAGTTTCGAAGGATGAGCGTCTTTTGCTGCATCCACAAATTCCAAAATGTAAACATAGGTCAAATCAAAGTAATACCGCGATCTCAAAATGCAGACCGAGTTTTTGACTATTAAACTATGTCGAATAATACATAATATAAAGTAATAATAATAATATCAAAATGAGATTTAAAAGTAATCAAATTATTCTTTTCAAAAAACACAAAATAGAACAACGTATTAAGCTTACAAAAAATATTCTTATACAGACCCTGGTACAAAACATTGGTGTTTAAATGTGCAATTACTAGATATCAACCTAAAACTAGTGCCTTTTGTACAATCATCTGAGTAGTTCGAACTTAAATAAATGCCATAGGTGTAGGAAGCAGGAGTGTTACTATCTAAAAATGGAAAATTAACGAGTCCTTATATAGAAACAACAAGAGAATACTGGCGTGTAAATTAATCCGTAATTCTAACGAAAAAAATAAAGTAAGGTAGGAACAAAGGTAAGACTACACACTCGGAAAAAAGAACACAAGACCAGGTGTTTCGAAGGTGAAGCGTCCTTTGCTTAATCCGCAAATTACAAATGTAAACATAGGTCAAATCAAAGTAATGCTACGATCTCAAAATGCAGACCGAGTGAATGACATGAGACTATGGTGTATATATTGTAACATTAAACACTTTGATGGCAGCCATAGAGCATTGCCTTGATCAGCCTGCGTCTGTCAAAACTACTGTACTGTAGGTAGATCAAATAGAACTTAACTGATGAAGCAGGTATGCTACCGCAAAGAAATGGGAAAGAGGGGAATCTGTTTGATTAATCCAGGACCGTTATTTTAATTTTTTTAAAACTATGATTATCAGAATATGTGATATTACAACTATGGTTATTCTACCAGCAGTTTGTGTATTTATATATAAGACAGTTGTAACCAATATAATACAGTAAATGTTTTAACTCAACATCCCCTTAAAATTAAAAATCATGGCATAATAACTATACGCCCATGCTTCTGAAGTATCATTGTAGTTTGTACAGTGGACCTGCGATAATCCGGACGCCGATAGTCCGGAAAACTCACAGTCCGGACGGGAATGCACTGGAACGGATTTCCGTGACGTTATTTGTACTCACCAGTCCGGAAATTCGGATTCCGATTCCGGAACCCCAATTTGGGAACGGAACGTACTTGTCATTAGTAAATTTTCCGCAATAATCCGGACGATTTTTATGAGAACTTTGAATGATCAATGCATTGTAAAACAGACACACGCAATATGAGCACTATTCAATATGAATATAAAATGAGTTTGACAGAGTAGAGCTAAAAAATGATGAAACTGTTGAAATCCACTGTGGTGATGCTAGGGGTCTAAAGTGTTGATGCCTTGAGGGTAACAGAATAAACTATATATAGATCGAGAGAAATGGCAGAATGTTCAAAACGTAGATAGTACGTGTGACCCAACATGCATGTGTACGCGTTCATTTCTTTTCTTTTTTAAGATTGAGTTTCCAATGAATACATCAATACTCAATACCTCCCATGTGTAATTGAATGACGTCATAGTTACTTTAAAGTGCCCGAATGACGACAGCATGCAACGGAATGTTGAATGACAGTGGTGGTATCGACCGAGGATGATATTTATTTACGGATATTTATACAGCACGTCAGCCCGGGACACGAAACACCGATATTTCTAGAAATATGTTACCAAGGCAACAGAGAAAATCACTGTTTTCATGCCACTGACGTTTACACACAAAGTTAAATTACAACCATGAAAAAATATCTCTTCATAACAATATCTGTCGGCCGGGCGTGGAAACTGTGAAATAATTGATGGGATGACGTCACCACTGACGTCATACCTCAGTTTGCTGACATTTATCAGCCAGGTTGGATGTTTGATTTTCCCTTTTCGATTTTTTACGCTATTAATCATCCTGTACATCTTTTAACAGTACGAAGGGAATGAATAATAACCAACAATAATAAATGCTGGTAGACCTGCTATAAAATAAAGCGGCTACACATCAACAGGTGTTGTGTTGTTGTAACAATGTATTTATCCTCAAGGCCTGACTGGGTCGACTTGCTATTGTGTATGTGATTAGTGCTTTGCTGAAGGATGTTCTCTCTACAGTTGATGGATGGCGTAGAGTATTTCCGGAAATACATGTATATGTATGTGCAATTCATGACATTTAGATTTAATTTGCAATTTTCATACAAATGATTTCACATTAAAATCGATTAAATTAAAATTCAATTTGCAATAGGTATACAATTAATCTGGTTTGATACAGAATTTATGGAACGTTCATGGTATAGATTTTAAAATCTTTTAACACGAAATTTGAATTATAATTCCATACAAATTAACATGTATAACACAAAATGTATTAAATATTTATTGCATATATTTATATCTATTAAGATCATATTTGATTTGCAATACTTTTCATGCAAATAAAAGCATATGCTACAAAATTTATGAAACATTTATTTTTTTATTTGAAATATATTACAATGAAAATTTAAAGAAATTACAAAATTAATTAAAAAAAAATATTAATCTCGATTAATATTGGCTTGCAAACAAATATTATAATACAGATACTTGTACAAAACTTGCACAAAACTTGTACAAAACTTTTATGTTTATATATGCATTTACTATAGCTATTTTAAAATAAAAGCCAGATCCAGTGTGCTTTTCTACAATCATATGAGCAGTTAAAATCGCATCTCGTAGTTCTCGTAGTAACTACCAGACTTTTACATCCCGTAGTTCAGTAACTACCAGACTTTTACATCCCGTAGTTCAGTGATTACCAGACTTTTACATCCAGTAGTCCAGTAACTACCAGACTTTTACATCCCGTAGTTCAGTAACTACCAGACTTTTACATCCCGTAGTTCAGTAACTACCAGACTTTTACATCCCGTAGTTCAGTAACTACCAGACTTTTACATCCCGTAGTTCAGTAACTACCAGACTTTTACATCCAGTAGTTCAGTAACTACCAGACTTTTACATCCCGTAGTTCAGTAACTACCAGACTTTTACATCCCGTAGTTCAGTAACTACCAGACTTTTACATCCCGTAGTTCAGTAACTACCAGACTTTTACATCCCGTAGTTCAGTAACTACCAGACTTTTACATCCCGTAGTTCAGTAACTACCAGACTTTTACATCCCGTAGTTCAGTAACTACCAGACTTTTACATCACGTAGTTCGGTAACTACCAGACTTTTACATCCCGTAGTTCAGTAACTACCAGACTTTTACATCCCGTAGTTCAGTTACTATCAGACTTTTACATCCAGTACTTCAGTAACTACCAGACTTTTACATCTCGTAGTTCAGTAACTACCAGACATTTACATCCCGTAGTTCAGTAACTACCAGACTTTTACATCCCGTAGTTCAGTAACTACCAGACTTTTACATCCCGTAGTTCAGTAACTACCAGACTTTTACATCCCGTAGTTCAGTTACTATCAGACTTTTACATCCCGTAGTTCGGTAACTATCAGACTTTTACATCCCGTAGTTCAGTAACTACCAGACTTTTACATCCAGTACTTCAGTAACTACCAGACTTTTACATCCCGTAGTTCAGTAACTACCAGACTTTTACATCCCGTAGTTCAGTAACTACCAGACTTTTACATCCCGTAGTTCAGTAACTACCAGACTTTTACATCCAGTAGTTCAGTAACTACCAGACTTTTACATCCCGTAGTTCAGTAACTACCAGACTTTTACATCCCGTAGTTCAGTAACTACCAGACTTTTACATCTCGTAGTTCAGTAACTACCAGACATTTACATCCCGTAGTTCAGTAACTACCAGACTTTTACATCCCGTAGTTCAGTAACTACCAGACTTTTACATCCCGTAGTTCGGTAACTATCAGACTTTTACATCCCGTAGTTCGGTAACTATCAGACTTTTACATCCCGTAGTTCGGTAACTATCAGACTTTTACATCCCGTAGTTCGGTAACTACCAGACTTTTACATCCCGTAGTTCGGTAACTATCAGACTTTTACATCCCGTAGTTCAGTAACTACCAGACTTTTACATCCAGTACTTCAGTAACTACCAGACTTTTACATCCCGTAGTTCAGTAACTTCCAGACTTTTACATCCCGTAGTTCAGTAACTACCAGACTTTTACATCCCGTAGTTCAGTAACTACCAGACTTTTACATCTCGTAGTTCAGTAACTACCAGACTTTTACATCCCGTAGTTCAGTAACTACCAGACTTTTACATCCCGTAGTTCAGTAACTACCAGACTTTTACATCCCGTAGTTCAGTTACTATCAGACTTTTACATCCCGTAGTTCGGTAACTATCAGACTTTTACATCCCGTAGTTCAGTAACTACCAGACTTTTACATCCAGTACTTCAGTAACTACCAGACTTTTACATCTCGTAGTTCAGTAACTACCAGACTTTTACATCCCGTAGTTCAGTAACTACCAGACTTTTACATCCCGTAGTTCAGTAACTACCAGACTTTTACATCCAGTACTTCAGTAACTACCAGACTTTTACATCCCGTAGTTCAGTAACTACCAGACTTTTACATCCCGTAGTTCAGTAACTACCAGACTTTTACATCCCGTAGTTCAGTAACTACCAGACTTTTACATCCAGTAGTTCAGTAACTACCAGACTTTTACATCCCGTAGTTCAGTAACTACCAGACTTTTACATCCCGTAGTTCAGTAACTACCAGACATTTACATCCCGTAGTTCAGTAACTACCAGACTTTTACATCCCGTAGTTCAGTAACTACCAGACTTTTACATCCCGTAGTTCGGTAACTATCAGACTTTTACATCCCGTAGTTCGGTAACTATCAGACTTTTACATCCCGTAGTTCGGTAACTATCAGACTTTTACATCCCGTAGTTCGGTCACTACCAGACTTTTACATCCCGTAGTTCGGTAACTATCAGACTTTTACATCCCGTAGTTCAGTAACTACCAGACTTTTACATCCAGTACTTCAGTAACTACCAGACTTTTACATCCCGTAGTTCAGTAACTTCCAGACTTTTACATCCCGTAGTTCAGTAACTACCAGACTTTTACATCCCGTAGTTCAGTAACTACCAGACTTTTACATCTCGTAGTTCAGTAACTACCAGACTTTTACATCCCGTAGTTCAGTAACTACCAGACTTTTACATCCCGTAGTTCAGTAACTACCAGACTTTTACATCCCGTAGTTCAGTTACTATCAGACTTTTACATCCCGTAGTTCGGTAACTATCAGACTTTTACATCCCGTAGTTCAGTAACTACCAGACTTTTACATCCAGTACTTCAGTAACTACCAGACTTTTACATCTCGTAGTTCAGTAACTACCAGACTTTTACATCCCGTAGTTCAGTAACTACCAGACTTTTACATCCCGTAGTTCAGTAACTACCAGACTTTTACATCCAGTACTTCAGTAACTACCAGACTTTTACATCCCGTAGTTCAGTAACTACCAGACTTTTACATCCCGTAGTTCAGTAACTACCAGACTTTTACATCCCGTAGTTCAGTAACTACCAGACTTTTACATCCAGTAGTTCAGTAACTACCAGACTTTTACATCCCGTAGTTCAGTAACTACCAGACTTTTACATCCCGTAGTTCAGTAACTACCAGACTTTTACATCCAGTAGTTCAGTAACTACCAGACTTTTACATCCCGTAGTTCAGTTACTATCAGACTTTTACATCCCGTAGTTCAGTAACTACCAGACTTTTACATCCCGTAGTTCAGTAACTACCAGACTTTTACATCCCGTAGTTCAGTAACTACCAGACTTTTACATCCCGTAGTTCAGTAACTACCAGACTTTTACATCCAGTACTTCAGTAACTATCAGACTTTTACATCCCGTAGTTCAGTAACTACCAGACTTTTACATCCCGTAGTTCAGTAACTACCAGACTTTTACACCCCGTAGTTCAGTAACTACCAGACTTTTACATCCCGTAGTTCAGTAACTACCAGACTTTTACATCCAGTAGTTCAGTAACTACCAGACTTTTTCATCCATTAGTTCGGTAACAATCCTCTCATTTTATTATCCAATTTCGAGTTTCCAAACATTTCCCGGTCGTGTTTGTAGTATGAATCAGATGATCATAAGTCCCACAGAAACATATTTTCAACAGGATTGCCCTCTGTAACGCGAGATCTGGTCAGGCTTTTGTAGATTTAATGTATTTATTTTTAGCCTTTTGACATGTACAATATATTAAGGTACGTGTACGTATAAGATATATCTTGATACCATAGGATATCCTCTCCTTGTGGTAAGTTAGTGATTTAAAAAAAAAATAACTGGGTTTGTCGTTCAATGATTTATAACCACGATATCGAACGATATGCTCTTGTTCAAAGAAGATAAAATTGTTATAATTGATCTTGGTAATTTTATACCGTAAACTTCTAATATAGAAAAATTTTCTTCGTAGATAAAGTAGGTACATCATTTAGCCTCCTTCATCCGGGAGAGTAATACTCTACACCAAATTTGATCACAATCAAAACAGTCATTCAGGACAAGAAGCGATTGAAATCAAATGTTGGCAGACGCTGTGCCATAGCTCACCATTCTTTCCGACCAGTTGAGCTAATCAATGCATACATCACTGATCGAATTCATGGCAACATGTAAATTAAAACTCTACAGCTGATATGACAATACTTTTTTTATTTTTCATGTCAACAAAATTTCTATTGCATGTAGAACGTCTCAATGATAAACATATATTTAATATATATACTGATATATACCTGCTGTGTAATGTCCACATCGGGGACATTTCGCAATAGAAACCAAGACACTTGCAATATCAGGCTGCAGTGGTAACAGTCTGCATATAACACGTTTTGCAATTAATTGGTGCACTAAAAATAGCCACCAATAGAATACAGCGTCCTATCGGCCAATCAGTAACAATGTAACAATATACACACTATAATCAAACGATTGTATGTAAAAAGCAGTGCATTTAATTGTTATTTAATCCTTTTTGTCTTCAGAAGACTTCAAATGAGATTTCTGTAGATGATTTGTCACGATGCTCTTAAGTTATACAAGTGATTTACTTTGCTTCTTAGTTGATGCTATCATGATTAAGAGTGGAATTGAAGCAAATATATCCTACTTATATACTGCATTGAAAAGAACCCCCATTTGAGATCATTTTTTTATGTCTATTAAAATACTTATTTGAAATTAAAATATATGCCATACTGGTGATAAAATTCCAGATAAAGATGTGTGTTCCTGATAAATTGTTGATACCCATTTGATACTCAAATGACGCTTATCTGGCCAAAAGCAACGGGATGAACACATCCGGATATGTTTGTTTGCTGATTTTTGTAATCTCTTACCTTAAAAAAATTGTAAAATATGTAACTTCCTGTAAAATATTGATTCAAAACTAAAGCCGATAAAAGTTTAAGATATTTTTAGAATCCTGTTTATGCAAAGTGGCCCAAGAGGTCTGTAATGATTTATCTCAATATCACAGTTTTATAAATACACGTACTGTACCAGTTTGCTGACTAGAATGTTGGGATACAATAGCTTTCAGAAGGATTGTGGATTGCTCCAGCTTTCAGTTTTGATTATACACTGTATATGAGATGACTGTTTACCCTTTAAAAAATAACGACTGATCATTTTATATGATATAAATAAAGACTTGTGCATAGCTATTATGACAACAACTTCACAATATCAATTAATGAAACCTCAGGAAAAATAATTTTGTAATGAGAACAAAAGCAAACTTCATCAGTTATAATGTTTATATATATCACTCCGAGATTGAGTGGCCCTCTTGTGACGGTACTAAAGTGACACGATCTGACACGATCCAAATAAAACCCATCTGTTTACTGTCATCTCTTCTTTAGACAAATTTGAACTCGACCATTACAGCACCAACTTAATATGAAATTTATCAACACTCAAATTTTATTATTTTTAAAGTTCAGCATCATTACTGAAGTTTTCTTTAACATTTTCTGTTCATTATTTAATGAAAAGATCATTTAATTTTCAAAATATGTTTGCTCATATTTGAATTATCTGCAGATAGAATTCTATTGATCGCCCTGCAATTAATGCAATCACTGAAACACCCCCAAACAAAGAAAGTGGACTCGGTCCAAACTTGCATTGGTCCAATCCAATGGTCACAAAAGGAAAGACAGCATAAAAACTGATAAAGCCTATTCTACTCGGCCAACGAGAATATATCACAAACTTAGCACACGATGCGAAGGTAATTTTTCACCCCAGTTTATATACAGGCAGGGTAGTATCTATGTTCCATACAACATTTAATACACGATTCAAACACAATGAGAAACAGAAAAGTGTCAAATCAACCAGATTCTTCTCAGTATCCATGAAAATTGGAACACATGAAGCTTCATATAACAAGGATCCCATTTTCAAAACACCCTATGTTTAATTATTTTTTTTAAACTGCTTACTAAAAATTGTTTGTACAATAACTGCCAAAACTGAGTGATGAGGTTTCAAATTACAGCTAGGCTATTCATGATCATTAGTCAATTAATAAGATTTTACTTTCAATTCCACTTAAAATTTCAATATACTCTATAACATTTAATTAGATTTTGATTTCAATTCTACTTTAAATTTCAACATACTGCATAACATTAAGTTTTTGTTGTGTATGATCTTTCTTTGTTTATGTGATTGTTATGGAACCATGAATGCAAACACAACAAATATTATTGTTATATTATTGTTGCATGGGCTAACCACCATAGTTTGTACCCACAAAATAATATGAAAGCTCCAAACAAAGTACACACAGACATTTAATGTTATACAGTTCAATCTAATTAGATCTTGCTACTCCAAATCATAAAATTCCATCAAATATTGGATAACAGGGGTTTTTCCCCACTCTATCCACCAATTTCTTTCACAAGTACTTTCCAATTGAAGTACCATAGTATAATTCATTTTCAGACCATTTGTTAAAATTTCTTAATCTCAAAAATGTTTTCATTGTCTTACATACTAAAATACACAAAAAATAACCTGAACATTAGAAAAGACGTGAGGACTGAAGTATTAATCATTAATTTTACATCTTTGACAAAAAAATGTGTTAAACTTTGTGTGAAATCACAAACATCAAACACTTTCACAAGAAATTGCTAGATTTCTTCATGAAATGTATACGTTACACATTACCTGATATGGTATACAATATTTGTTCATGGAGCAACCACAGTAGATTTTCTAACAATCATCACAAGACAAGAGGACTAGAACCAATGCTTTTCCTACTCTGGACAACAACGCAAAGGATAAGATAACAGGAGCTACCATAAGCAGATGTAATTATAACAAACACTCATGTTAATGACTCAAGTATCTCTAGAATTCTGTACAGATGGATGCTTTTTAAAATGTTAATTCGTTCATATATCTATGTTGCAATGAATTCACTGACTAATAAAAAATACAGGAAAATATTCACAATACGAAATTCTGATGCCAATAGTTATTAGGACCTATATATTTAGGCAACAAATGCAGTAAAATTATATGAAATAATCTCTTTTCATTTTTGAGTTAAGAAAATTTAGAATTTAATAATTTCCCGTTGTGACAGGTAATTAGAGCATGCTTCCTGGTTCTGAACATTAGACATATACGAACAGTGTTTAATATAGACATAGTATTGGTAAGATCCACTGTATCTCTCCATAAGTTTTGGACGGACAGATGTTTGATATTCGTTACAAAACTGGAGTACTTAAACAGAGTTATCTCCCTTGTATTTATCTCAAAAATCTAATTCAATTCGATGTGATTTTCCTAGGTAATTGCAATACTTAACCACTAAAATATTTAGCCAAAAATTTTTTTTTTTAATTTTGCCATCAAGTAATTTTGAAAAGCCATACCAAAATATGTAAAAATATCGCCAGTGCAAAAACATTTTGAAATTTGCTGTTTCATCACAACTGTAGTGTCTTGACTAAAATGAAATGTTTCAGTAATCAACACGGCAACAATAGCACTGTAGCATCATAACAATGATTATCTTATATTACCATTCATGATTAAAATAACCGATCGTGTTTACAGTATATCAGCAATCATGATTACGATAACAGATCATGATTATGACAACCGATCATGACTAATATATTACCAATCATGATTGATATTACCGATCATGATTACAATATTTTCTTAATCATGATTTCGACATAAAATTGATCATGATTATGACAAATAATAAATCATGAATATGATAAACTTATCTGATCAATCGTCACTGATCAGATATCACTAGAACGTACACTTTTTTTTAAATAATAGACAATTAGTAAGACATTAAATCTATCAATATCATAATTCTTGTAATAAACCAGTCGGCCAAATTGTTCCATGTTCATGTGTAAGGGAGAGTCAATGTTGGTAACACTTCGTAAAATTTGATTTCATAAAAGTACTGAAATTATCTACCGACATGATACCAAGCAAGTTTTCATTTT
This sequence comes from Pecten maximus, assembly GCF_902652985.1. Taxonomy (NCBI): domain Eukaryota; kingdom Metazoa; phylum Mollusca; class Bivalvia; order Pectinida; family Pectinidae; genus Pecten; species Pecten maximus. Next base: position 18,880,555 of record NC_047027.1, read on the forward strand.
TTATTTATTTTCTCTTTCTAACACTTTTTTATGATTACTTGAAATGAAAATACATGTAGTTTAGAAGGAATGTAACTTAAAAAAAATATTTAAAGGCTGAATTTTGATTGTACTTATTGCAGAACTTTCTGTATATTGTTTTTACGGCAAGTACTGTGGCCGATTTTAAGTAGATTAAAATAAATACATTTACAGGAAATCATGGATGATTATTTCATATTGAATAAAGTTTGATTCTGCTTCATTCTGCTTTTCTTATACAGAATAAGATGTAAAAGAGAAAAAATAATATAATTCGTATGGAAGCATCAGATTATATAATTGAGGTATGATTCATAAAGAAATTCTTAGACAATGAGATTAACTGGTAAGTGACCAATATTTAACCAAGTAACAAAATTCAACTTTTCATATGACATGCCATATATAGGTTTTCCATCTTAGAACCTTTCACCTTACCGGACCATAACAATGGAACAACTTGACCGAGAACTACCTAAGGTTACGACAAGATATATATCAGACACACTGTCATCATACACCACACATACACTCTAGTTTGGGTCAATTTTCTTCAAAATACTCAAGCTTATATAAATGGCCTGCCAATATGAACAGGACAAAATTTTCCACCTCTCTTTTCCTACTGTGCTTGAAAACCATGGTATCTTTGACAATTCAAGCCCTTATTATGGTAAACAAAGTGATATGAACTCAAAGTCATTGAAATGATAAGATGGCATTTGATGCCTGGCCATTCTTACATACAATAAGTATCCAGTTTTAAGCCCATGCTTGCTAATAACACCATCCATATCTATTGCAAATCAGTGAAATGCTAAGAAATGCTATATAAATGCTTACAGATCCTATTTCTCTCTCCTGAAACAAGTCGATCCTCTTTGAATCATATATATGTATTAGCACCCTGGGCTCAATACAGAATAAGTATGATAAGTACCTGGGTATTAAACATTTTTAAAACATGATCTGTAGCAATTTGAAGATAAAAGACGCAAACCTTGGAAACGTTTATACGTTATACATGTACTCATGAGCACGGGTGTGTATACTAATAACATATTAACACATACATCCACACCCTTACATGGTATATGTGCACACAACCTATTTTAAACTCTCACTAAGCACACAGCGCAAGATGTGTGAATACACATAAAGTTAAACTGTTCACAAGACACATTCACACAATACACCACAACGGCTACGATACGTCCATTTGTTCGTCGATGGTGGTCACCATGGCTGGGACCATATAATATGGTGACACGACTACGCCTGTGTCCTGTGATGAGTGACTAGGAGGGGAGACAACTCCATTGTGATGCTGCGAATCCCAAGAGCCCTGTTTGAGAGACTCTGTCGAGGAGTGAGGTGATGAGGAGGGTAACTGTGTAAGGGACAGCTGATTTGACTCGATGTTGAGTGAAATGTGAGAGTTGTTTATGTCTGCAACCAAAACTTCATCGTTTATAGGAACCCCTGTAAAGGTGAAGCTAGGAAGCTGTTGTTGTTGCTGTAGTTGTTTTTCCAGTGCATATTGTTGCTGAAGAAGAGCCAGTTCACCTCCCTGTGGTATGAATGCATTTTTACGGCCTGGCGAATGATGCGTGACTGGCCCCGCTGACGACTGCTGCTGTTGATTTGTTTGCTGATTCTGTTGTTGTTGTTGTTGTCGTTGTTGCTGTTGATTGATTTGCTGTTGATGATTTTGCTGGTAGTCCAGCATCTGTTGATTCTGTTGTTGTTGTTGCTGCGTCGTATACAGTGGAGGAACACACACGGTCCGTTGCTGTTGTTGTTGCAGCTGCTGGATGACAACTGACACATTCTGCATTGGGACGCCCTCCTGCACACCTTCCTCTTGTCCATCGTTTTCTTGCGTAGGTGGCAGCATATTTTGTTGCCATGGTGCATCGCCCACATCTGACATTGGGGGCATAACAGGCTGCTGTTGTGCCAACTTGTAAGAGATCTTTCTAATCACTGGCGGTCGACTAAGATGATTCAACTCATCATGTTTGCTAGAGAGTCTTGGTTTACCAATGTACGGAATTTGATTGGCTGATGATAATGAGGATGGGTCACCAGGGACAATGTGCATTTGTTGGAACTGATGTTGAAGCTGAGTCTGTTTTTGCAGTGTCTGTCGCTTCTGCTGCAATCGATGCTGCAAGAACTGCTGCTGTAGCGGCTTGTTCTGCATCGAGTAATCATATTGCTGCGAGAACGGTGGTGGTGCTGCCCCCTTCTGTGTCAATTCCTCGTTACTGGTGACTCGATCCAGCTCCCGCTCAACTTGCATGCTCTGTTTAATGGCAAGGAGCCTGTGAGGCTGGAGGTCGAAAGTCTCTGAGGGCAAACTCATCCTTTTCATCAGAGGTCGAGGGGGTCGTGGGGCTTGGCCATGTTGACTGTCCTCTAGTGACCACTGCCGACAGTTTTTCTCCATGTACTCCGAGTGCTGCTGCTGAAGAGCCACTACCTGCTCTGTACTGGGCACCCCACTATACAAACTCTGCAGGTTCTGGTGCTCCTCTCGCAGTTCTATCATACCTTCTGCTCGCATACTATTCTGAAGTCGCTGTCTAAATGCGAATATTCCCTGTGCCACTAATCCATCACTAGCACGTCGGCCCTCGCGGAAGTTTACAGGAGAGCGAGTTTGATTGCGATCTTGCGAGTACTCCTCCGAACCAGAAACCTCTACAGAGCTAGCAGTGTCCTGATATAAATCACCTATAGCACCAGTATTATTGCCCCCTATGACAGGATCTGGATGACCTGTGGCATAACTAGGGCAGCCTGATAATGAACCAGATCCCGTCGACTGTTGCGAACCTTCTGAAAGACTAGACATAAAATCGGGCTCCATTGTGGAGTCAAAACTGGCAAAGGGTGAGCCAATCCCTGTGCTTATAGATGTAATACTACTATTACCGTTAGTGTTCAATTGTGACAGGTCACCAAATGCACAGCTTGGTATAAGTCCCATGCCAAAACCATCGCGCACAAACTGGCCTTTAGATGCCGAATTATTATCATCAGGTGAATCCATGATATCCACTTCGACACCCTCATCTATTGACGTTGTAATGAGGTGTGTCGCACGGGGACTAGGGGATGTTGTCTTTGTGATGGCTCCAGTGGAGACAATTTCTTGCAAACACCCAGGCACGCTAGGCGTTGGAACGTCAATATCGTTTAAAAAGTTTAAATTGGGTGAATTTGTACAGTCAGTCGTGTGACTAAACATACCCTGTTTTATATTGACTAGTGGAGTTCGTTGCATGCCACCCGTTGTATGATCAATTTGACTAGTCTGTGTGTGGTGGAGCAATGCCTGTTCTGCTATGGTGCTTGGTCTGCGTTTCCGCGGATCTATTCGATTTTCCGGTGGGAAACTGCTCCGATGCTGTTTTAAGCGTTCCAAGAGGAGGTAATAAATTGCTGTGTAATGATCGTACGCATCACTTTTCAATGCCTGAAACCACAAGAAACTTTGTCAGCGGCTTATATAAATATGATCTATTTTGTTTTCAAAAAGCAGTCTTGCCATACAGTATTCAAGAAAAAATAGTCTTAAAAGGGATAATTGCTTTGATTTTTTTAAAAAAAAATTTAAATTTCTCTATATGCATTAAAACACCTGGAAATGGTCAGCTAAAATAACGAGAATGTTAGAATGTTAACCATATATTTATAATAAGTGTTCATCATACACAGACCCCTACCTCCATAGTTTTGTGTTGGTCTATTCCCAGGCTTTGCATAAGACGTAAAATCTGCTCATTATATTCGCCGATCTTCGCATTATACCCGATTATTGGACTAGGAGGTGTCTGCAACTTGGGTGGCCCGCCATCCGCTAACATCCATTTGTGTTTCTTAATCTGACCAATAGTCAGGCGTTTGGAGGGATCAAGTACTAACATCCGACGAATGAGACTTTCGCACTCTGAAACACAACAAATGACACATAAACAAATGCCATCAGGGCCTTTTTCTGAAGGCTTTCGGGAACCATTAATGGGCCCCATTCCCTAAGGATTTTTTTTTACATATTTAAGCCAAATTCCCAAAATTTTTACTCCTGAAAATTTGCTTCGAAATTCACTAAATTTCTTCTCAAAATGAAGCAAAACGGCACCATCCCAAACCAGTGGATACCTAAAACTGATATTTGTTATTTTCTTTATATACACTATACACTGTATGTTTTGTATCCCTAAAGTTATAATTCAAAGCAGTCTTCTAAATACTGTAACTATATCAACATACATCGGAGTTATGTCCCTTGCATCACTTCGGCAAACTTTAAAATGTCAGGAGAACTCTTACACTAGAATATTTTCTTTGAAGATATATCAGGAGTTTATATCATATAAGTAAGTAAATTACCTGTTGACATGAAGAAGGGAATTCGGAATCGACCCGACAGGACACGGTCCCTTAACATTTGTAGATTGTGGCCATCAAACGGTAGTGCCCCACACACTAACACATATAAAACCACACCCAGACTCTGGAAACAAAATACAAGGTATGAATCACTACAGACAGTGTACATTACAATGTAAGTAGTCATAAATTCTATGAATAAGGGATCATAAAACAGAATTTATTTTACAAAATATAACGTAGTTATCAGTCAAATTTAAAATACAAAAATTATATCTATATTTTTCTTTCTTTATAGAAATTTTTCGAGGTTTGACAGGATCTGACAGGAATTCTACTGGTGTATACTTACCCATATATCAATCTGGGGTCCAAGGTATTTCTTGCCCTCAAAAACCTCTGGAGCTGCGTAGGGGGGACTCCCACACCAGGTGGCTAGATGTTCACCAGTCTTGAAGAAATTACCGAAGCCAAAGTCGGCTATCTTAATATTCATATTAGCATCTAACAGGAGATTCTCAGCCTGAAATTATACAATGGGAAAAACGAATTATGAAATGATTCAGTTTCTCAATATAAAATTGTACAATATTTGAGACATAAACTGTGAATTTATATAGTTTTTTATTCCATGAAGTAAATACATTGTATTTTGATACTGTGTGATACTGTCAATCTTAACAATTCTGTTTAATTACTTTTCAGTCATAGACACATTCAACACAGAATTGGTTCACAAGAAAAACTTCTTGTGAATCGACACCTCATATTATTTAATATTAAGATTCCTGACATTAAAGATTCAATTTCATAGTATGTAAATATGTAACAGATTCTGCTATGATGACTGACAACATAAGGCCGTATAGCATGGTTCCTCCCCCACACATAAAACCAGCAGTGAACTAACTTTACACTAACATAACACATTAATCTTTTTTACTAATCTCTGATTCACAGGCATCACTCCCCCACATCATACATCATTTCCATACGCAATATACTACTCAGAAACATTCCTTTTTGTATGACCTAACACACACACACACAACACACCCTCACACAAAAAAGTGAAAGTGAAATTCTAAATAGTTTCGATATTTTTCTCCAAAGGAACTTGAAATGAATAAATACAAGTATTTTAATTACTTTTCTTCACTGTCAAATTCAGCATTTTATTCAAATAAACCAGCTAGGGTATACCAAACAAATCTACCTACAAAGTCCGAGACAACAGGACATGTATGGAGTCTTGGAAGAATTTTGTTGTGAACAGTGAAAAAATACTAAAAATAACCACTGCAGTATCCAAATATATGAGAAATATAATACTGGTTCTGAATTCATTTGAGAATCCTTATCAATTTTAAAATGATGAAAAGGATACAGGCTGTTGTGAGGACATAAAACCCTGTACAAGAAATGAGGGATTATTATCAAATGTGTAACAAACATCACTTCTCCCTCAAATTTAGACAACAAAGAGATAAATTCCTTTATTATGAATTCTTCCTCGTGTATAAAATCCAGTGTAATCATTACAGAATAACAAGAACACATCATGTCAGGGATGATTAGAAACAATTTCCAACCAGCAATGGTTCCTTTGTCGAGGTATATATAGCGATGAGCTGACATAACTGCGGCATACATCATTGTAGATTTTCACAGGCACGGTACCCACAAATTATCAAGTTCCGTGATACGTATCATATATGACATCTCTACCAACAAATTACCGCCATCCTGGCAGCAAAATCAACTTAATACACTTCAATGTTTCACTATTTACCAAAAAAATAAAGGTAAGTTCCATTTAATGCATTACACTGAACAGTACATAGAAGCCATTAAATGGCTTCCCATTACATAATAACATAACTTTATTCTTATGGCAGATTATACCAAAATTTTCCATTTGTGCTGTGTAAGTACAATATCAATAATCTCTCATACTTGTGAAATATATGCTATATTCACAAGTAACAATACAATTTTATTTTATTCACTTTTAAAGAAATACTAAAATAGCTTGTTTTGTAAAAATCTAACATGAACTTGTATGGGGAAAATATTTCCAAAACATTCAATTCAATACCTTCACTCATGGATGTAAGTTTTTATCAAGTTGCCACCCAGTTAATTAAAAGTGATTTTACACTAAATTACAATTTTAAAATCCTGATAAAACCAATCCTGGTACAACTAACTTGACAATTTTAACGAATCTCTGCATGCACGAGTTTTGAAGTAAAAGAAAAATGACATTTTCACTAATCAAGTGATTAAGCTAATTCATCTATAGAACAACTGGGCCCTGGTTGATATTTTCTGTTATTTCACTTGTAAAACCATAAAAAATAATCATACTGCTTGAACAAGTAAATAGTGATAGCTGAGATGAAGAACTGATGAATTTGTCCCCCATTATCACAATGATGCTTCAGAATGTGACTCTATTGGGGTTAAAATCAAAGCTGACTAGAAAATTACATCAGACCATTTATATAACATTACCGGTGTCATGATTGACTGCCCATTTCATCTCCATGTTGAAATGGTGACAGATATCTGTAACCGGTATCAGGTTGGTTGGGAGATGAAAACTATCTAGAGCATCTAAATGTGTCAAAAACTGTGAAGATCGAGACACAGTAGCTTTTAGATTGAGACACTTAATTATTCCAGCCTGAAGGCTTAGTTGTACTTTTACCCAGTCATATCTTACAAAATATATCTAAAAAGGTTAAGCCAGGTGGAGGTAAGGACTGACTATTAAATCATAGACCAGCTCCTTCAATAGAACAACATTATGTCAGTTCTTCTACCAAGAGATGGTGACATGTGAGAATCATGATCTCTAAGCTTGTCAGATAAACGGGCATTATTTTTCTACGACTTGCAAAATTTTTACTTTTTAGCTTACCGTGTAGGAAATTGTACCCAAGAGACTTTGAGCTTTAACAAAAAAAAAACTAAAACTACAACAATTTGAGTGTTTAGACTGTAACAGGAATGGAATATGAATCTGTCATTCCGGAGTTATCTGATTGTACCTCAAAACTGAATTTGAACAAGTGAAATGATTTTAGTTATAAAAACTTTGAAATTTTTAAAATAACTGAAGACTGCTACATGAATTACCATAGGTATGTATGCTTCTCAGGTTGTACTATATGAACTTCAATAGAGACCCAGTAATTTGTGTTCAGTCAGCCACGTCGTGGTGACATGGTACAAGGTTTATTAACGGCTAACAATAAATGCTGAATTAATTATTGAATGATATAATGACATGCCCTTACTGATGGACACAAAGATACTATACAGCCACAAGTCACGGTGGTAGAATGTGGATGGTAAAACAGTTGTCAAATTTAACATCACAGAGGGATGGGATTCAGACGTCAAAACTACGCCATTTTTTCTTTTTGAGACTTGCGTACGTCATTGTCAGCCTAGAAAACAGATGATTCACATTATACATAATGAAGATGGTCAGTTATAAGTATAACATACACAACATTTATAGAGATGATCAAGATGGATGACGCAAGTCCAGGTTGTTATACACATCAGTATGACCTTCAGTGATGGACTTGAGGTCTCGTTTATGTATATTAGGATTCAGTGGTTGTCACAAAATGGCTCTTCATATTAATGTTTTTTTTGCTTGTGATGGGAAAAACACTGTTCTAAAGCAGGGGGTACCACATACATTTATCAGTTCATATATGTATTATGTTTTCATGTGAAATTCTGATGCAAAACTTTTTTTTCATTTACATACATTTATGATTGGTTTGGTTGATTTTGTTTAACGTCCTATTAACAGCTAAGTGTCATTTAAGCACGTGCTAGATTTTGGAGTTGCAGGAAAGGCGGAGTACCCATAGAAAAACCACTGGCCTACGTGTATACGGTCAGTACCTGGCAACTGCCCCACATGGTTTTCCAACTCGTAACCAGAGGTGGAGGGCTAGTGATAAAGTGTCGGGACACCTTACCACTCAGCCATTGTGGCCCCTATATAGCTACCTCGAGCTCTATGTAATGAGACTGAAGATTTTATTGCCAGATCAGTGAAGTAAGGAACTTTATATATACCGTATTTGACCTAATAAGGGCGCCTGCCCTAATAAGGGCACCCCTACCTTTTTTCAAGGAAATAAATCTTTGACCGAGTGTCAAAATGGTGTTCAAAAGTAATAATTCATGTGAAAAGTTTCGCTACTTTATGTGTTCTACTTTCTTCAGCAAATTAAGTAACTGGAACACAAGTTTTCGCCACATTTTGTCAATTCCTACACACACAGATGACATGTCAGTGCAAAGAGCACCCGAAACTAAACATACATACAAATAATAACTTACCCTCTTTATTTGAAGATAAAGTAAAAGACTTCATTCTTGTTGATAAATAACTTTTGTTCAGAACAGAAAGCTAGTAAATAACATTGTAAATCAATTATTAGGTCAAAGAAAACGATGTCTGATATGATCTGGGATATCACCTGTGTCTATAAATAGAACACAAAAGAGTTCCATTTGAACATACAATGTAAATGGTGGAACACACGTTCTCTGGTCTAAAGATCAGCTGGCATGGTTTAGAAGTTTACAGGAATATTCAAGTGATGTTTAAGCTTAATATAATGATAATGAATAGATATCTTCATCTGGAATATTTTTATGACTGAATATTTTACCATTTCCACAGCCTTGGGTATTCTGCTTTAAGGTATAGTCTGTTTCATAAAACTTCAGAATAACTAATCTTAATAAGGGCGCCCCCACTGTCAATTACCCGCGCCCTGCGCCCTTATTAGGTCAAATACGGTATATATATATTTCAGTTATCACACTTTTTTCCTGGGTGCATTTACAAGGGCGGGCGCACTTATTAGGTCAAATATATACAGCAGATCCATTTGAACTTGAAACAAATTTTGCAACAACTAATGCTGACATTTTACATTGAAATGATAATACACTTGTGTATCATCGTCAGCTCCACAAGTACACAGCTAGATGTCAGAGGGTTTTGCTAACAATTCATAGCATTGTTAATTCATGACAATAACCTTGTCAGTGTTTCCCCTAACCGTGCCAGAAGAATGCCACCAACTACATGAATGAGCCTTGTTAACTCCAGAGCAGTAGATATTCCAACATCAACAAGAAGTTTTTCCGCAACAAATAACAATAATAGATGGCCAGGTATAGCACATTGGTAACACACTTACCTTTCACCTAAGTGGCCGGGATTCGATTCCCCGATCGGACGTGAAAAGGTATGGGGTCACCTGCCCGACCACATGGGTTTACCCCGGGTTCTCTAGTTTCCTCCCATGCTAAGACATTTCCTCCCACACTAAGACATTTCCTCCAACGCTAAGACATTTTCTCCAACACTAAGACATTTCCTCCAACGCTAAGACATTTCCTCCCACACTAAGACATTTCCTCCCACGCTAAGACATTTCCTCCAACGCTAAGACATTTTCTCCAACACTAAGACATTTCCTCCAACGCTAAGACATTTCCTCCCACGCTAAGACATTTCCTCCCACGCTAAGACATTTTCTCCAACACTAAGACATTTCCTCCCATGCTAAGACATTTCCTCCCACACTAAGACATTTCCTCCCACGCTAAGATATTTCCTCCCACGCTAAGACATTTCCTCACACGCTCAGACATTTCCTCACACGCTAAGACATTTCCTCACACGCTAAGACATTTTCTCCAACACTAAGACATTTCCTCCCACGCTAAGACATTTCCTCCCACACTAAGACAGTTCCTCCAATGCTAAGACATTTCCTCCCACACTAAGACAGTTCCTCCAATGCTAAGACATTTCCTCCCACGCTAAGACATTTCCTCACACACTAAGACATTTCCTCCCACACTAAGACATTTCCTCCCACGCTAAGACATTTCCTCACACACTAAGACATTTCCTCACACACTAAGACATTTCCTCCCACACTAAGACATTTCCTCCCACACTAAGACATTTCCTCCCACGCTAAGACATTTCCTCCCACACTAAGACATTTTCTCCCACACAAAGACATTTCCTCCCACACTAAGACATTTCCTTCCACGCTAAGACATTTCCTCCCACACTAAGACATTTCCTCCCACGCTAAGACATTTCCTCCCACGCTAAGACATTTCCTCACACGCTAAGACATTTCCTCCCACGCTAAGACATTTCCTCCCACACTAAGACATTTCCTCCAACACTAAGACATTTCCTCCCACGCTAAGACATTTCCTCCCACACTAAGACATTTCCTCCCACGCAAAGACATTTCCTCCCACGCTAAGACATTTCCTCACACGCTCAGACATTTCCTCCCACGCTAAGACATTTCCTCCCACAATAGGACATTTCCTCACACGCTAAGACATTTCCTCCCACGCTTAGACATTTCCTCCCACGCTAAGACATTTTCTCCACACTAAGACATTTCCTCCCACGCTAAGACATTTCCTCCCACGCTAAGACATTTCCTCCCACACTAAGACATTTCCTCCCACGCTAAGACATTTCCTCCCACACTAAGACATTTCCTCCCACACTAAGACATTTCCTCCCACACTAAGACATTTCCTCCCACACAAAGACATTTCCTCCCATGCTAAGACATTTCCTCCCACACTAAGACATTTCCTCCCACACTAAGACATTTTCCTCCCACACTAAGACATTTCCTCCCACGCTAAGACATTTCCTCCCACACTTATAAGACATTTCCTCCCACACTAAGACATTTCCTCCCACACTAAGACATTTCCTCCCACACTTAAGACATTTCCTCCACACTAAGACATTTTCCTCCCATGCTAAGACATTTCCTCCCACACTAAGACATTTCCTCCCACACTTCTAAGACATTTCCTCCCACACTAAGACATTTCCTCCCACACTAAGACATTTCCTCCCACAAGTTAGACATTTCTACACACAGTAAGACCCCTCTCACTCTTTAATCCAGGCCAACAAGCATGATTAATACAATTTGTTAGTTAAAATAGATAAAGTTCACAAATAACATTAATGAAATACATGAAAATATCAAAATGTTACCTATTATTGGTGTTTGCTTTTGTCTTTTTGTTCATTCATATTTTTTTTAACAATGTTTTGTAACATTATTACTATTGTAACTAAATTATTTCTTTTACAAGAATTAAAGGCAGTAATGAAATTAACATTTCAAAAACAAATTGATAACACATGAATTTTTTTAACTATAGAAAAACATGGAGAACTTTGAGAGTACCTATGACATTACAAACAGTCAGGTACGGTGTATATATATAAAGTGTATCACCTTTCCAATAGTTACAACATTCCAGTCGCAGTCGGCATCATTACCCTGCCCTAACTATACCCCTGTCACATAGCTACATAGCTCACCAAGTAATACCACTAGAACGGTTTTCTTCTTCACACATACAACCAGCCTTTCCATCAGTTCAACACCTGTGCCCAGAATTTCTAAACAGTTTGGGGAATTCTCTGTTAAGATTGTCAATTTATCTTAGGGAAAGACTACATCGCACTTAATGAAGAGAATTACTAGTAAACCGGGCTCAATCATCTTATAAGCATAGGTATACCATACATGAAAGTCTGTTTAGTTTATGATTCCATTTTGTCTGAGTGACATTTTTATTTTTGTCAACAAACTGAGGTTACGGTCAATTGAGGTCACAGTGTTGACAGAATGTCCACTTGTTCAAGATTCCATGACTCTATCACTTTGTCAACAGACAATTAGGAGTTTGGACTTTAATTAAGGTCATGGTATTGACAAACCAACCAATTGTTCAAGGTTCCACTTTAATTTGTCCATGATTCTCTCATTTTGTCAACAGACAACTTGGAATTTGGACTTAATGATCTTTAATTAAGGTGAAAGTGTTAACAGACATCCATTTTGTCTATAACTTTTAGCCATGTCTAAAGGAAATCTGGCTTAATGGCAGATTCAGCATGGATGTCAATCTTGCCTTGATTTGATTTTATCCTTAACTTTCTGTGTTATGTAAAAATCTTGGTTTTACATACAAATCTACACTTAAACAACCTATGTAAACAAATGTCTACCTTGTCCTTGACTTTTTGACTTTATTAACCCGAAAACTGAGCATACAGACTTAACTAACTCCAGAAACTCCAGTGTCAACAGGAAGTCGAACATGTCCAGAACTTCCTAACCTCATCTACAGGAAGTCGGTCCTCCATGGACGTCATAGACAGTACACATTGTGTCATATACACCTCCCCTTGAGGTCTTTCAGTGTATGTATAGATGTAAGCTACAAGTTGTCTGACGTATATACACTTTAAAATTGACATAATTTCCAGGACCATACTTTATATAAACATGTTAACATACCACACTGATGTAATTACTGTACTTAAAACTGAATAAACTTTTCTCCCTCATCAATAAACCGTTACCTCAGAAAGCACATTCTGTTTTGATAATTAGTTGGAATGTCTTCAACTTGCGTAAACAAATTCCAATAATTTCCAACTTGCAGAGATCTAGGCAGGAAAATAAATATAGAAAAAAGTCCTGGCAGGCTTTCAGCTCATCAAGACTCAACCTGCAGTGTATTGTTTAGGAAATGCTGTCTGATGATAGATAGAAAGCTATATATCATCACCATTATGTGTATTTTATCTCAATCCCCTACTTTAAAACAGTATATACCGTTCTCCTGTTACTGATGACATGATATTTTGATTTGAAATATCTTGGTCATCACATTTGCAACATATATTGCCACAAATTTTCTTGAATCTTCTTTGGTCTTTACTGAAAAACTGTGAGGTGTTACTTATTTTTTCAAGTGTGACAACATTAATACCAGCTGAACTGATTACCTGACCATTTTCAACCAAGTCCTCAACAAAGCTTACAAAATACCAAGATTTGTTAGTCATCAATCCCAAGTATAGCCAATATATACCAAAGTCTTATGTACCTAATGCCTATTCCTTCAGATTATTAAGGCCTTCAGAAGCTTGCACAAAAAATAACTATCAAAGCTTATAAAGGCCTTCAAACTCCTAAAAAGGGCCTTATAGATAAAGCTTATACAATCTTAACAAGCTAAAGTGCCAAGGTAAAAAAAAGTCTACAAAAAACATTTTCTCCAGGATTAAAAGCTTTTATATTGGGGGGAAACTTTCATCTCATGTAAACAAAAAAAACAAAAAAAAAACCCAGCTTAAAGCTTACCAAGTCATAAAACAAGCTTTTCATATCCTAGAACAGAAGCTTGTCCTGTCAAGTTACTGAATTCACTATAAATCTATCAACAGAAGAAGACTTAACAAGAATAAGTGTGTTAGTTAGTGACGAATTGATGGATGAAGTGTATAATTACATTTTGCCTGCGAGGTTGCTTATTTACCATAGTAAAGTTAAGCCAGTGCTGATGGAGCGACTATTGTACAAATTGGTTTTATTTAACATGAAGCCGTGATTGACAATGTTATGAGGGCCTGTGTGCGTTTATGACCTCCAAGCTCAGCCATTGACGTAAGCTTCGGCCTTTGACCTTTACCTCAAGAGCTGTGGTAGGGGGGCTCCCTATGGGAGATCACTGATGTAGCAGACATAAAACACTGATAGGCTATGCCTGCTCCAGAGAGGCCACAAAGATGTTTTGCCTGCAGAAATACTCTTTTTTACTCCACATAAGAAATAGTTTTTTTTCACATCTGCTCAAAGGAACAAATGATATAACCAAGTAAATTTTATTTGTCTAGAAATCTACACAGAATCAAGGATGGATATACAGATTTTCTACCATACATTGTGTATTTTTTGCAGAGAATTCTCGACCTGATCTGGCTATTGATTTGTTTGAATGATATAAAAGTTGATGGGATATTTCTATTCTCTACTAATTAAGCACAGTTTGCGTGTATCAATTACGTATGTGCCTTTCTCTGAAATTATGTGTATATATTTTTATGTATCCAGATTGTTCTAATGTGATTAGTGGGTTTTTTCCCTCCATCTTGTATCATGAAAACAAAGATAGGCCCTCATCTGCAGTTCAATGTTTCACAGGTGCTCAAAAACAAGTCTTCATTGAAGAAAGCACTTATGCAAACTTCAAGAAACCATACAGGTAGGCAGATGAAGGAAATTTTGTGAAGATGAATGAAAAATACAATGGACCTTTCTCCTTTAAACTGTAAATTTTCCAAATTCAAATGGGTCAAATCTGTTTTTAATTTCGTCAATGGTTCAGTGGGTAAATGAATATGAAATAAACTTAAATCTAAGAAATTTGGTATGTCACAATGTCTTCAACATATATACTATCAAGACATTAATTGTGTGAATTTTTGACATTAAAAACAGTATTATCAAATTATACACAGAACACAGCACAGTGTATTCACTATTTAACATAAAATAAAAATCCAATTCTGTTATGTAAGATTTCAAATATCTAATCTTTAGAATATTTATACACTGATTTCTTCCTGCATTAGTCCCTCACCACTGACAAATTGCTGCCTATACAGAACCCCCATTATATTATAAGGCCCTCCATGCTCCCATGTAGTGATGTTTTCATTATAAAGCGGCTGACTTTACAGCCAGCAATATAATTCTTCCTTTGAGGTACAGAGGATTTACTGTCCTCAAGCATATCTCGGTCCTGGCCTGTAACTATTTGAATAAGATTTAACACCCTTAAACATTTACTTTCTTTTGTTCTGAGTAATATTTATTAATATTTTTTAAATACTTGAACTGTCATTTAAGCTTTACTAAATTCAAATATCCCCACAAATTGATTAAAAGAACATTTGTAGAATCTGCAACCATTTCGTGTGGATAGCAAATACCATAATGAAAATTAAGAGCAGATTGTGAAATGAAAATTAAGCATTTGGCAAGAATGAAACTTTACAAAAAATATTCTAATAGAAACAGATTATGTCAAACACTATAAAAATATATAAAACAACAAAACAAACAACAATGAAAAAAACCCACTATAATTTATATGTTGACAGATGTGTTCCTGATAACATTTTATAATTAACAAGAAAAGAGAACTTTTTTTTATTATTACAATTCCTTGTCATGCAAACATCCCTGGCGTGATGCAATGCAGAGCTAGTTCCTGCCAGAGACGAACATAAAATAAGGAGAATGACGTCAGAAGGCCTTCAATGCCACAACATTCACTTGTACACCTGGGCAGGCTTAACTGGAAATATCCCACCCCTGGCCATACCAAAACAGGTGTGGAAAGTCACTGATCCTGATTAATTTATATCCAGGTAAAGGTCAGTCCAGACACTAATGGCAGTATCACCAATAACACCATCCTTTTAAGTACAGTTTGATACTTGATTACTATGACTCCAACCTAGTTGCTGTATAATAATTATATGAAGATTTTTTTCCCTCTGCATATTTCTATAAATAACCTGATGCATCAGGGCTTCATTCCTTTTTGCTTGAAAGGATCCTTTGGAATACAATTTTTCAAAAGTAGGTCAAAGGTCATGGTTAAGGTCAGCAGGTCTGCAAATGTAATATCAATGAGAAGGTCTTGTGTTAAAATATCTAAGCTGTATCTTCATGAGTATTGACACAACACTGTTTTATAATTATAAAAACTTCAATGTTGCTGTCTAAGGCCACGCAGACTGCAGGGGTATAGCAATAGTTCCTCTGCATCAAGCATGTACCCTAGAAAACTACACTGAATTCTAAGGAAAGCCATCTAAGTTAAACTATGTCTGAGGCACAACTTTAGAGTGGTTTCCCTGTAATTAGCTTTCGACCCAGTGACATTTGCCTGATGCTGATGATGCTTGCTGTCGGCTGTATGACCTCAGTGGCCACTGGAGGTGCTAGAAAAGCCACAGAAATTCACTTTGTTAATAGTGATTTTGACCTAGTGGTATTTTCACTCTGGACACTGGGAGCAATGAACACTTGACGTCTTTTTCACATAAGTATGCAAATACATAAAAAAAACATGCCACACTAACGACACACAAGGTAAGACTTGGTAATAACACAACACCAAGAACACCAAGGTTATGTAGTGACAGTATATTTCTTGCCCAACCAAATAATTGCAGCAAGATTAAGAAAGGAACGAGGCTCTTTGCACCCAAACTCATTAAAGTTCCACTCCATATATGAGATCCATCAATTTTCATGGAGCTGTAGTTGATGCGCTGTTTCTCAATTTTCCGAAAAAATAATATTCACAAGCAATCAATTCAAACCTTGTTAAACAGTGGGAGATAGTGTAGCTAAGAAACACATTGAGATACTTCTACACATGGTTTTGTCATTAGAATCCATTCTTTGTACAACCAATATTAAAATACATCAAGAAATTTCAGTTCATTCCATCAATTTTCAATAACACATAAGGGCTGATGCAAAAGATTGCTCAGTGGTCAAACTTTTTGTTTGAAAATGAACTTATATTTTTTTCCTGGAAATTATATAAATTATGAGAATGAACCATAAATTTCTCCCGTTAATAAAATTTCTGAATAACTTTGGCTGTTTTGAATTTAAAATGTCAAGATACTTATAAACATTACAAGAATATTTAAACCGACGTTAAATAAATAAGACTAGCTCTACAGAACATATATGGTCCTTTACAAGTGTCTGAAGTTTGATCCAAACCTCTTAAGGAATGAAGCTGCTAGAGCACGGACAAACTTTGGTGATAGGTATGTACGTACAGGACAGATAGAGAGGAAAACTATAGTCTTTCTAGTTTCACCAGAAGGGGATTAATAAACTGCTGGTTTTAACAAAAATATTGCACTATAGCTAGGCAGATCATGGTATTCTAATCAATATTGACACTCAATTTGCAAAACCTCTAACATGTAGCAATATCAACATTGTTTTGAAGGCGAAGATGTTTATGTTACTGTTTTTTTATAATCTTCTGAAGGAAATGGGATGCTGAAATTGTTTTACATTACCTTCAGATCTCGATGGACAACGTGATGATTATGACAGTATTCCACAGCTAATATAATCTGCCAGAACTTTTTTCGTGCCTCTAGTTCAGTCATTCGTCCATGTCTGGCTATGTAATCTGCAAGGAGAAGAAAGTTTTTGGTGTTACTGATCATGGGAAAACAATTCTGTTCTTTTTAATTGAAGCATTTGTTATTTCAAGATAATAACTTCATTATTTGGCTGTATGGCATATGATTTTTCTATCTGTACCAATTTGATTACTAAATTCATATTTTAAGGTATATAAATTCAATTGTGCCTTTTATATAACCTTCTTGATATATTACAGAGGAATGTGAGTGTTTCAAAAATATTTCTTATTTTCTAGTTAGAGTGAGAAATTCTAAACAAAATTATTTTAATTGGAATGATTCAATCAATTAACTTAACATCCTCTTTATTTAGGTTGATACCTATCCCTATAAATCTTAGGCCCCTCATTTCTTCTATGTATATACACATCTACAATTGAATTGTCCCTAACTGAGCATGATCAGGGCCCCTCCATGTCCCTTTCTTAACCCTCACAATTCTGGGCGTCCTTGGCACAAACTGATGTAATTTCTTTCCAGCACATTTAAGCGGTCTATTTTAGGTGCAGGCATGACTTACGAATTTTCCAAGCACTGTTGTGAAAGCTAAAAATAGCCGAGGCATTTTAACAGGCCATGGTGAAGTACACTACCAGTACAGGCATAAGCAGCAAAAACAACTTCAATGGCTGTACTGTTACTGCTAGGGTGTGAAACATGTGGAGGAGGGCTTAGTGTGTCCCTCAAGGTCTTACACATAAAGGGATCAGTGTGTCCCTCAAGGTTTGACTTGAGGACTGGATGTCCCTCAAGGTTTGACACAAGGAGGGCTTAGTGTGTCCCTCAAAGTCTTACACATGAAGGGATCAGTGTGTCCCTCAAGGTTTGACATGAGGTTTCAGTGTCCCTCAGAGACTGCCACAAGGAGGACTTGCTGTGTCCCTCAAGAACTAACATGAGGAGGGCTCAGTGTGTCCCTCAAGGTCTGACACAAGGAGGGCTCACTGTGTCCCTCAAGAACTAACATGAGGAGGGCTCAGTGTGTCCCTCAAGGTCTGACACAAGGAGGGCTCAGTGTGTCCCTCAAGGTCTGACACAAGGAGGGCTCAGTGGGTCCCCCTAGGTTTGACACAAGGAGGGCTCAGTGGGTCCCTCAAGGTCTGACACAAGGAGGGCTCAGTGGGTCCCTCAAGGTCTGACATGAAGAGAGATCAGTGTTTTCCTCAAGGACTGACATGAGATTGCTCAGTGTGTCCCTCAAGGTTTGACACAAGGAGGGCTCGCTGTGTCCCTCAAGGTCTGACACAAGGAGGGCTCAGTGGGTCCCTCTGGGTCTGACACAATGAGGGATCAGTGTGTCCCTCAAGGTCTGACACAAGGAGGGCTGGCTGTGTCCCTCAAGGTCTGACACAAGGAGAGATCAGTGTGTCCCTCAAGGTCTGACACAAGGAGGGCTGGCTGTGTCCCTCAAGGTCTGACACAAGGAGAGATCAGTGTGTCCCTCAAGGTCTGACACAAGGAGGGCTCGCTGTGTCCCTTAAGGTTTGACTTGAGGACTTGATGTCGCTCAAGGTCTGACACAAGGAGGGATCAGTGTGTCCCTCAACAGGCTCAAGGTTTGACACAAGGAGGGCTTAGTGTGTCCCTCAAGGTCTTAAATATGAAGGGATCCGGATCAGTGTGTCCCTAAAGGTCCAACACAAGGAGGGACCAGTGTGTCCCTCAAGTTCTGACACAAGGAGGGCTCAATGTGTCCCTCAACAGGCTCAAGGTTTGACACAAGGAGGGATCAGTGTCCCTCAACAGGCTCAAGGTTTGACACAAGGAGGGCTTAGTGTGTCCCTCAAGGTCTGACACAAGGAGGGCTTAGTGTGTCCCTCAAGGTTTGACTTGAGGACTGGATGTCCCTCAAGGTTTGACACAAGGATGGCTTAGTGTGTCCCTCAAGGTCTGACACAAGGAGGGCTTAGTGTCCCTCAAGGTCTGACACAAGGAGGGCTTAGTGTGTCCCTCAAGGTTTGACTTGAGGACTGGATGTCCCTCAAGGTTTGACACAAGGAGGGCTTAGTGTGTCCCTCAACAGGCTCAAGGTTTGACACAAGGAGGGCTTAGTGTGTCCCTCAAGGTCTGACACAAGGAGGGCTTAGTGTGTCCCTCAAGGTTTGACTTGAGGACTGGATGTCCCTCAAGGTTTGACACAAGGAGGGCTTAGTGTGTCCCTCAAGGTCTTACATATGAAGGGATCCGGATCAGTGTGTCCCTAAAGGTCCAACACAAGGAGGGATCAGTGTGTCCCTCAAGTTCTGACACAAGGAGGTCTCACTATGTCCCTCAAGTTCTGACACAATGAGGGATCAGTGTGTCCCTCAAGGTCTGACACAAGGAGGGCTCGCTGTGTCCCTTAAGGTTTGACTTGAGGACTTGATGTCGTTCCAAGGTCTGACACAAGGAGGGATCAGTGTGTCCCTCAAGGTCTGACATAAGGAGGGCTCAGTGTGTCCCTCAAGGTCTGTCATGAGGAGGGATCAGTGTGTCCCTCAAGGTCTGACACAAGGAGGGCTCACTATGTCCCTCAAGGCCTGACACAAGCAGGGATCAGTGTCCCTCAACAGGCTCAAAGTTTGACACAATGAGGGCTTAGTGTGTCCCTCAAGGTCTTACACATGAAGAGATCCGGATCAGTGTGTCCCTAAAGGTCTGACACAAGGAGGGCTCAGTGTGTCCCTCAAGGTCTGACACAAGGAGGGCTCGCTGTGTCCCTCAAGTTCTGACACAATGAGGGATCAGTGTGTCCCTCAAGGTCTGACACAAGGAGGGCTCGCTATGTCCCTCAAGGTCTGACATGAAGAGAGATCAGTGTTTTCCTCAAGGACTGACATGAGATTGCTCAGTGTGTCCCTCAAGGACTGAAGGGAGCAGTGTGTCATTTATTAGTTTATGTGCATAGGTTTTTCGAAAATCCATATTTTTAATTTTATTTCTTTTTAACATTCCACCTTATCTTGCATAGCTGTAAACTTAATTTTATTTGCTTTCAAACAGAACAGGACATTTACTGTAAACCAAGGCACTGGTAGTGACAGGACAGGGAGAACGCTATAGAAGATTCCAATTAACACAATGTAATTGGTTTTTGCTTCAATGTGTGGACAGCTGCTGTTGATGAAGCCTGGACCACGACAATATTTGAGTTCAATAGTCCCAACATGGTGGCCATCTGATTAAAAACTATCTACAGGATGATCTGCTATTAAAACAGCTTTTACACACATACGCCTACAATATTGAACTCCACCCATGCCAATGGTCTGTCAAATTTAAATCTTTAAATTTTTTTCCTGCAAGATTCTTTATTTTTTTTTCTTTCTATTCACAAGACAGCCCATCAAATGTAATTGTTTGAGTTATCCTATATTTACACAACTGCTAATCAAATTGAATTCTTGAGATTTTCTCTGATCATCAAATCCAATATTCTATTTTCTCTACACGCAATTTATTCACAAGATCAACCTGCACATTTTTAAGACTACAATCAAATCTGAACAGAACTGGAAAATTGAGGGATTATATGGCTTGGACTGATATTTTGATACATCAATTGAAAGAATCATAAAACTCCAGATATTAATGTTTTAGAAGTTGTGTCAAGGTATGTTACCCCTAGAAAGCATATAATTTTTTAGAAGTCATGTCAAGCTATATGAATTCTAGAAAGCTTAATTATCATATTTTAGAAGTCAATTCAAGCTATATGACTTCAAGAAAGCATATGTTTTAGAAGTCTTGTCAAGCTATCTGACTTCAAAAAAGCATATAATGCTTTAGAAGTCATGTCAAGTTATAGGACTTCCAGAAAGCATATAATGTTTTAGAAGTCATGTCAAGCTATATGACTTCCAGAAAGCATATAATGTTTTAGAAGTCATGTCAAGCTATATGACTTTTAGAAAGTGTATCATATGTTAAAGGTCAATTCAAGCTATATGACTTCTAGAAAGCGTATCATATTTAGAAGTCATGTAAAGCTATATGACTTCAAGAAAGCTAATGTTTATTGTCGAGAGAACCCTAGCGGGATTAAGAAGACTTGTCGATGATCCTGAATGTCAAAGGTTTTCTTGGCTAACCGATCAATCTTTTGTGCAATGGATAACCAATAGGTGTGTGGGATGCCAGCACCCTTAGCTGTGATTGGTTGACATTGTGGAGATGATAAGAGCAGAGAAGATGGAAACAAAGATTGTTTATAGCGTGCATATCGATACAATGCAAGATATATATGCCAAAGTTGAACTCCAGGGCCTTTGAAACTCAAAATACAATTTAATATCCTAAACACAACTGGAGAGGATTCATGCCATCCCATAATATCCATGACTGGTGCTGTGTTGCCCTGGCAATACCTCATGACGTACATGTTACCAACGAGATGGAACAATTAACAAGGACTTGCTACAAATCAAAAGGCTATATGATAAAGATTGGGCACCAGTGTATCAAATGGGTGGTAATTATATATACTAATAATATGCACTACAATAGACATCTATACACAGGTACTACAAAGACATCTATATACAGGTACTACAAAGACATCTATACACAGGTACTACAAAGACATTTATACACAGGTACTACAAAGACATATATACACAGGTACTACAAAGACATCTATACACAGGTACTACAAAGACATTTATACACAGGTACTACAAAGACATTTATACACAGGTACTACAAAGACATTTATACACAGGTACTACAAAGACATTTAAACACAGGTACTACAAAGACATCTATATACAGGTACTACAATGACATCTATACACAGGTACTACAAAGACGTTTATACACAGGTACTACAAAGACATCTATACACAGGTATTACAAAGACGTTTATACACAGGTACTACAAAGACGTTTATACACAGGTAATACAAAGACATCTATACACAGGTACTACAAAGACATCTATACACAGGTACTACAAAGACATCTATACACAGGTACTACAAAGACGTTTATACACAGGTAATACAAAGACATCTATACACAGGTACTACAAAGACGTTTATACACAGGTACTACAAAGACACAATAATTAGTTTATTAAAACAGCTGAGGAAAAATGCACTAAAAAAGCTGATCAGACAGTTTGAGTGACATTTACACACTGCATCAGGAGTTACACAGAGTATTTTATAAATGAAGGTCATTTTCAGATTACATGGTGTCCTTTTGTAGTTTAAATGGAAAACATATTCATATTGTAGTTGGGCTAGGATGTAGCACTCACCTATATGACGTACATATTACTGTAAGGCTATGATGTATATTAAAGTGCTCTCATTAACGTTATCATTCAAATAATGGTAATTATGACAATGCTTAAAGTACATATGGGGGTGGCATTAAAAGCTTTGCTTATTAAGTATCCATCTCCGGCCTTTTTTCTCCAGACAAATTTTGAAGGCATACACGAATTAGTTCTTTGTGTGTTGCGTTAAATATGCCTGTTTTGCAATTGAAATGTGATGTAAAAGCCTTATGCTGTTATGCCAACAATGTTGAAACCTGCATATATACATGTACATAAACAAATTGATAAACAGTGTGTAGCTATGGGCACCTTTATCAAACCTTATTGTAAAGTGAACACAGACTAATGAATGGTACTGGCTACTATAGTCCATCTAGACTGGTGAATTACAACATCCAACGAAATCCTGATTGAAAACTTACCAAAAATTTCACCATTCGGAGCATATTCTGATACCAAATATAGCATATTCTTTGTTTCCATAACCTGGAAAAGAGAAATAGTCATTTAACTTTATGGATCATATACAAACTGCATCAATATATCAATATTATAACTTGGTTTAAAAATCTGATTTTTACTCAGTTGAAAATTATTTTCTTTATAAAATATTGAAAACATACCAAGCAATGTTAATGACCCAATATTATAATTTGACTTTCAAGAGAATGATTTTCAAATAACTGCATGAAAATTGTACAATATTGAAAAGATTTTCAATTGCCTATTTGTAAAAATATATTTTTGAATATTAATTACTTTTTCTTTTTCAGCAATTGTGAACCACTGTGATGGCTCCAAAGAGCAAATATCTAACATGTAACATTTCAAGATTACAATCAACATATTGTTTCGAAATCTTACAAACAAAAAACAAACAAAAAACCAGAGAGAGATAGGAAAAAAATGTCATAGCTAGAACAAACATGTTGTGGGGAGGGCGGGGGCACTATAAGGCAGCTAGAATGCCAGCTAAAAACATTTTCATCAGGTAACAGCACCTACACAATGCTACAAATGATACAACTTTAGTATTGTGAAAATTGTTTGAAGCCATACATGGTAGAGTACAACTGCCTACTCTTTTCAGTTTTGGCAAAATGCCAGGGTGACAAACTACTTCCTACATACCCAAAAGATTTTATGAATGGGAGTAAGTGTAACTCTACAAAGTCTACAAAGGTACTTAAATCGTTGTTCCACAAAAGTACACAAATAATATGCCACAAATCAAATGGGACAATTTGTACCACCATCAATTTCATCATACATCATACAAAGTCATAATGAAACCTGTTTTATGTTGGAAACGTATTAAGGTATGTTTTTGTAGGGTCGTGATCGTGCTCCTTGCCGTGATTACCTGAAAAGAGGATTCATGTTACATAGACTTGACACTTGTGAACGGCCCATAAAGGCCCCATAAAAGGTGGTATACGTATAGGTCTGTCATGATCACCAACTCACGGGATTAAAGACTAGTCATGATCAGTATTCATCATCTGTTGAACCATTTTAAATTTCAAAACTATAAATGTAGAATCATTCAATTATTGGGATGTTAACGTAAACTTTTTTATTACTTTTAAAAATTTATTTTTCTTAAATTTTCCATCACCATCCCTTGTCATATTTGAAGGAATCCATACCCAGGCCACTACAGCTAATGCAACCTCCATTTTATTTGAAAAGAGTTAAAAACCAGGCCTATTTCAACAATCTCTGTGATAACCTTTTCCCACTCAATCATTACATAATAGGAGACACCGCTCAATGAACCCATGTGGACAAGGAACAGTACCTGGGAGATGGGACCTCCATAGATAAGTGTCAGTCTGAACTTCCTGCTACTAAATCACTTAGATATTTATACAGTTTTATTTAGAACAGTTTGTGTGTTGACATAAACTGAGGGCATCCAAAATATAGTTTTTAATTTGAGAAGTAATACCTATCAGGCTTTAAATTAAGGATGTACTAGAATGCTTCATATTGTAAAGTGTATACATCTAAATACTGTATTCAGTCACTATTTATCCACAAATATAATCCCCTGACTCCATAAATCAACCCCCAGAAATATAAATTTTAAAACAACAGGCTAAAGGTGGTTCACAAAATAAGCTCTCCCTTCACTTTATACTTAACTTTTACACTAGGGGAGGGGGCTTAATTATATGGCAATACAAATTTACAACGGATACATGCTTATTTCAGGATAAATTATGGTACTAAACTTTTACACTAGGGGAGGGGGCTTAATTATATGGCAATACAAATTTACGACGGATACATGCTTATTTCAGGATAAATTATGGTACTAAACTTTTACACTAGGGGAGGGGGCTTAATTATATGGCAATACAAATTTACGACGGATACATGCTTATTTCAGGAAAAATTATGGTACTAAACTTTTACACTAGGGGAGGGGGCTTAATTATATGGCAATACAAATTTACAACGGATACATGCTTATTTCAGGAAAAATTATGGTACTAAACTTTTACACTAGGGGAGGGGGTTTAATATGGTTATAAAAAGTTTACACCAGGAGATGGGGCTTAATAAGGATAAACACAGCAATATTATTTTAGGTCCAATTCTCAATTCTTGCAAGTACCTTATGATTTCACAGGTTTGATATAGAGTATATTTAGGTAATTATATAACACTCTTTTTGAATGGAGATTTCTCATCAAAGTAAGGTAGCATATGCCCTTAAGCTGATGTCTATACAAGTCTAGGGTCTGTGGACAGTAACTACTGTACCAGTTCGTGCTGTATAAAATACATTATGAAATATCGTGAATAACCTTTGGTGGGAGAAGGGAGGGGAGCAGAGTGACATACATATGCACATATATATAAATGTCAATTAGGATTTTTATAACTGCCTTAAGGTTTAAATAGTCTAAATCTAACTAAGCTTTTAATAGTTTAAATCTATTTAAAATTTCATTCTGATATATGTCTTCAACGTTCTGTCTGGTTTCATTTGTTCTGCAAAAAATTTGATAGTGCACAAAGAGTTTAATTAAAATCATCACGAACTATTTAAAAATAAACTGAAAGTATTGTTAAGAAGTCTTCAATTCTTGAATGGTGATAAAAAAATGACTATTTTATCTGGATATGTAAATAGATCTAGGGTATTTAAAGCAACACCCTTTCACTGACTAACAATATGAGTGATTACAAATTTTGGTTACATCCACACACAAAGGGTTTGTGTTTGAACAAAGGCATTTGTTGAAATAGACAGATACGTATGTGGCTGTTCTGTTTACTTATAGCAAGCTAAACTACGTCAGCACACGGACCCACTCAACCAGGCAACATGTCTATAGCTCCAACTGTTCTATTCAAATCTGTAAAACACCACTACAAATAACGAGTTACATATCACTCATATATTTATCTAGATAATATAGTCCAAGCTGTTTTATTGGGGAGAGGGTGAGTAAACTTTGGGTGAATGGCCTTCAATTATCAACATGGCCAATTACGTCTTTACCCAACCATAATAAGTAAATCCAGAGATTTTGCTTATTGAAAACTTTATCATTTACGTCACTACTGAAGACACTGACCTGGCGATAAATAGGCCTCTATCTCAGCTGACGGAAACTTCAGGTCACTACTGTAACATTATTTTACACAAGGAAATATGTCTGAGCTGTATTGCAGCAATATACATATACATGTATATCAATATCTAATCAAGATTTGAAGATCTTTATCTTTAAGCTTAAACTTCTTTCAAAATGAGTCGACCATTTGTTCAATATTTAAAAATTTAATAAAAAATTAACCTTATAGTTTAAATTTTCATTGTTTACTTTTCTATATTGATACTTTTTATGGAAATGCTAACAGTGTAACCATGGAAATATGAAATGATAGAAAAATTGTGAAGGTTTAACTTAACACTCAATTAAAAACTATCTTATACAAATTCTTTATTAAAAGTTAAATTCAACACATACCAGTAAAAGTTCATATGATATGGTCCAGAGACTTATTTATTCCTATTTATGCAGTAGAAAATTGATCACAATTTAACCTGCCTTCTCTAGAAATTACACACTAATTATCTCAATAGATATTGTTTTTTTGTTGTTAAAATAACATAACTGAACAGGCCAATATATAAAATACATCCGTCATTTTAAGTTATCCTATGAATTGTTACAACTGTGGCACAAATCTATCTCAATAATATAATTGTCCCAAATTGCACACTGATCCTATCTCTGACATAAACTCTGACGTAGAGGTTCGGGTGAATGACAGTCAATATTGATTACACAGATCTATGTAGGTAGATGCGGAAGTCAGCGTTAAGGCCCCGTTACGTTTACTTTGTGCTGGAGATTAAAGTAAACAGACAAGAGCTCGGTGGGGGAGCTAACATACCTCGGACTTACGTCAATGTGGTTCGCTCTACCTAATACAGGTGTGTGGTAAACAATGTCTTACTGACTGACTACCTGTAATTCCGTGGTATTCAAACATTGTAACACTTCGCTGTACAACATGGAATTCCTCCAAAATATCTTGGGTTTGCTGGCGTCAATGGTTAAGGTCATGGGGTCATTAGGTCACAGGGTCATACACATAATTCATGATCCCTATTTAGGCCCCACAAATGTATATATATACCTATGTTTCTTGTTACAACTATGAATGAAGAAAGTATACATGTTGGATATTTTTTATTTCAATCAAGATAAAAAATTTTACTTGTTAAAACTTGTTAAAAAGCCACTTAGCACTTTAAATGTATATAAATATCTATCTATATATACTCCAAAAAATCTGAAGTAGGTAACTTTTTTTAAAACAGGTGTTTTAAAGGGCTGAATAGGAAAACGGCTACAATTCTACATATCTACCTGGATATATATATATATTTCATGACAACGAGCAAATTTGAGGATTACATATCCTGCGCTTTCCTGACATATTAAAGGTAATATATATAAACATATTTGATATGGGGAGTAAACATGTCATTTATAGATTGACAAAATAATAAGTTCTGTTTGAGTATTGTTTGAAACTCAAAGAAAAAAATTAAGCCTTATAAAGAAGCTAGTTGTTTTATTGTACATGTATTCAGGGATTCTGCAAGACTTCTCTTCTCGTCTCCTATTATCAATCCCTATCACAAATTTTGGCGGAACCCTAAATACTGATCTGGAACACACCCTTTCCCACCCATCATACATTCATCAATATTAGTGGACTTTTTTGCAGAAAAATGAAATTGATTAGCAAGAATAAGGCTTCACAAAAGTTTTGAAATAGTTTGAACATTTAATGTCTTCGTACAGTTGAAGTTCAAGTTTACTGATTTAGCAGGATTACTTAGAAGAAACTTTCCTAAATGTGCAACCATTGATAAAGTTTCCTCCTATGTAGGATAATTTGGACTGATCAATTAATCTATAAATAAAATTTCATTATCAGTTAATTAGTATCATACTTAACTGATTTTGAATTATAATCAATCATTAATTAGTGTGTTGCCTGTATAGGAGATATTACCATGTCTGTAATAGATTAAAAGCATCTATTATCTATAGCCCCTGAAATGAACTTACCCAGGGCTTTTTCTTTGGGTTTTTTGGGGCCCCATTCCCAATTGAAATTATTTCTTATTTAAGACAAATTCCCAAAATTTGCAGTTTGCAGTTTACTCCTGAAAAATCTTTCCCAATTCACTAATTTTCTTCCCAAAATGAGACAAAAAGGCCCTTTCCCAAACTAGTGAGAAAAAGCCCTGTTACCAAACTTATCAAATTAAGTTATTGTAGTATACTTTTAAGGTATTATGATAAGGTCATTACATACATGTAGTATAGCCACTTTAAAACTACTTCTAAAGACTATGCCAAAGCAAATCTCAAACATAAAATACTGATAGTGTTATCCTCGGACAAATGATACAGATGGATATTTTTCCGTGATAGTTAACACCAACATAATCTAGTACTGTCATTGATTATTCCCTTAAAATAGCTTGAAAACACAAGATATGCAATTGGAAGTGTTTTTCTCATTAGCATCGTAAGAGTGTATTGATTAAGATAGCGTGAACTGTATGAGTCACAGGTAACAGGTATTTATACTGGGCTGCAGCTGATTGTGGTGGTGGTAATTCCCAAGAAGTGCCTTTGCCAGGCTACTATATATATACAACAAAGCAATAAGATTTTTACAAACTTGAACAATGACTTTCTCTGTTGTGTTATTAAATCCCCAGCTCAAAATGTCACATGTCCACTCATTACTCATCAATTCTAGGCAAGCGTTTCTTTTGGAATCATTACATATTTACAAAACAGCAAAGCTTATCCACAAATTTATCGCCATTTTCTCTCGGTTTTAAATTAGAATTTTTTTTAGAGTATTGTGAAGTAGGATAATGTTGCATAGCACCTCTCAATTGGTAACTGCACAACTCCAATCTCTTAAGTGATATGTCACAATCACATATATCATAGCAATTTTTTAATGATCCTTTCAGTATTGTCTAAGTTTGTGATGTCACAACCCCATGTCACCCATCTTGTGATGTCACAATCCCATGTCACCCATCTTGTGATGTCATAATCCCATGTCGCCCATCTTGTGATGTCACAATCCCATGTCACCCATCTTGTGATGTCACGACCCATTGTCACCCATCTTGTGATGTCACAATCCCATGTCACCCATCTTGTGATGTCACGAATCCCATGTCACCCATCTTGTGATGTCACAACCCCATGTCGCCCATCTTGTGATGTCACAATCCCATGTCACCCATCTTGTGATGTCACGATCCCATGTCACCCATCTTGTGATGTCACGATCCCATGTCACCCATCTTGTGATGTCACGAATCCCATTGTCACCCATCTTGTGATGTCATAATCCCATGTCACCCATCTTGTGATGTCACAATCCCATGTCACCCATCTTGTGATGTCACAACCCCATGTCGCCCATCTTGTGATGTCACAACCCCATGTCGCCCATCTTGTGATGTCACAACCCCATGTCAACCATCTTGTGATGTCACAACCCCATGTCACCCATCTTGTGATGTCATAATTCCATGTCACCATCTTGTGATGTCACAACCCCATGTCACCCATCTTGTGATGTCACAACCCCATGTCAACCATCTTGTGATGTCACAACCCCATGTCACCCATCTTGTGATGTCATAATCCCATGTCACCCATCTTGTGATGTCATAATCCCATGTCACCCATCTTGTGATGTCACGACCCCATGTCAACCATCTTGTGATGTCACAACCCCATGTCAACCATCTTGTGATGTCATAATCCCATGTTACCATCTTGTGATGTCACAATCCCATGTTACCATCTTGTGATGTCACGACCCCTTGTCACCCATCTTGTGATGTCACAATCCCATGTCACCCATCTTGTGATGTCACAATCCCATGTCACCCATCTTGTGATGTCACGACCCCATGTCACCCATCTTGTGATGTCACAATCCCATGTCGCCCATCTTGTTATGCCACAATCCCATGTCACCCATCTTGTGATGTCACAATCCCATGTCACCCATCTTGTGATGTCACGACCCCTTGTCACCCATCTTGTGATGTCACAATCCCATGTCGCCCATCTTGTGATGTCACAATCCCATGTCGCCCATCTTGTGATGTCACAATCCCATGTCGCCCATCTTGTGATGTCACAACCCCATGTCGCCCATCTTGTGATGTCACAACCCCATGTCGCCCATCTTGTGATGTCACGATCCCATGTCACCCATCTTGTGATGTCACGACCCCTTGTCACCCATCTTGTGATGTCACGACCCATTGTCACCCATCTTGTGATGTCACAATCCCATGTCACCCATCTTGTGATGTCACAATCCCATGTCACCCATCTTGTGATGTCACAATCCCATGTCACCCATCTTGTGATGTCACAATCCCATGTTACCATCTTGTGATGTCACAACCCCATGTCACCCATCTTGTGATGTCACAATCCCATGTTAACCCATCTTGTGATGATCCCACAATCCCATGTTACCCATCTTGTGATGTCACAATCCCCATTGCACCCATCTTGTGATGTCACAATCCCATGTCTCCCATCGTGTGATGTCACAATCCCATGTCACCCATCTTGTGATGTCACACTCCCTTGTCACCATCTTGTGATGTCCACTACCCCGTTGTCACCCATCTGTGATGTCAGCAATCCCCATGTCACCCATCTTGTGATGTCACTAACCCCATGGTCGACCATCTTGTCGATGTCACAATCCCCATGGTCACCCATCTTGTGATGTCACGACATCCATGTCACCCCTCTTGTGGATGCTCATAGATCCCATTGCACAATCGTGTTGATGTCACAATCCCATGTCACCCATCTTGTGATGTCACGACCCCTTGTCACCCATCTTGTGATGTCACAACCCCATGTCACCCATCTTGTGATGTCATAATCCCATGTCACCCATCTTGTGATGTCATAATCCCATGTCACCCATCTTGTGATGTCACAACCCCATGTCGCCCATCTTGTGATGTCACAATCCGATAAAGTTTTATTTCTTTAAAGGTCAATTACTTACCTGGTAAAGTTTAATAATATTAGGATGACTTAGCAGCTTCATGATTTGAACTTCTCTGTAAATTTTCTGTAAATTATTTTCATCTAGTTGCGTCTTATCGATAATTTTGATGGCAACCTGAAATGATAAAAGATATTCAAATTGAATGACACAGAATAAGTTGATTATCATATGAAAACCAGGGTGTAGACCGACATTGTATGACAAATAAAAACCATTACATATGAAACTATACTGAATACTTTTCTGTGAAGTTGAATATGATATAAAATGAAGACCATGCTTCTTTTCATATGTGATAGCTCATATACATGTTTAGAACTATATATTTGTGTATGTTTTTTTATGGATTTTCTGTCAGCAATCTTGTCATTAGACTTATTAATTTAAGAGCTTTGCTCATGAACAAAATAATCACATACATTATTTTCCTCAGTAGCAATTACTGTGACAAAGTAAAAGCATATGAACACCCAGGAATATATTTCAATACAAAGACCTGAGACAGGAAACACTAAACAGTACTTTATCAGGATCTACTACTGAAATATATCTGTCTAATATATTGTTCAAAATACATCTAAAGTATATAAAGTTACATAAACAACAGATGTCCTTGACTTGTGTTTTTCTATTTCAACTGTATACAATGTTAAAATGTGAATAACAAACACAGCGGTCTTATGAAATAAGTGTGAAGAAAATAGGTCACAGCAAAAACATTCATTTGAAGGCATCTATAAATGACAAGCGATATACATGGCGATAAGTTCTACTGTAAAACACAATGACTATAAATAGAATTCATGGACATTTTATCAAACCTTTTACACTGTAAAAGCTTCACCTGTACTTAGACCTAAACATACCCTGAAGCTGATCCATCAAATGTGATTTCTTTTTCTGACTGTTGCTTTCCATATTGTTGCATATCAGTATTAACTCACATTTTTAAAAATCCGCTGGAAGGTATCAACTAGAAATATGTACATGAAGCATTAATGGCCCGTCACCCCTCTCTATTTGTGGTAGACTTAAAACAGTTCATATGAGTTAAACCAGCTATATTACCATTATATTCCAATATAACATAATTCATTGTCTGTTTGTTTGCTGGGTTTATCGCCCCATGAACAGCCAGGGTCATTTTAAGGCGAGATCTCATTGTAGTAGTTGGTGACTACCGCACTCAACAACATACTGCACGCCCGTCGCATGCCATCCAAAGCAATTAGCGTAAGATGTTTGTCTCAAATGCTGTCATTAAATTTCACATCATTTCCTAACCTCATACGAGACCTAAAAGTGATACAAATGCTAGAAATTAGCATTGTAGCACATTCTTCTTTCAATAGAAAACCTTAAAAAAAAACTTGCTCAAAAACTTTAACTCATAGTACGATGGACAGTTAGACAGATGGACAAACTTTAATCATATGGATGGAATTAATCATGGCCATGACTAAAATGTACCATGCATAAAAATAAATCTTGTTTTACATTTCAGGAAGTGCAGCAAACTTTATTATATTAGCTGCATTTGCATTCATAAAGTACTGGCATTAATTTTCAAGGTCTGGACACATCAACCATGTACCAAATCATATCATAATATGTTCCAATTTCTAGATAATTCTAGCAAGAATTCAAAGTCCATCAAACTATTACTTATCTAAGCCAGTGCATTCCACTTAATCGGGTAACGCTTAATTGGGTATTTCGTTTAATTGGGTAAAATTTCAAAAACCAAAACCATTTTCTCTTAAATCATGTTAAAAAAATTCGTTTAATTGGGTTGGAAACGTCGTATTTTTCGGTTATTCGAATAGAACAATCGGGACAAAAAATAGAAATGCTCCGATTTTCACGAAAGTCATCGCGTATTTCTTTAAGTTTTAGACATTTATCAACAAATAGTGTAATTTTGATGGTTAAAATGTCAAAAAACAGTTAAATATTACCTTAAACGGTAATGTTATGTCGGGGTTTTGTCATGTTCAGAACTGTGTTGTTGTTGATTCTGCCTCGTGTGGTTTTTCCCCAACAGGAAGTCGACTAAGAATTGTGGGTAAAATTAAATGTTATTTTTAGAGTCAGCAGCAGGCAAAACGTAATGGGGTTTTAAAAGCATAATTAAGCGACTAGACAATTAAACTTTTACGTCTGGGATGTAAAATCTACGAAGCAGAAACCAAAACAATAGGTTTTGACCTGGGTCTGATATTGCTACAGATCGATTGATATCACCGCTTACTGTATGTGACGAATCCAAAGTGAGGGGTTCGCCACGGGGAAATGTGACGACACCGGTACACAGGTGAGTTAAAAATCAGTAGCGAGCAGTAAAAGGACAGACACCCGACGTTAGCTCATAATTCCTATTCAGGTAAGGATTAGAACTGGTTAATAAAAGACATTACATTGGATTTTGTGTTGTTTTATCAGTGACTGCCAGTGTCAAGTTCGTATAAATTTATACCACAGGAAACGACCTAAATAAACTCGGTTTCTCCGATCTCTGTGCTTTGGTAATTGGAAATAATGTGGAATATTTTAAACTTCAAAGCGAACATAGAAATGTGTCAATGATAAACATAAATGATTTTAGCTGTAATTGTCGGCGAGTCCTTAGATCGTATGTCAAATTAGGAACACATGGATGAAACGGGGATGTATGACCCCCCGATTTGAGGTGCGACGATTGCACTGTGCCGCGAATAAGAAAATCATTAAGGTTTTGTTATTTTAATACACACATTTTTATACAATAAGTAATAGTAATCTGACAATTTGACATCAGTAAAATGAAGTTGAATATGATATAAAATGAAGACCATGCTTCTTTTCATATGTGATAGCTCATATACATGTTTAGAACTATATATTTGTGTATGTTTTTTTATGGATTTTCTGTCAGCAATCTTGTCATTAGACTTATTAATTTAAGAGCTATGCTCATGAACAAAATAATCACAAACATTATTTTCCTCAGTAGCAATTACTGTGACAAAGTAAAAGCATATGAACACCCAGGAATATATTTCAATACAAAGACCTGAGACAGGAAACACTAAACAGTACTTTATCAGGATCTACTACTGAAATATATCTGTCTAATATATTGTTCAAAATACATCTAAAGTATATAAAGTTACATAAACAACAGATGTCCTTGACTTGTGTTTTTCTATTTCAACTGTATACAATGTTAAAATGTGAATAACAAACACAGCGGTCTTATGAAATAAGTGTGAAGAAAATAGGTCACAGCAAAAACATTCATTTGAAGGCATCTATAAATGACAAGCGATATACATGGCGATAAGTTCTACTGTAAAACACAATGACTATAAATAGAATTCATGGACATTTTATCAAACCTTTTACACTGTAAAAGCTTCACCTGTACTTAGACCTAAACATACCCTGAAGCTGATCCATCAAATGTGATTTCTTTTTCTGACTGTTGCTTTCCATATTGTTGCATATCAGTATTAACTCACATTTTTAAAAATCCGCTGGAAGGTATCAACTAGAAATATGTACATGAAGCATTAATGGCCCGTCACCCATCTCTATTTGTGGTAGACTTAAAACAGTTCATATGAGTTAAACCAGCTATATTACCATTATATTCCAATATAACGTACATAATTCATTGTCTGTTTGTTTGCTGGGTTTATCGCCCCATGAACAGCCAGGGTCATTTTAAGGCGGGATCTCATTGTAGTAGTTGGTGACTACCGCACTCAACAACATACTGCACGCCCGTCGCATGCCATCCAAAGCAATTAGCGTAAGATGTTTGTCTCAAATGCTGTCATTAAATTTCACATCATTTCCTAACCTCATACGAGACCTAAAAGTGATATAAATGCTAGAAATTAGCATTGTAGCACATTCTTCTTTCAATAGAAAACCTTAAAAAAAACTTGCTCAAAAACTTTAACTCTTAGTACGATGGACAGTTAGACAGATGGACACACTTTAGTCATATGGATGGAATTAATCATGGCCATGACTACAATGTAGCAGGCATAAAAATAAATCTTGTTTTACATTTCAGGAAGTGCAGCAAACTTTATTATATTAGCTGCATTTGCATTCATAAAGTACTGGCATTAATTTTCAAGGTCTGGACACATCAACCATGTAAGAAATCATATATCATAATATGTTCCAATTTCTAGATAATTCTAGCAAGAATTCAAAGTCCATCAAACTATTACTTATCTAAGTATCTATGATTCAAGACATTTCTTGAACCACCAACAATATGTTATGTCTAGAGATTCAACACGTGTTGGAAAATGTTGTCTGCCAGCTAAAACGCCTAAGGTTATAAACTGTATATAAAATACCCTCCTACACAAACAGGTCTGTCAGACCTGGGTACCTATACAGAATTTTCGCATTCTCATTATAAATTATCTATTTCCTCATGTACCCTGCATGGTTTATATATTAATCTTCATTTAAAAAGGTCATTTTTTTTCTAAAACTGAAAACACAACAGCGACAACACAGTTGATACAAAAATCTCATCCTATTTTTTATTTTCTCATCACAAATTTAACAGAAATATTACAAGTGCTTGATATTTCATAACAAGATTGAACATAAGATCAGTAGATCTAGAACAAGGACATCAAAATCATATGCATATATATACGTATACGACAGTGACCTAATTTTTGATGTCAGGTGGTTCACATGATCGCAAACAAGAGGGATGGTTGTCAACAAGTATAATTTATGTAACAATTGAGCATATTGAAATTAAGTTGTTAGTTTACACTCTTGGGCAAACCTTCAGCTACACGGGCTGGATAAAACTTTCATATATCTAACTGACATTGGCGAAAATTCAAAAGAATAATCACATTGACACAAATACTGAAGTGTAATGATAAAATTTTATATCATATCATATAAACATTCCATGTACCACAATTTCACTCACAACATCAGAAATGTCATGCATACATACACAGTCTTGGTCAAACTCATATCACACATTAATGACAAAAAATCGTGAGGTTTTGTTGACTCCTGCTAATGACTGGCTCATGAATGCAAACGTTATCAATAATGTAAAAACAAATTGTACACGATTTCATCGTTATCAGCAGTTGGTGATATAGCATTTCATTTGAGAAGTAAGGTGGATTATTTCATCAATTCGCACATGTATTGATCCGTACTAGTTTACTCTGAGGTGAAGTAGCTCCTCATTGATCTGGATTCTCCAGACTACAGCCATTGAACTGCTATACAAACTTATAAAGAGTTTTCTAACATTTTATTTTTGTATGTGTACTATACAAGCTGATGCAAGCCTGTTAATATTTATCACATTGGTACAAAGTTTATGGGATTGTATAATCTAGGAAAATCCAGGCTATACTAAGATCATTTAAATCAAATTTCCTGAAAGGTAATCATCATTTTTGAAAATTTGACGTACATCTAATTCCAATATAAATGTTTCTTCAGTATACTGGGAAATGTTGAGACCCAAAAGAAACAAGTCAAATTGTTTTTGCTTCTAGTTGTATAAACATATAGGCAAAAATGGTCAAAACAATTTCTTTAACAAGACAATATTGGTATATAATATTCCTTAATAAAGAAATCCTGATTACTAATATCATTAATAAAAATTTCTGACATTCATCAATTATTCCCCATTTTAAAATAGAAGGAAAATATATCTTAAGTACATGTACATAAGACACATTATTCTCTAAAACACAATCTTAGACATGAAAAGATTGATAACAACCTTTGGAAATAAGGAAATGTAAACCGAAAACCTTTGCTAATTACCCGGATGAAGGAAGTATTACATCTACAAGATCGGAAAAACTACAAAAGGCTGTCATCTTTTGAAACATGCTGATGTGATGTATTAACACCATAAAAAACGTGGGTTTTTACCAGAACTTCCTGTTACCTATATGCCATCCCACAGGTGATATTTACAAACTAACGGATGTGGACACAGTAATGGTTCATTATACTCAACGATTCACCAACTCTATCCTTATCTTTTCCATACTGGATCTCTTATTGGATATAAAACCGACAAGAAAGTATTTCAGTCAAGACTGTGTCATGATTTTTAAAAGGATATGATAGAAAAAGTTGTACCAGCAAATCATCTTGTTATTTTTAAACATTTTGTCACATTTTAAAGATTTTCCTTTCTAAAGTTTGTGTTTGTTTTTAATAAAATTTAGAAGAAAATGTTTCAGAAAGAAAATTCATTATACAACAAATCATTAATCATGAACTATCTTCAAATTCCATATTACTCTGACAGATCTATAGATGTAATATCCTCTATATATTTTACCAATATCTTACAAATATTGCTGTAAAGTGTAAACATTTTGACAATTATATATATGTATTATTTTTTAAGAAAGAAAAAAAAACTATTAATGTAACATCAAAGAAATATATCATAATTTATCTGTTTAGCTAAAATGTAGCTCAAAAAAATAGTCATGTCCCAAAAAATAGATTAATGTTTGTCACATAAAACCATGTTAAGGGAACCAAATTCAATTAACTATTCAGAAAAGCATGAATCAAGATTATGAAACAAACACACGAAACGTGACTTTTGTACACGCTCCAAGCTTGTTCACAATGGCTGTCTAGTATTTATGATATACATTATCTATATAACGATCTATCTACCTAGCATGCCTTTGATTGGACAGGTTTTATTGTTATATTAGACAATAAACAGTTATACACTACAAGACGTCAACCTGCTTACCTCATCAGCATACTATACTCGTTAAAACCACACAGTAATTAACCAAATCATGAGTTAACCGAAATTCATATGTATATATGTAGCTGGTACAATAATGCAACAGGGAATGAAATACAATACTATATTATTACAGCTCAAAATCAATGACTAGAGGTCATTTTACCAATGTGTAATATAAAGCCTATCTTTTTTTAATCCTTTTGTGGTGGTCACATGATTAATATAAACCTACATGTGTCATAATTCTTTGTAATTATGAATTCATGAATCAGTTCTTACTAAATCAAGCCTGATTTTTTGAAAGATAAATCATTTTATAAAATAATAAACAACATAAGGATCATGATGATACTAAGTAAGTACATTGTATATCAGTTTCCTATCACATGAATGTGTAGAATTTCATATTTCTTAACAGCCTGTCAAGCACGCCCTAATTACGCCTGTTCTCCTTTGATTTCTTCATTAAAAATATTGTTTACAAACATCAACTGAGGTAGTAAAGTGTTTTAAAATGCGTAAACATTTATTGATGGAAAATTGTTTGAGGTATACCAGACTCGTGTATCGTTGCATCTTAAACCCCCATTTCACTATAGAAGAAATGACTGTTTAATGAGTATGTAATCTAGTTACATATATGCATGTCATTCTAATATTTAAAACTTCTCAGTATTGATTAAGCTACATGAAACGGGACCTTGTGTATGGAGTGATTATGTTGGGGACAAACACTTTGCTATTGGTAAAGTTTCAAAATATACAAGGAGGAAAGTATATCTCTACATATTAGTGGTTCTGTGAATACACAATCATTGATGATAAGGAACTATGTTTGACATGAATGTAGGATTGTTTAGTGATCTCATACACTTATACCACTTTCAATCATGCTGGCACATGACGATGATGATATTTAAGATATGCTTCATGCTATTGGACTCTCATCTTTTCAATCATGTCGATCGACTATGAATAGTTTCAAATTTCGTAGGGCCCCTAAATCAAAACTCTGGCTATATTGTGAAAAAGGTTTTTAAAAATATCTGTCCCCAACCTATACTCAATACCTTTCCCTACAAAAATCATTTCATACCAAATTAAAGTTATTTTTATTTCTATGTCATTAGATATGATTTTCTATTTTTTTTCTTGTCACTTAAATTTATATAATTAACATAGTGAGGGATTTTATGCCTATAAATAAACATTGATTTACTAAATATTAGCCAGAGAACAGGAATGTCAGAAAGAAAAAAAACATTGATAGACGTCGACCCTGTCTATATCAAAGAGTGTCCAAGTGTACTAAGTGTATCATAACAAAAAGCTATAGTACTATATACATGAATCAGTTGATCTTGAACACTTTATACAGGTCAACCATAGGAAGTCTTTGTAGAAAGTTATTTGTGTGTAAACTACTTTGTTTACTGACTCAATATAAGTAAGTTTTTGTTAAAGAAAAACTACATCTACACCATATAAATATAAGTCTGCCCCAAGGAAGGACAGGTGTTTACCTATTTACTTGACCTTGGAAGATATACAAAGATTATGTATACATGTATAATTTGTCCTCAGGTAATAACATTTTTCTTTAAAAATGTATGAGAGTTGCTATGTCAGCAGGTTGTCAGACAATACAACCCCAGATGATCATCCAAGATATATGTGGTTTTGATCCCTATCCAGACTGACAAACTCGTGTTTCTCAGGTAACTAAGAGTGTCAATCATTACTCATTGCAATTGCTTAGGATAGAATGCAACACCTGGATACATCACTTAATGCCTCAAAAAGAACTAAACTATTTAAGAGGTCCCCTTTATAAGAATTAGTTATTAGTAAAGTTATTATTTTTAAAGTACAAATTCAATATCTAATATGAAATATGTAACAGTCAAATAATCTAACATCTAATATGAAATATTTAACAGTCAAATACAATTTAGTTATCAGGAATTGGTTCTTGGGGACATTTGTGTCCATTTCTATTATAAGAATGTTGTTGAAAACATATATTTCAAGCCAGCATTTCCATTTAGTGCACTGCATGTTAGCTTGATCTTGCATGTATACGTACACGTACACCTTTTACTGAGGATGGTGGACCTCACAATATTGATGTTAAGAGTTTATGTCTGGAATGTGGCCAAATTGTAACAAACGTATCTGTAGATTAGATGATTATCCTACCTATAAGTACATGTATGTGGGTGGCAACAGTACATGTTTTATAGTTTGTCAATCCTCAGGAAGAGAAATAGAAATTTATATTTTTTTTAAAAGGTCCTCAGAGACAGGGATCAGACAGGCATCGTGATTGTACACCTACATGTAAACCTGGTATATATAATATATATTTCTATCTAAGGAACTCTTTTCCCGATATTGACACCAAATGATGCATAGATCTGTCAAAGCGTAATTATCAAGAAGATCAAGTTTGATATATTTTGTTGAAGAGATTTTAATATTTTGCGGGGGAAGAAAATTGATAAGATTTACCTTTTTTGCTTAATGTTAAATCTCACAATGTAACTGAAATTAATATGCAATCTTCTGAATATTTGTCCACAAAAAATGAACAAAAATTTGAACAGAAAATTGAAATTAGAGATTTTTGAAATGATAATTATATGGTACACCCACAACACTCATGACATATGGTTGCACTGGAGAATGCAAGTGGTGCGACAATGAGAAACGTGTAGGGGTTGTTCAATAATGAATCATGACGTAAGAGTAGTATACAGTCAGTTGTTATAAAATAATGCATATATTGAGCATTTATATAGGCCCAAAGTGCTAGAAATTTGTAAGTAGCAAATGCAACTAGAATGGAAATTTGAGAGAACACTTGTTTATTTTTTCCTGAAAATATACAACCGAGAATCCAGTGTGATGTAACAAAATAAAAACTGTCTGATAGTTATAAAATTGAATTTGCATTTCCAAATATGACCATACAATTATTGGAATTCTGTCTGAGACATTATATATAAT
The DNA here is from genome assembly GCF_902652985.1 of Pecten maximus. Classification (NCBI taxonomy): domain Eukaryota; kingdom Metazoa; phylum Mollusca; class Bivalvia; order Pectinida; family Pectinidae; genus Pecten; species Pecten maximus. The sequence goes on from NC_047027.1 coordinate 18,921,826, forward strand.
TACTGAAGAAACAAGACAACAAATTCAATACACCTTCTAGTTGTAACAACAGCTCAAACCATTAATTTAACTGTCCTTGGGTAGAAAATAGAAAATTTAAACTCTTGTGCTGGAGCGGTTAGCAAAAAGCCAACCGTATATAGACTCGGGCTAACTAAACCATAACCGGATAACTAGTCATTGGTGTTGCACTCTGCTGTGGTATGCAAAAAAATTTTATAGTACTGTACAGTACACCAAAGCTTATTGGTTCACACATGTACACTGTTCCATGAATACACACTGAGACAAATATGCCTAATTATTCATTGCGTAATACAAAATATGATCTTGGCTGCTAAAATGTACACAAAAGAAACAAAACCAGTAATTATAAGTAGTATTATTTCAAGAGCGGATACGGAGATTTGAACAGGGGAGGAAGGGTTTGGGGAGCATTTACCATAGAGGACACTAACAGCTGTTACCGGATATTTCAAATGGTAACAGGATGACACCATCGATAGGACCAAACCGAACCATGAACCAGATATCCGGTCACCCGTTCAGGCACTAACTCAAACAAATGCTTGATACTGGTGAAGAATTATTGGAAGATGGATCATCATCAATGAATGACCATGTAAACAAAAAAAACATGTATTACAAATGTCAAAACAGTGCACGATTCTCTACTAAAACTCTTAAACTCATTCTTTCGGTGAATCAGAATGCTGATTCTATCACTCTGACAAGTGTTTTATTTGCTTCATTTTTATTCATGGAAAATGTCCATATAGTACAAGTCACAATTCTTTAAGGATCAGCATCTTTCGGAGTCCAATTACTGTTTTGCAAAGACAACAGAACCAAATAATGATTTTTTTCTAGGTGGCAATTGCTTGTGAATTTGCTACTCTCAGGAACGCAGAACTCTAACAAAACAATCGTGTAATTTAAAGGGACAATTTAGTCAAGCATGCTTTTTATAATTCAGACAGAAACGATAAAACATATATCCAGACAAAAACATTTGCGGTCAATAAATTATCTCTACGTAGCCAATGTCCATTATGGTCAGTTTAAGTTTTGGGAAAGCCCACGTCAAATATAGCTATACCCAAATATAGTGTGACTTGTTGCGCCCTCTGGCGGGAACAGAGTTGGTTGTAAGTGACGACACGGTAGATCCGATGTATACTTATTTCTTTGGATTTCGTTTTAACAACATGCGTGGCAAACAGTTGTTACATGTATCATAATTGATAGATTCAATAATGATTTATTGTTTTGACAATTCAAATCAACCAAACACAGGTTTATTCCAGGGTCACCGAACGGGAACTCGTGTTCATGTAACTGTGTACACACATGCATGTATACGGCCGATACGTATGCAGAAAAAGATTGTATTTTCATTTGTGTACGAATGCAAACAAACGCTAACACCAATCAGGGTGATTTATTTCATCCATGATGTAATCAGAACAATACTTATAACAAGTACGAATGGAATTATGATAATGGAAGTTGTACAGAACAAAAATATCGCACTCAACATTACTCCGTAGGCCGATCTAGGTGAAGTCTCGGCAAACTCGCTCGCAACTGTTCATTGTTGTCGCAACCGTTCGAAAAACTCACATCTGTTATATTCATGACCATCAGTAATTCTCCATATATTTTGTTTATCCATTCACTGTCTACATTTGGTACGAGGCCCGCAACCTATAGTTAAAATATCAGTTAACAGCTTCAAATGCAAACCAATGTTGTTTACAGTCACGATACGGGACTGTGTTTGCACACATGTATACAAAGTGTGTAGAGACGACTTGCTCATTTGCATATAAATCGTATGGTTATACGATAATGATCCCCCTTACAATTAATTAAAAAACGCATGGAAAACATAAACTTGTATCAATATGACCAAGGATAGTTCATAAGGAGAACTGAAGTACACTTTCATGAAATAATTTGTGAAATGATAAAAAAGTAAACAAACTTGACTAAATTGTCCCTTTAAGAGATGGACAATTTGTGTGTATTTTTCTTGTCTTAGTGTTATCTATTTGTCATGCATATTAAATGAAAGAAGAAAATTGTCCATTTTTAATCGAAAAACTTTGCATCACAAAACTGATCGAATTACCTAGGTAATGTGGATTATATCGTATTGTTCAGTTTACTGAAAATATGAAAAGGTCAATCTTGGAAAACAATCAATTTTAGACTTAGAGATATAGTTCAACTGAAATGCTAGGTAATCCTTTTTCTATAGTACATGTAAGTACCGTTTGTAACACATACAGACAATCAAGCTTTAAGTTAGAGTCAATGTAGAGGTATTTGACTTAAGATTTCTACTACCTACAAGGTTTGGTACAGAACTTGCATATATATATATCTCCAATGATAATAATTCACAGATTGAAAACCGGCTAAAAATGAACAAATACTCAGGCTGTAGTGAAACTTATCTTTTACTTATCTGATTGGAAGTGATCGTAATAAATAGTTGTTTGTCCTCCTGTCTGTTTGGTCAGTGTAACAAAGGCTCCAGTGTATCATAAAATTGTGTTATAGGAAATCCAAGTATTATCATAATCAATGGTTGTTTTATTCAACACGAGAATAAAAATAAAAGATTTGAGGAAGATTTTTGGACTAGATATTCTGAATACTAGGCCAGTGCTTACCAAAGTTCAATACTTAAAATTCATTCTACTTACATTAAAAACCAACTTGGTCGTATTGAAGTACAACAACTTTGGTGTAACAGTTTTTGACTGTGTTTAAAAAGTTAGTGTATGTTGTCATCTTTATACGAGTTAGTGTACTGTGAAATTGTACCTGTGTGTAGGTATTCATGTGTATAAAAAAAATAGCCAGGAGTAACCAGTTTGCATGTGACACATATATAAAACATCTGACCTGTACATGTCCATATGGCAAGAAAAGAACACAAATTATGTCCACCTTGGACATTATCATTACACCTAACTTAGCCTCAGACTGTTCTGAACTCGCATACCATTTATAATGTAATATTGGAGACTAGAAAAAAAAAGCTTTTGATTTCATACCATAGATATGAATGACTATATCACATGTATTAGTCTAGAGATGTACATTCCATAGCCTCCAAACAAGTTGGGTTTTTTTCATATAAAGATTTATTCTAATGACTTATACTAAAGATGACATAAAAATATAATACTTTTGAAAATTAAAATATATATTTTCAAAAACAACAAAAATAACCTTTTATTAGAGAGTGTATTATTGAACATGTTTCAACTTTTGAAAGATAATGGCTCTTACAATTTATGATCTGGTGCAAAACCTGGTCTATTATAACATGATCTTATAAACAGGTAACAACGTTGACCTAATGACCTGGTCACCCATGAAGTGAAAAACATATGTGTATACATACAGTCTAAAAACAACCTTGCTGTAGACCTATAACTCTCTTGTCTCAATATAATTGTATCTACCAATGTAAATAAAGTCTATCATATCAATATTTTGTTTCCTATTCAGAGAAATGTTATGGTTTTTTTTTCGAAGTTTGGATCTTCAGCTCTTGGGGAAAATAAGATAATGAAATAAGTAAACATGAATTAAAAAAACATATTTCAGGCGACCCTTCACTTTTAAAACTGATTTTCAAATAAAATTATGTGACTTCAACAGGAATAACAAAGCAAAGTTACACTCAATCTGTTTAAATATATTTACCAATTTTTTATGCAGTATATATGCACATTAAAAATGCAAAAGATCAAGTTAACTGCATGTTACTAAAAATAGCACACATGTGTCGGATTGTATATTATACATAAATAATGTATCTGGCACTGAAACATGCCATGTAGGACACGTTACGGGGACTGACCACCAACGACATCGGTTGTTATTGCCTCGAGCTGGACAGGTTAGGTAACCCTTGTCATCACTTGTATACCCAATACACAAAGGACTGAGGTAGGCGTCTCAAAGGTTTATGCTCGATGACAGGTCAATATTGACACCGAGCATACCTATTCTGAACGTGTTATGAAGGTTAAGTCAAGTATCAAGAGGTCTTGTATATCTCGTGAACACAAATTCATAACATTTGGGATCACAAACAGGAAATGTCAGACTGTCAGAAACAGATTGCACAATGGAACGTTCAGCACATGTACACAATGCAGCCGAGATTTGCTATGTAGTGTTCACCTCACTTGCATTTTTGTTACACTTCAATATTTGTGGGAATCATAGACACTTTATCACGAAAATAAATAGTCTCAACATATTGCTATTTGCATGCATGCAGCTACTAACCTCTGATTTTGTGATACGGTGTTTTCCCAATTTGACCACCGCGAAGTTCCCCTTTCCGATAGTCCTCTCAATATCGTAAAATCCCACCCGAACGTGACCCTTCGATCTCTCAGCCATGACCATGGTCTATCTTTGATTAGTAAAATCCGTTCTTTTTTGTAGTACATTCACACACTCAGTCTCATTTGCTCCAAACTCAGTCAAAGACTCCTTCATATTCTTTCGCATGGCGCTTAGCCGTGTATACCGGACTGTGACGTCAGTGTGACGTCAGTATCGAGCTAGAAGTTGCCTACTAATTGCAGATGAAAGTTTCGTATTCGGCGTTGCTAAGGATGAGTCTAGGCTATGACGTAGGTTGGACAGAACGACAGTCAATAAAATTATATTAGCGGTTTTAGAATGAGTGAAACATGTGTGTTTATCACATTCATCGACGAGCTTGCATCGGGTCCTTGTGCTACCGGCTTTATAAAACGCTAATGCATTTTAATCAAGAGCGGGCACCTTGCAGTTGCAGATAAACATTGTATACAAAGATATCTTATGCATCCACATAATACGAGATAAGCTCGATAAGAGATTTATTAATTAAATTAGTTCTTGTGCGGCTTTAATCAACAACAAATAGTGCAAATTGCAAAATGATTATAAATAATATGCTGGTACATCATTCAAAGAAAACTGTACGAGTGTCATTTGTAAATAACAACTATTTGTCAACTTGATGCTTATTTATTGCATTGACAATTTCCTCATTAATTTCAAGGTAAGTGACGAAATGACCTATCTTGAAGTACTGATATTCTTTTTGTACAACGTACGTACAATTATATCAGATTAATAAGAACAATAATAAGAATAATAATTTTATCTAAAATTCAAAAGTAAACCATATTATGCTATTAATATCCACGTTGATGTACTGTGTAGGCCTCTTTAATACACAGAACGAATTGATTGAAATATGGCGGACCTTGCCCATTTGGATTGATATTTTCTGATTACTTGATAAGTTGTTTACCGAATAACCTTTCTACTCGCGTATTAGTTATAAGGAGCATTATTGTATACGTCACTGAATTATATTTTAAAACACGTATCCGGAATTTACGTATGTCCGGCTCAGACTTTGGATCGATATACGGCAACAGTAATGCATTATTCATTACGATGGCAACACGGAAATACTATTTTGTTTACAATAGTCTTTGTTGTGGTGTATTTTTTATTATTATTTTATATATATATATTTGTGATGTAGAAATATATATCTAATTATAAGATAAAACATTGAAGATATGTTAAAAAGGCTATTCTCGATTTGACAGATTGAAGGAAGAAGAATTACCCTGCCTTGTTTTTAATGCTTGAAGATAGTCAGTGGAGTGCATGCAATATGACGTAATACATCTGGAGGCAAACCAGTATCACCAGTCGCCAGCCAGCAGTTTTTTGTTTTCCTTTTTTTTTTTTTTTGGGGGGGGGGGGGGTTCTTTTTTGTTTTGTATTTTGTTTTTATTTTGTTTTGTGAATAATGTTTTGTAAGGGAAAACAGGGATCTTTCCAACCGACGTTCAATATACAAATCATTTTTCCTGTCACAAGATTCAAAACGTTACAAGCGGGTTCCCGTGTCTCCGGATGAAAGGCTTATTGAATAAAAAAAAAGGGATATTTTTTGCTCCTTCATAATTCAGATTTGTTGTATTTGATCAATGCAAGTGAAATCTGGCATTAATACGAAAACGTGTAAATTAGGAAATGTAGGGAGAAATAAAAATTACCAAATAGTTTCACGGGAACAAAAATTGAGCAAAGATACTTGGGAACCCATCTTTAAATATGTAAAAGTTGAGAGTAAAGCTCACTTCACTAGCTCAGACTAGTGAGAATTACCCTTTAGTCTAGTGGTAGGATGCTGGTTCGAAGCCTGGCACGGGTAGGATATTTTTTTGCTCCTTCCTATTACAGATTTGGTGTATGTGAGCTATATGAGATTGAAAGACTTCCTTGGAGCTAAAGAACCTGGATTGTGGTAGTCTTTGGGAGTGAAAACTTTGTGAAGGAGGGAGTAGCTCGAAGCCAGGCATTGGCAGGGTATTCAGTTTCGCTCCTTCCTATTACAGATTTGGTGCCGTTGGCTACTCCAAGTAAAACCTAAATTGTGGTTGTCTTCGGAGGCGAAGACTTTGTTTAAGAGGGAGTAGTTTAAAGTGGAGAACACAGGTAGAACTCACCTTACTATCTGATAATGGGTCGGGATGGGAGCAATTCACGATGTCGGTTTGTGGAATCCTATGAACGACTTTACGCGATGGTAGGATTACATGAAATCTCCAATGCATAACAACGTTGATCCATGTTTTCGTCACCAGTAAGTAAACTTTATGTACATTTTTGTAATCTCGAGTGAAGATTACAGTAAAAAAAAAGTCAGAGAAATATAATAGTCAATGTATTTCAAAATCTGATGTCGAATAACGTGGCGTTTGACCGAATTAGATATTACGATTCTCCAATAACACTGCGTAATGCTCTCATCCTTCTAAACAACTCCGTGTAAACAAACTGCAAGGGCTCAACCATGCCGACATTATTGACGTTATCATTTTTTGATAATTTCAGTAAGACTGTTTTAGAGTTTTGCTCATTAAGGTGTAAAGAGGCCGTATCTTAGTTGTTATGACTTGTGCCCCAGTTGTTCTTTAATATTTCATCTTGAAACTCAAGTACTGACGTCATCTATGTACATTCAAAGCTCGTCTAAGTCAGATTTAGATTCTTGTTCTACATTTTATCACAGTTACACAAGATATTACACAATATTTACATGAACAAACACACACTGACTTGCCATACACCAGTAAAATCTGATTGAGATCTTACGTAATCACTGAGGATTATAAATGGTACAAATTACCTATGATTTCCATCAGATTTCACTCATGCACACCAACTTAATGATTTTACAGAAAATTAGAGTTAAGCTGACAATAATCTTGTCCATGGCTAAACCAATACATTTACCCGGATTATTTACTTCTTTCTAATGTGTTCAATTAGAATTAGTTTGTACATTTTGGATTTTTTTGCGTAAAATGTTTTTAATATTTTGCTCTTAAATCTGCATAATCACTACATTTGATTCAAAGTAGAATTTATCCTCAATATCATTATCATTACAAAAAGTGTACATATACTCTGGTTTCTGTCTACATTCCTGTATCTTCCTCTTTCTATATTCAAGTCAAGGGCAGATAACCGAATCTTTGTTATATGTCTAACGGCTTATTCAAATGTGGCTGGCAGTAAGAAGAAGTGATAAGATATTAACATAAATTTCGTTTAGATGAATTATTTATCAAAGTTATACACTCCTGTTGGAAAATATCTTTTAACTTTAACTTCAATAACTCAATATCAAAATTTTGAACAACTCAAAATTATATATATTTCATACAGCGTTTTGCTGTGTCTGTTTAGATTTGGACTGTTGTATGATTGGACGTATGGCAGGACACAAAACAAAGAGTTCAAATCAGTTTGTAATGATTTCTTATATTATTTCTTCAAATATTTTCAAATGACAATATCAACCGTTCTGCAAATTAACAGGATCATTAAGTCCACATGTATTGGTATTCCAATAAATACCATTTTATATAGTTGGCGATGCAACTTTGTAAATTAAGCAAGTCCAATGATGGAGTTCTGATCACACTTGGTAATCCGTAGTGTACGTGTTGTCCATTTGCTGGTTGGGAATCCAACCCGGGTCTCCGGTGTAAACATATAAAATGGAACTGACCATTGTTCAAAGTTGACACGTAGGAAAATGTACTTAGGTAACAAAACATTGATAAGTGGAGAGTTCGAGTGTCATTCCTAATTGTTGGTCATCACAAAAAATTAAGCATAAGCTTGGGGACACGCTGATTAATTATGTTCCATACAATGCATTGAAACAGATATTGATAATGGTAAACACAGATTAAATAGAATATAGGAACAAAGAAAATTGGTTTATTGGTTTGTTTTTGTTTAACGTCCTATTAACAGCCAGGGTCATTTAAGGACGTGCCAGGTTTGGAGGTGGAGGAAAGCCGGAGTACCCGGAGAAAAACCAACGGCCTACGGTCAGTACCTGGCAACTGCCCCACGTAGGTTTCGAACTCGCAACCCAGAGGTGGAGGGCTAGTGTTAACGTGTCGAGACACCTTAACCACTCGGCCACCGCGGCCCCTGAACAAAGAAAAAATATCGGGAAGTTCTATATGATATATATAACCGATCCCACAATTGTTTAATTCCCGTTTCAACTGTACAATCCAACTATGATTATTTTCTTCCATCTCTGTAAGACATTCCTTTAAAATTGAAGTGTTAGTATTTTTGAGCTTTATCCAGTACTTTGATATCCTAATTTTCCTGACAATTGATAAAGAAACTCTCTCGATATCAATAAAGACCAGAGCATTTTTTTGTCTTTTTCTTCAAACCTAGCAATTGTTTAAAAACCTGGTATGTACTTTTTTAATGTCCGATGCTGTATGTGTTTGCGTCCTATGGCGGTCTCGTGTAATCCGCGACAGGACGGAAAAGGTCGTAAGGACGCTGGTTGAATTGCGTTCAAAATCCTATATTTACATCCTAACAGGCCACATTGTATTTATGTGTTACACAAATTGTATTCATATCGACATAAATAAATAGCCAAATAAAAGGTTTAAACAGTAACAGCGCAAGGTAAAGCGGTTTAATTATCTACATGTATCATCGCAGTTGGTTCATTTCGTCCCATAAAACTCCGCCAAAACTGCGGCCTCGGGTATCAATGACAACATCGGGTGACAATCAGTGTGATTAAAATCCCATATTCCTGACTAAAAATGATAACATTTAACGTTAATTGAATAAATATTTAAGTAATTTAAAGCTATTTATATAGAAAAAAGTAGTTTAACGTAAAAAAAAAAATATTTGAGGAGGGTCGAAAAGTATTATTTTCAGATCAGAGGATGTTTCGGGTGACTCGTGTATAATATTATGTTTGTCTGTAGTAGGTGAAACGGACATGAAAATAACTTTTCCTTCAAACATTTATCATATTGATAAACCCGTGAAATTATCCACATGAAAATAATAACTTAGATCAAATTTAGCAAATACATGACATAAAAACATATAAACCCGTTGATATTTTAATGTGATAAAAGGCCTAAAATTGATATTAATAAATCGATACTGTAAATAGACAGTGACGTCATAATGAGTTATCGGTAACAGGCTGCGACAGCCGCGTTGCTAAGCAACACTAATGCGATCAGTGTAACTCGTAATAACGTTATGGAGCGCGTGCAGGTGAAAAAGAGGACTTTTGTTCTAATAAATAACGATATATGCAGCAATTGGGTTTGATTTCGCTATTCATTAATTACTCAATACGATAAACGTGGTCTCTTTTCAAAGGTGAACTTTTCTATTAAAACATGTTTATTGATGCTTGTGATTTCTTTAGAACGATGTGTGCGATCGTGTTTGGTGTGGGTGAGTTCGAGTTAGGTCCCCTTGTTCCGAACAGGTATTTGACTCATTTGATTTAGATATATGTAAAAAAAAAAGTCGAATGGTGTGACCGAATAAAAAAACATGTATATTTGTTTAGTATAGTTATGAGTTTTTGTTGCACATCCTAAAGATCTCACCCACAGTCCAGCACCAAATAGAAAAGTAAAACAGCAGTATGCTTCCTATCATGTGAATGCAGTGGAATGTAATAAAAGTCTCAGTGATGTGCGAGTCAAATGCCTGTGATATGTGAATCAAGTCCCTGTGGTGTGGGAGGGAAATCATTGTGACCGAGGATTCAAATCCCCGTGATGTAAGATACAATGACACATGCAAGTCAAGCCCCTGTGTTGTAGCGGTGATATGCCAGATATAAGTCGATGTGAAGTCAAGCCCCTGTGTTGTAGCGGTGATATGCCAGATATAAGTCCATGTGAAATGGAAATCAAGCCCCTGTGTTGTAGCGGTGATATGCCAGATATAAGTCCATGTGAAGTCAAACCCCTGTGTTGTAGCGGTGATATGCCAGATATTAGTCCATGTGAAGTCAAGCCCCTGTGTTGTAGCGGTGATATGCCAGATATTAGTCCATGTGAAGTCAAGCCCCTGTGTTGTAGCGGTGATATGCCAGATATTAGTCCATGTGAAGTCAAGCCCCTGTGTTGTAGCGGTGATATGCCAGATATAAGTCCATGTGAAGTCAAGCCCCTGTGTTGTAGCGGTGATATGCCAGATATAAGTCCATGTGAAGTCAAGCCCCTGTGTTGTAGCGGTGATATGCCAGATATAAGTCCATGTGAAGTCAAGCCCCTGTGTTGTAGCGGTGATATGCCAGATATAAGTCCATGTGAAGTCAAGCCCCTGTGTTGTAGCGGTGATATGCCAGATGTTAGTCCATGTGAAGTCAAGCCCCTGTGTTGTAGCGGTGATATGCCAGATATAAGTCCATGTGAAGTCAAGCCCCTGTGTTGTAGCGGTGATATGCCAGATATAAGTCCATGTGAAGTCAAGCCCCTGTGTTGTAGCGGTGATATGCCAGATATTTGTCCATGTGAAGTCAAGCCCCTGTGTTGTAGCGGTGATATGCCAGATATAAGTCCATGTGAAATGGAAATCAAGCCCCTGTGTTGTAACGGTGATATGCCAGATAGAAGTCCATGTGAAGTCCAGCCCCTGTGTTGTAGCGGTGATATGCCAGATATAAGTCCATGTGAAGTCAAGCCCCTGTGTTGTAGCGGTGATATGCCAGATATAAGTCCATGTGAAGTCAAGCCCCTGTGTTGTAGCGGTGATATGCCAGATATAAGTCCATGTGAAGTCCAGCCCCTGTGTTGTAGCGGTGATATGCCAGATATAAGTCCATGTGAAGTCCAGCCCCTGTGTTGTAGCGGTGATATGCCAGATATTAGTCCATGTGGCGTGGGAGTCAAATCCCTGTTACATTTTTGTATGTTTTTAGAGATGTAACACGTACATGGTAAGTTGTAGAAGTTAATACACACGTCGACTGAAGCGGGGGCTAAATTAATACAAATCCATGCATGTGATGCTATTGCACTTTTTAAAGATGCAAGTCCCCGTGATGAGCTAGTCAAATCCATGTGTTGTGGGCGTGATGTGATATATAACAACTACTGCGATGTGGGGGAAATGTTACACAATTCAAGGTCCTGCGATGAAGCAAATAGACAAGTGGGAATTACATGAAAGATGTAGACCCCTGTGACGTGGAATTGATTCGATGAAACCATGTGATCTAGGTAAATGGATAGCTCTTTAATAAGGCTTGGCCACTCTCTATATCCATATCAATCTATAAATAGAAATTATATCTATTATTATTATAAATTTTATTCTCATTTTATTTGTATAGACTTGTTTTAAACAACGATTATTACTCTCAACTGTAATATTTTACGAAAGTTGATTCATCATCTAAAGGAATTTAATATCAGCATCTATTGGAAAGCTTAAAACTTCAATGATACTTACATAAATCAGTTAAATTAAATCATCAAAATCGTATTTCTAAGATCCGTTTAACTGCGTACGATCTAAGAATAGAACGTAGGTAATACATAGATATAATAGGGACGACAGGAAGTTTATCTTATGCAACGTGAACAATATGGAAGATAAATTTCATTTTATCTTTAGTAATTGTTTCACAGACAGTCGTATCAATTAGATTTAACCTTATTACTGTAATAATCCTAGTACTAGTATGTCTAAATTCATTCAGCTACTAAAAAATGGAAATTTGAAAGAACTTAACAATTTAGGAAAGTATTTCTAACATAAGTAGCTAAACGCATGAAGGACCTGTTGCTGTATCTTCTGTTGAATATTTATATACGGTAAGTATTTTTTCTATCCTCCCTTGTTAATTATATCATACCGTAAGTTGATGGTATCAAGGATGATATTATAGTGTGTATGATGGAACAGGTAAGAGTGTATATCGTTGTCCTTTTGTTATGTAAATACTGTTGTCTTTTAAGTTTCAAAACTTTCAAAATAAAATGAAATTGAATTGGATTAAATTAAATTTCATAAACTTGAAATTACAACATACACCGTATTTTGGGTGGTTGGATAGCACAGTGATAGCACACTAGGCGGCCGGGGTTCGAATCACCGACCGGACAAAAAATAAAAGTATCGGGGTCACCTATTCGACCACCTTGGCTTTCTCCGGCTCCTACACTAAGACCCTCACACACTAAGACACGTCCCACAGTAAAACTCTCCCACACTAAGACACCTCCCATAGTAAGACACCTTCCACAGTAAAACTCTCCCACACTAAGACACGTCCCACAGTAAAACTCTCCCACACTAAGACACCTCCCCCAGTAAGACTCTCCCACAGTAAGACTCTCCCACAGTAAGACACCTCCCATAGTAAGACACCTTCCACAGTAAAACTCTCCCATACTAAGACACGTCCCACAGTAAGACCCTCCCACACTAAGACACGTCCCACAGTAAAACTCTCCCACACTAAGACACCTCCCACAGTAAGACCCTCCCACAGTAAGACACCTCCCACAGTAAGACACCTCCCATAGTAAGACACCTCCCACAGTAAGACCCCTCCCACAGTAACATCCTCCCACAGTAAGACACCTCCCACAGTGAGACACCTCTCACAGTAAGAGCGTCCCACAGTAAAACCACTCTCACAGTAAGACCCTCCCACAGTAAGACCCTCCCACAGTAAGACACCTCCCACAGTAAGACACCTCCCACAGTAAGACACCTCCCACAGTAAGACACCTTCCATAGTAACACCCTCCCACAGTAACACCCTCCCACAGTAACACCCTCCCACCGTAAGATCCCTCACACAGTAAGACCCTCCCACAGTAAGACCCTCTCACAGTAACACACCTCCCACGGTAAGACCCTCCCACAGTAACACACCTCCCACGGTAAGACCCTCTCACAATAAGACACGTCCCACAGTAAGACACCTCCCATAGTAAGACACGCCCCAAAGTAAGACACCTCCCACAGTAAGACACCTCCAACAGTAAGACCCTCCCACAGTAAGACCCTCCCACAGTAAGACACTTCCACAGTAAGACACCTTCCACAGTAACACCCTCCCACAGTAAGACACCTTCCATAGTAACACCCTCCCACAGTAAGACACCTCCAACGGAAAGACACCTCCCACGGTAACCCCCCCCCCCCCCCCTCTCACACACACACACACACACACACACACACACACACACACACACACACACACACACACACACACACACACACACACACACACACACAGTAAGACCGTCCCACAGTAAAACCACTCTCACAGTAAGACCCTCCCACAGTAAGACACCTCCCATAGTAAGACACCTCCCACGGTAAGACCCTCACACAGTAAGACACTTCCACAGTAAGACACCTTCCACAGTAACACCCTCCCACAGTAAGACACCTTCCATAGTAACACCCTCCCACAATAAGACACCTTCCATAGTAAGACACCTTCCATAGTAACACCCTCCCACAGTAAGAGTAAGACACCTCCAACGGAAAGACACCTCCCACGGTACCCCCCCCCCCCCACAGTAAGATACCTCCCACGGTAACAACCCCCCCCCCCCCCCTCACACACACACACACAGTAAGACCGTCCCACAGTAAAACCACTCTTACAGTAAGACCCTCCAACAGTAAGACCCTCCCACAGTAAGATCCCTATCACAGTAAGACCCTCCCACAGTAAGACCCTCCCACAGTAAGACCCTCCCACAGTAAGACACCTTCCACAGTAAGACCCTCCCACAGTAAGACACCTCCCACAGTAAGACACCTCCCACAGTAAGACCCTCCCACAGTAAAACTCTCCCACAGTAAGACACATTCCATAGTTACACCCTCCAATAGTAAGACACCTCCCATAGTAAGATCCTTCCACAGTAAGACACCTCTCACAGTAAGACCCTCCCACAGTAAGACCCTACCACAGTAAGACACGTCCCACAGTAAGACCCTCCCATAGTAAGACCCTCCCACAGTAAGACCCTCCCACAGTAAGATCCCTCCCACAGTAAGACCCTCCCACAGTAAGACACCTCCCATAGTAAGACCGTCCCAAAGTAAGACACCTCCCATAGTAAGACCCCTCCCACAGTAAGACCCTCCCACAGTAAGACCCATCCCACAGTAAGACACCTTCCATAGTAAGACATATTCCATAGTAACACCCTCCCACAATAAGACACCTTCCATAGTAAGATCCTTCCACAGTAAGACACATTCCATAGTAACACCCTCCCACAATAAGACACCTTCCACAGTAAGACACCTCCCATAGTAAGATCCTTCCACAGTTAGACACATTCCATAGTAACACCCTCCCACAATAAGACACCTTCCACAGTAAGGCCCCTCGTGTTTTTTACCCGGACCAACAAGAATGATTGATATAAGTTGATATTTTATAACTTCGCAACTGTTGCAAAATAAATAAAGTTTACATTTTAATGTACAAACAATGAAAAGTGACCCGTAAACACGTTATACCCTTATCAATATGTTTCCTTACCAGTAATTAACGTCAGTATAAGCAGGCTTAACAGGTAATTAACGGAGACAGGCCCAGCCTCTGTATCCATATCTAAAATTAGAATCACAGGTACTTGGCACAAATTCCCAAACCGGTCCATATTATATGCATTATAGTATACTAGTTATATGGACCGTGGGTTGGGAATTCGCGGCAAGTCCCTGTGATCTAAATTACATAAAGTAAGATCGATCTACACACAACAATGATATCACTAAAATTCATCATATAGTAACGATGTAAGAATTGTTCCAAATTGATACCCTCCAACGCTTTCAAGCTATATACCGACTCTATTGAGGCCCACGACCCTTGTATAAAATCCTTCTCGACATTTTTGAATTGATTAACAAATATATCATTTTTTGGTCTAAATCATTAATTGCAGCTCACAAATCCCTGCGATATACACATATATTATTTTAGACTCATACCAAACCCCTGTGCTACAGCTAATTATCAAGTCCTTATGCAGATCCATGTGTCAGTGTGTAGCTTTTTAGTCTTAATCACGGAAACGTTTTGTAGTTATGACGTAAATGGGACCCGACGCCTTCAGTAGAAAACATCTCTCATCGAATATCGTATTGCTCACAAACAGCGAAATGGATCGGCTTTTTTTCTGTTTCGACAAATCTTTTATCATTTTTGAATCGATTCTGGGGATGATTGTGATGGTTAGAGACATCTATGACGTCATTCGGCAATGAAAATAATCCGTTTTGCTGAGCAGTAACGAGTCGAGCGGCGCGATACTGCGTTGCGTTACAAGCCGTAGTGGAGAAATGCTATTCGGTAGAATAAAGTAATTCATTGTTTTGTGTTAATTAAGTTTACCAGAATACGTTGGTCTTTATACGAAGGCTGGTTGGCAGAAACAGGGTGCGATCTACGGAGGGTCCGTTATATAGAAGAGAGGCAATTGGGTAATGAAATTACAATAACTGGGTGGTCGGGTAGCACAGAGGTAACACACTTGCCTTTCACCTAGGCGGCCGGGGTTCGATTCCCCGAACGGACGTGAAAAGGTATGGGATCACCTGTTCGATCACGTGATTTCTCTGGGTACTATATGTATGTATTTGTATATCACAGTAAACTCGAAATAACGATTACATAAAAACATTTTGTGCTGAAAACTGTCATAAGCTAAAAGACGTTGTTTTTCACGGGCTTAGAAGTGTAATATACCAACAAACACCTATGGGGGAACGCATGTGCCTTACCGCTGAAGTAGTTCACCGCAGTCAACTTAGTTTGAAGTAGGGCGCAGCAGGTTCGAAGTAAGTTCAAAAATAGCCAAAGAGGAAGTACGTGTAAGTACAGTGTTTGACAAACAATGTTGACCTTTATGTTGAACTCAGGCCACAGTTTCATCAATATTCCTTAAGGTTCATGTAAATAACATATCCAGTGATATTTTACAAGTCTATACACCACTATGTTGCAACAGTAAATCCAGTGATATTGTATAATCGTATAAATCACTACTTTGGTGCGATGGAACAAAAAGTAACTTACCAATTGTTCATACATGTAGGTACCATGGCTACCCATGGATCTTGCTGTTGACATGAATTTATTAAGCTACCTGTTAATATCAGCAAAGCATGCGTAAAATGCAAGTTTCAGGTGAACACAGAAAGCTCAAGTGGATCAGACATATTGCACAAATTAACCATAACGTTATGCGCAAAAGTGTCTACAGCAGGTAGTGCGAGCGTTTGTGGTCAAAGACTCTGGTATGTCTGGAGACAGAACCCAAAGTCTTTCTCACAGGGGCGAACGCTCTACTAAAGGCCAAAAGTGAGGCATGGTCAAGGGAGACATTAGGAAGAAGAAAGTTGTTAAGAAAGAATAGAAAAGATAAGATCCCAAATTTAGTCGCCTCTTATGATCATGAAATGGGGACAGTAGGTACAATTCTTACACCCTATCTACAAGACAGTAAGCCCAAGGCAACTGGAGTCCTCTGTGCGGACGCTGGTTTTTGCAGGCGACACCAAATGATGACCGTAACTAATCTTTTGCTATTGTTCTTTGAAACATGTGGATTCATTTTCTACCACTTAGACCTGTAGACAGGGAGTACAAATTGTACCTGCTGTCTGATATTACATGATCGTAGGAGGCGATGGTTACGCTACCTTTTTCACCTCTCTAAAACACTCAATTTATAATCTTATCTTTCCTTCCTAATGTTTCACTTGACACTGCCTCGCTTGTGACCTTAAGTGCGTGTGCCATTTTGAGGAAGGCTTTGGGTTCAGCCCCCTGGTCGAGGCATACCGGAGTTTCTTAAAACATAGTTTGCTACTCTTTCTCAACGCTCAGCATTTTGGGAGTTGAACGACTGGTTCGACCGTTGTCAATATAATGTGACCAGGTGGGGTGCCCTGCTGGAGGTCTTTTGCAGTATACGTCTGTGAGGTAGCACTATAAAGTTGTCATCAGATTGATGCTATCTCAAGGACACAAGCACGCAACACCTAAAACACTCATCTTAAGGAAGCCGTCCTTAAACTACCAACTCCGTTAATAGGGCGTTTATAGTTTATAGTGCAAAAATCCGTTCTAGGGGACAAGGTGGCGGTATGCGAGGGTGGCGGTATTATCGAGTGGCGATAGGTCGAGGGATTACTGTAGTTTGTAAATCACAGTATACTTGAAATGTCGATAATGTAAGCAGCATTTTTTTCTGAAAACTGTCATAAACTAGGAGATGTTGTTTTTCACGGACTTAAGGGGCATCTAAACAGCAAATCCAGTCAAAACATTGATATTTTACAGGCATATAAATCCCTATTAGGGTGCAATGTCACAGAAGTAACATGATGAACTTTTAGTATGTATCATGGCAAACCCTGGGTCTTGCTGTTGACATGTAATTTGTTAAGCTGTTTGTAAATTTCAACAAAACGTAAGAAATATGCATGTTTCAGGGGGACATAATTAACTCATTTGTATCCCATATATTACACAAACTTGCCATGTCGTTTTGCTCACAAGTGTCTAAAGCACAAAATAGGAGCATTGGTTTGACCAGCTTTGACGTTATTATATGTATAAACGCTGTTTTTATTTTGACCTTGAATTGCAAATGGCGGTCGTGAATGATATCACACAAATATGGCATATAAGGAGGTATTTAAAACATCAAAAATGCTCTTATTAGACAATATAAAGTATTCTTGCAGTGGCAAGAAGACTGCTTTTATGAAAAAATGTTCAACCGCTGAGTTTGGGGTAAAATATGCCTATTTCTGAAAAAGGCTGCAAACTCACCATTTTAACAAATTTACATTCAAATGTTCATGTTACTATGATGAGATGTCTTAAAAGTACGATATAGGAGTTTTGTTATTAACTGAAATGCCTCCTTTAAGCCATATTTGTGTAATATTATTCTCAGCTGCCATTTGCATTTCAAGGTAAAAACAAAATAAGTGTTTATACGTACATACAGTAAAATCCGGTCAAACAAATGCTCCTACCCTGTGCTATAGACACTTGTGAACATAACAGCATGGCTATTTTTCAGGTTTGATCATTTGCGTGACTTAGAATTATTCCATGCCAAATCTTACCACAAAGTTACTCTACAGAAGAAACTGGTAACATCTATAGCATATTATTGGTGATTGTAAGAAGCTATATGTCCAAACAAACATTTTGGTATATTACATGACATCTTTTGTGCAAATCTTAAGGTATTTATTCGTGTTTGAAATTCAACACTATTCTAATATATAGATGACCCTTAAAAGGGTAATATACCAACGAACACCTAGGGGGAATGTATGCGCCTTACCACAGGCACGTGGCAGACTGTTGTTCATTGAAGTAGTTCACCGAAGTCAACTAGGTTGAAGTAGGGCGCAGCAGGTTCGAAGTAAGTACGGACGCAAGTGCAAGTACAGTGTTTGACAAACAATGATGACCTTTGCTGAACTCCGGCCACAGCTTTTACAAGCCTATACAAAAGTAATTTGACCAATTTTTAATGTGTACCATGGCTATCCATGGATCTTGCTTTGACATGAATTTGCAAAGCTACCTGTTAATTCCAGCAAAGCATGCATAAAATGCAAGTTTCAGGAGAACACAGAAAGATCATATGGATCAGACATATTGCACAAATTAATCATGGCGTTATGCGCACAAGTGTCTATAGCAGGTAGTGCGAGCATGTGTTGTCAAAGGCTCTGGTATGTCTTGGCAAGGGGACAGAACCCAAACTCTTCCTCACATGGGCGAACGCTCAACTAAAGGCCAAAAGCGAGGCAATGTCAGGGGAGACATTAGGAAGAAGAAAGTTGTTCAGGAAAAAGAGACAATATAAGATCCTAAATTTAGTTGCGTCTTATGATCATGAAATGGGCGCAGCAGGTACAGTTCTTACATCCTACCTGCAGGACAGTAAGCCCAAGGCAACTTGAGTTATCACACGGAGAACTCTGTGCGGACGCTGGTTTTTGCATGCGACACCAAATGATGACCGTAACTTACCATTTGCTCTCGTTCTTTGAAACATGCCGATTCATTTTCTACCACTTAGACTTTATCAACGTTTCCGTAGACAGGGAGTAAAAATTGTACCCGCTATCTGATATTGCATGATCGCAGGAGGAGACTTTTACGCTACCTTCATTTTACCTCTCTGAAACATTTTTTTCCTGATGTCCCTCTTAACGCCGCCTCTTTTGGCGTTGGAGTTGAACGTCCGTGTGCCTATGTGAGCATGAGAATGAATTCTGTCTAAAGACAGTGACGTATGTAAGTCGTTAAAGTTGTACTTGCTGCCTTGTTCCCTGCTTCACTCTCAGCACAGAAACGAATATACATTAAACAAATTATATACTTTACGCTATCTTTACAACGGTATTTGTCGGTATCGATTTGGATTTCTATACTGTCCATGATAATTTGATATTTTTGTGTCAAGAATTCGTGTTTACGCTGTCCACGGTGTAGCATCTTCGACATAAATATATTCAGATTATTTAGTTTATCATTTGGATAAAAATTTCTCATTCTACCTTCAAAAATACCTAGTACTTTAATGACCAATTAAGAATAAGAGAACAATTTTGAACAACCACATATATTTTTCGTGTGACAAACTTGACATTGTTTCCTTTTAAATCTAAGTAATAAAAACTTTTGGGGTAATTGTTCGTTGAAAAACAGCGGGGAAAGTTCATATATGTACGTATTTGTATATCACAGTTATACTCGAAATGTCGATAATGTTAGCAGCATTTAAAAAAAAAATTAAAACTGTCATTAACTTGAAGATGTTGTTTTTACAGACTTTAAGTGTAATATACCAACGAACACCTAGGGGGCGCATGTGCCTTACCGCTTTTCTTTAACCCGCGCTCACACCTGCCAAGCAGGCACGTGGCTGACCGTTGTTCATTTGAAGTAGTTCACCGCAGTCAACTTGGTTGATGTAGGGCGCAGCAGGTTCGAAGTATGTTCAAAATTGGCCAAAGAGGAAGTACGTGTAATAACAGTGTTTGACAAACAATGTTGACCTTTATGTTGAACTCAGGCCACAGCTTCATCAATGTTCCTTAAGGTTCATGTTAATAACATATCTTTTGCAGTATACGTCTGTGAGGTAGCACTATAAAGTTGTCATCAGATTGATGTTATCTCAAGGACACAAGCACGCAACACCTAAAACACTCATCTTAAGGAAGCCGTCCTTAAACTACCAACTCCGTTAATAGGGCATTTATAGTAGTTTGTAAATCACAGTATACTTAAAATGTCGATAATGTAAGCAGCATTTTTTTTCTGAAAACTGTCATAAACTAGGAGATGTTGTTTTTCACGGACTTAAGGGGCATCTAAACAGCAAATCCAGTCAAAACATTGATATTTTACAGGCCTTTAAATCCCTATTATGGTGCAATGTCACAGAAGTAACATGATGAACTTTTAGTATGTATCATGGCAAACCCTGGGTCTTGCTGTTGACATGTAATTTGTTAAGCTGTTTGTAAATTTCAACAAAACGTAAGAAAAATGCATGTTTCAGGGGGACATAATTAACTCATTTGTATCCCATATATTACACAAACTTGCCATGTCGTTTTGCTCACAAGTGTCTAAAGCACAAAATAGGAGCATTGGTTTGACCAGCTTTGACGTTATTATATGTATAAACGCTGTTTTTATTTTGACCTTGAATTGCAAATGGCGGTCGTGAATGATATCACACAAATATGGCATATAAGGAGGTATTTAAAACATCAAAAATGCTCTTATTAGACAATATAAAGTATTCTTGCAGTGGCAAGAAGACTGCTTTTATGAAAAATTGTTCAACCGCTGAGTTTGGGGTAAAATATGCCTATTTCTGAAAAAGGCTGCAAACTCACCATTTTAACAAATTGACATTCAAATGTTCATGTTACTATGATGAGATGTCTTAAAAGTACGATATAGGAGTTTTGTTATTAACTGAAATGCCTCCTTTAAGCCATATTTGTGTAATATTATTCTCAGCTGCCATTTGCATTTCAAGGTCAAAACAAAATAAGTGTTTATACGTACATACAGTAAAATCTGGTCAAACAAATGCTCCTACCCTGTGCTATAGACACTTGTGACCATAACAGCATGGCTATTTTTCAGGTTTGATCATTTGCGTGACTTAGAATTATTCCATGCCAAATCTTACCACAAAGTTACTCTACAGAAGAAATTGGTAGCATCTATAGCATATTATTGATAATTGTAAGAAGCTACATGTCCAAACAAACATTTTGGTATATTACATGACATTTTTTGTGCAAATCTTAAGGTATTTATTTGTGTTTGAAATTCAACACTATTCTGCTAAATAGATGAACCT
This sequence comes from Pecten maximus, assembly GCF_902652985.1. Lineage (NCBI taxonomy): Eukaryota > Metazoa > Mollusca > Bivalvia > Pectinida > Pectinidae > Pecten > Pecten maximus. Next base: position 18,943,665 of record NC_047027.1, read on the forward strand.
TAAAAGGGTAATATACCAACGAACACCTAGGGGGAATGCATGCGCCTTACCGCTTTCTTTAAAACCTCTGTGCGGACGCTGGTTTTTGCATGCGACACCAATTGATGACCGTAACTTATCATTTGCTGGTGTTCTTTGAAACATGTGGATTCATTTTCTACCACTTAGACTTTATCAACGTTCCTGTAGACATGGAGTAAAAAATGTACCTGCTATCTAATATTGCATGATCTTAGGAGGCGACTTTTACGCTACCTTCCTTTTTTCTCTCTGAAACATTTTTTTCCTGATGTCCCTCTTAACGCCGCCTCTTTTGGCGTTGGAGTTGAACGTCCGTGTACCTATGTGAGCATGAGAATGAATTCTGTCCAAAGACAGTGACGTATGCAAGTCGTTAAATTTGTACTTGCTGCCTTGTTCCCTACTTCACTTTCAGCACAGAAAAGAATCTACATTAAACAACTTATATACTTTACGCTATCTTTACAACGGTATTTGTCGGTATCGATTTGGATTTCTATACTGTCCATGATAATTTAATATTTTTGTGTCAAGAATTCGTGTTTACGCTGTCCACGGTGTAGCATCTTTGACATAAATATATTCAGATTATTTAGTTTATCATTTGGATACAAATTTCTCATTCTACCTTCAAACATACCTAGTACTTTAATGACCAATTAAGAATAAGAGAACAATTTTGAACAACCACATATATTTTTCGTGTGACAAACTTGACATTGTTTTCTTTTAAATCTAAGTAATAAACACTTTTGGGGTAATTGTTCGTTGAAAAACAGCGGGGAAAGTTCATATATGTACGTATTTGTTTTTATCACAGTTATACTCGAAATGTCGATAATGTTAGCAGCATTTAAATAATTGTTTTTTTAAACTGTCATTAACTTGAAGATGTTGTTTTTACGGACTTTAAGTGTAATATACAAACGAACACCTAGGGGGGCGCATGTGCCTTACCGCTTTCCTTTAACCTGCGCTCACACCTGACGAGCAGGCACGTGGCTGACCGTTGTTCATTTGAAGTAGTTCACCGCAGTCAACTTGGTTGATGTAGGGCGCCGCAGGTTCGAAGTTCAAAATTGGCCAAAGAGGAAGTACGTGTAATTACAGTGTTTGACAAACAATGTTGACCTTTGTTGAACTCATCAACATTCCTTACGGTTCATGTAAATCGCATATCCAGTGATATTTTACAAGTATATAAACCACCACTTTGTTGCAACTGAACAGAAGTAACTTGATCAATTGTTAGTATGTTTAACAGCCAGGGTCATTTAAGGACGTACCAGGTCAGTACCTGGCAACTGCCCCACGTAGGTTTCGAACTCGCAACCCAGAGGTGAAGGGTTAGTGATAAAGTGTCGGGACACCTTGACCTCTTGGCCACCGCGGATTGTATGTATCAAGCTGCTTGTTGATATCGACATAACATGCGTAAAATGCCTTAATGCTTATAAGTCTCTACAACAGGTAAATATTGATTCTGTTTTGATCTTGAGATGCAAATGGCGGCAGTGAATAATAAAACACAAATGTGGCATATAGGGAGGCATTTCAGTCATCAATTGTACTCTTACTAAGCATAATGAAGAGCTCTGAACATAAGAAAAAGACTGTTTTCAGTGTGAACTACTTCCAAAGTACGCACAATTGTGTTATAGTTAATTTAGGTCCACTGCTATAAACTGCAGTAAAAGGTCGCGTGTGCGCCTGCGCAGTACCGAAAAGTCGAGGCGTGGGCACGGTCAATACCTTTCTGAATCGTGACGAGACAACATTGCTACTACAAATTCCTCTTTCTATTCTCTCTATTTATGGTTTGTGTGTTGGCTTTATCACCCCGTGAACAGCAACGGTCATTTTGAGTCAGGGTTTAATTGTAGTAGTTGGTGGATACCTTATGGATATTTATATATGGTGCTGGTGGTCACTTGATGAATCACAAAAGGATTTTTTTAATGCTGAATGTAAAAATATATTGATACGCGAGAAGCGTCATGCACCCATAACTCATCACCAAGATTCTGCCTCTCTTCGGCTTCAATGAGAAGCTTGGTAAACACGGGTTCCATGACATCTGCTAGAGCCTGACACACATCAACAACGGTTTCTGATATGGCTCTTTGAGCCACCCTGAAGCAGAACTGGAAATCTCGATAGTAATTCCCGGTGATGAGATACCAAAGGGCGAACGCCATTGCACCTTCCACTCCTCTACGATACCTGCAGGACAGACATTTTTGTACCTGCTGCCTCCATTGCATGATCGTTAGAGGCGACTAAATTTGGGATATTATCGTTTCTCTTCTTTCTTACTAGCTTTCTTCTTCCTAATGTCTCCCTTGACAATGCCTCACTTTTGGACTTAAGTTGAGCGTTCGCCCCTGTGAGAAAGACGTTGGGTTCTGTCCCCTAGCCCAGACATTCCAGAGTCTTTAAAAATGGTAGTTGCTACTCCTGCTTAGCGCTGAGCATATTAGGAGTGAGACGACTGGTTCGCCCGTTGTCAGTATAATGTGACCGGGTGGGGTATCCTGCTCGGCGTCTTCGGCATCATGCTTCAGGGAGGTAGCACTATGAATCGGCAAAAGTTCCGTCCTATCACAAGGAGACAACACAAACATACCGCAGCCTCCCAAAACACACATGCGCACTCACCACACGCATGCATATCGCACGGACAGGAGGCCGTCCCTTGAATGACCTTGGCTGTTGATAGGACGTTAAACAAAATAAACCAAACCAAACCAAACCAAACCTCTACGATACTCTACAATATCGGGGCAAGACACAAAGAGAAATCAGGTCAAACATACCGCCATCTTTGATACAAGTGTCAAGGTCAATTTCCTTATAAGGCAATCACAATACATTGACACTAATAAGATTTCGCACGATATTTCAACAGATGAACAGAGTTATATACCTCGGTGAGCAAGGTCATTCTGAAATTTACAAAATTACACAAAGTGAGATGCCCTTTCTTCACAAGACTTACAAAAAAAATGGTTAAATATCTCTGATAAATTGTATTTAGCTTCAGACATATATGGTCACAGATACCATTTTGGGATCAGTATCCACGCGAGAGTTCCCAATCGAAAGGATTGCTGAGATCATTCCGAGCAGTATAACATTGGAATGTGCGAATTAAAGATTTCCAGATGTGACTTCATGCTAATACATTGCTAACTTGCACTAGAAATGTTTAATTGTACCAAATATTACTGCAAAATTGCACGCCATTCGCTATTTGCAGCATTTTCGAGCTTCATTGGTTTGCAACACTATCGCCAATGAAGGGAATCGTAGCTCTGACGACGACCATCTGTCAGAAATTGTCCGTCCGTCGTCCAGAGCTACGTTATCGCAGCTAAACTTTGTCTTATTTGACCAACGTAGTCCAGCAAATCTGGTAGTTCTTAAGTCAGCCGTTACTTTTTAGGGTAACAACGGCCAAACAATGGGTTTCTTGAAGTTCAAACTACGCTGAACTACGGTTAACTACGTCTTACTAGTGCATTTAGTATTCTACGGTCCATCACACTCACTACGGCCAACTTGGTGCGTGTCCGTAAGTTATGACTGCGGCTTCATTTTCAGACAATGCACATAAGGAAACCGTAATGTTTAAACTCAATATTTCATTTTGTACAAAATGATGTTTCACACGAAGACCTTTAAAAAGTACAAGGAGAGTCATCTTCGCTAGCCAAGGCTTCTGATTACGTTACACTCTTCGTGGAGTGTAACGAAATCAGGAGCCTTGGCTAGCGAAGATGAAGGAGAGCATGACCATGCGTTTCGTGAGAGTAAGCGTCTTAGTCAAATCCAGACCTATCGACGAGAATCGAATACGTCTATCTTTATATCACAATAAGACAGATATTTTATGAAAAGAATTTTTGAAAAGAAAGATCATTTTCTGCTGACATACATTTTGTATGTGTGTCTTCCAGTTTTTTCTGGACCATTTGCTAATTTCCTTTACATTCTAACATTATAGCTCATGTTTCTTTCGCCGAAGTTACAATATCTCGTTAGATATTTTTAGAGTGATACGCTCAAACTATTTTAGCCGGGTTTATTCCTCTCGGCTTAAACAACATTCTCGTGAAACACATGTCAACATTTCTAGAAATATAGGTTTCCTTTGTCTTCGAGCGCGATCGTGTATCACGTGACTATTTACATTCTATGTATAGTGTTTTATTGTCTCGATATTTACAATTTTTTGTTTCCTCAGAATGATTGTCTAAACCGGAAGTTTAAAATTCTGTATAAGATGTACTCGGTTTTCTCGAACATCCGGGGTTGTTTGTTTCCTGACCGTCGCTGGTTTCGAGATCACTATGTTCGACTGTTCTTAACATTTGTCAGGGAAGATGAACCACGGAGGCGGGGTTGATGTGGGGTGGGGTAGAGGCAGGGTGAAATTTGGCTACTAATGTTATATGTATTTACCGAAAACAAATTGTTCTGCCTAGGTGCATTATGGGAAGGTTGCGTATGGGCGTTTGTTATAATTTATATCTAGTTGTTTTTTTAAAATAATATAATGTCTTCAAATGAAACTTCGACAACTTAAGTAAAACCTATTAAGAAATTTGATATTTTCTATTGTCATCTCATCAAATCATTTTATTGCTAATATCGCTATAACGTCATCAAATATCATCTGGTTTCATTACTAAGTATTGGCCTGAAGCCGGGCGATCTATTTGTGGTTGGTTTAAAGTTTACACACGGGGAAGGGAGCGGTTTGTTATGTATGTTGATATATGCATTGTTTTCACGAGTTTGATATATATTTAACCATTGATATTCTTGCTGGTGTTTTTATATACAAAACAGTTGTGTATCTGAGGTAAAATCGTGAATTTAATAGTCATGGCGAAATAATAAATTGTTTTAATTAATGGATAACGATCTGTCCCTTTAGTCTAAACTAACCGATAACACTTTACAGAAACATTACATTCCTTCTTTTTAACGAGGTGTTCCAGTAAAACGTGTTTGCAATAAACGTTCTTATTGAGTAAAATACTCAATAAGAACTTTATCTTGCCTTATCTTTTTTATCAAAATTGTCATTGTTTTACATTTCTGATCACGATATCTCCATGTATCCAATACTGGTCATTTATAATATTGGTATATTTTTTTCAAAGCATTTTATTTTTAAGTTTATTACATGCTATTTTGTATTTTTGGCCGTTATATCATAGCCATGCATGATTATCATTATATTACTGATTACGACATCTCCATATATGCAATACTAGTCATACATTATAATGGTATATTTGTTTTAAAGTTAATCTTTGTTTATTACTATTAATCTTTGTCTTTAATTGATTCCAATATAGTCTCCATTACCTTTTCTTGATAACACAGAATTATATTTGTTATTCAAACATGCCTCCCACTATACGGTATGAATATTTTCGTTCGGGTAGGATAACTTTTCTTTTGTAAAAACATAATTACTATTTCAATGTTTTTTCAACTTATCATATCAACGATATTGTATACCTCTACAAATGATTATGTGCCAAAACTTCTCATGAACAGTATTGATTTATAGTTAAAATGTTTTCACCAGGTTAATAAATGACTTAGTCTATATGAATGACTCTTCGTTTTTCTTACCAGGTTGCACATTTACTTTCAATGGAAAAAAACTCCCGCGTGAATTGTTGGCTTATTAAATCTTTCTGGCCGGTTTGATGCTTCATCATCAAGGTTTTCTTGTATTCTACTGTTATGGGCGTGAATATGATATTTTCTGACACTCTGTTAAACATTTGAATACCTTGTCGAATCTTTCCTATAAATCACAAAGTATAATATATCACTTTTATGATATCCCGATGGAGTTTGTAGATTTCTTCTTCTCTGTCTTCTAAGGAGAGAGACACAACGTCCCAAAAGATAGAGGGTTGTGCAATCCAGACAAATCTGCCGTGGATACAAATCCAATTAGCGTGAAAGTAAAAACGGTAAACCCAACATTCAATGGTCTGATTGGAGAGCGTTGTTGACATGTTTCGGCTATGGTTGTTCTGATGACGGCTACCCTACAGCCGAAACATGTCAACAACACTCTCCAATAAATCGGACCATAGAATGAATCTGTGTTGGGCTCATCGTTTTTACGCACACATACTGTACAATTGTTAAAATTGCGTGGGGCAAATATTTCGCGGTCGCCTCAGTCGCAACTAGTTCGTGGGTATTAAATTTCGCGCAACACCGCCTTGTACACATTTTGCAGTATATATTTCCATACATTTGTGTGTATTTATAGATACTCACTGGGTATTTATTTTCAGTGATGACGAACATAGCGAAATTAAATTCACCGCGAATATTTCAAAATACACAGTACGTACTTCAAACGGTTATCTTTTTTTCGCGTTGAAAGCAATAATTACGCTAAATAATGCTCGGCTAATAGACTTTAATCATCTAGTATACAATTTCTATAGAAAATAATATTGGAACACTTAAAACTTCATTTCGCTGCTCTGTTAAAATTAGATTATGCTCTAAAATTTGTTGTTTGGATTTTTTTGTTTTTTGTAAAACGAAAAAAAAAAAAAAATGAAAAAGAAAACAAAAGAAAAAAATAACACATTTGCAGTTCGTGTAAGATCTTCGATCTGTTTTCCCCGTCATCAATCGTAACTCTGTCAGAATATTTTCATGTCTGTAGTCATAGCAACAACACACATCGATTATCTTACCATTCCAATGACGTCAATCGTACACCAGTTGACGCACGTGCTTGGTCCTTAAAGCTTCAAGCAAATGAAGATGCTAAGCGTGACTATAATATTTATCTTTGAACTCGAGTATGTTTTAAACATTTTCATCAAGGTGCACTAGACCATTTCTAAAGCTTTAGGCATGCATGTATAAAGTGTCATGTACAGTAATGTACCAATGGCTGCCAGTGAGACGCACGCCAGCCAAACTGTTCATGTGCCCTAACTGATGCTCAATTGTGCTATTTATAATGTCAAATTTTAAAACAGGGGCGGATCTATGAATATCTTGCATACAAGGCTTAGATATACATAAATGTAGTGCTTTAAGTGAATATCTAAAACGTATTAATTTAATTGAGTCACCTATGTGTAGATGCTCTGATGGTATACAGAATGCAGAACATTTTTTGTTAGAATGGCCATTATTTGTGACTTCTAGAAATATATTGATACATAAAATTACTAACGTGGTGAATCTACTTGATATATCAACAGATCTGTTGCTATTCGGTTCTGACATGCTTTCTGAAAACGAAAACCGTACTATATTTTTATTAGTCCAAAACTGTATTGGCCATACTAAACGTTTTGATTAATTAATTCAGCTAACATACAATTAACCTGGCATTGTCATACTATGTTGACATGGTGAACCGCGTCCGCACCAGCAGGTGGTTTAAAGCTCGGAATTACAGGAGACGGGATCTGAAAGAACACATTCATGGTGCGGTACTATTTGTGTAGTGAGTTTCTGGAAGTGTCTAGCGGTCGGCGGTGCACTCTGTCAATTGGCTATCAGGATGCAAACTAATGATTGGGCTGTTTTTAATATGTTATTTACTAATAAAGTTATTAGTTATTACAGCACATGTGCAAAAACTTTTTTTCCTTCTGTTAAATGTAATGTATTTCAATAGTCTATCGAAGCTAACAATCTGTTGGTATATTTATTTATATTTTTGGTTTGTTTGGTTTGTGTTTGGTTTGTTTTTGTTTAACGTCCTATTAACAGCCAGGGTCATTTAAGGACGTGCCAGGTTTAGAGGTGGAGGAAAGCCGGAGTACCCGGAGAAAAACCACCGGCCTACAGTCAGTACCTGGCAACTGCCCCACGTAGGTTCCGAACTCGCAACCGAGAGGTGGAGGGCTAGTGATAAAGTGTCGGGACACCTTAACCACTCGGCCACCGCGGCCCTTTTAATTTGACTTTATTTATATTATCTGTAATTGTATACATGCATACATATGAACATGTTAATCAGTAATATAGTCATTAACTCATATATGCAGCACGTTTTGTGTATATGTGCAGCATTCACTATTGTTGGTTGCTCCTAATAACAATGAACATTATTTGAAATTTCTATTAGAGCAAGCAATTAAGCTAAATGACTTAAACATAATAATAATAAATATATCTTCATATCTTTACATTGTAAGTTAACTCATATTCAATCCCGACATGTGGGTACAGTGACTTCATAATATGACATATGTATATGGTAAATTTTATCTTACAGCTATTTTTGACATGTTCATATCATCATCAATTGTGTATTATTTTCGGTCATGTATATTCATTTTATCATTTATGTTATACAGGAAAAGACGGATTTCAAGTTTTATACTTGTGTCTAATCCCATTTGTGTTTTGACAAATAAAATACGTATAAAAATCAGGGGGTTAGAACGCCTTGGCCGCCCTCCCCTTGGATCCGCGCCTGAAAACCTATTACTATACTATATAGTAGTATATTTATTTGTGTGGATTTGGCAACTTGATGAAAATAGAGTTTGGAAGATTTGCTTTTCAATGTGTTGATAACTAATTTCTGAGCATTACTGTTTACACTTAGTCATATTTCATGAAAAAAAAAAAATTCCACTGTATATCTTTACATTAAATGTTAAACTCGTGTTATTCTATTGGAGGGGGAAATCGTATAGTTTTAGTCTTATGAATCATGTTTATTTATTTATTTATCTATTTATTTATTTATTATTTATTTAAATGTACAATGTATTATACCTAGTACACTTTTGCCTATTTTATTGCAATAGAACACATTTTTGTTATTCTTTGAAAACAAAAACCCTCATATATGTATTTTTAAACATCTCTTTTGTGAAAGCATGATAAAAGGCCTCTTTGCGATCGTTCTGGATAAAAAGAATACTTCTCCACCGAGATATGATTATTACGGGCAAAATGAAAATCCGGCTCGTTCATGTCACGTAAAATATCACGAGTTTTTAGTAGTGCTTTAAATTCAAAAGAGAGTGTTAATAATACATGCTGTATATAAACAGTCAACCTCGTTATCTGGAAATAACTTAGGTCATCAAACTTCGAGATACCCAATTTACTCGAGGTAACAGAGTCTTTCGGAGTTGAAATCACTTTGCTCTTTCTTTTCCATTTGCCAATTAGTGGTTCTTATATAGATTATATAAAATATCTATTGTGTAACGCATCGCGAGTAATTCTTTTTTTTTAATTAGCGTAATAAGTATCGACATTACGTTGCCCTTTAAAAACATTTTCTTAAAAGCCAGAAGGTTAACTGTACGTACTACGCTACGTGTGTAAATATTTTGTAGTAATTCAGACGAAACGTTTCAACTTGTTGATTGTATTGAAATCATTCAATTTGAACAATAAATATTTGGTGATGACGTCATTGGGTCCATTATTAAATCAACACACATCACACCAATGCAGTGTATGACGTCACACTTAACATTTCGATCGGAATACGGGACAGGAGCCAGCCAAAAGTTCGCTGCTTGGAACATCCATCAACCCAACGAATCACTGTATGGGATGTATAGCGGCATAACAGGAGTGTGTGCAGCATTTACAAATCACTGCATGGGACACCTACTAACCGAACGCCAAGAAACTGTAATTTTCGGCTTTAAAACAACGGGAAAGAAAACATTTATGTGCAGATTTTCATACATTGTTTGTTGGGTTACTGCACTTTTCTAAGGCATACGTGATCTCCTCATTACGGTCCCAGCCAATGACCACGTGTCGTTACATACATACATACATACATACATACAGACAGACAGACAGACAGACAGACAGACAGACAGACAGACAGACAGACAGACAGTGCTTTCTGACTAACAAGTGTCGATTACAGAAATATAGAAAGGAGATAGTTGTTGTTGGGTTTTTGTTTTTGTTTTTTTTTTTTTTGTAGTACTTAACTTAATATGATCAATATTAGCAGACATTGATCTAAAAAAAAAATGTATAAAATCCTGACGTCACCAATTCAGAAGAGATGTACATCCTTAACCAAACTGTAACTTTCCACATTTCATTGATGATCATGACTTTTGCGCTTTTAACGGTAAAACCCCCTAAATTATAATTTTGCTAATTTTAATTGATATATCTTATTTTATATGAAAAATACTGCGTCTGCGCCAATTCATCATTGCGCTAATTTGTTGAAATTCATTTATGCGCCAAAATTTGAGAGCGCCAAAATGTAAACATCAACAATATTTTTTATGTTTGTGTGATGTAATTCAAGGATCGCAGCTCTCTTCCGTTCGCTTTCCTTATCCCCAGCGTTCGTCAACATGTTGGCGTGACGCCGGTAGTTTAGATGACGCTAAACCTCCCGGAACGCGTGGTCTTATCCTCCTAGTATTTTGTAAAAGACCTACATGTAACATCCATGTCCCTGTGTTGTCTATTCGTAATTTATTATCCGTATTTTGGTTTATTTTGGACGATTGTTCTATTTTGCGTTTATTTATTAAAGTTAGAAACACTCTTAAATGCCATCAACGACAGCAACGGCATTTGACAGTGATAATTCAATATTAGCAACAATTGTCCGATGACGTAAATCATTGACGTCATTGGCAATACCAAAGCCTAATAAAATCAAGCTGCCTTTTTATTTTTTTGAAGCACAGACATCATGCTTACTTAATCTAATTAATTTCCGCTCTTCTGCGATACACTGCAATACTAGTACTGTATAGTAGTGTATCGAAGACTATCGTAGAGGAGAGGAAATTGCAAGTATAATTTTGATTAGATTGCATGCTTACTTATATTGATACATAGAGGCGGCTGCAGACGGAAACAGAAACTGGATTCCACGGGTATGTCTGTATACAAATGTATGATTAAAACAAGAGAAATCAAGTGAATAAAAGCAAACTTTAAATAATATTTGACTTTTAAAAGATAATATTTCTAATAGATCTTGTTTGTTAATACCTGAGTGAGAGTATCTCGGTTGTGAGATGTATCGCCTGTGTATTGAGCCAAGGGACATTCTACGCTGGTCACTCCCCGACAGTGAAGATGTACGGACATTATTTCAGGGAAATCAACCTTTTTTGAGGCGGTCATCTTTTACAACAGCGCCATTAGGTTTGTCATACACATCTTTTCCTGTTTCCTTGCATTTTCCGAAAAATCCAAAACTAAACTTGCTTCAACAACCGTTTTTTTATGTTTTCTTTTCTTTTCTCTCTCTTTAAAAAAAAAATATTTTAATGAAATTATATTACAATCCCATCACCACTGCCAGAGTGCATTTCTGTTCCCCTCCATAACAATCGTTCCAAATTTGACGCGTAGAAATACATTGTTCATAGCACACATGCGCAGGCCCCACATGCGCAATAAATGTGAATGCGTAATAACTATTTTCGTTTGTATTTTTTCCTCTAATATTGGTTTGTTTTGTTTAACATCCTTTTAACAGCCAGGGTCATTTAAGGACGCGCCAGGTTTTGGAGGTGGAGGAAAGCCGGAGTACCCGGAGAAAACCCACCGGCCTACGGTCAGTACCTGGCAACTGCCCCACGTAGGTTTCGAACTCGCAACCCAGAGGTGGAGGGCTAGTGATAAAGTGTCGGGACACGATAACCACTCGGCCACCGCGGCCCGTTTTTTTTTCTCTAATAAAATATGAACGGAATATGGTAGAATTAAGTGAAATATAACGTCGAAAAAATTAAATGTTTATAATATCTTACAGGAATCGAATAAAAAACGGTATAACTGCGGAACTATATTTTGTTAATTCCTTTAGCTGACAACCTTTCCTGTCAAATTGGAATCATAAAAACACAGGTTAAAAATGTATATTCAAGGAATACTTCTTCTTTTATCGTTAACTTGTGTGCAAACTGCATTATTTTTATATTTCAACATGACGCATTAATATCTGTATCTACACCAGTAAACGATAAAAAACAAGAATTATTTCTTGAATATTTCCGACTCACACCATATACTTTGCAATTGAAGGAGAATTGAGTTAGAAAATGAGTGAATTAGACAAACACAAGTACTTTTCATATCATTAAATTTTCTTGCGTCATCAGGTGATTTTTATCATATTATAAACCAATTTCTTTTTTTTAATTATTCCACGAGTTAAAAGTGATCCATTAGTCTTCATGAGGTTTGAAAACAAAGTATCGCCGAATCGTTATATGCAATGACGTCATCAATACGTCTGCGCCTCATTTATATAAAGGTCAGTATCCCTAAAATACATCGCGTGCAGAGGGATCGATAGGAGCCATGTTAAGACCCCATTATCACACTGGCCAATTACTCAGAAAATAGAGATTTTCTCAAAGATCAGAGGTAACGAATGATGAAATGCTCGTAAAAGAAAATTGCCTCCTAATCTTTGATAGCTAAATACGCAATTGACGTAGAATTTGACCCACGTGGAACAAAGATCCCTCAAATTAAGTTATTAACAAGCAATTTTCGTTATTTCGTACAAATTTCAAAGTTCTTCCTTAGAATAACATTACAATTAGTCTAGAAATATTCCTAATTAATCCGTATCGGAACACCTCGCCTCTGTCTGCCACAATCGGAACACCTCGCCTCCGTCTGCCAGTCAGGTTTCGTAGAAAATGACGAGGGGTTCCGATTGAATTAATCCAACTGTGTACTTTTATATAGCCACCAAAAAGTTTCCGAATGCTGTAGACCAATATCGCCCCTCGTGAATCGGGATTTTTTTATACCGCCCATCATAAGTAGGTTGATTATATTGCACGGTTTAATTACAATGAAATAGTGAAATACGTCTTATCAAAATTATCACTGCCGTTTGCTTTACGTGTGATGATCAAAATTTTGACCCCAAATTATAGTTTGAATATTTAAGTAAGACAAAATATTTTAAACCATTATAAAGAATGACAATGGTCTTAGATACCAGATATGCTTTCATGAATTGAAGCATTTGAAGCACGATTGATACTCTAATACTATCATTCAGTATGATGTTATAGAGATATAAAGAAGAATGGTATGTGTACCCACTATAAAACATCTAGAAGACGCTTACCCTTCGGAACACATGGTCTTATTCTCCTTGTACTTTTTCAACGAGGTAATCACAAACTACCAAAATGAGATCTCGATTCAAAATAATCCCGACTGTTCACGGGGCGATAAACTCAGCAAACAAACAAACAAACAAACAAACAATAAAACAATGGAACAGTTTTTGTTTGCATTTTGATTTCGAGATGACCAGGTTCAACAGTTTATAAAACCGGATTTCCAATCTAAAATACAGACGCTTGAAAACAGTAGTACGGAAGAGTAAGCGTCTTCTGATGCAATCTTATGCAAATAAATGTTCATGAAACGTCATAAAAAGTTGAACTTTTATCCCTCTAAAGATTTTTCGGAACTGAAAAAAGCACGTGTCTCCTAACGCGCATTTCCAAGTTCGGATCATCTCTCATTGGTCAATAACCTCGCCTTACAGCGGACTTGACCAATGGACAAACAAAGAGGATGTTGCTCATGCTATGACGCGTGCTGCAGATTGGGTCATCCCCATTGGTCAGATAAGCTGCTGCTGTAGCAAAAATGGCCGTGATCACTCACGTCCAGGATGATTAACAACAACGGACTGTGATCACTCACACCCAAGATGATTAACACCTGAACGAAGTGCTCGCTGTATGGGATCACGTTGTTAATTACTCACAAGTTACACCAATATATAAATGATTGTGTTTATTCAGTTTATTCATTCTCAATGATATGACTGTTAATATATAGCTTGTTTGTTTTTGTTTAACGTCCTATTAACAGTTAATATATAGAGCCTTGAACGGTGATAATAAAGCATTAGCAATATGCTGGCAGATGACGCACCAAATGCTAGCTAATGACATCATTCGAAACATCAAAACATATCTGATCAGATTGAGGTAACTAATTATATTGGTCTTCCTTTAAATCCACATCCGGGCACCATTTGTTTAATTTGGTTTCTTTTACTCATTTCCACTAGAGTGCCATTGTGTTCCTTCGTTCGCCGATTCATTCGTTTGCTTGTTACTGTGTTCCTTCACTCGTTCGTTCGTTCGTTCGTTCGCTCGCTCGCTCGCTCGCACGCCTCTCCCGTTTATTTGTTATGGACTTCTTTTCGACACACGAACATTGAAGTTGTTACACCGCCGACAAAGTATACATTCCGTTTAAAACCCCCATTAAATGGCACCCATGGTATAAGAATATGCCTAATTATGAGCAACATAAGAAAAATAATGGATCAGCGATCTTACAAGGCCAAAGTTACATTCTAAATTCTCCTATAAAGCACACGTCACTACTGCTGCAGCAAACGTCAAAAACAATTGTTTTGGTGACGAACTACTTTGCATTACATTATTCCGCAATATAATACACGTCACTATGGAAAAAGTTACTTGTTTTGGTGACGAACTACTTTTTATTCTATCATACCGTTATATAGCACACGCCACTATGGAAACGGCTAGTTGTTTTGGCGACGAACTATTTTTCATTACATTAATCCGCAATATAACACACGTCACTATGGAAACAGTTACTTGTTTTGATGATGAACTACTTTTTTTTATTTTAATGATATATTTATATAGCAAACGTCACTATAGGAACAATATGAATTTTTTGGCAGTAACTACTTTTCGTTTGCGTGATTCTGCTATATACTTGCAAGAAATGGCATCACAGGAACATGGCACCAATCACAGGGGCTTGGCACGAATTTGCAGCCGACGGTTCATCGTGCCAAATCCCTGTGACAGCGATATACATTCCCAAGCCCCATACATGAGGAACGTGTTGCTTCGATGTCCACAGCATGTGAAAAAACCCATACATAATCAAAAAAGAACCATGTCTTTCCCACTCCATTCCTCTCCCTCTCATCACCATTCCTGTTGATATACAAATGTCATATTGTAGGTTAATAGCTTCGAATGAAATATTCAGTTTGTGCCCACTTCCTTGGCTCAATAGGCAAAAATATATCTTAATGAAATGAAATAAATCGTTGGCCGTTTGCCGTTAGTTGTATTATTACACCTGCGAAATAAGTTAAAACGACTTAAATGAATCCCCTTATAGGAGGCGAGGGGTCTTACTGTCTGAGGAATCTAGATTGCCCGGGAAAGAAACCACGTGATCGTGCAGTTGATCTCATACCTTTTCATAAATTGTATCATCACGAGGAATCGAACCCCGGCCACCTATAGGAGAAACACATGTGTGCTATCGATGTGACAACCGATCACCAAAACGTTTAAAATGTACAAGCAAGAACAATAACAAAACAAAGGAAAAAATATACAATTTATATACCATCTAGTTACATTCGGCACTATATCTTACAGGTTCAAGTTGAAGTTCAATTGTTTATTAAACTGTCAAACACTTTAACAACATATAAAATACATCATAAAATATTTCTCTCAAAGTAAGTTATGTCCAGCCATTTATGACTTATTTAGACACTATAAAACAAAATAAAGTATACGATATTGCATGCTAAAAGTTAATAAGGTAAGGTTATCCCAAGCTATTAAAAATGGTACAGTAAATAGCCACGTTATGTTACATGAATAAAAAGCTACAAAAGTTGCTTCTTCTTCACATAACATAGATTTGATTGGCGAGAAGATTTGGGGGAGATTTATCTACTAGATATCTGAACTAATCAAAACTGCCCATACTATTAAGATCAACATATTTGTTTGCGTCAACTAAAAGAGGCCAGCGTAAATCATCATAAAAATTACATCGTATCAAAAAGTGAACTTAGTCTTCAACCTCATTTGATAAACAATATTTACAGATTCTGTTTTATCATATAGGTGTAATTATGATAAATCGTCAAAATTATCAGATATCTACATTTTTGGCTCAAAATAAGTCAGTGCCAGGAAAAAAAAAGTCAAAACATACAGGATAAAAGCCTAATATTATGAAAAAATATTTAAGCCGTGAAAAATCAGCTTTTCCTTTATTTCCTGAGTACGTACTCCCTATATTAAGAGCATTTATGATGACGTTACGTATGTCCCGCAACGTGAGCGCGTGCTAGTTAAGCCTTTGATGTATATGTCTATCGGGTTACCTTTCGTTCCCAGTTTCCTGTTTTTATGTTAAGGTTTTTTTTGAAGCACGAATCAGTGTTTGTATGACTTATATACACTACACGTGGATAATAAAATCAGTTGCTTACATTAAAGTACGCCAAAGATTAAAATTATGGAAAATCAATTTTCACATTACATCTTATCAGTTTTTCGCTAGATATATCGCTCTGTAAACAGTTATGGTCATTCTGAGGGCAGTGTCTCCTTGTAGTAGCTGATGGATACCTCGCAGAACAACGCACGGGAGGCAAACCGCATACTATCTAGAGCGCTTGGGTTGTAAGCACATGATTTTCCGCTCAGCTGCCAGAGTAATAACGACCGTCCTGGGTGAGGATCGACTCGTACGCCTCGGATCTTCATTTGAGGTCACGTTGGCCAATGTTTTATGGACTGAGCTATTTAATCCCATATTATATAGTTTATACCGAAACAATTTATATGTCATAATCATAATGAAATGCCTTTCTGATTTTGTTCCTTTAATTCCTATTTTAGAAACATTTCATCAGAAAAAAAAGAACTTATTAACTTTTTCGCACTTTGTTAATGTATACAAAATATTGTTCATTAGTTCTTTTTTATCATTATTATTTTTTTTATCTAGTATTTCGGCAGAATTGATTTTGATAAAAAGGGTGGGAAGACTGTAAAGGTTTAGTTGATCATACACGCAAGATGCGACTTTATTCAAGATATATAAATACAAATGAACCATTGATATAAACTTTATTTGTTATTACAACAATTTTTTTTTTTTAAATCACTCGTGTTGGCCCCGATGGATCGCGGAGAGGAGTCTTATTGTGGGAGGAAACCAGAATACAATGTACCCGGGGATCACCCACGTGGTCGGGCAGTGACTCCATACCTTTTCACATCTGATCGGGGAATTTGCCTACATTGTAAGTATTTGCATATTACACGTTCAGTTATACTGGACAACCTGACAAGGAATTGACCCCTAAATGACCCCAATCGTTATTAACCGTAAACAAAATAAAGTAAAAACAAAGGACGGTTTTGTTTACCAAAATATTTCTATGAGAGGTCACCATAGGGACACCTTGCGATTTAGGATCGCCCATCATCAATATTTGGTGTTTTGTCTTATTTTCCCAAATATTGTCATATAAGCAGTGTCGATAATATCTCCAAATTCACGTGATACACACCTGCTGTTTATACGTTGTTACGTCAATCACAGTTGTTCAAGAGCCAATCGATTCGGTCCGACGCATATATACGGGGCCATTATACTGTGTCTATTTATCAAATTAAGATTCCGCGTGAATCATAATGACATGTAATCAATATATTATACGTCATCGTGTTGTGTGTTGTTCGTTTTGAATATTTATTATTCTGTTATAACGTCATTACTTTGTGTGTACACAGGAATTAAAGACATATGTACGTCACAACGGCATAGTATAGAGGACGGAAAGCATTTCATTATATAATGTACAAAGGAATACAATGCTTAAACATCTATTACGGTAAAGAAATATTGCATTCGAAAGCCTTATGTATGGTGATAATTCCTTAGATAT
The DNA here is from genome assembly GCF_902652985.1 of Pecten maximus. Classification (NCBI taxonomy): domain Eukaryota; kingdom Metazoa; phylum Mollusca; class Bivalvia; order Pectinida; family Pectinidae; genus Pecten; species Pecten maximus. The sequence continues at coordinate 18,961,468 of NC_047027.1, forward strand.
GAAATCAAGCGAAGCTATTTGTAAACATGTTCAAGATTTGATTGTTGATAGCGAAAGCGAACTTATAGCGAAAGATTTACATAAGTACGTGTGCAAGTTAATATACATGTTTAATATTCATAGTGTCGTGTAACTGGCCGTTAACTTTTACAAAATGTGATCAATTCACCTACAAGTTTCCTTCTTTCTCTCTCTCTCTACCCCTATCCTTCATTTCCCTTTTAACATGTTCTGTTTCTGCTCAATTTGATATACTATAATATAATTACTATATACTATAATATAATTACTATATACTATAATATAATTACTATATACTATAATATAATTACTATATACTATAATATAATTACTATATGCTATAATATAATTACTATATACTATAATATAATTACTATATGCTATAATATAATTACTATATACTATAATATAATTACTATATACTATACTATAATTACTATATACTATAATATAATTACTATATACTATAATATAATTACTATATACTATAATATAATTACTATATACTATAATATAATTACTATATGCTATAATATAATTACTATATACTATAATATAATTACTATATACTATAATATAATTACTATATACTATAATATAATTACTATATACTATAATATAATTACTATATGCTATCTATTATTTGGTCATTGCTAAGTTTTGCATATGTATAATTGTATTATGAAGAGGACATTGATAATTGCGATAACTTGTGACCAATCTTTTGCGTATTGCTATGCAATAAGATTGATTTAAATTCAAATTCAATCTCGAAGTTTTTTGACAACAAAACACGAGCCTAGACTTCGAAATAATGAAGTTCTACTTAACTTACAGTTGAAATCCGTTTGTAATTCATATTGTTTTACATAAAATCTAATTTTAAAAAAATGCCCTAAGATAAGTTATTGATTACCAACGACCTGGCCCTTTTAAATGTACATGGCTGAGAATTGTCGTCCTACTTTTGGCTGAAATGATGACGTCATACCTTGTGGTATAGGGCACGCGATTGATGTCATTCACAGTACTTTAAACCACACCGCTTTCTATTAAGTTTAAGGCGATATTACCATGTTTCAATGATGACGCCATACCATGTGGTATTAGGCACGCGATGGATGTCATTCACAATACTTTAAACCACACCACTTTCTATTACGTTTTAGCTGATATTACCATGTATATGTAATATATAGGTACTTGAATATCTAATCCAGGGTGTAAATAAACATGACGTGAACCGATTTAATTGTGGTGTGTTATGTTAGTCATAGTTACGAAGTTGTGTACATGCGTATTACGTCACCTATTTTGGGGTTACACAATAAAGAGCACATGGCACGCCGAGATGAATTGTGTTTTCGTATCCAGACCCAGAACTCCCAACATACAACGTAACATGGTGTACAAAGATGAAAAGTCATTTTAATGCCCCCTGTGAAAATCTAACAAAATCTGGGCGTGGTAGTACGAAATCCGATCACGTCGTTCTAGTTAGCCGGATCAGCAGTTTATTCAATTATCAAACCTTTTTATCTCGAAGTCGCTAGCCAAAACTTCTGATTACGTTTCAAGTTCCTCGTGGAGTGTAACGTAATCAGAAGCCTTGGCTATAGCGAAGATGGTGTGGTCGAGGGTGGTGATTGGTTGTCATTAAAAACATCGAGATATCCCGAATATCAAGATAACCGAGTCGAACTTATTTAATATAAAATTGAGTCTTTCGGAACTTGTCCGCAGGTTGCTAGCGCGCATTTTGTGTTTGTTTGATACCCGAATAAAAATTCTGAAATAGGAATTTCAATAATTTCTCAAATTAAATCAGTCGATCTATAGGAAAGCGTTGACATAATACTGTAGCTAGGATATGGATCTTAGTTAAGGACATTTTCCTTGACGGTTTTGTTGCCTGTTCAGGAGTTTCTGTAAGCTAACATCGCGACAAACTTATGGTCATGAATGCTTGGATAATGTAGGTTTTTTTTTTCCTTTCTTTTTTTTTTCTTTTTCTTTTTGTTACAGATTTCAGATTGTTATTGTTTACTCAGACACACATGCGTGTTAAAAGAGGTTCACACATAATAGCAATTCTTATACCTGGCGGAACACAATCAATATATCATACACTCTTTAATGTTTGTTCAAGACTTTCAATAAACTTACTAACGTTTGAGAGCATATGGACATTAAATACAGGAAACTAAACCTTTCATGTTTGTCAGATTAGGGTATGTACAATAATAATTTGGAATGTATAAATTTCTAACTTGGCATACTAATTCATAATAACAAATAAATAAATAATTATACTCGTCACCAACACCATTGGAACACAAAGGACTGGTAATTACGAGGTAAACCAGCCCGTCGTCCTGTTTCTATGGGCAATTCAGGGCTTTTTGTGAGGGCTTTTTGAGGCCGTTAATGGGCCCCATTCCCAATTGGAATCATTTCATTTTAAAGCCAAATTCCCAAAATTTGCAGTTTACTCATGAAAAAAAATATTTTCCAATTCATCAATTTTCTTCCCAAAATGAGACAATAAAGCCCCTTCCCAAACCAGTGAGAAAAAAGTCCTGGCAATCGTAGGGAAGCAATGGTATGTTTTCCTGTATGCTATATAGACACACATATTAAGATTGTAATCACACTGACTTTCTTTTTTCTTTTCTTTAATTTCTTCTATCTCTCGTTCTTCCTTTCATAAATACAGTACATGCCATTTTTTTAAAGCTACATTGTAGATTTATATATATCATCTTCAATATACTGTTGAATTTTAACTAATTTGAAGAATGGAAGGATTGTATGTATGATGTATGGAAAAATTGAATTGTAAATGTATTATGTACTGTTGAAAAATCTTCAAAAAAAAATTTTTTTTAAAAGAAAAAAAGAAAAAGAAAAAATATTAAGATTGTAATTTCCCCAAGTTTAAAAAGACCTAGGACGACGAATACTAGGAGAATAAACGAAAGCATTGCTGGGTAAGTATTTAAAATGAAGATGCCCTTGTGTTCTATCTTAACGGAGAAATAAAAACCACAGGGACTTGGAAGGAAGTGCCAGCCCATGGTATATATATATTTATATAATATATATGGACCGTGCGTTGGAACTTGGCGCAAATTCCCTGTGATAAAACAATTAATAAATTCGTCATGTCATTTGTATAGTGTGACGTAGGTTGTATACAATTCTCCTTGCTTCAAAGGAACGTTACTCTGATAGAAAATCTATATATGTAGATGTATAGGGGAAAATGGCGTTAATTCTACATAAAAGACACGACGGATCTCCGACATGAAAATTCAATTATTAATTTGTGTATAAATATCTTTATAGTTGGCATATATCGATTTACGCGACCGTAATGAAATAAAATATCCCGCTGTAGGTAACGAGGTGTGTGTATGACGTCATAGAGTCTGTATCATTAATCGTAAAAAAATATATAGCTACATTATTTTCTATATGGGCAATGATATTATCTGTGATACAGTGTGTAAGGCAGCATGGTCGTAAAAGTAGGACTGTGCAAATATGTTTACACAGAAAATAGTTCGATTAATCGATAATGAGGCTATTAAAGGTCAATCCAATGACGTCATCTCGGGGTCATGCGATTCGAATGTTCATCTTTTAAGCCTATCGATCATTACACCGGCAAATTAGGCTATTGTCTTTAGGGAATGGTATATAATCCAGATTATTGAAGTGATGTTTATGACGTAAAATTCATTTGATATAGAAACTGAATTAATCAAATTCTGAAGCAAATTGAAAAAATTAAATTTTAATAAATCAAAAGAATTAATTAAAATTGAACTTGAATGACCGAATGAATGAATGAATGAATGAATGAATGAAGAACGGGCGACAAAATAAAAGAGTGAATGAATACGAACTGTCGAATTGAATGAATGAATGAATGAATGAATGAAGAACGGACGAAAGAATAAAAGAGTGAATGAATACGAACTGTCGAATTAAATGAAAGAATGAATGAATGAATCGAATGAATGAATGAATGAATGAATGAATGAAGAACGGACGAAAGAATAAAAGAGTGAATGAATACGAACTGTCGAATTAAATGAAAGAATGAATGAATGAATCGAATGAATGAATGAATGAATGAATGAATAAACAACGTATTACATATCGATGTAATATAATTCACTCACCCTTTGCCTGTTACGGGATACGGGGAGAAATAGTAGACTACCACCATATGATATCCAGATCATGGAAATTTCCTTTCCAGTCCCCATTTTCATCAACATTATTTCACTTACAGAATTTCCCTTACTTGTTTTTGTTTTCCCATGGGAAACAGTACATAGTTTAAGGGACATCCCTGAACTACGATTTCCTCATCAATCTAGTAATAAATATCAAATCAATTTCCATCTATATTTATGCAATTAAAGTTTGAAATGAAAGAAATGTAAGAAATGAATTTTAATTAGTGGTAAAGACAATCTTTTTTCGAACTTTGTTCAATTTCAAAAAATAAAAGATATTTTCTTCTGCGGTCACCATCTTGAACTTCTTTTCTACGAATGGCTAAAGGTGACACAGAGCCGTATAGCCTAAATCGTGAACAGTAATGAATTGGCTACAAATTGATCCTGTGGCATGCAAGCTTCATATTGATAAGTATTTTACATTTCTCTGATGTCTGTTACGCCTCGAGGTTTCGTGTCAGAAGAAGAATCGTGCTCGAGGTGGCCATATTAGTAATTTTGTGTTTGTGATATATCCAGGCTTGTCTACATCTGGTCGTTGTGGACACTCTGTCTTTGTACTTTTGTTATTTTTTTTATATTATTAATTTATACTTTGCAAACATTGACCATATGCATACTCGTATCTTTATTATACTTTATAAAAGATTATACTGTGTGTTTGGTTAAAATGTAGGATTTATTTACACCTGTCTATACTTTATATCTTATCTATAATTTGTATCCAATTTATACTTTGTAACTAAATCATACTTTGTATCTTATTTATACTTTGTATTTTATTTATACTTCGTATTTTATTCATACTTTGTATCTTATTTATACAATGTACTTGGTATTTTATTTATACTTGGTATCAAAGTTATACTTTGCATATTTGTTATACTTTGTATTTCATTTATACTTTGTATGTTTGTTATACTTTGTATCTTATTTATACTTTGTTTCGCAGTTATACTTTGTATCTTATTTATACTTTGTTTCGCAGTTATATTTTGTATCTTATTTATACTTTGTTTCACAGTTATACTTTGTATCTTATTTATACTTTGTTTCACAGTTATACTTTGTATCTTATTTATACTTTGTTTCACAGTTATACTTTGTATCCTAATTATACTTTGTATCTTAATTTTACTTTGTATCTTAATTTTATTTTGTATCGTAACCATACTTTGTACATGTTTGTTATTCCTTCTATATCATGTGATCCCCACCTTACCTTTTCACGTCCGATCAGGGATCGAAACCCGTCCCCATTTATAGATGAAATGAGACTGGTTCCACTGCGCCATCCGATCACACATTTCCTTTGCTTGACCACAGAGGACCCGATCTTTTCTTTGAGGACACTAAAAGGGCTTCCTTCGGCACCTTAGAGATTTCTCTGTTTTTTTGGGGGCGGGGGGTTGTGTGATGTTCAGAAATTTCATTGATAAAAAAATATCTTATATCACACTATAAAATATCAAGTTTGAGTTCGGCTAGAGGCGCCCCTAGCAGAATTTTTTTAGTTTTATTACAGAAGAAAATCCTACCCAACCGTCTGTTTTAGGTCTTTTGATTCTATCTCTATGAATCCTGCCCAACACGACTCTTGATTTCGCTTTGTCCTGTGCTATGAGTCCAATTTCTCTATTGAATCATCCTCTATTCCACTGACGTCCTCTGGGAAATATCCTACTACGGGAACCTTCTCAAGAATACAAGAATTTACTAGATGTATCCTGATACAGAAGGCCATGTAATTGCATCTAGTAGTTCGCTTTGAGTCGTAAAAGAAAGGGTTTCGAGTTTATATTTTATCTAGCGTTACTGCTTGTTTTTGAACTACAAATGTATGTGAGTTTATCCTTGTGAAGTCTGTAGCCATTGGACTCGTTGAAATCTTGATAAAGAAGTCAAATACCTATTCGATTGTTTTAAAGTGTGGGTGGTTATATTTTAAAGCTATGTTTAGAGAACTGGCCTTGACTTCGCAATTCAAAGAGACCAACAAAGAAAATCAAAGCCGAGGGAAAACAATCACCTCACGCGCCTGATTGCAGTATCGACCTGATAGATCACGTGGTGTAGAGATGACGTCACTTTTCTCGCCTGGGACAGCCCTGTGATCGATAATCGATCGGGCTGTAGCCGTGTGACGGAGGTAGGCGCGTGCCTCTGTTCTACACTTCAGGCATGCAGGTAGCGCAAAAACAACAACAATGCTTTTCAATTAACAGCTAGTACTTATCTTCAAAAGAAAACGATACTAAAAATTAAATGAATAAGAGATAAATGTGTCCAATAATCCGATGATGTTGACTGGTATTTTAGTTTGGATAGGGGTGTTAACGGAAAGCTATTTGCATTTTATATATTTATTTGTGAAACAGTATTCGGTTAAAAGAAAAAAATGAACTTTAGATATAGCAATTTAATTATTTGCAATACTTATCTTCCTTGAATTTTGTCAAGCAAGCGTTATCCTTACGCCGATTGGCCATAAGAACAATGGACGCAAGATCGAAATCAGTGCGGCCAATTGACGTCACAGGAAGAGATATCGGCCATGAATTTTGGCTTTTCGAATTTCGTATTTAGATTTCTGGCTGAATTCTCCGACGGGTACATCAAATGAACAATGTTCAACTTGAATGAAAGCCAATTTTATTATAAATTAACTCACTCTTAGTTTCTGAACCACAGTTCGCTGCACGATATTGCAGTTGTGCACGTGTAATTTTGGTTCGTTTGATTAGGTAGATACCTAGTTTGAAATATTTCAATAGCTCACAATATTGCACGTGTCATGACCATAAACTCTCACGAGAACCATATCATAAACAATGCATAACACATACATATGGCATCTGTACGCTAAACTCCAGCACTGAATTATCAACCCGGTATTGAAATCTACAATATGTTTTTTTAGTTTGCGTCATAGATGTGTCATTTGTACCAAATATTGTCTGATGTAAATGCAAGTGGATGTTGCATCACAAACGATCGTCATGTTATTGTAAAAGTACAGGGTACAGGTCACCTTACTAGCTCAGAGTAGCGGGACTTTCCCTTTAGCCTAGTGGTGTAGGATGCTGGTTCGAAGACCGGCACGGGCAGGATATTTTTCATTACTCCCTCCTACTACAGATTTGGTGCCGTTGACCAGATATATGAGATTAGAGACTCCCTTTGAGCTAAACAATCTGTGTTGTGGTTGTCTTTAGGGGGCGACAATCTGTGTTGTGGTTGTCTTTAGGGGGCGAACACTTTGTGAAGGGTGGAGTACTGTAAATACTAGCTTAGTCAAGCGGGTTCATTTAGCCTCGTGGTATGATGTTTGTCTTGAGAGCGAGAGGTCGCTAGTTCGAATCCCGGCACGGACAGGGTGTTTGTCGTTACTCTCTTGCTATTATATTATCATAGGTTGATCAACAGACGATCTAATATCATTATGACACGCGTGGAAAGTCATGTACATACATTACAAACTATAATGCCCCTATGATTGGAAGAAAGGAAGTAGAATTGAAAATTATGATGAGTTAGAAGTTCAGGCAAATGTGTGTGAGTGTTTTTAGTACATAACCAAAGGACTGGAATCGGGGCGACAATGGAGACAGAACGCGAGATACGGTATCGAGTAGTCGTGAAGCCATAGAGAGAAACACACCTGATATAGACGTATACGCGTGCTTAAACTTACTATCGCCCTCTCTGCTCAACATCCCCATCTAAGAAGATCATGACTGTCGGCCGCTTATTGATTGGCGGGGAATTGAAAGGTTAGCATTGACGTCATCAAGTCGGATTGTGGGATATGTTTTTGTGAGAGCGGCCAAGGTGAATACATGCTAATTGAATGGACTCGAATGATATAATCGGAGGCTGATTTACAGAATCAATAGCTGATAAAGAATCACGGAATTTGGTTACCGGCGGCACTCGCGTGATCTCAGCTTAGTTAAAGATTAAAACTCATGCAATCATGAACAATGTGGTACATATAAAGGATTGGACAGAACGTCAATGGAGCAGACAGGAGGGTGGGACGGAGGTGGGTCATTATCGCGGGGATGGGGCTGGGTCAAGAGGGTGCAGGTTCAGGAGGGTGCAACTAAAGTCACGATGGAGAGGCAGGGATATAAGGGTGCAGGTTCAGGAGGGTGCAACTAAAGTCACGATGGAGAGGCAGGGCTATAAGGGTGCAGGTTCCGGCAGGGTGCAACTAAAGTCACGATGGAGAGGCAGGGCTATAAGGGTGCAGGTTCCGGCAGGGTGCAACTAAAGTCACGATGGAGAGGCAGGGCTATAAGGGTGCAGGTTCAGGAGGGTGCAACTAAAGTCACGATGGAGAGGCAGGGCTATAAGGGTGCAGGTTCCGGCAGGGTGCAACTAAAGTCACGATGGAGAGGCAGAGCTATGAGGGTGCAGGTTCAGGAGCGTGTGGGTATGAAGTCACGATGGTGGGATATGGTCGTGAGGGTGCAGGGTTAGGAGGGTGTGACTAAAGTCACGGTAGCGGGGCTAGATTATGAGGGTGCAGGTTCAGGAGGTCGTGACTAAGGTCACGATGGCGGGGCAGGAAAATGGGGTTGGATGATCAGGAGGGTGCGACTAAAGCCACGATGATGAGATAGGGCCAACATGGTGTGACTAGAGATACGAGGCCCGGGCTGGGTCATGAGGGTAGGGCAGGGTCATAAGGACCACAGTGGACTAGCGTCCTTAGGGTGGAACAGAGTCACAAGGGTACGACTAGAGTGACGAGAGCGAGACGGCGTTATGAGGTTGCGATTTGAGCCACGAAAATGGGGGTGGGTCATGATATAGGGACAGAGTCCCCATGATGCGACTGGAGTCACGAGGACAATGCAGGATCACCAGGGAGGCATATTGTCACGAGGGTGTGACAGGGTTACCAGAGTGGGATTAGAGACAGGATGCATGTGGGGCAGGACTATAGTCGCGTGGGTGTGACAGGATCACTAGGGTATGGCAGGATCACGAGAACGGTCCATGGTCACGAGGGTGCGACTGGAGTCACGCGGGTGTGACAGGGTTACCAGAGTGAGACTAGAGACATGATGTATGGTAGGGCAGGACTACGACGGGACTACAAAGGATGTGGCAGGATCACGTGGGTGGAGCAGGATCACGTGGGTGGAGCAGGATCACGTGGGTGGGGCAGGATCACGTGGGTGGGGAAGGATCACGTGGGTGGAGCAGGATCACGTGGGTGGGGCAGGATCACGTGGGTGGGGAAGGATCACGTGGGTGGAGCAGGATCACGTGGGTGGGGCAGGATCACGTGGGTGGAGCAGGATCACGTGGGTGGGGAAGGATCACGTGGGTGGAGCAGGATCACGTGGGTGGGGCAGGATCACGAGAACGAGGAGTGGTCACGAGGGTGTGACAGGATCACGAGGGTGGACAGAGTCAAGATGGTTGTAGTTGGGCTAAGACAGACATGCCCTTGCTATAAACAGAGCATACCTATGTTTTGTTCCGCCTACACCTGTATGTGTGTAGATGCCTATCTTAGAACATGGTACCATTCTCAAGCAAATCCATTTGTTAGTGTTGAGCAATGTGTCCTATTTGTACTTGTTTTCATTACATATCTAAAAACATAACCAGCTAGAAAATCCAAAAAGATGGATTCTATAATTAAATGTTTTCGATACCTTTCAGTGAGCTATATTTATCATTTGTACCTAAGAAGTGATTTAAGTATTGATTTGAATTTTTTTTTTTTTATGTTTAGAGAAAATAACACAAAAACGGAGTACCTTCTAACTGAAGTATAAACATTCCCATGGTTCAGGCAGCATGTGAGTTACTTTTATCGTTTTGCTTCTTCTTTTTTCGCGTCTATCGCTTATAATAAACTTTGATTCTTAGTTATGTATTTGACAAATCAGCACGATTTAACACAACCTTCAAATATTTAAATAAATACTTAACATAACCTGGTTCAGGAGTCGGATTTTAAAGTACCCGGTTCGGTATCTGCTTGTTAATGTATGACTTCATGTTGTCCTTCCTTTTTATTCGGTATCTGCTTGTTAATGTATGACTTCATTTTGTCTTCCTTTTTATTCGGTATCTGCTTGTTAATGTATGACTTCATTTTGTCTTCCTTTTTATTCGGTTTGGGCTTGTTAATGTATGACTTCATTTTGTCTTCCTTTTTATTCGGTATCTGCTTGTTAATGTATGACTTCATTTTGTCTTCCTTTTTATTCGGTTTGGGCTTGTTAATGTATGACTTCATTTTGTCTTTCCTTTTTATTCGATATCTGCTTGTTAATGTATGACTTCATTTTGTCTTTCCTTTTTATTCGATATCTGCTTGTTAATGTATGAGCTCATTTTGTCTTCCTTTTTATTCGGTTTGGGCTTGTTAATGTATGAGCTCATTTTGTCTTTCCTATTTATTCGGTATCTGTATGTCCATTCCATTTTCTTTCCTTACAGTCTAGAATCTTGAATTCAATTTCGTCGTTGAAAAATAACACTGTTACGTCCGTCACGTGTAGATTTTCAGTGACTATACAACACTAAACCAAACCAGCCTCCTTGAGCCATTTTAAGACTATGAAAGCATATACACACCAGCGATATGGTAATTGAATAACCGAAATGCTAGCGCGGTGAATTAAACCACAATACGAGATGTCTTTATTTGTTTTTCAGACATTTTTAGAACTAATTACATCTCGTTAAAGCCTGCAGATGTCTACAGAGGTAGATTTAAAACCGTACTTACAGAGTCCGGTACAACGTAAAGCCCACGTGTTATGTAAATAGTGATGTTGCTGTACTTCATATTCTGTCCCAGTACACAAGAATGTGTGACGTCATCTCCATGCATAAATGTATTTATGTAGTATATATGTACATTCTACACTCTGTCACCTTCATCAGACAAAATGGCCGTTGGTTTGATTTATTTTGTTTAACATCTTATTAACAGCCGGGGTCATGTCCACTGAAGCGTGTATACACTTAGGTTTTAACTGTACGAGATTGTAGTAACTATACAAGCCAGTTCAACTATGATTTGCAACTAGCTTATCGTAGAGGTAGAAGAGTGTATGGACCCCCTCATCTCGATTTAGAATCGACCCATTACAGCGTTTCCGGATGATTTTCTTTACATTCAGCTCGCAAAGTTGCACTCTGTTAACCACGTTGGAATTGCACCAGCCAACACCATGATTTTGCTGTGCTATGTGATTGTCAATTTATTGATCTGAGAATGTGATTGCTTTCCGTTTCGAATCTGTTGCACATTCTGCCACCTTGCATTAGGTTTCTGTGTCATTCTTGTGTCCAGGAATAGGGATCCCCGATCTCCTACCAGTTCTATCAAACGATTTTTACATCCTGAGACAATTTCAAATAGATTGACAGATTTTTGTATTTCCCTTTCTCTCCCGACTATATGCTCTGTTTTCCGCCGTAAGTGTCTATACTTGGGACACACATGATCTTTGTGGTCGCGAGGGCGTTAAATTCGTACAAACAAAACCTACATCTCAAACATCTAGAGCCTTGTGTGGGACGCCCGTGGCATGTCCATTGTCAGAATGATAGGCCCGGAGGAGAGAAGTTGCCGTTACCTATAAGAGTAGAAGAAATAGATAATATGAAAATAGATGATCATTTGTTCGGTGACAAGTGCTTATTCAAATCTGATGGAGAGGATAATGAACTACTGTACAATTAAAAAACGGAAAGCTCATCGTTCCGAACAAGAGTAAATCTATTGAAAAATATCTAAATACATGTATGTATGAGTTTATACTAAGTCACGAACCACTGCAGGATTCTACTCCGTCAGTCTACATTATTCCTTTCTTCATCTCCTCATTTTTAAGGACTTTCAAATTTCAAGTTATTGTACAACGTTCCATATGTATCAACTTTCCCGTGTATTACCTGCTAAGGTGGGATAGCCTGTGGTAAGCGAAATGATACATTAAACAAGGGCCCAATGGGCCCGAATCGCTCACCTGCAATGCAGTAATCTTTTCATATATGGATCCTGCAGTTATTTGAAAGCATGCTACAGGACCAATATAATGTCTCTCGGCACTTTGGCTATTTAGAAGTCATTTATAGATTTAAGCATACTTAACCGACGTGACCTTGAATGTGAGTCGGGGTCATTCATTTGAACAAACTTGGTAGCCCTTCACCCCAGCATGCTACAGACCCAATATCAACTCCCTGTGACTCTTGGTTATTGAGAAGAAGTCGTTTAAAGATTTTAGCCTTTTTAACTACTGTGACCTTGAATGAAGGTCAACTTTATTCATTTGCACAAGCTTGGTAGCCCTTCACCCCAGCATGCTACAGGCCCAATATTAGGTCTCTGGGCCTTTTGGTTATTGAGAAGAAGTTGTTTAAATGGAAAAGTTGACTCCGGATGGACGGACGGCCGGCCGGACGACGGACGCCGCGCCACGGCATATCGGGCAGGTGAGATAATCCGTACTGGCAGAATTTGCTTCTACAAAAGTGATCATGATGGTGTCCAACGTTACTTAAAAACACGTTTAGTTAACATGTGTACAGTTGTAAATAAACATGGCGTGTCAGTAGTGTTATAAACACTAGGGAAAACATTCACCTAATTTGCATGTGTACACATTTATGTAAAAGAAAACACAGACATAATTGAAAATGTCGCCCACAGAAAACCCATGCAAAGCATCTAGATGTAAAACAAAAAACAAACAAAAAGAAACCAAACAAAAACAAAACAAAAACAACAACAAAAACCAAAAAACAAATACAAACAAAACAACAACAACAACAAACAAAAACACACAAACGGGGTATATTTACATCCGATTACGGTTTTCAAATTAGTATTTTTTAATTAGAATATGAATAACATAAGTATGATTTACAATACTTTTTGTTGTTGAACGAATATCTTGTGTATTAAATATGTATTTAAAACAACTTTATTGTGTGTGCCATGCATGTATGGGCCGTTGATTGGTAATTCGTGCCGAGTTCAAGTGGACACATGATTACAAACAAAGTCTAATATCGGGGCTTGTGCAAGTCTAAAGCTTACACGATAGTGATTCTCGAGAGGTTTAAATATAGCAAATTGCAAACTATTGAACCAATCAAATCGACGGGCTAAAAAAAGAATAGGTATTGCACCATGACCAGTAAACAGTGTTATTTAAACGCGAGAAACTCGAGTTTTTAACAGAGTGAACTTCACTAGAGAACGATCAAGAGATAGAAATGGTGTACAAAATTGACAAATGCCGGGTTCATTCCGGGAACACACTGCGAGCCTCCAATTCAAGGTAACGTAAACATAACAATCACGAGACATCCATAAAAATGACGTCATAGCACAGATATAAACACTGTCGTACACAAATAATTAGAACCCAAGATTTATTGCATTTCCTTTATATTTTAGTTTATTTCAAACATCAATAAATTAATTAACAACGAGAACAGAAACTGTCTTTGAATTGAAAATAAAGATAAAACTTTTTCGATAATATTCGTCCTGTTGTAACGATCACAACCATTATGGATATGGCAAAATATATGAGGGTTTGAAATACTGTACATTTGGTAATACATTGTATTTTCGAAGTCATTAAAACATAGCGCAAGTGTTCCCAGGGCGGTGTTGTACGAAATTTAATACACAGGATCTAGTTCCGACCGAGACAACCGCGAAATATTCTCCCCGTGAACTTTAACCAGTATATAAAATATACAGTATAACATTGAAGAGGATAGACATCAAATTGTTGTAGATTCATGTACTTCAAATTACCCTACCGGTTTCTAGCTCAACTCCTTTCTTCGGTTTTCGTATTTCTTTCCAGTTGAGCATGCGCGATGATTTTTTAGAGTTAGGATATTTAGACGGGAAAGTATTGTTGATTGGTCAATCCGGATGTTCCTGCCTACCGGTCATGTAAAAACGAGCATACTCGTTGTTTGGCAGGATATACAATAGTTGTTTATTCAGTTATTTATTTATTTACTTAGTTATTTATTTATTTACTTATTATTATTTTAGGTACAACCGTCAGTATAGAAAGCAGTCATGTCTGGTAAGACAGTCTCAAAACGTTGCCAAGGTAACCACAATTCTGGAAGAACTAGGTTTGAATATGGACAACGTTGCTTACTCCCTCAACAAAAAAGGCAGATGGCTTGTGCCGCAGGTCCTGAAACACGAGATATTAACCGGAAGTCAAGCATTTGATGATGTGAAAGTGAATCTGGTAGAGTCCCATAAATTAAAAAAGCAAGCTAAATGTACAGGGTTTCACTCCAACAAAGGATTATTACGCAGAGTGATTCCGAAGGGGAAAACCTACTTCAATTCCAGGAGTGTGCTTGGTCACCAAGAAGAGTCAACAACTCCAACGATGACCGTGAATGTCCTTTACCCGTGCCCGGTAACAAGTTCCATCACCCATAATCCTAAGTATATCCGGGCTGAGGAACATACCCCTGGAGATTTTGAGCTGGACTCAACTGACAAGATACCTAAGCAAACCAACCCAATTAAAAGTAAATCTAAGAAGAACCGCAGGAAAATAGGAACAAAGCGAATATTGAACGACTTTCTAGACGATGTCGAATATCTAGAGAGCGAAGAGCATGATTTTGATGACCCGTGTAGAGTTGATGACGTATGTAAAAGGTCAAATACTGTGTCTGTTGACGATTTACTCCATCATTCATGGCGAATGCAAAGTAACCTCAGAGAAACAACGATGAAAAAATCCACAAATCACTGTAGTGAATTTAAAGACAAGATAGTGTACATGGAAAGACCCCAGGAGGGTGTAGATAAAAATGATACGAACAGGACAGATTACCGGAAACCAGCCCAGCCCACGGCCCTGACACCTGGTGCCAAAGTGTTTATCCCAAACAGTGACGTCATTCCGGAGAGACTTTTGGACACATACGGTAAAGACTACACCGAATGTCATTGCTATCCAAGAAAATTTATCATTGACATCACAAAGAGAGTTAAAAAGACAACTTCCAATTCGAAAGCTTTCTACGATCAAGATATGCAGTCCGTTGACTTTTCCTCAGCTCTTGTTTTCGTCTACGATATGTTTGGCGGTATCGACAGCGCTGATTTAGGTTTATTTAGAGTTTCCCTCAACATGAACACCACACTCAATTATAAATTGAATATCAATACAATACTAGAGGAAGACGTCCTTGCTGTTGAGGGAGTGATAAACGGAGCTACAAAATACATTGGAACCATTCCATACGACCAATTTGTCCACAAGTCGCCAGCTTACAACTGTAGCAGTTCTTCTACAACTGATTTCGAAATGTTGAGTAAAAGCATTGGACCCATAACAAAGACATTTACTCCAGATTATGTAACTGTTCAAGACATTATCAACAACAAAGATGAAGCAGAAACGCACGGAATATCTCAAGCATGCTTGGGAATGGTAACGCCCCCTCCGGATATATGCTCCATTTGTTTCGGACCAATTTCAGAAGGCTCAGCTACAGCTCTACAGAGCTGTGGACACTGGTTTTGTAATACCTGTTGGAATGAACATTTAATCGCGTCAGAAAATGGCGTATTAGGAGCTGTCACGTGCCCTGAATACAACTGCAAATCAAAAGTCGTCTTCAATGTCTTACTGACGATGTCACATTTTAGACTCGTAGAACGCATTTTCCGTCGGATTCGAAACAATATAATTGAGACCGACTCCAACACGAAATGGTGTCCGAACAAAAACTGCGGACGAATAGTTAAGTATAAGAAAACAAGCAAGGGACAATGCTCAAATGTAACCTGCGACTGCGGTACACAGATGTGTTTTGATTGCCTACAACCGGCCCACTGGCCGCTACCATGTGACCAGTATACATCATACGCAGCTCAACTACGTGAAAACGGAGATGACCGATTCTACATTAAAGCATCGTCAGATACACGCATAGATTTTATTAGAGGAAAGGAATGCCCGAAATGCAAGCGTTTTATAGAGAAAGACGGTGGATGCTTCCACATGACCTGCGTGTGTAATACGTCATTCTGTTGGGGATGCGGTAAACCTTTTCCAGGTCATGTGATCACAAGTTCCTGTAATTATTCAGGTAGACGAAACGACGATGGAAACGGATTCAGAGCTACAGCGGTAGAACTGATAGATGAGGTGAAATCCACAGCCCCCGTTTCATCAAACGCTTATAAACATGCTGTCCAAAACCGATTTCTGCGCCAACCGGCCAACGTCAGGCGAATGTCATCTGTAGTGCATGGGATTTCGCTCAGACTCCTGATTTTGAACCGTCGTCATGGTAACCGCATTGGTGGTGAGCTAGCAGAGTTCCAACCTTCCAAGTCAGCTCACGATCTGTCAGTTAGAGAGAAGTTTGGACCTTTCCTTCACAGCATGGTCCGTGTTTACATAGAAATCTCACACATTACCGAATATACAACAATATTCTTAGCCAGTGCTAATAACATGGAGCGAATTGGACCTTCTAAACATGTTGTGTCTGCCATTCTGCATCATTTGGAAGGCTTAGGAGAGGAAATAGTCTTCATATTCCGCTTAGCCAGTCAACAAGAAACAAGGAATTGTATTTCCCGATTGTGGCAAGTGCGCCTCCAGTGTAGAAAAGCAGTTGACAATTTATTCAAGTTAATAAGTTGTTAAATATTCACAAGGCCTATTCAAAAGAAATTTGACACAAATTGTATAACTTAAAAACGTCCTTTTCCATAATCATGTATACAATGGTATTAACAAATGACAGCATTTGCGATATAATAAAAAAGATTTATGACATATTTATATATATAGAAAATATAAAAAATAACTTTGTTATGTAAGGTGACAATACACAATACGTATGCTTACGTATACCAATACCCACAATTTACATCAAATTTATTGAAACCCATTAAGCAAATAAATTCAATGACCACGACTTAGTTATTAAAGTGAATATCATACACAACATACATTATAACAAGTAAAATACTGATATATCAACAAATGTGTGAAAAGTACGTATATACATGTATATACAGTGTATATTGATGCTGTTGTTCATTTTACGTCATTTTCCCCGCTCGTCTCGACTGTAATAAGTTATTTCAATAACATTATCTGATTTCATAATTCTTTTGTTTATATTTGTCAAACATGTCAAATGCATGTTCATTGCTTCTATTCAAAATATTAATGTCAATTATCAATGACCTTAGAGTTGAAAATATAACATTAACGATTTAATTGACGACAAGCAGATTAAGCATTATATATTGTGGAAATAAGGTCAATGGTATTATCTGTATATTTGATAGGTGAAGAAGAAAGTGTTATCTAAAAATAAAGCAACATATAATTATTGAATAGACCATCTAAAACGTTTTATTATTCTGATAAGATGTGAGTACTTACTGATATGCCAAACTTATTCAGTAAAAGGAGGTGTATAACTTTAACAAATTACGAATAAATGTTAAATTTATTTATTTATATGTTTGTTTTACAAAGTTCCTGTATGGGAATGTACAAAAGACAATTGATAGTGATGCAAAAACAAATCTGATGAAAGTTCAGATCATCATTATACACTAGGATATGCAGCGTGGTGTATAATGATTTTGTTGGAGTTGATAAGAGATTCATTCGAAACGTCTTAGTTTGTATTGATCTATTCATTTTCTAAAAAAGAAAAAGAAAAAAAAAAAGAAAAAGAAAAAAAATAAAAAGAGAGAAAAATATCTTAGTTTTAATAGTTGACAATTTGTTTTGTTCCGGCAAAGAATACCTAGTAGATGAATAATGGCTTCTATTCCAGTGTGACACATTACTTTTGGTTACACATCAATACAATCACTACCAAGGTTGTGTTAACTACAACAAACTGATAGGTATTATCATTAAAACATCACACATTTAAACTGATTATTACAAAAGAATCGATCATGATTCATTGTCCTAAAAGCTGAATGTTTTTTTTTTTTTTTTCATTAATAGTTGATACAGATAAGAAGTATTTTTATGGTATAGGTACTGTTGGAGTTGTGGCCTGGTGCAGTGTTGATAGTAGTGGGTCCTGATATCCAGATAAAACCATTGCACCATCTGACAATAAATATAAAATCGTATGGATTTATTTCGGATCAAAGAATACTAAGATACATGTGAAGTAACAAAATCATACTGGTACTTCTAGTTAAAAAATATTATCACACAATAATCTTGTTAGCCAATTATATGGAATTTGATATGGACAATGGCGTTGCGTCTTTAATTGAAGATGACATAACAAAATGGCTGCCTCCTTTTGATTTTGCACTCCACATTTTGACTAAAGAACTTGTGAAAAATACATTTATTCACATTTCATCTGAAACTCGTTTTGAAGTTTTAATTTTTGCTAAGGCTCGCAAAAATAAAAAAAACCATGAGGGCTCGTTTTATAAAATCTCACAAAAAAAATAAAACTGATTTATGGTCATATACATACAGAAATATACACTATTATATTAATGATATATCAGAGATAATAAAATAGATTAATCCTTCGATTTATACACTGAAAACCTTAATGCACTATTTATCGTTACACCAACCGTGAAGCGATTTATTCAGACTGTATGCTGATGTATATATTAATACACCAATCTATTATCTGGAGCACTTAATATCAAAGTCAAGCACTTTGATCAAAGGTGGACAACTCTAAGATATTTAAAAATGATGTAATACATCACGTCTTTATTTACACATCTTTTCATTTGACTCGATATAATATTGCAGTTATTTTAATCATTCATAGCATAGTGATACATCTTTTGGGGGAATCATTATATAATTAACAATGCTGATCCTGTGGTTGCAGGAGGACAGGCTAACATGGCTCTGCTCCATTGACAGGTATAATTCAAACTGAGTGAGCCGACATGAGTCTTACCGATTACTAGTCTGCCAAACTCTTACCCGAGGGTTGAGATATTCCTGTTCACAGAACAGGCCCGTGTTTGATTATTTTTCTCCCAGATCTTTTTTTCTGTGGACGAATTACACATGTTTATTTAGATGGAATTTTGATTACTAATTAGTATGCGAGAAAAATAATTAACCATGGGTCTGTTACGTGGACAATATTCATAAGACAACATCAATACTATAGTATAGCAACTAATCTTATAAATTCTTTGTGGTTGGCTTTCCATTTTGTTTTCCTGTTTTAGCAATAGCCGATGTCACAGTAAATGTACCATCTTTAGAACGCTGACCCAGGTTGAATTAGTTTACAATGCATGTATACGAGGACGTTAAGATCTGATATATAACTAGGCATACACCAAGTTGCAAACGACTTACTTGCCTACTTTTGCTATACGGAGGAGGGTGTTGGAAGAGCTCTACGCGTGCATTGTAGGTCTGTATGCTCACGAGTCATTCTTCACTGAAAAGTGTTGATACCGTGTCGTCTACTTGGAGAAATTAAAATTTTGTTTATACAGGAATCAAAAGTGAATGTATCATCTAGATAAAAAAAATACATAGCTAGAAAAATAGCCAAAATTCAGAAATTGTTTTGTTAAGTATTTCTATAAAATGTTGTTATAAGTAAGTGGTCGTTTAATGACGAATTAGGGAAATAAATCTACACTACCAGGCAATCTTACGGTAAAGGACATTACTTTTGGAATTTGCAAAATGTCGACCTAAATTCTTACTTTCTCGGATATGGGAATCTAAACCCTAGGTTGAGACAAGGAATTCTAATCAAAGCAAAGGTTAAGTCCGTGATTGCTTATCGTTTCCGTTGTAGAAATGTGATATATCTAAAGGTAAACATTTGTAAAAATTGTCACCTTTTTTTTATTGGCAGTTTATGTATTTCGGTTTTAACTCAACATTACTATAAATGGTGTCACAAATCATTAATAAATCCTTATAAAGCATAAGCGTTACTTTCCATAGCGCGATTTATATTCATCTAGTCAAGTGAGAAACAGTTATAGAAAAGGAAATCGTTTGAAAACTTGAGTTCGGAAGAAATTTAATTCATTTCATCATATTTTATTGTGCAACAACTTGATTGAACATCAGGTTTAAGCCTATACCAAAGTTATCATCGTAGCATAGTACATTCAATACAAAAATGAATATCCAGTAATTAGTCAAAAACTGAAGAAAAAAATAGATTATACATAGAAAAAGAATTGTAAAATAAACAACGATAATCTTAAATGGATTTTTAAAAATTAAATTTCAGTTTGCTATTTTTACAATTTATTATTTAAATAAACAATCATGTTCATTTTACTATGCGGGAGAGAGGCAAGTGCTTGCTAAAAACCAGAGTTTCCGTCTGTAATTTCCATTTAGTAAAATACCAGTAGTTTTCCACTGATAAATCATTCATCTTTCTACCACGTATAATTAAATTGATCCACTTTAAGGTTAAGAATAAATAGTTACACTCATCCGAAGTTTAGTTAAGATTACATAAGATTTCCCATTATGATTGCTCTATAATCAATCTTTTACATAACCAGTAAGTCACCATGCCTCATTCAGTATACACCCTACAAGGTATGTAAGTAATGTAAAAATACTAATTACAATGTAGTAACATGATTTCATAATATATGTTCACGTTATGAGATATAGAATCAGTAATTGTGAATATTGATATATGTTATCAGTAAGATTCACATCAGTAGATAGGAATATATTCAAAATCATAAAGTGGTAATGTAGATGTATTCTAGTGATATTACTCAACCGAATGTAAAAACCAAAAGATAGTTAAACTCTTTGCAAAGTCTCGGTTAGACGAACAATGATCTCATCATCGATTGGAGATACCTGCTCTCACCTCACGCTGTCAAACATGAGGATCAACCTTCTAGGGTAAGTAGAATCTTATAAAATTGTACTGTAGTAGTGTTTAATAGATTATGAATACATTCAAATTTTGTATTTGTATAGAGACAAGTTTCATTGTGATAGGATTTTTTTCAAAAACAGTTACTTATTATTCATGCTTAAAGGTTTTACAATAAAAACTTTATGTTTAGACGTGATTCTC
The DNA here is from genome assembly GCF_902652985.1 of Pecten maximus. Classification (NCBI taxonomy): domain Eukaryota; kingdom Metazoa; phylum Mollusca; class Bivalvia; order Pectinida; family Pectinidae; genus Pecten; species Pecten maximus. The sequence goes on from NC_047027.1 coordinate 18,982,854, forward strand.
GATATAAGCTGATCGATATATTATTTATATATAAATAATTTTATCAAATTATGGTACATAATACTCTTATCTTGATTCTTTAACGGGAAACATTTCCAAAATGGTAAAAACTAAAGAATTACATTTTCTAGCAGAAACATGCGAGAATCGAAATCAAATTCTGGAAAATTTGGAGAGAAAAATATCAAAAACGTTCATCTGTCGTTTAGACAACATCATCAGTTCATAATGAAAGTTGCAAATAAGATCAATAAAATGACATTCTTACCTTCTCTGAAAATATTATTTTCTTTCAACATATTAGGTATCTGTCCACTGCTGTCACGGTATATAGACTTGAAATTGGATCTTTTGGATTGTATATTCTGAGGACGTCAGTATTATTTAGATCTCGAAATAGTATATAAGGATTGATGAAATCTCATATTACTATTGCAGATCTTTTCAGAAGTTGATTTTTTAGAGAGAGAGAGATATTTCAGAAGTTGATTTGAATGACAACTTCTATCAAATGATAGCTTCTATCTTCAGTGTATGTGTAGGTGTTCTGATTAATGTTATTACTAACATTTATAGCAAGTAATATGTAGGAATGATGAAATAAGATTTTTACTGAGTAGACCATAGGACAACACAATGACTTCTTTAAATATATATTCATAAAACGATTGAAAAAATGCAAAAAAAAAATCATGCTCCCAAGGTAAAGGTGTCATCAGATATGGAAAACTGCAGTGATTAATACCTTCCTCTTTCTTACATATGTATGGCGATTAATATTTCTGTACTAAGCTTTGTATAAATTGCAGCTGAAGGGTATATTTATTCTATTTATACTGTATGGGTAGTGTGACATTGCCAGCTGCTAATTGTTATGACACAACACTTTAGTCTGTTGTATATGATACATATAAATAAGTAAATATATTTCCTGAATTAACCACAATCTGATTTGCTGAAACTTGATTTGGTAATATTGATTTTGTTTCTAGCGATGTATTTTCAATTGTTGAAATATTAAAACCTTGAGTTTTATTTCCAACATTCTATTTTCGTCAGAATACTTTTCATGACATTTCATATCAACCATTTAATGATAGTGAGTTTATCCTGACCCGATATCTTTTTTATGCGACCCGATCCTGTGGTAAATATATATACTCCGATCTTATAAATTCATTATATGGAAGTTCAATACAGCTTTTCATTCTGTTTTACGTGGTGATATGGTAACAATATATTAAAATTAATAAATATTTGGCCATGTTCTGTCAAAGGTTCCCTAATAAACTTCCAATTACGACATACATTATCAATCTTTTTCTCCATGCATAACATGGAGTTATTTTTTTCAGTTTCCGGTTTAACATAAAATATGAAAGCTACATGTGTATTGGAGAGGGACATACGTCTAAATCGTTTTACTATTGAACAAGGCATGGGAAATTAAATCAAAGAATTAATGTAAATAGGTTACTGTCTTCCTCGATGTGTAAAGAAAAAATGTATATTTTTCGAGGGTGGTCTCCCATTAATCATAGATTTTAAATCTAAATTTCATGTCAAAACGATGCAATTTGCTTGCCGAAGATTTCAATTATGTCAATATTTATAAAACAACGTATAATAGCTAATTGCCAAGACCATTAATTGTACATTTTAATAATAGTATATATATTTAGATTTCCTACAACTGTATATATGCTGTATATCTAAATTTTATATCCTAATATACAAGAATTTTTGTAGATTGTAAATTTTGTTTAGTATTTTGGCCTATATGTTTTCGAGTTAAAATTGGTTTGTTTGCATGCAAGTATTATACCATTTTCCATCTTTCAAATACTTTTAATCTTGCTAGCATCTGACTATGTTTCCATTATCTTTCATAGTGTCATAGAACTGTAAATGGGACATTCAAAATCATATCAATGTGTAAGGATAACTTGGGTTAAAATACAACACCTTTAGGAAATAACAAGGCTCTATGTGAAATATACAACATATACATATATTGTATCCATGATACCAATTAACTTAGATCTGAGTGAGGATCTGCTTGCTCCTGTAGTTCTTGCATATCAAAATAAGGGTGAGGTATCGAAGTTTTGATAAATAATCATTTTGAAAGAGACATGAATGTAGAAGAGATATATTTCTTAATATGAGAGAAAATATATTAATGATGTCCAAATTTAAAATGAACTAAAATGTTCCGACAAAAATATGATGTAGATGGAGTATCTTAATATGAGAGAAAATATATCAATGATGTCCAAATTTAAAATGAACTAAAATGTTCTGAAAAAAATATGATGTAGATGGAGTATATATATAACAAAATTAATACTAGCTTGTATGCGGTGATTTTAATTTTGTTTTGAACAAATAAACAATCGTAAACTACGAATAGGATACTGATAAAATAACTTGATATGGATGATATACATAGAAAACAACACCCTGATAGTGAAAGATATACAGGGTGAGAATTGAGAATTGTATTACTACAAATCAGGCTCGTCTAGATTTGCTCAAAATCTTATAATTAGGTCATTTATATATAGTAAGCTTGCATGAATACTGTATACATTAGATTATTCCTCGCCATTATCTCTTAAATTCAGTTATATATACATCCGTAATTTAAAACGGCAAACTGTACACATGATTTTGACATTGGATAATTTTGAAAGAGCTTCATGTGCATTGATAGATAACTTGAATGATAATAAGAAATATTCTTATTGATAAGCATTGAAAATATCTTTAAGCCTGAACCCAATGGGCAATCTTAATTCAAATGTAACACGCAGTGCGTCCGACAACAGCTTGTTCAGTTGGGTAGTGGTTTACAGTCTAAGATTAAAGCTTTAATCGTGAGTATTAGTTACTTACATAGGCTGAAGAAGGGTGATATGTACCATTACGGCGCTGGTACACACTACCCTTAAGGGATCATGATATTTACGTATGAACTAATCTGGCTGAGTCAAACTTGTTTTAAGCTGACACGACGTTAATGCCTTGGGCTATCGGTTCCCCGCAATATTATGTTCACTTATGTAACCTATCGGCAGTTACAGACTGCCTAATCTAGTTTGCCTTAAGGCAGCCGAGAAAGAAAGATCTGATATGTTAGCGAAACTTAGAGTGCAGAATATAAGTAAGGTCAATATTATTCCTGATCATTCGAACAAGAGTATGCTAATTGCTAGCCGCCACAGAGTATAGGTTCATATAGGTCTAGATTAGGATAATGTATGGCATTAAGCCAATTCAGTGACAGTCCAAATTAATTTTTTTTTTTTTTTTTAGATATAGAGATAATCGTCTGTCCCTCCCATATTAGATCATTTGGCGATAACGAAATCCGGAATTGCTCCCTATTAGTGCTCCGACCCACCCCTTTCCCCTTAGTGTCCTATGCTCGGTTATAACCGGAACAAGGACGTTAAGCCCCATCAATCAATCAATCAATCATTCCTGATCATTGATCCGCACCTGGTAGTGCATTAAGATAGAGTATATATCGCAGGAGTTAATCCAGACATTGGATATTTAGATTCCCTTTTCAAAACAATTAATTAAAGTTTACTACTGCAGCTTTCTCTGTGCCACTAGAGTAGTCATTGTTTTTGTATTGGTGCTAAGTTGCCCTCCATTTATATCAACATTTCGGTTTTCCCTAAATTCTCTGCTGGAATGATATACATGTAGTTTCATTTTCATTTGTTTTCTTTTGGGGTGGTATTTACATTGCGTATACGGTATTAATTACAAATTTCATATGTACAAATGTTATCTACTTGCGGGACTTTCGTACTATCCTTTGAAACTAGGGGAAATTCAGCCGGGCAAACAAAACTTTTGATAATGAAAAATATGATCAACACCTGCAAATCTTTTGCTATAATATTAACGACCAAAAAATTTCAACCAAAACATGAAAATGAAAATAAAAGATAAAAGATACTTACAATTTCACTCACGGGTGGAACATGCGAAGCTGGAATAAATGCGTAAATTCGAGTTGTCATTTGACACTTTTTGAGAAAAGTGGGTAGTCCTGAAAAGGACTTTTAGGGTTGGGGGGTCAGTTACGACCAAACACTGAAAAGTGTTTACTTCTTGGCGGGCTTCTTGGCTGCTTTCTTAGCTGCGGGCTTTTTTGCTGCTGGTTTCTTTGCTGCTGGCTTCTTGGCTGCCTTCTTCGGAGTCTTGGCTTTTGGCTTGGCGGCAGGTTTCTTAGCTGCGGGCTTCTTGGCTTTCTTTGGGCTCTTTGCTTTCTTTTCGCCAGAGGCTTTCTTGGGTTTAGATGCTGCGGCCTTCTTTGGTTTCGTTACTTTCTTGGCTGCTGGTTTCTTGGCTGCCTTGGGCTTTTCTCCCAGTTTGAATGAGCCAGAAGCTCCGGTGCCTTTTACTTGCTTCAGTGTTCCCTTCTTTACGCTGCTTCTGAGCGCAAGTTTAACTCGGGTGTTGATCTTGGTAGTGTCATTACCAACCTTGAAGTTTTTCAGGATGTATTTGGTAATGGCGACTTTGGACGAGCCTCCTCTCTCCTTCAGGGATCCGATAGCTGAAGCAATCATAGCAGCATAAGTAGGATGGGCTGCTGGAACCTTAGGCTTGCTTGCCTTCTTTACTTTTTTAGCTGGAGATGCTGCTGCGGCGCTCATGGTGACGAGTTAGATATTCTTCCTTACCGAGGTATAAGCGAGAATGAGAAAAATTTTGAAATTCGGCTATTTACCCATTTTGCTCGAACCTCGTCGAAGACACCATGTATGCGGTCGGCTTTCAGCTGACTGTATTTTGTTATTACTCAGATTATGTGTTTCCTAACCTAACTTAAATGACATATAGTTCAATCATCAAAATATCTACAATTTTCAGCCTTAGAACTAAATCAAAGAATTTTGTTTGGAGATTTTAGATATTTCAATTAGAAAGGTTCAATTTTTCGGAGACTCATGTTAATAAGCTATTTTTAGTCGAAATTATGATTTTATATCCAGAAAGTTCCTGTACTGATTCGAATTTATCGTATATAATCTGTTACACCTATTGTTTTTGTTTCATTTTCTTGCAGAATACCTTTTTTTCTTTCGAAAGGTATATAAAACATGTATTATCATCTTCTCCATTCCTGGTAAAAACGCGATTCGATAAGGCGACAGAAACACAAACTTCGAACAGGCGCCATTTTTATGTGACCCGATCCTGTGGTAAATATATATACTGCGATCTTATAAATTCATTATATATGCCTCTTTATTCAAAGGTGTCAATAAAATTTAAAATTATATGTATAATGCAAATGTATACTTTCTGATGTTAAGGCTAATTTGAATATGGGAGTTATTTCCAAAACAAATAACACCATTAGTTAGATAGACCAGACGACTACCCTTCAATCTCAATCTCTTTTACTCTAGTTTATCCCTAGCTTCTACTTACTTTCCTCTCTTTTCTCATCCACTGAAAGCTGTAATAGTGGATTAAAACCCAACAAATTAAAATGTATTTAATTCTTATCTACGTAGATTTGTTAACAAAGAAACTTACAAAAACAATACTATATATATAGCTGCTATCTAGGTCATATTATTGTTTATCAAGACGAAATGAAGATTCATTCATTTGTATTTGTTATAAAAGATTTGAGATTTAAACACATAACGACTATATTATGTTTTCATTTAATAACACTTTAATTGATTTCTTATAAATATATTTTGAGATTGTCTGAATCTGGGGCATCAAAATCAATGTGATAACATGTACACATTATTACTCAGAGGATTCTCTTGGTATACGAACCAATATGTATTTATATATATGATGTACCTAACATGCCGTTTTATACACAAGATAGAAGAAAATAGAAGTTTTTACTGTCATGATAAAAATTCAAAGCATTATATTCTTAATTGTTTGATATACAAAAAAATATTCAATGTTGATGAATAAATATATCAAAAACATATATTAAGTCATGAAAACTAACATATTTTAGCAACACTTAACCGCACATTTTCAACGAATAAAGGAACAAAATTGATAATGATATATCTGAAATTCTCCAACAGCTTATCACTAAATAAATACTGAATACACTAAAAAAAAGATATGTTATTTTATTAATGTTCCATTTGTATTGCAGCTATATGTAGTAAAAGTTTAACCTTGCTTGTAACAATGATTTTTATCCGCTTAAAATATTTTTAAGCCAATAACCCAAAAAATAAAATAAAGTAAATAAAATAAATACTGAATACACTAAAAAAAAGATATGTTATTTTATTAATGTTCCATTTGTATTGCAGCTATATGTAGTAAAAGTTTAACCTTGCTTGTAACAATGATTTTTATCCGCTTAAAATATTTTTAAGCCAATAACCCAAAAAATAAAATAAAAAAATAAAAAATTACATCGGCGTCTGTAACGTCGCTTTTGATTGGCTGATACAGCGGCATTAAAAATTGTTAGAAAAGAGTCCATCAATAAAAGTGGATTTCTGCAGAGATTGTATACAGTTAAATATAATTCAAATAATTGACATGAATAGTTTTTAATAACATGGATCTTTAACACTAACAAACTAATATAACCATTTCAGATAACTATTATCAGGGACAAACATAGAATACCACTATTACTATAAAAGCAGACATAGGTGAAATTGAATCTATATTTTAACAGAGGTCTGCTATTTGACGTTAAATTAAGCGAACTTTTATAAAATTGTTTGCAATTAAACTTGATCAAGAAATGTAAATGTATTCAGCTTTTAATTAATTCAATAATGAAAAAAATCGGATTAGTGCTTTTTGAGAAAAATAAACTATATTTGATGCAAAATTAAAACAAAAACAAAAACAAAAAAACAACAACTTTTTACCAAAAATATGTTTAAAAAATTGGAAGAGCATCCGTGGAATTTATTAAGCTTTTTACTAATTCAAAAATGAAAAAGATTGGACGAGTATTTTTGGAGAAGAGTGCTCCACAATAAGGTAGTATGTTTCGAAAATATTTGATATTTACTATGAACAGTAAGCGGACATTATGTAAAATCAGTAATTATTTATGTAAAATTTCAGCAATTTGCTCCAAATCATTTCCTAGAAAAACTCAATCGGTGCACGTGAATTTATTAAGCTTTTTGCATATTCAAAAATTGAAACGATTGGACGAGAATATTTTTGAGAAAAGTGGTTCATAATAAGGTAGTATAGATTTAAACATATTTTAATGCGTTAATGAAGCAAACGGATCGGGCACAACTTATTTCCGCATTACAAATTCACAATGCATATTGCATAAATTAAGAAATACCACAATGAATAAAAAAAAAATGTCCTACAATAAATGTAATAATACTAGATGATCAGCGTAAATGTATATCCCAAAAACGAAACTAATGCTGCATTCATTGTAATGCTCATTCATAAAAATTAGATGTAGTGCTTACTTCAACTGAAAGAATTTCATTTTCTAGGATTTTCCTGACTTTCGTCTCTATCATTTGATTACTTTCGGAGTTCCACTTTGATTTTCCTGACTTCTCTATCATGTCATTACTTTAGTATAGTTCCACTTTGATTTTCATGATTTCACTTTCTATCAACTGGTAAGTCATATAATTATTTTCCTGGCTTCCTTTTCTCTCAACTGGTAAGTCATATAATTATTTTCTTGACTTCCTTTTCTCTCAACTGGTAAGTCATATAATTATTTTCCTGACTTCCTTTTCTATCATATTTAAGTCACATCTTGATTTTCCTGACTTCTTTTTCTATCATTGTTTACATTAGTAACATTAGTACAAATGTAGTTCCATCTTGATTTTCCTGGCTTGCCTTTCTATCATTTGTTTAGCCATATAATGATTTTTCCGACTTTCAGAGAAACGACTCTCAGGTTGACTTAATGAATCAAATACAGATATTGAGGATTGTGTTCCTCCAACTCAGCTATTTGACTTAATATCGTAGTGATAATGATTATCTGCTGATTTTCTAAAATACCATTTCTCGCGTAATATTCAAAGTAAGCGACAGTTTAATACTTGTTCCCATTACACATCATATAGTGATATCAATTAAAACTGACGTTGATTTATTGAGGAAATATCCTTAATTCCTATGCATTTAAACAAAAACACATTACAACACTAGAAGAACGAAACAGCTATATCATGCAGTTACATAATATATAAGTATCCATTATTTGCTCTTTCTACTGTATCTTTTAATGAAACTGATAATCACTTAAAATTTTATGTCTTTTATAGAATAATTAAAAATACCTTCTAATACATTGGTCCCGTTTGGAATATCTACCACAGTAAATTTAATAACTTTCTATGTTAAGACGGTAAGAATTGTATTTCACATTTCTTTGTAAATTGAGGAAGCAAGTTTGTAATCATTGGTTAAAATGCATCACTGCAATTTTATCATCATCCCATATTATGAAATCGTAGGGACCAGTAGAAACCATCAAAATCAAGTAGTATACTTTATAGCCTTTAGGATGTTGAATAATCACTTCATTTCCTCAAAGTAATTGTAAAAAACAATACTGTGAATTGTCGAAATCAAATGGTGAACGTGGAAGTAGGATGGAGGTAGCCCAATTAATATTTTTTACACAGAATTAATTTTAAATATTCCGAATATAACTGAAGTTTCAGATTTAATTATAGAATTATAGAATCAATTGGTCTATGAATGTTTAAATATTTCAGTATTTTTATAGCTTATAATACAAAAGCTACTGACTAAGACAACATTATATCCCCCTCCCCCCCCCCAATTAAAAAAAAAAGAAAAGAAAAAACAGAAGAGATATTGTGGATGTATTGTAAAAACACATTATATAAGAAATACAAGAGCAAGAAAACTAGTAGCCCTGATCAGATGACAAAAAAACAAAACAACCAAAATTGTAAATATATCTGATATGCTTGCACAGAAAAAGAAGGGTTGCTTTAGACATTTGAAAGATACTCTACGCAAATCTAAATTTTCAGGTATCGCGTGTGTCTAATATGTTTCATGATTAGAAGTGACACTTAAGATAATGAAGAATTTTAACATAGCAATCACAGTCTGTATAAGAGATATCTACTTAAAAACTATGGAAACATCTACAATTTATCTTTACCCGTGAAAATATCTCAGAATAAATTCTAACGTGTTATTTTAGTCCCTGAAAACGAGATCACTGGTTTTTTGTTAATGTTTTTTTTTTTTTTTTTTGCTTTTTCAATGCAATTCAACTATATGGTTATAATACACAATACACAAACGTTAGTGATCACATTCTAAACAGATTGACCATATATGTGTTTAACAAAGGGGTTAGAAAATCTGGTCTTCTCCCAAGAAGGTTCCGGTATGGATACAGCAGTAACACAATGGATAATCTTCCACACACAGTTAAAATGCTGAAAGGTACTTGTTACAAGAAGTTAGTTTAAACAATATTTTATTCATTACTCAAAATACTCAATACATAAACAAATATTTTCATAGTATTAGAAAACAAGCTTTGAGCTTTATACAAGAAGTTATACAATTAGAAAAGAACTCATTTATCAATATGTAATTATTTTACTTATAAACAGCAGGGACGTACATACATGGATATATCGGGAAACTCAATATGTGACTTAACAACTGGTAGAAAGGGAAGTCGCGAAAATCAAGATGTGACTTAACAAAAAACATGATTGCATGCTGTTAAGAGGTAACTAAATGTGGGATCATACCTTTTCTCCTCTTTCTTAACAACTTTCTTTTTGATAATGTCTCCCTTGACGCTACCGCACTTTTGGCCTTTAACTGAGCGGTTGCCCTTGTGAGGAAGGCATTTTGGGCTCTGTTCCATGGCCGAAACATATACCACAGAGTCTATAAAGATTACAGTTGCTAACTCCTGCTTAATGCTCGGTATTTTGGGAGTGGAACGACTTGTTCGCCCGTTGTCAGTAATGTGGCCGGTTGGGGTGTCCTGCTGGGTGTCTTCGCCAGTATGCTTCAGTGAGGTAGAAGAAACCGCAGCCTCACAAAACACATTCGTCGCATGCATGCATTGCGCACACATGAGAAACTGTCCTCAAATGGCCTTAGCTGTCGATAGGATGTTAAACCAAACAACATTAAAGGTGTTAAAATCCAGAATAGAACGGTTCCAACAAGATAACCCCCACAATTTAATACATTTAGATATGAGATATTTTAACACCGAGCCTGGGTGTTTGGCGATTTAATGAATGGGTTTCCTGATGGCTTTCACTATTTAACATTTCTGAGAGTGGCCTCCCTTTAATCGTGGTGATTTACCTGAAGGCATGTTAAAAAATATACATTATCTGGACATATATATTATGTACAAGTAAAGTAATCACGATGATTAATTGTACAATATTTATAAATTAACCAGATGGCGGATAGTTGTAAGCTGATGTAGCTACAAAAGATTTAGAAGATGCACAGTAATAATATACTATATGTTAATATTCTTATTGGAAATGGCTGTGAAGCAAATCTCGACAGAGTTATCGTGAGCTGAACCAGTTACAGGGGGTAACCGGCAGAAGGACTGGGCATCACGTCAGGCGGGACAAAATAAACGAAATGATTGATTATACTTTTAACAACTGAACAAGTTTATATGACCATTGTTGGTTCCAGTACTACTTTTTTTTAACATTTTAAAGTAGATTTACGTCAATTGGACATATTAGAATAAAATGGAACTCTCTTCTACCAAATTCAGGTTACAATAAGCACATAATCTGATGAGACGATAAACGAAATTAAGATATCATTCGGGTATAAATCATCTTCGCTAGTTAAGGAATAGATTTTGTGAAATAATACTGCAGAGTAAAATAATCCCCTTATGGGATGTTGTTAGATGTTCATGTAACGTAGTGAGAATGACATCTAGATTTTAATTAGATTGAAAATAATCTAGATTTTGTACAAATAACATTTGACGAACTTTCAATTAACTCATTCCGTATTTGTATCAAAATTGTATCTGTAAAGCCTTGCTTTAATATGTGTAGAAAATCTACCAACTGAAAAAATCCAACGCTCTGACTTAACCATCCTAACAGAAAAACCAGTAGACAACAGTAAATTGCTAGTCTACAGCGTCTGTAATTGCATTTCATCATACCTTCTGTTTTAAGTTTACAATTACAATTACAAAGGGCATGTTGCAGCTGAAATAAAAATGCGTATATTCAAGATGTCAATAGACACTTTTTGAGAAAAGTGGGTAGTCCTGAAAAGGGTTGGGCGGTCAATTACGACCAAATGCAGAGAAGTGTTTACTTCTTTGCAGGTTTTTTTTAAGCTGCGGCCTTCTTTGCTGCAGGCTTGTTAGCTGCTGGCTTAAAAAAAATAACACTTGTCATAATTTCTTTGTTTTTAAAGCAAATAAACCACCATATACCTTATTTCGTTTCAGTTTTCTATATATGATCAGGGAAAAATCATTCCCCATAAAATACAGGAGCAGGGAGAAATCATTCCACATAAAATACAGGATCCGGGAGAAATCCTTCCACATAAAATACAGGATCAGGGAGAAATCATTCCTAATAAAATACAGGATCAGGGAGAAATCATTCCACATAAATACAGGATCAGGGAGAAATCATTCCACATAAAATACAGGATCAGGGAGAAATCATTCCACATAAAATACAGGATCAGGGAGAAATCATTCCACATAAATACAGGATCAGGGAGAAATCATTCCACATAAAATACAGGATCAGGGAGAAATCATTCCACATAAAATACAGGATCAGGGAGAAATCATTCCACATAAGATACAGGATCAGGGAGAAATCATTCCACATAAGATACAGGATCAGGGAGAAATCATTCCACATAAAATTCCTCTGCCGGCTTATCAAAAGCAAAAGTAAAGTACCATTTATCGAATAACTTGGTAACAGATTGCATGTTTCCCGGTATCTAAAAAATGTTCGTCTTGTGGGATGGCAGGTAACATTCTGTGGTAAAAGAAGATATAGTAGATCTTCAATGGACATCAGATATGTAGGTAAAACAATTCAAATTCTATGGATCTGAATTATTGAGTATCTTCTACACAATAACTGCCCGACTGTATGTAATTCGTTTACTAAAAGGCAACCATGTTAGGTGTTTGTATATTGGTGTAGCAAAATACAGTTAAGTTAATTATTAAAATTGTATCTAGAGGGTGGGGTGTTCTGCTGGGTGTCTCCTGTGGTATGATTCAGTGAGATAGCACTATTAAACCAAACATAGCCGATGTGACAGGGAAGAAAACCCGAGGGTTTGTTGTGACTTCGAGGAGGGAATAACGTAAGCAAATGAAATGGAATTGTGGGATGTCCTCTCAGAAGGCAGTTTGGTTTGGTTTGGTTTATTTTGTTTAACGTCCAATTAACAGCTAAGGTCATTTAAGGACAGCCTCCCGTGCGTGCGACATGTATGCGTGTGATGAGTGTGTATGTGTGTTTTGGGAGGCTGTGGTATGTTCGTGTTAAGTCTCCTTGTGATAGGCCGGATCTTTTGCCGATTTAGAGTGCTACCTCACTGAAGCATACTGCCAAAGACACCCAGCAGCACACTCCACCCGGTCACATTATACTGACAACGGGCGAACCAGTCGTCCCACTCCTAATTTGCTGAGCGCTAAGCTGAAGGCAGCAAGTCGTTATCACATGTTATTTCCCCTGGCATACACCATACATTAAAAACCGTGAACGGTGATGTGAAGAGGTCTACTTCGTGTGTACGTTTGGTCTGATGCCGACTTTATACTGCTGTCTCACTGAAGAATGTGTGTACATGGATAAGTATGAAAATTACGATTTCAACACAGAAATTAGGTACAGAATAAAAATTTATTACATAAACATTGACAGACATCTCAGCAGGAAGATTTTCTAAATTTTTATAAAAATATAAAGATGTCTTAAACGTACTTTTCCGGGTTGTATGTTATTCAATATAAATGTTTATTATGTTAAAACACGCACATTGTCATAACATGGTTTAACCTAAATTCTTTTTATTAACAATTTAGTACGAAAAATGCAACGGGCAAATCACATTACATCATGATATACAGATAAATAAATTTACGTTGATGTATAGAACTGAAGAATGCAAGAAAAGATTAATTATATATACATGTTAATAGATGTTTTAATTAAACGCAAAGAGTCATTTTTGAATTACATCATAAAGGATTTAAAACACAGGGAATCTGCGCCATTGCCTAACGAGGCCGGAAATCGTTTCACGCTTTCCATGGAAGATAACATCCGATGAAAATAGCGATAATTCACGAACATCGTTTAACCTGTAATAGAAGGCTGTCTGTTTCTACATTAAGCTCAGTCACGTGACCATAACTTTCAAAATCGTGAATTATTCGGTAGCAACTCTTGGTGATGTTGCTCTTGCAAGAAAGTTAGTTTCGTATAAAAGTATTCAGTGTCCTACAGACGCTTAGAAGCATTTACGATGAACAATGCTTGGGCCAGATTCGTCATATTCCTGCTTGCTGATCCACATCTGCTGGAAGGTGGACAGAGAAGCCAATATGGATCCACCAATCCAGACGGAATATTTTCTCTCTGGTGGAGCAATGATCTTGATTTTCATGGTTGGGGGTGCCAGAGCAGTGATTTCTTTCTGCATCCGGTCAGCTAAACCAGGGAACATGGTACTTCCGCCGGAAAGAACGGTGTTTGCGTAAAGGTCTTTACGAATGTCGACATCACATTTCATTATGCTGTTATATGCTGTCTCGTGAATTCCGGAACTCTCCATTCCCAAGAATGATGGCTGCAACAGCGCTTCGCAACACCTGAATCTTTCGTTTCCAATAGTGATGACCTGGCCATCGGGCAATTCGTAGCTTTTCTCAAGACTTGAAGACGAAGCAGCCGTCTGCAATTCCTGGTCGAAATCTAACGCCACATATGCCAATTTCTCCTTTATATCTCTGACGATTTCTCTCTCGGCTGTTGTTGTAAACGAGTACCCACGTTCCGTAAGGATCTTCATGAGATAGTCCGTGAGATCTCGTCCAGCGAGATCTAATCTCAAGATTGCATGAGGGAGAGCGTAACCTTCATAGATTGGCACAGTATGGCTGACACCATCCCCAGAATCCAGAACGATACCTGTAGTACGACCGGAAGCGTATAGGGAGAGGACAGCCTGAATGGCGACGTACATGGCGGGCGAGTTGAAGGTCTCGAACATGATCTGAGTCATCTTCTCCCTGTTGGCCTTGGGGTTGAGGGGAGCCTCTGTCAGGAGGACGGGGTGTTCCTCTGGAGCCACACGGAGCTCGTTGTAGAAGGTATGATGCCAGATCTTCTCCATGTCGTCCCAGTTTGTGACGATGCCGTGTTCAATGGGGTACTTGAGCGTGAGGATTCCTCTCTTGCTCTGGGCCTCGTCACCGACATAGCTATCCTTCTGTCCCATACCAACCATCACACCCTGAAAGTAAAAAAGTTGTCAAATAATGACCAAATAGACTCTCGGAAATTGCATTTATTGACGGTACTGTCAGATTCTGGGATTCGGGACCATGGACTTATGGATTATTTAGTATAGCTATAAAGGTAATATTAAAAAAAAAAATGTCAGAGCACTATTGAGGGACCACAATTACTCAGTTGTGTAGGTATCGGAAAGTGCCTCCTTAATTGAAAACCCAGAGGGTGTGGATGAAGGGCCAAGTTCTATGTTGATGTAACACCGGACAGTGCCACCTTAGGGGAAGATCTTAGGTGCGCGGTTCGATCCCTAATCTGGGCGGTTTGTGTTTCTCAGGGAGCTGGGTTCATGGACTTTCTTGTTTTATTTATTTTTGTGGACAAGTCCCTTTACTCCAATTGCCTAGATAGCATTTGTAGGGCCTACCAGGAAACAACAACAAAATGAGATGTGAAACCAGCCCGTAATACTAACGAAAATCGATAAAATAGAGGAAATATTATTTCAATAAAAGATTGATGTCAATAGATCCCATCAGACAGCACAATGAGATTAAGACCAGAAGTTTCCGAATGGTGAGCGTTGCCTTCATCGTCGACACTAGCCATATGTGTTCAGTATGACATAAATTTGCATGCCTTTGTGGGTCGAGTCATTATAGGACGATTTAATTGTGTATTGATTAGAATGTATACACGCGTGAGCCAAACTAATTGTGTATCATTTTAATTTTCTACATTGGTAATTAATAGTGTTTGAATGGATAGGAGAATGGTTATCAAAGAACGCCACGCTGACACGTGTAACATCCGTGAGCACATTCAGTTTCTCCCAGTGTGCATTGCGCAAGGAACCTCGAGGAGGTTTCCATCGTGTGACTCAAGCCACATCGATCAGCTGTTTCCGTTCATACAAGTCACATTGCCATATATGGCTATTTTTGTTTTGCAAATACAACATTATTTGTATGACTGGGGAATACCCGGAAGACATAATAGCTTAATAGTTTGGATAGTTAATTAATTACAATATGCAAATGTCTCATTTTCAAAAAAAAAGAAAAAAAGTACAATATGCAAATGTCTCATTTAAAAAAAAGGAAAGATTTTTTTTCTCCTATACTCTCGACAGGAAGTCTAGCTTTCATACCATTATCATATTATCACTAAAACGAAGAGGATTTTGTTTTTGTTTTTGCTTAAACCACGCAAGTACTGGGATTAATATTTTCGTATGTTGTTCAGTGAAGTAGTCACTAACTACTACAAGGAATCCCCGCCTTAAATGACCATGGTTCTTCACAATGCGATAAACCCATCAAGCAAACAAATTGGCGTTTTTGGCATGTTGAAGATTTGATTCGAGCAGCATTACAAAATTTGACCGTTCATATCCTGATACACCTTATATTATATATATATATTTTACATCACGTAGCTTGATTTAAAGAATCAATAAATACGTAACAATTGACTCCAGATTGTTTTTAATAATAAAAAGTTTATTATTTATTTATCTATTTATTTATTTTGTTGTTGTCCCTTTTGAGAAAATTAACCCATAACAGTATCAGTATAAATATCCACACCAAGTTATGACTTTTTTGTATAAAGTTGAGAATTTTTTAAGAGTTTTTGTAGAAATACCTGATGTCTAGGGCGTCCAACTATGGATGGAAACACTGCACGTGGAGCGTCATCCCCAGCGAACCCCGCTTTACACATTCCGGACCCATTGTCCACTACCAATGCGGCGACTTCGTCATCCATAGCGATTGAATCGTTTGGTCAAAAATCTGATTTTGCTGAGAAAGGTTACGTGCTCTCTCCTTTAGCTCCAAGTATAACTGAATACGAAACTTCCAAGTTCTTATAATTTAAACGCTGCTCTGCTTCCATGTGTCATATCCAGAGCCTCGTTGTTGCTATGACCATATTCGGGAGAGTTAGATTTGCCATATAAGGAAATCTACGTTTAGTAACGTTTTTGATAATATTCTGGATTAAATTCCCCCTCACGCTTAACTGTACCAAGACAATAAACTTAATCGATTAAACACTTATTTATTTATTGTATAAATAATCAATCGTGGTGTATTCAATTGTCGCGTGGCGCTATATTAAGCATCAATTCGATGTTTGTATGCGTTTCATCAGGGATATATACGTCCCTGGTTTCATCGCTGTTGATTTTAATGGCAAACGCCACGTGTATCCGATTCTCTTTCCCGTGGTTCGCAATAGAGAATGTGATCATATTACTAGTAATGTAATTATAATTAGTAGTATTTCCACACGATACCAGTAAAAAATAGATTTACATAGAGTTGACATATATTTTCTTAATATTCCACAGGGATGCCGCGCCCTTAAGTAGCATGCGATGTTATTTATTTTTATTTTATTTGTTTTTTAATTTAATTTAATTTATTTATTATTTTGTTTTGTGTCTTTATGTTAATATTTATACGATAAATACAATGCCCCTCTGTTAAAATATATCTCTAACAATGTGATCTTGATAATAATTGTCATAAAGTTGGCGACTGATTGTAGTAAATATAGATGTTTATATATGCCATTTCGTTGTAACGAAAATCAATTGTCTTTTTTTCTGAGTGTCGTCTTTTCCGAGCAAAAAATCCGTTGTTATCTGACATATTTCGTAGCCTGTCATCGTTGTTATTCTTCCAGTCGGAAGTCATAACGACATTTTCGACATTTTCGATTGATCTGTCAATCCAATTTTTCCATCCGTCGCTGCGAAAATGCGACAATTATTGGTATTTCGCATAAACGAAAAATCGAAACAGGAGGGCCGCGGTGGCCGAGTGGTTAAGGTGTCCCGACACTTTATCACTAGCTCTCCACCTCTGGGTTGCGAGTTCGAAGCCTACGTGGGGCAGATGCCAGGTACTGACTGTAGGCCGGTGGTTTTTCTCCGGGTACTCCGGCTTTCCTCCAACTCCAAAACCTGGCACGTCCTTAAATGACCCTGGCAGTTTATAGGACGTTAAACAAAAACAAACCAAACCATTAACGAAAAAAACGAAACAACGAAGTATAGCTTTGACACGTGTACAAAACCTGACAATGCTACAATATAGCGGTGACATACTTCAGCCAAAAAATATTTTTCTAAGTGTACAAAGGGGTCGTTCATATGGATTGCAGATCTCATGATCATTTTATCCGGAAACTGTTTTCATCAACTATGAAAACATTTAAATGTGTTCACATCAGTGTTGACTGACACTGGATTGTATTAGTCAATAATTCAAAGCATGTGCTTTCTGTCCCATGGATGAGACCTCAGTATACATTGTAGTTTATCATGGGATGAGTAAACAGGAAAACGGACACTACTTCTCCGGATGCTGCGAACATCCGAACAATTGAAACACGCGGGCGATCCGCGAAATCCTGTTCGGAAATGAAAATATACAAGTGTACCGTTTCCCACTTCTGTAGGCTTAATGTATATTCATTGTGATAATTCTGGCATTAGAAATTGGTGATGGATTTTTATTTATGTATACATTCCAGAAATAAATTTTGTTGTATAAATGGCCGCCCATTTTTTTCGGGGCTAAATTCGAAGAGAAATAATGATACACGCACGCCTCCATCCAAGCGAAAAATTATGAATATGAGGCTGGATATGACGTGTTCACACTGGGCGACACTCAACTTATTGGCGATATTTCCGGTCCGTATTTGCACAAAATATTTTCTCTAGGTGCCACGAAATACCCATTTTAATATAAACAAATACATTTATATATATATATATATATCTCCCATATTAGTTACCCCTCATCTCACGCACATACCGGTATACATTGATTTATGCGGGAGCGCATCAATTTCCGCATACGGATATGTTGTCAAGATCGACACCAATCTTATAATATACATCAAGCGTCTCGTCGACATTAAATGCTTAAAAAGCTTTCGATGTAAGCGTCACAGTGACCCTTTTTAATAACAAATTCCAACATGGCGTCTTTTGTGAGCTGTGCACGCCGGTTGTGTCTAAATTTGTCTGTAATTCATAAGCCAGTCGTACTTCCATCTTCATTGTTTGACAGACATATTTCAACAACGACCTGTTTAAATCTGAGGGAAAGTAAGTTGGTATTGATTGCAAAAAATTATATTTTATTAATGTTTCTTGATGACCTCTGTGGGATCAGTAAATGCCATTTGCAATGTTGTATCTTGTATGTCTTACGATTCCCCCAATTGGCTTCATTACGAGGCATGTTATGTTTTTAATATCTAAATGACCATGTTGTTTGAACATTTTGTTTTCATGTCCACAAGTGTTTCCTTGTACAGTCTAGAGATATCTAACAAATTCGGATTATAAAGCCTACTGATTTAGACATAGCCCGAGTTCCCTCTGGCCCTGACACCATGTCTGGTGTATGGGGCTAAAGGAAACTCGGGCTATTATATGCATTCATAAACTTCATAAACACATTGATCATATTTCCGCTCATGTATATTCGAATTATGAGTTTCTCACTGAAGGTTTTACCTAGTCTTATATTAACACTGGTATTTATAAAATACTAGCCACAATTCACTGCTCGGCTAGGAAGAATCTCTCTTGAGCTAGATTGGTTAAGACTAGTAATCAAGAGGTAATCCAGATGTCTTGTGCTCTGTTACATCGGTACCCACATAGGGTCTTGGGAATTAGATGTAGTGTTACTTGTGAAAGCATCAGTGTAACCCCTGGAAACTCTTGGACAAGATCTTTACACGAAGAAGGGGTATGTAACCGTGGTAAATAGTAAAATACTAGCTGCAATTTACCGCTTGGCTAGAGAGAAGTTATATTTGGTTTGATCGGTTCAGCCTAAGACTAGAGGTCCCTGGTTCGATCTCTACCGGGAGTGGTGATTAGAATTTAATTAATCATGCACTCTGTTACATTGATTTACTGATTTATGTTTGTTTTATTTTTTTCAGTAAAAGAAACAGTAGATGGTGACACACTAATTGTAAGTAATAAATAATTAAGGAAATCATCTATAATTAGTTGATTAAATAAAAGTTCAATTGGTGCATAAACAACAAAAGTTCTAACACTTACTACTTTTACACAGCAGATTTAAAAGGTTTGGATTTTCCCTGTTTACACAGTGTCAGTTTTACAAGAGATTTTATTAGCCCACCATCATCAGATATAGGGCTACTCAAATCACTCTGCATCCGTGGTCTGTCATCCGTCAGTCCCTCTGTAAACAATTCTTGTTACCGATATTTCTCAGAACGTTCTGAAGGGATCTTTCTCAAACTTCATATGTAAGTCAGTGGCGTAGATAGACCTGTTTTGATGTGTACGCAGATGTGGTGGTGGGGAGGGGGTATGGGAGTGTTGGGTCTCCCTGAGGAGAAAATTTGATTTTCATAGGCCTTTCAAGCACTTTAATGTGTTTTAGTGCCAATTTTCTGATAGAATAAAATAAAGAACAATTACTAATTGTAATGGGAAACATTTATAGAAGTCCCCCAAATGACCCTGCAGTCGAACTGCTGTTTTCGCCATCCCTCAAAACCATTAAACACTAATTTTCAACAAAATTGAATAATATTTAGATTTGGACAAATCCGAGCCTAGTAAATGACAAGCATTCTGTTCGAATGTGAAAGTGAGGTTACGAGAGTGATCGTTGTCCCATGATGTATCTAGATACCAAGTTGCAGCAAAATCTGACAATATCATGAAGAAAAAGAAGAATGTATTCGCGTAGTTGCATTGTTAACTTACTATCCATGTGTTTGTCATCAGGGGCAACTTAATGTTGTCGTTATTAGTTATTCGCAGTTATTCATTCCTCTATCACACTATGTCGGAGTATTCTGGTATTTTCGGATTAGGCGCGGGGGCCACGTCCATAAAAGGATCCAAAAAATGATACCTTTACCGCTCTGTCAGAAACACAAAGAAAATCTCTTTGACTAGCTTTAAAAAGCTTTCTATCTTTTGGCTAGTACCTGCCGCTTTCTTCATTTTCAAATTATGTCTACATGTTAACTTTCTCAATACTCGGTATTCTAAAAATGTTTTTGTTTTTTTGTTTTGAAAATTATGTGTACGCACTTGCGTACCCGCGTATAGGAAGCTACGCCCCTGTAAGTTCCCCTTGATACCTAGTAATGCATATTGCATTTTGGAACTGATAAGAAAAAAACATGGCTGACGGATTTTGACAATTGCAGTTTGTTATTGCTATTTCTCAGACAATTTTGAAGGGACCTTTCTCATATTTCATATGCAAGTTCCCCTTGATCCCTGGTTGTGCATAGTGCATTTTGGGACGGCTAAGAAAACAGCATGGCCAAAAAGCAGCCATCTTGGATTTAGACAATTGAAGGTTGTTATCGCTATTTCCAGTACAAAAGGGATCTTTCTCCAATTTCATATGTATGTTTCCTTTGGTCCCTTGTTATGCATATTGCATTTTGGGACCGATTGGAAAACAACATGGCCCACAGTCTGAGTGAATTAGACACTTGGAAGGGTAGGACTAAATTCCGAAACGTCATAGGTGTCAAAATAGTTTGCACCTGACCAAATTCCGAAAAGTCACAGGAGTTCAATAGTTCGCACGCGTCCGTGCAAGTAATTTTAGCTGTGCAATAGTTCAAAATATAACTTATGTGAATAGTTAAGGAAAATCAAACGCATTATGTAATAAATCTCTATATGGCATTCGACAGGTTAATATTCTTCTGTTTCATGGTACTCTTATTGAATTATAGAACAGGAAACAGACAGATATTGTTGTTTGGCCTCATAATTATTTTTGTGTCTGATGATTATGTTATAGGTTGAAGCGGAACGATTGGAGTCGGATAGAACAGATAATTTGATTTGTATTGATAAACCAGAAAATGGCTGTACCCTGTGTGGATTTGATGTCAAGTACACAGTAAGTTTACCATTAACTGTTATCTCTAAGAGGTATATATTGGGTAAGACTTATAATTGTGTTTCTTTCACTACTGATCAAATTTCTGAACTCAAGTTTTATTTCAACTTCAAATTATAACTGTTAAAATTAAGAAATCCTACCTTTTTACCGAGATTTATTAAAACCAAAATTTGAAAAAAAAATACAAATGTATCCAATAGTTTATCTCCCTTTTTGTATAATTTTGATTTATCTCCACTTTTGAGTTATCTTCCCTTGTCAGACTGGTAATAATTGTTTATTGTTGAGTATTCTCCCTTTGCAGGATGTGCTAATTATCAGTCAATTTGTAAACAAAAATGGTCAGATCCTGCCTCGCTGGGTGACTGGTCTTTGTGGTAATCAACAGTCAAAGATGAAACAAAACCTCCACAAGGCTCAACGAGCAGGTGAGTCGCAGAGAAAAGCGTACATATTTTAAAAGAAATCTCATTTTAGTGGTTTCTGTGCAGGGCAGGAAAAATGTCCATTGGCCCAGATCCTGTAGAATTGGTCAGCAGGCAGGTACATTTTGATGACTGTTTGCCTGATTGGCAAATGCAAATTTTTTTGTAACTTACATACCATATACTATTTCTGAAGTAAATAAGTAATGTGGCAGCGTTTATCCTGGCCATTTCTGGAAGTTGCCACCTTGGCCGCAATAGCTCAGTCAGTTAGAGCATTGAACCTCACACCTTGGATCTTCACCTGAGGTTACATGGCCAGCACTCTAACTGACTTCACATGTTTAAAGATTTTAATTTTTACAAAGTATTGAGTTTCGTAAATTGCATTCGGACAGTTGGTTGGAAATTTGTGCCAAGTTCCTGTACATATCAGTAGTAGAAAGTTTGCTTCAGTAATCTCAATAAAGCTTGAACATTTTTTTGGTTTCTCAGTTGACGCTTTACGACAGTTGACTCTAAAAATCTTAAATCCAAATTAAGACCAGAAAATTGTCGAACATGTCAAGATCCTTCTAAAATATCCTATTACCTACATTTGGTTTTTCCAGTTTATGAAAACAGTTAATCAAGTAAAAATTTTCTATCCTACTGCTTTGAATTTTTTTTTGGAGGGTGAACCTAAATAGTTTTGGTGGGGCCGCTTTCTTTTACAACAATGAAAACCCATGTTATAAATTAAGATGTCTTTATTTTCTCTTTGTAGGTTTAATGCCTAATTTGAGACCACCTCGTAATGATGGCAAAGAAAGGATTAGTAATATGTCGACCTACAAGTGGAAACAGTATAAAGTTTACTATGAAGATAAAGACAGAGTTCACATAGAATGATTCATTGGAGTGGAAAGTGTGAAAAAAATATATACATGTATAGGTAATGACAAATATTGAAACAGGCTTCCATGAAAGATATTGAAAAAAAATATTCATGAAAAATGTTTTTTCGTTAATTTACTTTCAGATAATTTTATGGTAAACAAAATTTTGCAGAAAGTTTAGGTTGAAAAGCAAACAGATTTAAACATCCTGGCCTGAATGGTAATTGGGAATGTCTAAGAATTACTTTATAAAATGTATTTTCCAAAATACATTGAGAGCACAGAACAGGATTTTCTAGATTTTGAGTAACAGCTACACATACAAGTACAACACTATTGAAAACAAGCTATTATTTCCAAAAAATACTGCAGTTGTAAGTGAAATATGAACTGAACTGGAAATATCCATGTGATGACAAAATAAGCCCAGTCAGTCTTAGGTTTAAAACAGGAAAACTGGAGATTTCCATTTTAGAAAATCTTTCAAAACAGGAGATATTGTTTGTTTAAGTTGTTTTTCATGCTTAAATAACCTATCTTCTCAACTATAATAACTGACATCAACTCCACAGGGGCTTGGCACGATTTTCCAAATGATAGTCCATATATATATGTATATAGTATCAAGGGTAGTAACTACAAAGAGGGGGAAGACGAACGTATTTTAAAAAAAAATAATTTGTCGTATTCTGCGGGTCAAAAATCTTAGTGACACATACATTACATTAAAGAGAAATGTTTTATCTTTCCAATGAGTGTTCGATGAACAAAATTGGCCAAGTATTATCCAAGTTATGACCTGACGAATTCGGAAATAGATACTGAAATGGCTAGGTCGGAATCTCCCTGTCCGGTTGAATAGTCGCCTCGCCTCTAATGGGTACCTCAATAACCATTCAGAAATCGAAAAATCGACGCTTGCAGCGGTATACAGTAACCATAACTATGTCAATATAGGATGTCGGTTGGTTATGTTATCAGTCATGTGCCGTAGCCAATTCCATATTACATCACCGAGCTTACCGTCAGCAAAAAGAACCACCATCTTTCCCTTCATTCGGAACGCTTCTTGGCTGTACGACCACTGTAACGACATAAACAAAGTCACGAAAGGTTAGGGAAAGATGGCGGTTCTTTTTGCTGACGGTAAGCTCGGTGATGTAATATGGAATTGGCTACGGCACATGACGGATAACATAACCAACCGACATCCTGTATTGACATAGTTATGGTTACTGTATACCGCTGCAAGCGTCGATTTTTCGATTTCTGAATGGTTATTGAGGTACCCATTAGAGGCGAGGCGACTATTCAACCGGACAGGGAGATTCCGACCTAGCCATTTCAGTATCTATTTCCAAATTCGTCAGGTCATAACTTGGATAATACTTGGCCAATTTTGTTCATCGAACACTCATTGGAAAGATAAAACATTTCTCTTTAATGTAATGTATGTGTCACTAAGATTTTTGACCCGCAGAATACGACAAATTATTTTTTTTTAAATACGTTCGTCTTCCCCCTCTTTGTAGTTACTACCCTTGATACTACATACATATATATATGGACTATCATTTGGAAAATCGTGCCAAGCCCCTGTGATCAACTCTATATGTAATACTTTTCATTTTCAAAGTTTTACCCGGGTAGTCAGGATATGGTTAAAATCATTGTTATGGTTGACTTAATACCTTCGACTAACCGAGTCATTATATTAATTATTAACAAAATGTGGATATGAAAGAATTCAGATCTTACACAACGTTGTGTGAGTTTGCATATGTATATAGATTGTGTACATGTATGAATGTAGATTTGATATGAGTGAAAAGTAAAAAGAAATTACTTTTGATTACTGTGTTTCTTATCATTTGAGAATTATCATTCTTAGAGTCACTTTGTTAGCTTGCGAGGATGAAGCCCAGGGGAGCTATTGCTATATCCCCGGCATTGTCGTACGTAGACAGCAAGGTTAAAGTTTTTAGGTCACCTGAGACGAAGTCCGTCGTGCGTCCGTAAACAATTTACATTTTCGACTTCTTCAAAACAGTTTAACCAAATTCAATGAAATTTGGCAGAAAGTTTCTATGGCTGAAGGTCAACCAAAATTGTGAATTATATGGTCCCCATCCTTAGGGGCCTGAGGGGTGGGGCCAAAAAGGGTCAAATTGACTAAAACTTCAAAAATCTTCTCTTCTCTCAGATATGGTGGAGTCAAACACTCTTCATAGATGGAAGGGTCTTATGGTGCTTTACCAAAATTATGAATTGCATGACCCTGGGGTCTCACGTTTGCCTATGGGGAGGGGGTAAACTTTACTATAGTTTATATAGGGAAATCACATTTTTGACTATTATTTGTTGGATTTGTATTGGAACTCATTCTAACCTGGTTAACATTATCAGCACGGGATAACAGTTTGATAGTATGCACATGTTGGCCCTGACTAACACTCAGGGGCTGATGGGCGGGGCTAAAAAGGGTCAAATTGACTGAAATTTCAAAAATCTTCTTCTCAATACCCATATAAAATAGAATCAAATACTTTTTATAGATGGAAGGGTCTTATGATGCTTTACTTAAATTGTGAATTTCCTGACCCTGGGGTCTCATGTTTGCCCCTTTGGAGAGGGTAAACTTTGCTATAGTTTATATAGGGAAATCACATTTTTGACAATCATTTGTTTGATTTCTATTGGAATTCATTCTAACTTTCTTAAAATTATCAGCATGGGATGACAGCTTAATGATATGCACATGTTGGCCCTGACTGATCCCTTGTATTGGATTGATGGGTGGGGCCAAAAAGGGTCAATTAGATTAAATGAAATGATTCAAATCTCAGGTGACCATTAAGGCCCATTGGCCTCTTGTTATAAAATAGTGTTGTGTACTAATGAGGATACAGCTTAGGTATTTGACATGTGTGTTCCTTGTGACAAGACCTTTTCATTCGTACTTGCATACCTGTTGACCTTTACCTTTACCTTGACCTACTTTTAAACAAAACAGAGCAGGAACTTTCGATAAATGAGCACTTCAAGAAGTTCGAGCTTAATTGGCCCAAAGAAACTTGTGTTACCACAAGGAAATCAATTTTCTATTTTTAGTAACAGTGACTTTGACCTTTGGACCTGAAAAGCAATTCCGAGCGAGCACTTTTTGTAAGGAAGATCTGCATGAAGTGTGAGTTCTATTTTTAGTAACAGTGACCTTGACCTTTGCCCTTCGGACCTGAAAAGTGATCCCAAGCAAGCACTTTAGGTAAGGAAGATCTGCAAGTTTGAATTTGATTGGCCCAAGGGAAATTAAGTTATCACACAGAGACATGGATGGGCTTATTACAGGACAATGGCATAACATCTTTTACGATTTTGTACTGAACCACAGCAGACATGGATGGGCTTAGCTTATTACCAGGCTTTGGTTTAATGGATACAGAAAGATTAATTAACAGCCATTTAATTGGTTAACATTTTGTGGAATCAAAACTACATTTAATTATGAGAGAAGTTATCACACAAGATTAAAACTATTAATTTGTTCATTTTTTTGCGACGTAGTGAGCTAAGAGTTAACACAGAGAATCATGTTTATCACACTACATATATTTTATTGAAGTTTAATCACAAACGTGTCACAATCGCCAGCAAGATCCGGAATACTATACTCATCACAAATGTTCCTTATTATAGCACCCCGACTATCCATCAGTCATATTTAATAGAAATGTCACTGTATTCTCCATCAATAGGCTCGAATCCCGGGATGGCTGGCGTGTTTGTCAGCCTCTTCACTTTGAAATTGTACATATTTTCATCTATCTGTAAGAAAAAAAAAAGAAAAAAGTGGATAACTGAAAAAAAGCTGGTCATTCTTATAAAATCATGAAATTTCATGACTTATGAACTATTTCACCATAAAACTATACACTCTAAACCTAAAATTGACAATGGCTGTTAAAAGGACGTTAAACAAAATAAACAAAACCAAATACCTCAATATATAACAGAATTTTTTTCAGGTAAGGACAACTTCCAGAAAGACCTACCATCTGATGAAAGCTAAAATAAAAATAAGAATAATTCACAGCTTACTGCTATTGCCTGTTGATATAAATCTTCAGACTCCAGACGTAATTCGGCCAGGGCTTTCTGTTGTGATTGTAACCGGTTTTGTATCATATGTGTTTCTTGTGTTAAAAACTTCCCACAGTAAACCTTCCATTCACTCCAGAAATTTTTCATATCCTTTTGTAGCTCCTCAGGTGGGACGGACTGTTCTCGCTTTCTTAATCTGTGGAACAAAATGAAAATAATGAAATGTTATATTTTCAAATTTTCTTAAGGATTTTCAAAAACTAAAGTACCGGTACTTGGTCACGGACAAGCTTCAATATATCAGGTCTGTTATATTATGTAATGGAATCGCTTGCGTTTTTCGCATGGTTTCAAATTTTTATGAAAGTTTGAAGCAAAAGTGATGTACATTGTATTTGGAAGGAAATTGCATAATGATAATATTTACTTTAATACTTTCATTCTGTAGTGTCACAATTTCATTCCAAAAACCTTTATATTAGTATAGCAAAGAAGCATATTGTTCATAATGTGTTTAATAGATAGCATATCCTTAACTCTAACACAAATCACATATCTATAAGGTAGCATATAACCTTAACTCTAACACAAATCACAGTTATCTACTGTATAAGGTAGCATATTACCTTAACTCTATAAGGTAGCATACAGCCTTAACCCTAACACAAATAACAGTTATCTGTAAGGTAGCATATTACCTTAATTCTAACACAAATCACAGTTAACTATAAGGTAGCATACAGCCTTAACTCTATAAGGTAGCATACAGCCTTAACTCTATAAGGTAGCATACAGCCTTAACTCTAACAGAAATCACAGTTATCTGTAAGGTAGCATATTACCTTAATTCTAACACAAATCACAGTTATCTCTAAGGTAGCATACAGCCTTAACCCTAACACAAATAACAGTTATCTGTAAGGTAGCATATTACCTTAATTCTAACACAAATCACATTTATCTATAAGGTAGCATACAGCCTTAACTTTAACACAAATCACAGTTATCTATAAGGTAGCATACAGTATTAACTCTAACACAAATCACAGTTATCTATAAGGTAGCATATTACCTTAACTCTAACACAAATCACAGTTATCTATAAGGTAGCATATTACCTTAACTCTATAAGGTAGCATACAGCCTTAACTCTAACACAAATCACAGTTATCTATAAGGTAGCATACTACCTTCACTCTAACACAAATCACAGTTAACTATAAGGTAGCATATTACCTTAATTCTAACACAAATCAAAGTTATCTATAAGGTAGCATATTACCTTAATTCTAACACAAATCACAGTTATCTATAAGGTAGCATATTACCTTAATTCTAACACAAATCACAGTTATCTATAAGGTAGCATACAGCCTTAACCCTAACACAAATCACAGTTATAATGTGTGAGATAACATACATCTTAAACACAAATCACATGTATAATGTGTAAAACAGTTATAGCCTTATTTGACATAAACTCTGTTTGAATTCTGAGGATTCTGAGCTTATTTATGGCTGTAATGATCACCCTCCTCCCCAAGGTATGTGAAGCCACCTTATTATTAGTTTACAATTGATTTTTCTTCATTCCTTTATCAGCTTAATTATTTCTCCAATCATGATAAAACAAAAATTTAGGGTGGGAGCTTCACTTTACCATGGCCATAACTAACCTTTTTACACCAAATCTTTTTTAGATTATCTCAATTCATTCCTTTAAACAATTAATACGGCAAAAAATATGCCTTGGGGTCAGGAAATTTAGGATGGGGCAGGGCAATTTACTTTCACCAAAAAAGGTTAATTAGTAAGAAAATAACGACATGCTTCTCATGACATGCCCCTGCCCTACAATGAATGTTCTAACCCCTGTTATGTTTCCTTTTTTTGTTTATCATTTGTGGAGGAATAGAAGCAAATTTATTTAAAATTAGGTGAAGAAATATCAATTGAAAACAAAATAAAAGTAAACAAAAGATGATTGGAAAAGGTCACTTGAGACTTCACCTCAGAAAACATCAGTTTAGAGTCAGGCTGTAACAGCTCATGTACTGAAAATCATTCGATATTTTAAAACTCAGTCGACCTCATTCTAGGGGGAACTCTTCATGTTGTACTTACTTGACTGCTTCTTTTTCCAGCGTTGTCATAATCATGAGTTCTTTAATGGGAGCTTTGATTGGTACTGCTTTTTTGTCCATTTTCGTGAGCAATTTTTCTACGACTTTTTTCCTTTTCACCCTCCTTTTATTCACAACATGCTGTGCTTGTTTCTTTCTGTGAACAAAATTTAACATTAATTAATTTTTGGAAGTTCTTGGGTCCAGGGATAACTTTGGTGTGGAATTTGGGGATTTTTACTTTTGCTTAAAATCTCATAATGTGCTGTAACAGTATTATTATATAGGAAACCTCAGGTTTAAGGTGATGCCTTATAGGGCATCCAGTAGACCCTTGAGAGTATGTTTTTGACTCCCTGAAATCAGAATTGACTCTAGGATTTGAAGGAACATCAACTTCTCTATAGCTATTTGACATAATGTTTTTTTACCCTTTACATTTCTGAGAAATGATGATTTGACTTCTGAAATTGCTAAATCTCAAGGGTCAACTGGATACCCTGGCCTTATACAGATTCATGTTATAAGTCATATTTTCAAAATGAGAACTAAAATGATGATGATATAACCACAAGGCATATCTACAAGCATTAAACATGTCAGACTTCATATCGCTCAAGGAAATAGAATATCTCCAAATGAGATGAAGATGTTGTCCCTTGGTTTTTTTATCAACCTGCATCTCTTGAAACCTTGTGTTGTTTTGTCATTAAAGTCTCTCGATCTTTTCGTTAAGGGTTAACTGTAATATTTTTTTTACGTTATTGAGCAATAACACAAAAAACTGGGGTGTACTCTGAATAAACCGCTTCGCGGTTTATGAAAAGATTACATCCCAGTTTTTTGTGTTATTGCTCAATAACGTAAAAAAATATTACAGTTAACCCTTATAATTTAATTAACAATGATAAGAAACATTTTCATTAAGTTGAACATGTTTATTTTGCTCCAGATATTTAAAAACACATCGATAAATACAAAATCCTGTGAACAACAATTACTCCGCTGACGTCAGTCATTATTTATGTTATGAGATCATAACATAATTTTTTGAGCCAATGAAAATGCTTGTTACAAGCAAAATTAAATTATTTAATAATAATGACAAAATTACGAAAAGCCCCAATGAATTGAACTATATTCTGGAACATTACCAGGTACATCAATTTTCAGTGACTACTAGGTCACCTTTATCAGGAAGTGTACACTGATATGAACAAGATCGTAATCAGATCAACTGGTCATGCCTTGTTCACTGATTGACAGAGGACAATCTTCATGCTGTCCAAGAAAAGAAAGAATTCAAATGATTTACAATTTCAAAAGTTAAAGATTTACATCTGTTTTCAAATACTGCGATGATCCTCTGTTCTCATTGGAGCTAGGCGGCTTTCTAGCTGTACAAAATTGAGCCCCCCCCCCCCCCCCCCCACCAATAATGCTTCATATAAAAGTTTGAATTTCATTAAATCCCTCTGTAAAGAAAAAGAGTTTTCAGAGCATCCAGTAGACCCTTGAGAGTATATTTTTGACTTCCCAAAATGAGATTCAACTCATGGTTGTTTTATGGATATGATGTTGACTTTTGTTTGGCCCTTTAGATTTCTGAGAAATAGCGATTTGACTTCTGAAATAATATTGTTAAAAATAAGGGTGAACTGAATGACTCATGTCTTACTGTAGATGGTCTGTTGTCAGGAAGAGAAGTGGATGTGTCTGTGTTCGCAGGCATCTGTTGAACTGAAGTGTGCTGAAGGACGTCTTAGCTGTTAATCCAAGTCTACAATAAATGAATTCTTGGTTAAATGTTCTTAAAATTCTACAGATATCCTAAAAGGTTTTTTTTTTCCCACTTTGCTTCTGTGAAACATATAGTATTTGATGATTATTAAAATATTTGATTAAACAAAGACATAAGTAAGTTTATAAATGCAAGCCACACCGGGTACCTCTGTCTTAGATTTATTTTTCTTTGAATGAAGGGAAACAAGAGGTCCAGAAGGCCTGTATCGCTCATCTGGTCATTTCAATAATCATAGCAAAATACTCTCATTAAAATTACATGTATGTCTTATCAATATTTTCCTACCTTTTGAGCTACCTCTCTCTACAATTATTCAAACCAAATCATGTCTATCTAACAGAAGAAGAAGGATATTAAAGCATTAGTTATATCCCCCCTCTAGGGACCCGTCGGTCTGGCCCAAGGGTAGCCACACTTTTTATTATAAAACATTTGATCTCCTTTGCAGGTATTCTGTCTCATGTCTGTTGTAAGGGTCGGTAACTTTGTTGAAGGAAGGATAAATGGAGCACAACTCTGGCAGCAAGATACCTCATATAGAGTATGGTTATTATTAGAGCCCCAACCCTGGGAAAATTGACTTATGCCATTGCAGTGATTTTCTTACCCTAATTATACAGGGGCCTGTACCGGACCTTTTCAATTGGGAAAATATAGCCAATTTTTTTAATTTAAGGAAAAATGTACTTTCTTCCAAGCTCAAAAATAATCATCAAATCAGTGGTTTAATATCATTTTGAATATGCATTATATAGCTATGATCAATCAATAGCAATGGCTTGTGAAAACATTATGTGAAAAGTATTATGATCAACATTTCTTCATATTTATTAACATACAAGGAAACTTACAATTTCTGATTGGGAAAATATGAACTAAGAATTGGGAAAATACAGCAAAATTTCTTTAGGGGAAGGGGCTTGTAAATCAGGTATTCAGCCCCAAATCCATGCCAAAAATCACTGATTACATAATCCTTAAAGTTTTTTTTTAATAATGAACAGTGAACAGTACTGTTATTATCTGTGTCAATATATATAGTCAGTTTGATTTTTTTCAGTATTTTTTAAAATGAAACACTCCTTCATAACCTCAACTGTATGTCTCTATTGGACTCCTCTTAATGCCTGCCACCAGGTACCTCAAATGGTTAGAGTGTCCATTTAGATTTAGAGGTGTTGCGAGTTCCAGTCCCAGGCTGCAGCTGGTCATGATCATTGCATTTTCCTTCTGTTACATTTTGCACTCGACTAAAAATTTCTATTGAACTTGTTCAATGATTTTATATATATATATATATGCCACTTCTCTAAAGATTCATGTCATATCGAATACTCGTTTAATAAATTCCGTATTACCATTGATTTAAGATCCTCTCAATACTACTGTATATCTCTCATGACTACTCTACTGTAACATCTACAGTATATAACATTATATAAACAACTTTATTTTAAGTTTTCAGCTGGTTGTATATATCGGGATTATATCCATCGATTTCCTAGCATAAATATCGACGAGATTGCGTACTGAAATATATTGTTAGCGGAAAAAAAATTCTTGTCAAAGTACCGGAAAGTATTTGGTTCCAAAAACGTCGAAGTTACCCACCAGGCAATGGACAGGGCATCGATATGTTACAGGGTTCCTAACGACCTTGCTTGCAAAATGTTTTCTTTGCCAGGGCGGCAATAATTATTTGGTCACTTTTCAGTTATCTTAAATTGTAACATCGTACGTAGCTCGTTAACAGTGAAGAATAAATGAATCGTATGCATTACATTATATAAATTACCTTTTAAAGTTTGCAGTTAAAATGTTGATCATGGAGGCAGCCATTTTTTCATTTCGGAACAAAACTATATCGGGTGTTTTTATAGAATCTAGAGATGTTCCAGTGTATTAAGAACAATCAAATGAAAGGAATTCTCAGACTAAAAATATAAAATATATCAATTCTGGAAATTTTAATAAAATGTTAAAAGTTGCACGATTTAATTTAACAATCAAATGTAAAATAACATTTTGTTCTTAGTACATGTTTCATTTGCAGAAAATTCGTTTCGTCAAAAAGAAATCCGAAAATTGTTATAACATTTCCCGCCAAACACAAAACAACGGGGACGAATGGAGTATATTTGGTGCGTAATGCAATGTTTTGAATAGGAGCATCTAGTTAAAATGGTCTTGCAGAATAGTGGAAGATTTAAGGCCGACCGATCGGAAAAGACCGATGGATCTGGGTAAGAAAAGTTAAAAAATTGATCTGCTTCCGATCGCAAGGAAATAACACAGTAGATCTGGCCACAGGTGCCTGACTCGTTTTATAAAATAATAACATATAAGAGTACATATAAATGAGAAACTCTCATTTATATGTACTCTTATATGTTATTATTTTATAAAACGAGTCAGGCACCTGTGATCTGGTATTAACCCACATAGCTCTACCAACCTACCATTATTTTTCTTACATATGATATGATATGACGCTTGTGATCTACTATCGATGAGAAGGGACCTAGCCTTGACCGAATTTATATAACGTCAATAGATGTGTTAGGGATTAGGGTATGAAGACCCTAGGCAGGGTATGAAGACCCTAGGCAGGGTATGAAGACCCTAGGCCTCCCATTGCCAATAGTGTAGCAAGCCCCGATGTGATTCACATCGGGCAGTATTTAGCTGTAGTTATAATTTTCTCGGATAAAAAACACATGTAAATTGATGATTCTGGTATCAATATTCAAGCCACAAACCTGCACATTATGTCAATTGTTTGACAATAAATAGTAAAATCCAAAACGAGCAAGAGACACGGAGATATCAGTTCAAACATACCGCCATCTTTAATACAAGCGTAAAGGTCAATTTCCTTATAAGGAAATCAAAATAAATTGATGCTAATGAGATTTCCCGCGAGATTTCAACAGATAAACAGATTCGGAGTTATATACCTCGGTGAGGAAGGTCAATTTTTTCTGAAATTCTTTAATTACGTAAATTAAGATTCGCTTTCTTCACAAGAGTTTCAAAGCACTGGTTAAATACCTCTGATTATTAGTGATGGGACATCGGTTGAAAATCTGTTTCGATTATCGGATCGCATCGGATAGGACAACCGATGTAGTCAACCGATTAATAATCGGTTAAATCACAAGTGTTTTGTTTCAGTTATTAATCATCATTTTGTTATGTAATGTGTATCAATAATTATCTTTTGTAAGTGTAATTATTCCTATTTCTTAGTTGATGGTGCACATGAATGTATGATTGAATGATTAAGACAGTTACAACTGTACTTTTGGTCAACAGCTATGACTTAAAAAATAGATATTAATGATCCAAGAAGAATGAAGTCCAGTAAAAGTATCTGGATTTCACAGATTTGTTTATAAAACATGAAATTGTCCATGATTATATACTTTTGTTAATAAAGTGACATTTTCATTTTCTACATGGTCTTTGTAACTTTTGTTCGTTGAATTCTAGATGCAAAAGTAGTAGAATACAATATGAGCAGGTACACATATAAAATCAAGAATTACAAAAGAGCAATGATGCGATGCCATAGATCTAGAGCTTATATCGCATTGAATATGCATTGATGGATATTGCCATTATTTGCATTGGATATTTACATTGTAATTGTACCAGACTACCAGTGTTGTTTTTTTTGTTTGTTTTTTATTAATCAGGGGTTTTGCCAGCTATTTTGGGAAAGGGTCCCTAAACAAAAATTGGGAAAATATCATCGGCATTTTCCACAAATTGGGAAAATACCATCGGTGTTTCATCAAATTTGGGAATATATTATAAAATTGGAAAAATATATGAATTATACAAGCTTAGCTGTTTCTTTTCATAATATTTGTACAAATGAATACAAGTCAGCATATCTTTTCAGGATATTTGTTTTAATCAATCAGAGAATGTTTAATTTTCTGTCTTTAGTGTGCTTAAACTCATTAACAAGCTTGTCAAGAGTGAAATCAGTCAGGTTGGAGATCGTTTGAAGCAGCTGCCTGACTTTCAGATCGGGAATTACCAGTATTTCTTTTGAAAAAGCTCGTAACTTTCATTAAATCTTTCGAATCTTTGAGCAAAATCTTCTTTGCGTAATATTTGGAATTGTGTGACATCGTCCCGAGTCCAGTACTTGATTTGACCTCGGTAAATAGAACGAGTCAACGTACGTAAACGCTTTGCATTAAACTCCCCTTTAAATGGGCGATTCAAACGCAGATATGATATGACTTCAATAAGACTATCCAAGCACATGTGCGAATCGCAAAACCAACAACAACATGATGACTCACGGTAACATTTTAACGTTGACAAAATAATGACTGGAAGCTCGCATAAATCCAAATTTTTAGGTTGTCTTATGTTAACAGTGATTGGGAAAATATAGACCGAAATTGGGAAAATACATACCAATTTTCAATTGGGAATGGGTCCGTGTACCGGACCCAAACTATGCCTGGCAAAAACCCTGTTAATCATGCATGAAAATGCAATTATTAGCGCTTTTAATTTGTCTACCAATGGCCAAATAGTTTGGACTTCCAAAACTGACGAAGAAAGTTTCAGAAACCTATTTATGAGAAAAAATATTATAACTAGCAAAGTTTTATTCAACAGATTAAGTAACAACTAATTAACAAATCCACTTTCTTTGATTTAACAAAAATATAAATTGGAAACATAACTTAACAGTTCAGTGAATAAATGTTAATTTCAAATATTGTGGTAAACCATAAATTTATCTATTAATATTACAGTATGCAATTACAAAATATAAATAAAAATGTGCTTCTTTGTAGAATGTAGATTGTGTATTGCCTATTGCGAGATTATATAAGTATGCAGGGATTGAGCAATGTGGCTGGACTGTTTCCCTTATACCTAGCAGAAACATACCTCATTACTCAGCTAATATATATAAAATATGCTAAAACTTATCATTAAGAAACCAAATGATTCCTCCAGGGCTACTTATTATCGAAAATAATAAACAGATGGAGTCATTTTATAAGTCTTTCACTATCTAATACTATCAAATACCGAAATGTAGCTACTTGTATTTTTGTAACATTTCTTACAAAGGCGGCAAACAGCGACCGTCATGTCAAAGTTTTTTCTAGAAGGACCCCATTCTTTTTTTTATTTTGCGGAATGCATATATATTCCATACTTTTGACTTTGCCTTTCCAACCCCGGGTGGTCGAATTATAAGCTCTGTATCAGTATCCGTTGTAGTGGCAATTGCAACGGAGTCGTGGACGACGAGGCAGCCGTCCGCCATCTTTATTCTAAGGTTATAACATTAGAGTGACTTCCCTTGATTCGGGCGCGTTCGATGATCGATTCTTGAAAAACGGAAATCGATGGTCGAAATCGAAGGTGCATTCGATTCGTCAACCGATTATAATCGATGATCGGCGCACCACTACTGATTATGTATTTACTTATCGTAGTAGCTTCATCAATAATTGAATATATATAGTCACGGGTACCACATTTGAGTCAGCATCCTCGCGAGAGTTCTTCGAGAAGTATTATGGCGGATCACGGAGACAACTCTGAGCAGTATGATATCAGAATATGCGAATTAAAGATTTCCAGATTAGACTGTAGGCTAATACATTGCAAAATTGTATTAGAAATGTTTAATTATATTAACTATTACTCCAAAGTTACACGATATCCGCTATTTATAGCATTTTCGAGGTTCACTGTTTTCCATCACTACCGTCAATGGAAGGGAATCGTAGCTCTGACGACGACCATCTGTCAGAAATTGTCCGTCCGTCGTCCAGAGCTACGTTATCGCAGCTAAATAAAGCCCTACTCCAACAATGTTAGATGTTTTACACGGCGAGATACTTTTGATAGGCATCGCAGTTGGTAAAATCATATCCAATAGAAAAAGGACCGACCAGTGGCCTCTTCAGTTATAGGAGTAAATAAAGCCCTATATTTGAAAATACAATCTGACAAAATAATGTTTTCATTGAAATCTCAACTGAACTGGCCATAATCTTATTAATGTAAGCTAATGTTGGATTTTCACCTATCTGACATAATAATATCGGTTCCCGTGATTACGCTGCCCCCGGCTTTGCACTTGGTACGGGACCGGGGGTAAATAAAAAAATCCGCGATCTCAAAAAAGGCAATATTTTAAAGGAAAGAAGTAGTTTTTGGACTTAAGGTTTACTTGAAATGTGAAATCGAAAATATCATAAAAAATAAACCGTTTTTCACTAATAAATAGCCAAGATCCATAAATTTTCATGGTTGAGTGCGGCGAACTCAAAATAACGCTCTGAAAAATGTCAATTGACGCTTACAAAAGTTCTAGGAATTGCCTCCTTTTCATTTAAAATGTCAGATTTTTCAAATATTAATCAGGATTTATAAGAAAAAAATGAGATTTATTCATTAAGTCATTGTTGAGAAAATAAATAATATCAGTATTCCTGGTAAGGGGATCGGGTCCGGGTGCGGTGTACACGAAATCACAGGGACTAATAATATCTATCTTCTTTTGTTAAAATTCGCCAATGTACAGTTATGATTTCTTTATACTTCTCTTTGCAGTTACTCAAATTTTTAACATCAAATTTAGCTTGTGACCAGTATTTTAGCAGAAATTATTTCATAAATCACTAGAAATCACCCTCGCATTGAGAGCTGACTTGAAGTTTTGCTATTTTAGTATTTTTTGGAACCCTTATTATTTTAATTTATCCCAACAACCAAAAGCATGCAACTAATGACATCAAAGTAGTTCAGATGATGATCTAGTTCATTAAAGATCATTTATAATATATAGATGATGAACAGGCATTCTAATCTGGCCACAATGAACAATATTACAGCTTAATTTACAATATGTATATTATATGTATCATACCACATTTAGTAAACAAATGCCTTTGCATATTGCAAAGATCTTGATTAAACCCTAATTGGATATTATATTTGTATACTGTCAAACTATTCCACTGACGGATCCAGATGGAAATTTCCAGATCGATCAGCATCAATATTTATATTTATTGTTATATTATTTTGTAATCATTTTGAAGTTTCAGTCGAGAAGATTCCTCTGAAAAGAGATTAGAGCGTGCAAACCTAAATGATGAAATTGATATCAAGTTTGGATTTGAGAGATACAAGGACCCAGTGGAAAGGACGGGATGGCTCATCAACATGCACCCAGTAAGTATGTAAGGCCAAACAAAGAAAAAATCTGTTTCTGTGTAAGTGTTTGAAAAAATTAGAGAAAGTCGGTATATAAAGCGTTTCATGTAAAAAAATATATAGGCTTCCTTTGAGTTGCTAAAAAAATTAAGCACAACAAATTTGGTCCTTTATATATTTGTTGAAATGTCTAATATATATACATGTCATTACATGGCCCATCTGTTCAATTTTGATGTTTGTATGTAAGATAAATAATATCCAATAACATTTACAAGTTTTTAATCTTTTGTTTACCCAACCTTGCTAATTGAAGTTCCTAATTTGAATTTTACTTTTAAGATTTTTTGATTAACTGGACTTTTTTCTTCTGAGCATGATAAATCTACCAGTTTAGTTGCCTGCAATGTTTTCAATATCACAGGCATAAGAATGTTCAGTTAAATTACAATTTCATATTTTCCTGTATGTTGGATAAATGTTAACTCCCATGGAAAACTGCAAAACATTCATGAAAGCGTTATTTCATCTTTTTCTCTGAGCTGTTCTCACCTCTAATATTGAGCAAAGATGTGATTCCAATGTTAAACAAATTCTGTACCATTAGATTCCCACTCAGTGTGCAGAATTCACTGAGATTCTGTCATAGGGACTATGAATTTCCCATGTTATTTGATGCCATGTGTTTTTAGGCTGATATTTTGGACGAGAATAAAAGGCTTATAAGTGCTGTGGATTACTATTTTCTGGAAGAAGATGGAGGAAGATTTAAGGTAAAAGTTATTTCTTATAATGTACTACAGTGGAACTTCGTTAACTCGAACTCGGATAACTCGAATACCCCGCTTAACTCGAAGTACCTCGCCGGTCCCGGCCGAATTCTCTCTTTATCTTAGTAAAAAAAAACTCGGAAAATTCGAATTCGGATAACTCGAAAAACTCGGATAATACGAAGTGAAAATTTGGTCCCAACAATAAAAATCCTATTTGAAATGATCGAATAACTCGAAGTATAATTTTCGTGTCTAAAAATGATCGGTGGCAAACGCCAACATTTTTTAACAGCTAAATTCCGTTTGTAATACTGAATATATCGGCACTACAAACCTACATGCTATTATAAGTGTTTCATAAATTCATTAAAGAATTTGTCGGTAGAATCTTATAACAACAACTCTTGGTGATAAAAAGTACTGCTTTACTTACATCAGGTAATTTCCTAAGGCGGTCGCCGATATTAGTACACACGATAGTCAACAACTCATCTACCCGCTCGCTCAAGCGGAACTAATCTCTGACACACCGGTAGATCTACTCGGCTGATGTTTTTACAGGTGTAGTAATGAAACAGTCACCGGTGCCTATTAAATCTTTAAACTGATGAAACAATAGCGTAATTACTGCCGAGGAGTTCATAGTACGACTGTAACGGTCAGTGCTGTCTATTAAATCGGATGACATGCCAACTCAGTAACAGTAACATTTTATACACACATGCGCAGCCCAACTTCCGGTGCTAATACACATGGAAATGCCGTGGTTATCAATAAAACGTAAGTAGGCCTATCAAACAGTATTTTATATGTCCAATATAAGGTAATGGTTCTGTTACGTTTTACATACAATCTGTGTTAAACTTAAACTGTTATTTGATTTGACATGAATAAATTGTTATTCTGTCGAATTCCGTTTTATCGTTATTCCTTTTGCAAACATAACTTGCACATCAGATCGTTATTGAATTGACTAAGTGAAAGAAACTTTATCGTGACTGAATATCGGCAAAACTACACCAAACTACAAGTGACAGAACGAATCATTACATATATATGTACATGTATTGACCAGTTTTCACACTCAACTGATGAGCGACAGAGCGGAGTTATAATGATTATATAATGTTAACAAATATTGACCAAACTTTTCACCAAAAATGACAACTCGCTTAATTCGAACACTCGGATAACTCGAATTTTTTTCGTGGTCCCGTCGACTTCGAGTTAACGAAGTTCCACTGTATGTTTTTTTTTTTTTTTTTTTTTTTTTTTTTACTATGTACAGTCAAACCTGCTCTAACGACCCCCTGTATATAACGACTGCCTGTCTATAACGACCGGTTTTAAGATTCCCCGTGAGATTTTACTATATAACGACCCTCTGTATAGCGACTACCTGTCTAATGTGACTAACGACCGGTGATTTCGGAACGGCGGTCGCTAATTTGTTTTCTATAGCGACCGATTTCTGTCAGCCATCTTCTGCTCTCGGCAGTCATCCCTCATAAAATCCCCGGAAAATTCAGACACATCAACCCTGGCCTGATTATACAAACAAAGGACCACCACAGCCCTGGCCTGAGTATATAAACAAAAGACCCCTACCACCAGTTAGCCTATAATTACTGTAGCTGCCCTGGCCTGGGGCTCGCTAAGAGAGGAGTCGGGCCACCATGCGTGTCGGTATTACATTACAACTGTGCACAGGTGGCTTCATTTGACACGGTCAGTTAATTTTGTGATTACAACTAGGATACATCACTTCAATAACAAACACTGGTCATATCTGTCAACAAGATTTACTCACATGAAAGCCAATAATGCCTTTCTTAATCGTAGCTGTCGGTACTAGCGTTTGTACTGCCGCCATCTTTAATGAGTCAATACTAATAAAAAGTCGTAAACTGACACAAATATCCGTATTTCAATTTGGGTCAGAAAAAAAATCTTTTGGTTTTAAGAAGTAAGACTATAACACAAAATAATTAGTAGTAACACAAATATAGTTAATTAATTAATTATTGTGTATTCTTTTTCTTTATTTATGAAAGAAAGGGAGATAATTTGATAGATACATATAGCATTATTTCAGAACAAAATATTTTTAAAAAATATCCATAAGACCATTTTGAGTTATATTTTGTGTTTGGGTCCACAAAATCATTAGAAATTAAACCCTTCAGATGTATAAAGTTGATGCATTTATTTAACTATTGACTGGTCTTCTGAATGCCCTGTTCAATGACAAGTTATTTATGGCAGGTTCACGTAAACTGGTTGGTGCGACAATCTTGACCTGTCTATAAAGGCAACCTGTCTATAGTGACCGTTTTTCTGCCTCCCCTTGGGCGGTTGCTATAGACAGGTTTGACTGTACTATGTTATTAATAGTGAAAGTAAGTTGTTAAAATAGTTTATTTTTAAGAAAATCAAATCACTGTTTTTGAAATGCAGTATCATGCACAGGGGACCAACACATACTTTCTGGCTCTGATTCAAACTCTGGGACAGGTCTTATGAAAGGTCAGTAAAATACCATAATTTTTCCTCTGTACTTGGTGGGGCCAACACATAACATCAGGCTGTAAGTCATGGGGTCTGCTTATAATAGGACCCTTATACTCCATATGTATTTCTGTGTCATTTTGAAATGCGGTGCATCATCGTTTCTGTGCATGTTGCATTAATGAATTCTTTTAAAACCTTTTCCTGAATAATCTGTTGGTGTAAAGTCATATTTCAGTGGTGAATTACTTGGATGAACCTCAGCAAATTTTCCGAAAAAAAATTACCTGACCCATATTTAAGGGGTCAGACTTTGTTTAAAATAACTTTTTATCAACCAAAAGGCCTAAAGTCATTATATATGGCTAAGAGGTTTCAGGAATGAGGGTTTGCAAAGAGAAACAATTAAAAGGATGTATAAAAGAGAACTCACGTTTTTGTGTTGCAGGCAACCTTCCCTTTTCGTCCCTACTTTTTTGTGGCCACCAAGAAGGAGTACGAGCGAGAAGTGGCATCGTTTCTCACCAAGAAGTTTTCTGGGAAGATTGCATCAGTGGAGTCTGTGTATAAAGAGGACTTGGATCTGGTTTGTTGTTGGTCATCTGATGAAATATGGGGTAATAGAGTATAATAGAATCTAACATGTGTCTGTGAGGTGGACAGCCATGATTCAACCTAAGTGAAAGTTTCGCTGAGTATCACTGTCCACTAAATAAACCCATGTTTGATTATGTATTCTCATATACTTATAAATACATCATTTGCTATTGTAAAAAAAAATCAAATTTGTTCTTCAAATTAACCATGATCTTCATGTTCCAAAAGGGGGATTCGCCATACACGACAAATGTATGACTTGATAGAAACAATACACCGACATCATGGAAACAATTAATTTTAATGACGTCATATTCTGTGTAGCTGCCTTTCTTCACCCTGGTAATGACATATTTGTCTTCGTGCCTGCTACCTGTAACTGTACTATAATGTAAAATAATGATCTATTTAGATTATGATCTAGTATAGGACACTGGGCTACGTAATTGAAGGTCCCTAATTCCTGTCCTGACACGGGATACTTTACTCGATTTTTTTCCGGTCATTTAATGATCAGCTGTAAATGAGTACCAGGCAAAGCAATGCAAGTATGTTTTGTGTAATAGTTAACGCCCAAATGTCAGCTTGAAACAGATATGAAGATTGTTTCTAAAGCCCTAATATCGATGGATACTCAGCTAATTGGTGAGAGTGTCCAGTAAGGTTTTAAATGAACTTTCCAAAACAATTGCTTACTGACATCCAGTATTGGTTTCGAGATGTTTGGTGTTGTGTTTTATGCAGATCTTGTCTCACCTTTAGGCAAACCACCTGGTGGGCCTGAAGAGAACCTACCTCAAGCTGTCCTTTCTGTCGGTAGAGGATTTAACCAAGGTCAAACGGGAAATTAATCCCGCTGTCACCAAGAACAAGGAGCGTGAGAAGTCGAGTGAAGCCTACACAACAATGTTCTCTAGGTACAGTATTTTTCCTGATCTATTGGGGAAATTGGCATATATGTGAAATTGTGAATTTTTTTGTACAGTGTAAGCAAGAAATTAGGAAAATTGTTTGTGGTTTGTATTGGAAATTGGGAAAAAAATAAGCAAATATTTCCAAGAATCACATTTTCAGCGATTCAGTCCTATGCAAAAACTGTTTTGGGATTATATGTATGTATTAGGAAAACACACTTTATTATCAAGAAATGTAGTGCCAGATTTTGAACAAGGGTGCAAAAAATATTTTCAAACCACTTGCCCCATGTAAGTAAAGGTCAGAAATCCACTTGGCTAAGTTAAATATAATTGCAATTCATAATTGAAAGAAAACAGTATATAATGTAATTATAATTGCTGGTATATTTTGTTTTGTTTTCAGTTTATTTATTTCTTTTTTTTTCCGCTAATCCCTGAATTCTGGTCCAGATTTTCAGTCAAGTTCTAGCCATCCTGGAAGATGTTCTTCTATTTAAACATTTGTAACATTGAGACAAGGTTATGATCAAATTATGTTTCCCGGGAATATTTTCCTTTTAGTGGGAAAAATCATTGTTTCTTTGCAGTTACTTGACCGGTGAAGACAGCAAGACCAATTCCAAAAAGATGGTTGACCAGATGGACAACTTAATGGACATCAGGTAAAATGGGTAAATCAGATAGTGGACATCTGACAGGTAAAATTGGTAAATCAGGTAGTTGACATCTGACAGGTAAAATTGGTAAATCAGATAGTTGACATCTGACAGGTAAAATTGGTAAATCAGATAGTTGACATCTGACAGGTAAAATTGGTTTTAGAAATCAGGTAGTGGACATCTGACAGGTAAAATTGGTAAATCAGATAGTTTACATCTGACAGGTAAAATTGGTTTAGAAATCAGGTAGTGGACATCTGACAGGTAAAATTGGTAAATCAGATAGTGGACATCTGACAGGTAAAATTGGTAAATCAGGTAGTGGACATCTGACAGGTAAAATTGGTAAATCAGGTAGTGGACATCTGACAGGTAAAATTGGTTTTAGAAATAAGGTAGTTGACATCTGACCGGTAAAATTGGTTTAGAAATCAGATAGTTGACATCTGACAGGTAAAATTGGTTTTAGAAATCAGATAGTGGACATCTGACAGGTAAAATTGGTTTTAGAAATCAGATAGTGGACATCTGACAGGTAAAATTGGTAAATCAGGTAGTGGACATCTGACAGGTAAAATTGGTTTAGAAATAAGGTAGTTGACATCTGACCGGTAAAATTGGTTTAGAAATCAGGTAGTGGACATCTGACAGGTAAAATTGGTAAATCAGATAGTGGACATCTGACAGGTAAAATTGGTTTTAGAAATAAGGTAGTTGACATCTGACAGGTAAAATTGGTTTAGAAATCAGGTAGTGGACATCTGACAGGTAAAATTGGTAAATCAGATAGTGGACATCTGACAGGTAAAATTGGTAAATCAGGTAGTGGACATCTGACAGGTAAAATTGGTAAATCAGGTAGTGGACATCTGACAGGTAAAATTGGTTTTAGAAATAAGGTAGTTGACATCTGACCGGTAAAATTGGTTTCGAAATCAGATAGTTGACATCTGACAGGTAAAATTGGTTTTAGAAATCAGATAGTGGACATCTGACAGGTAAAATTGGTAAATCAGGTAGTGGACATCTGACAGGTAAAATTGGTTTAGAAATAAGGTAGTTGACATCTGACCGGTAAAATTGGTTTAGAAATCAGGTAGTGGACATC
This sequence comes from Pecten maximus, assembly GCF_902652985.1. Lineage (NCBI taxonomy): Eukaryota > Metazoa > Mollusca > Bivalvia > Pectinida > Pectinidae > Pecten > Pecten maximus. Next base: position 19,027,452 of record NC_047027.1, read on the forward strand.
TGACAGGTAAAATTGGTAAATCAGATAGTGGACATCTGACAGGTAAAATTGGTTTTAGAAATAAGGTAGTTGACATCTGACCGGTAAAATTGGTTTAGAAATCAGATAGTTGACATCTGACAGGTAAAATTGGTTTTAGAAATCAGATAGTGGACATCTGACAGGTGAAATTGGTTTTAGAAATCAGATAGTGGACATCTGACAGGTAAAATTGGTTTTAGAAATCAGATAGTGGACATCTGACAGGTAAAATTGGTTTTAGAAATCAGATAGTTGACATCTGACAGGTAAAATTGGTTTTAGAAATCAGATAGTTGACATCTGACAGGTAAAATTGGTAAATCAGATAGTGGACATCTGACAGGTAAAATTGGTAAATCAGGTAGTGGACATCTGACAGGTAAAATTGGTAAATCAGGTAGTGGACATCTGACAGGTAAAATTGGTTTTAGAAATAAGGTAGTTGACATCTGACCGGTAAAATTGGTTTAGAAATCAGATAGTTGACATCTGACAGGTAAAATTGGTTTTAGAAATCAGATAGTGGACATCTGACAGGTAAAATTGGTTTTAGAAATCAGATAGTGGACATCTGACAGGTAAAATTGGTAAATCAGGTAGTGGACATCTGACAGGTAAAATTGGTTTAGAAATAAGGTAGTTGACATCTGACCGGTAAAATTGGTTTAGAAATCAGGTAGTGGACATCTGACAGGTAAAATTGGTAAATCAGATAGTGGACATCTGACAGGTAAAATTGGTTTTAGAAATAAGGTAGTTGACATCTGACAGGTAAAATTGGTTTAGAAATCAGGTAGTGGACATCTGACAGGTAAAATTGGTAAATCAGATAGTGGACATCTGACAGGTAAAATTGGTAAATCAGGTAGTGGACATCTGACAGGTAAAATTGGTAAATCAGGTAGTGGACATCTGACAGGTAAAATTGGTTTTAGAAATAAGGTAGTTGACATCTGACCGGTAAAATTGGTTTCGAAATCAGATAGTTGACATCTGACAGGTAAAATTGGTTTTAGAAATCAGATAGTGGACATCTGACAGGTAAAATTGGTAAATCAGGTAGTGGACATCTGACAGGTAAAATTGGTTTAGAAATAAGGTAGTTGACATCTGACCGGTAAAATTGGTTTAGAAATCAGGTAGTGGACATCTGACAGGTAAAATTGGTAAATCAGATAGTGGACATCTGACAGGTAAAATTGGTTTTAGAAATAAGGTAGTTGACATCTGACCGGTAAAATTGGTTTAGAAATCAGATAGTTGACATCTGACAGGTAAAATTGGTTTTAGAAATCAGATAGTGGACATCTGACAGGTGAAATTGGTTTTAGAAATCAGATAGTGGACATCTGACAGGTAAAATTGGTTTTAGAAATCAGATAGTGGACATCTGACAGGTAAAATTGGTTTTAGAAATCAGATAGTTGACATCTGACAGGTAAAATTGGTTTTAGAAATCAGATAGTTGACATCTGACAGGTAAAATTGGTAAATCAGATAGTGGACATCTGACAGGTAAAATTGGTTTAGAAATTTACAGGTACTACCATAGATGCTTAAGTGGCTGTACATCTGGTCCGACATATATTGCCATTTGGCCACAAATATATCAAACTTTACAGTAAATAGTGGCTTATAATTCAGTACATAAGTATTGGTGTAACTAGAGAGAAGTTGATCATCTGACCTTGTTTTATGTTATACCAGAGAATACGATGTTCCATACCATGTGAGAGTGTCCATAGATCTCAAAATAAATGTAGGTCACTGGTACTCGGTCCGGGGGCGTGGCTCCTTACCTGTAGAGATCCTACCTCGGGAAGACCTCGTAGACAGACCGGTATGTATACGCATTAAGATCTTGATCAATTGAAGTCTTTAAATAGTCTTAACTTTCTTTTTAGAAAAATTACCATATTTATCTTCCAAAATTTGTACTCAAGGGCTTTGACTAGGGGATGCTTGGACTTACCTAGGGCCTCTCAGAGGTCAATATTTGGCCTAGATTCTTCTCAATTTCAATCTTAGATTTCTCAAATAGATTTGCTTTCCCAAGCAGATTATTAACTTTCACTTTCTATCAAATGAAAGTTCAAGCACTGAATTTTTCAAGCATAATTGTACCATTTGACAATTAGGTCAAACAATTTGTGATTGTCTTTGCTTAATACCTGCTTTGTACAACCACCCACAAAAAATTTCCAAAAAATGATGAAAAATGCTACAAAATTTTCAAGTTTTTGGGTATTGGGCAAATTTTCAAAAAATGCTGCAAGTTCCTGAGATGGACCTATAAGAGAACAGTGAAATAGCTCTTAATTGCAGTTTAACTGAACTACAATACAGTTGATTAAAACTCTCCATTACTCAGAAGAATAAACTAAACATTCTTTAAATTACCAGACAGAAAAAAAATATAATCATTTGTTTACTAGGCTTTACTTAGACCATTTGAAATTTTCATTGTTTGTGTTAACTTGAGCTTTTCGGAGGGTGGTAATAAAAAAATGTGTTAATTTGAGCTTTTAGGAGGGTGGTAATAGTGTAAAGCATGTAACGATTGGAAGCTGGTAATAGTGTAAAGTGTGTAACTTTTGTAGGGTGGTAATAGTGTAAAGCATGTAACGATTGGAAGCTGGTAATAGTGTAAAGTGTGTAACTTTTGTAGGGTGGTAATAGTGTAAAGTATATAACTTTTGTAGGGTGGTAATAGTGTAAAGTGTGTAATTTTTGGAGGGTGGTAATAGTGTAAAGTGTGTAACTTTTGTAGGGTGGTAATAGTGTAATGCATGTAACGTTTGGAAGGTGGTAATAGTGTAATGTATGTAACTTTTGGAGGGTGGTAATAGTGTAAAGTGTGTAACTTTTGTTGGGTGGTAATAGTGTAAAGTATGTAATATTTGGAGGGTGGTAATAGTGTAAAGTATGTAACTTTTGGAGGGTGGTAATAGTGTAAAGTATGTAATATTTGGAGGGTGGTAATAGTGTAAAGTGTGTAACTTTTGTAGGGTTGTAATAGTGTAAAGTATGTAACTTTTGTAGTGTGGTAATAGTGTAAAGTGTGTAACTTTTGTAGGGTGGTAATAGTGTAAAGTATGTAACTTTTGTAGGGTGGTAATAGTGTAAAGTGTGTAATTTTTAGCCCACCATCATCAGATGGTGGGCTATTCAAATCGCCCTGCGTCCGTGGTCCGTGGTCCGTCCGTCCCTCCGTCCGTCCGTCCCTCCGTCCCTCCGTCCGTCCGTCCGTCCCTCCGTCCGTAAACAATTCTTGTTATCGCTATTTCTCAGAAAGTACTGAAGGGATCTTTCTCAAATTTCATATGTAGGTTCCCCTTGGTGCCTAGTTATGCATATTGCGTTTTGAGACCAATCTGAAAACAACATGGCTGACAGGCAGCCATCTTGGATTTTGACAATTGAAGTTTGTTATCGCTATTTCTGAGAAAGTACTGAAGGGATCTTTCTCAAATTTCATATGAAGGTTCCCCTTGGTGCCTAGTTATGCATATTGCGTTTTGAGACCAATCGGATTACAACATGGCCGACAGGCAGCCATCTTGGATTTTGACAATTGAAGTTTGTTATCGCTATTTCTCAGAAACTACTGAAGGGATCTTTCTCAAATTTCATATGTAGGTTCCCATTGGTGCCTAGTTATGCATATTGCGATTTGAGACCAATCGGAAAACAACATGGCCGACAGGCAGCCATCTTGGATTTTGACAATTGAAGTTTGTTAACTATATTTCTGAGAAAGTACTGAATGGATCTTTCTGAAATTTCATATGTAGGTTTCCCTTGGTGCCTAGTTATGCATATTGCGTTTTGAGACCAATCAGAAAACAACATGGCCGACAGGCAGCCATCTTGGATTTTGACAATTAAAGTTTGTTATCACTATTTCTGAGAAAGTATTTAAGGGATCTTTCTCAAATTTCATATGTAAGTTTCCCTTGGTGCCTAGTTATGCATATTTCGTTTTGAGACCAATCAGAAAACAACATGGCCGACAGGCAGCCATCTTGGATTTTGACAATTTAAGTTTGTTATCACTATTTCTGAGAAAGTACTGAATGGATCTTTTTGAAATTTCATATGTAAGTTTCCCTTAGTGCCTAGTTATGCATATTGCGTTTTGAGACCAATCTGAAAACAACATGGCCGACAGGCAGCCATCTTGGATTTTGACAATTGAAGTTTGTTATCACTATTTCTGAGAAAGTCTTTAAGGGATCTTTCTCAAATTTCATATGTAAGTTTCCCTTGGTGCCTAGTTATGCATATTGCATTTTGAGACCAATCTGAAAATAACATGGCCGACAGGCAGCCATCTTGGATTTTGACGATTGAAGTTTGTTATCACTTTTTCTGAGAAAGTACTGAATGGATCTTTCTGAAATTTCATATGTAAGTTTCCCTTAGTGCCTAGTTATGCATATTGCGTTTTGAAACCAATCTGAAAACAACATGGCTGACAGGCAGCCATCTTTGATTTTGACAATTAAAGTTTGTTATCGCTATTTCTGAGAAAGTACTGAATGGATCTTTCTCAAATTTCATATGGAGGTTCCCCTTGGTGCCTCGTTATGCTGATTGCATTTTGAGATCAATTGGAAAACAATATGGCCGACAGACCGCCATCTTGGATTTTGACAAATGAAGTTTGTTATCTCTATTTCTCAAAGTACTGAATGGATCTTTCTCAAATTTCATAAGTAGGTTCCCCTTGGTCCCTTGTATTGCATTTTTGGACCAGTCTGTCCTGAAAACAACCTGGCAAACAAACAGCCATTATTGTTAAATCTCAAATTTCTTATATAGCTAGGATTCCCTTGAAAAGTACTGGAGGGATGTCTCAATTTGCACAGATTAGTAAAATGAAGGGAAAAGTAGGGAAAAGATCAATCTGACATGGAACCTATGAAGATCATTCAATGGTGGGCGCCAAGATCCCTCTGGGATCTCTTGTTGTAGGGTGGTAATAGTGTAAAGTATGTAATATTGGGAGGGTGGTAATAGTGTAAAGTATGTAACTTTTGGAGGGTGGTAATAGTGTAAAGTATGTAATATTTGGAGGGTGGTAATAGTGTAAAGTATGTAACTTTTGTAGTGTGGTAATAGTGTAAAATATGTAACTTTTGTAGGGTGGTAATAGTGTAAAGTATATAACTTTTGTAGGGTGGTAATAGTGTAAAGTATGTAACTTTTGTAGGGTGGTAATAGTGTAAAGTATGTAACTTTTGTAGTGTGGTAATAGTGTAAAATATGTAATATTTGGAGGGTGGTAATAGTGTAAAGTATGTAACTTTTGTAGGGTGGTAATAGTGTAAAGTATGTAACTTTTGTAGGGTGGTAATAGTGTAAAGTGTGTAATTTTTGTAGGGTGGTAATAGTGTAAAGTGTGTAACTTTTGTAGGGTGGTAATAGTGTAAAGTATGTAACTTTTGGAGGGTGGTAATAGTGTAAAGTATGTAATATTTGGAGGGTGGTAATAGTGTAAAGTATGTAACTTTTGTAGTGTGGTAATAGTGTAAAATATGTAACTTTTGTAGGGTGGTAATAGTGTAAAGTATGTAACTTTTGTAGTGTGGTAATATTGTAAAATATGTAATATTTGGAGGGTGGTAATAGTGTAAAGTATGTAACTTTTGTAGGGTGGTAATAGTGTAAAGTATGTAACTTTTGTAGGGTGGTAATAGTGTAAAGTATGTAACTTTTGTAGGGTGGTAATAGTGTAAAGTGTGTAACTTTTGTAGGGTGGTAATAGTGTAAAGTATGTAACTTGTGTAGGGGTGTAATAGTGTAAAGTGTGTAATTTTTGTAGGTTGGTAATAGTGTAAAGTGTGTAACTTTTGTAGGGTGGTAATAGTGTAAAGTGTGTAACTTTTGTAGGGTGGTAATAGTGTAAAGTATGTAACTTTTGTAGGGTGGTAATAGTGTAATGTATGTAACTTTTGGAGGGTGGTAATAGTGTAAAGTGTAACTTTTGTAGGGTGGTAATAGTGTAAAGTGTGTAATTTTTGTAGGGTGGTAATAGTGTAATGCATGTAACGTTTGGAAGGTGGTAATAGTGTAATGTATGTAACTTTTGGAGGGTGGTAATAGTGTAAAGTGTGTAATATTTGGAGAGTGGTAATAGTGTAAAGTATGTAACTTTTGGAGGGTGGTAATAGTGTAAAGTATGTAATATTTGGAGGGTGGTAATAGTGTAAAGTATGTAACTTTTGTAGTGTGGTAATAGTGTAAAATATGTAACTTTTGTAGGGTGGTAATAGTGTAAAGTATGTAACATTTGTAGTGTGGTAATAGTGTAAAATATGTAATATTTGGAGGGTGGTAATAGTGTAAAGTATGTAACTTTTGGAGGGTGGTAATAGTGTAAAGTGTGTAACTTTTGTTGGGTGGTAATAGTGTAAAGTATGTAACATTTGTAGGGTGGTAATAGTGTAAAGTGTGTAATTTTAGTAGGGTGGTAATAGTGTAAAGTATGTAACTTTTGTAGGGTGGTAATAGTGTAAAGTGTGTAACTTTTGTAGGGTGGTAATAGTGTTCAAGTGTGTATCTTTTGTAGGGTTGTTATAGTGTAAAGTGTGTAACTTTTGTAGGGTGGTAATAGTGTAAAGTGTGTAACTTTTGTAGGGTGGTAATAGTGTAAAGTATGTAACTTTTGTAGGGTGGTAATAGTGTAAAGTATGTAACTTTTGTTGGGTGGTAATAGTGTAAAGTGTGTAACTTTTGTAGGGTGGTAATAGTGTAAAGTGTGTAACTTTTGTAAGGTGGTAATAGTGTAAAGTGTGTAATTTTCAGAGGATGGCATTAGTATAAAGTATTAGCTTTCGGAGGATGGTAACAGTGTAAAATGGTATTTGGTAATGTATAGAAATATACAAAATATACAACAGACAATTCTAGTTTTCAGTCGAACATATTTACTCTTTAATCATACAATCTGTAATCTGGATTTTTTTTCTCGATGTTTTACAGGATCCGGTTGTATTGGCGTTTGATATCGAGACCACCAAACTCCCACTGAAGTTTCCCGACTCGGCCACGGACCAAATAATAATGATCTCCTACATGATTGACGGCCAGGTCAGTAAACGAGTCACACATCAGAAACCTTACTTTTAGGAACTGGAATTTCTTTACTTGTATAAAATACTGTATATACATCAACGAAATGTATCAACTTAGCCTGCTCTCCTAGTTTGATTTAGCAGGACTTATTCTGTGGGCTTTTTGAGGCCATTAATGGGCCCCATTCCCAATTGAAATTATTTCATTTTAAAGCCAAATTCCCAAAATTTGCAGTTAACTACTGAAAAAATCTTTCCCAATTCATCAATTTTCTTCCCAAAATGAGACAAAAGGCCCCATCCCAAACCAGTGAGAAAAAGCCCTGTTTAGTATATAAGTTAGGGAGGAGACTTATTTGTTGTTTAGCTTAGTATTTAAAAAACTGACAATTTGGCAGAAATAAGAAGGGGACTTCCTCGTAGGCTTATTTGCAGATAATTACTGTTTATGTATTAATAGTGTGTCACTCGGATGATGGTCAGGGCCTTTCATGGTTACCTGGCAGAAATTGGGATTATTTTGGATTTTTTTTTTTTTTTTGTGCAGCATACGTGTAAGCTATAGGGGAAGAAAGAACATAGATTGTAGGATTTCATGTTGTAATATAAAAAGATTTTTGATTTAAAAGATTTTTGGATTTTTCATGATTTTGTTGGGGAAACAAAAAACATCCACAACCAGGAATGGGGCCCAGATTAAAAGGAAGTAAACACTAAGGATCAATTTCTCTACATAAGCAGCACTTCCAGGCTATCAACTGAAGTTTATTTAGGCTGTCAACTTAAGTTTAGTAACTGATCCAAAATTATTCCAATTATTCCTGTACTCGTACACAGGTAAGTAACTTATAGATATAAATGTTGATTTTTCAGGGGTACCTGATCACAAACAGAGAAATAGTTTCTCAGGACGTTGAAGACTTTGAGTATACACCTCGGCCGGAGTTTGAGGGTCCATTCATCATATTCAATGAACCTGATGAAGTCAGTACCAGTCTCAAATCTCTACTTCTACAGCTATCTCTACCACTCTGTATGGCAACTCTGTGGCTTTGTATGACATTACAGGGAGTTTCCTACAATAGAAACTGGGTCCGTTAAAAGGACCCATTCCCCTAAAAAATCCTTGGAAATTCCCAATTTGCCACTAAAAAATTCCCAATTTTGAAGTCACTTTTGAATGATTAAGTATGTTATATATACAAAGACCTATACTAAGTTACTTTTGAAAAATAAAAAACAGCTACAGATAGCAAAATGAAATAAAAAATAATTTAAAGGCAATATTTATCAAAGAAAAACTGAAATTTGTATGAATTTAACTATTTTTTGTTTTTCCCAATGTCACATTTTGTTGCGTAGTAATAAGTTCAATGGACACTGAACCAAGTTGAAAAATTGTAGTAAAACACCTGGGTATCGTTTCACAAAGCTTCGTAACTAACGAAATTTGCGTAAGTCACATTTACGAATTACTAAGCGTTTCACAAAAACTTTGTAACTTACGAACTTTCGTAAGTTACGCAAAAACCTTGTGTAACTTTACGCCATATCAACCCTGTCGTAACTTAAGAAAACAATTTAAAATCGTGCGCAGGCATGCCCTTTTGAACAGAAAATGACGTCGTACTCATTTACAAATTAGCATAAGAGAACGAATATGCCTTGTGAGCGATTGTTTCGAGGTGGAAACCGGGTTTTGAAAGTCGAGGAGGGATGCCGGCAAAATACACATTGTCATGAAACTAATTGTACGCATATTCGCAGACTGTGCCAACATATGATCTATTTTAAGAACATTATGTATGTCTTTGAGCTTTGAGCAAAATCTGTGAAAATTGCGTTGTTACTGTTTGTTTTAACGCATGATAAACAATAAGAATTAGAATTTTATAGAAAAAATGATCTTCCCTCAATAATAGGGTTGTTTTGATAGAACAAATTAAAGTTCATAGTCTGTGTACGTGACCCGGGAATAGGACCGGCGTACAATTTTCACCCCAGAAGTGTCGTCCTTTTTTACCTCCAAGTTAGAGAGTGGTATATTTTTACCGGGAGAACGTACGATTTTGACGTAAGATACGAAAAAAGTTACGAACACCTTTGTGAAACGCACTTACGAAATTTTTAAGTTTTGCGTAACTTTTTCGTAAATATTTACGAACGTTCGTAAGTTACAAAGCTTTGTGAAACGATACCCTGGATTATTGTGTTGCTGGACCATTACGACTACTGTGTAGCCACTGTTATCAGTGCTTTTTTTTGCGGTCTTTTTGGAGCCGTTTATTGGCCCCATTCCCAATTGGAATTATTTCATATTTAAGCCAAATTCCTAAAATTTGGAGTTTACTCCTGAAAAAAATATTTTCCAATTCACCAATTTCTTCCCAAAATGAGACAAAAAGGCCCATCCCAAACCAGTGAGAAAAAGCCCTGGTTATGACTTCTGTGTGGCCCGTATGACTTTATGGTGTTGATTGGCTGTATTTGTTTTCTTTTCATATTTCCTTCAGGTCACGTTAATACGGCGATTCTTTGACCATGTACTGGATGTACGTCCGCATATCTTTGTGACATACAACGGCGATATGTTTGATTGGTACGTTCCAAGCTTCCATGCTTAAAGGTCTATTTTTAGTACGGTAAACAGCGTAACTCAACCATATTTCCTAGTGCCTAGTTATTTATAACATACTGTAAATATACTAATTCTGGTGTGATCAAATTTCAGCCCAGAAGTGAGATAAGACAAATTAATGCAATAATGATTTGGCGGTCTTGCACTATTTATCTTAGAAAACAATAAAAAAAATCTGCAATTAGCCCGATCACGATTTAACGGATTGTCTATGACACGAAAAGCGCTAAAATAAGATACCACTGAAATATGGACTTCTTCAGTATCTTACATGCATATATATTTGACAATGATATACACAAAAACATGTGTGCAGTAAACATCAATAATTCATGGTTTACATTATCTACACCAGGCCATTCGTAGAGGCAAGAGCAGCTCTCCATGGGTTGGACATGTCTCGGGAAATCGGCTATCAGAAGGATATCCAAGGGGAATACAAGTCTCGTCCGTCTATACACATGGACTGTCTGCGGTACGTATCAACAGGATATCGGATATTTACTATTACCTGTTTCTGATATTATGTTGGAAGTGTTTATGGTGATTTTAGGGTTTTTATACCCACCTGCAACGAAGTTAGGGGGGTATACTGGAATCAGGTTGTCCGTCCGTCCGTCTATCTGTAGACACAACAATGTACCCGCTACTCCTCTTAAACTACTGAGGAAATTTCAACGAAATTTTATGGCAATAACCCTTATACATTGTAGATATGCGTAATTTATATCATGTTGTTATTTTGTGGGTTACCATGGTTACCAGATCACTATACTTCCTTTTGGGTGAGGGGAAATTTTGTCCAGTCAACTCCTCTTTTTTTAAACTGTTTCAAGTTAAACTACACAGGAGTGATAGGGACCATGTGTAAATGTACATGCATGATATTTCTCTACAGAATTTTTGGTTTCCATGGTTACCAGGTTTCAATACCCATATTATTGTGGAAAAATTTGTCAAGAAAACCGAGACAACTCCTATATAGCTATCAACCGATTTCATTTGAAATACACAGGAATGTTAGGAACTCATAATGTGTACATATGCATGCAGGTTTTCCCCCCACAAATTGCTGTGGTAACCTGTTCACTAAAAACATGTTTTTGTTGGAAAATCTTCACCGAAGGGTATGTGTTTGCCCTCTGGACAACAGTTCTAGTTTCTGAGGGCTTTTTGGGGGGTGATAATTGGCCCCAGTCTAAATTCAAATTATTTGATATTAAATCCAAATTCCCAAAATTTGCCTTTTAAATACTAACAAAAATTTCGTTCTCCCAGTCAAAAAATATGGTCTTGTTCTTGTTGTTTGTGAAGCCGCAAAATGAAAAAAACTGTTGTTCTTGTCATCGCAGTTGGGTCAAACGAGACAGCTACCTGCCTGTGGGAAGCCAGGGTCTAAAAGCAGTCGCCAAGGTAACAACTCTCACTTTATTTAGTACAGTAGTATGCTGTATTGTGTGTTGATATATATAGTGATAATGGTAACTCAGAGTGTCATCCACGTAATCTCTAGTGAAGATCTCAAGTGTGTAGTTCGACTCTCTAGTCGTATCGGTTTGTGTTTCTCGGGAAACAAACAAAACATTTGTTAAACTTTCATGGCCTGTATTCGTGCAGCCATTTTCATACACAAACATAAGATCTGTGTTCAACACAACATCCTTTAAACTCACTAAAAGCCAGAAATAGCAGTTTAAATGAAAAACATAAACATAAAAAATAAAGCTGATAAAATCTAGTTCATTTAAGATGTAACACTGTACTAGCTCCCTAATTGTAGCTTGGAAAAATCTAATTAGATTTGTGGTTGTAGCAAAGAATATTCACAGTTGTTTGTGCTTGTAATTAGTGCATCCTCAGTCAGTCATATAGTTTGTGATTGAAATAATAAAATATATTTTGTGGTTGTAGCTTGAAATAATCAAATTAATTTTGTGGTTGTAGCTTGAAATAATAAAATAAATTTTGTTTGTTGTAGCTTGAAATAATCAAATTAATTTTGTGGTTGTAGCTTAAAATAATCAGTAGTTTTGAACCACAAAAAAAGTGCCAATAAGTTATTATAAACAATCATTGGTTTGAGCTGCTGAAAATTCTGATATCTATAGATATCAAAGTCTAGTTTGATTAGGTAGTGACCTTGTTTTATTGTATTTGAACATTTGCAGGCTAAACTACGTTACAACCCTGTAGAGATGGACCCTGAGGACATGTGTCGTATGGCCAGTGAAGAACCACAGGTAAATTAGTAGTGATACTACTGGGTTATATGTCCTAACAAATACAAATTAGCATAATTTAAACAATATTAATTTGATATATTTCAATTAAATCGGTAAAATTAATTTTATTAAAGTACCACAGAAGAAAGTTAAAACATTCAGATTCTTCTAATTTCTTTAAAGGCGTCAGTAAAATGATATGAAAGACATGTAAATTAATAAAGTATTCATAAGGTTTTTTAATTTTCCATCCTTTTCAAATAGCTAACAAAATCATGAAAAATGGATACCCTGAAAATAACATTGATAGAAAAAAACTATTGCCACTTTATTTCTGCCTTTTTTTTTTTTTTTTGAATACACATCATTTTGCTTTTAACTTTAAACGAAAATATGAACTATCAAAAAAATACCTTGCAGGCTTATATGATTTTTGAAATTAACAAAATTGATATAACTATCAAAATGTTAAAAAGATTTAATATCAAATTTTCATTATACCTATAGGTCTTGTCTAATTACTCTGTATCCGACGCCGTGGCGACCTACTATTTGTACATGAAGTATGTCCACCCGTTTATATTTGCCCTGTGTACCATCATCCCCATGGAACCGGACGAGGTAAGTGGTGAAACTTAAGAAATAGAAATCATACCCTGAATTTCAGATAAAAAAAGTTGGGTTTCAAATTAACAGTTCTAATTGATGTTCCTTTCATCAAGGTCGAAGATTTTGTTCACGGGACATGTTAGGGACATTGTTTTTCCCATCGTTTGACCACTTATGTGGTCAAACTGAGTTGTCTGTTTTTAAATTAGATATTTTAGGTATAAATCTTGACAGACCTACAGATGTTAATTTAGTGTTGATCAATCACATCATTCTCAGATCTGTCACCAGCTTTACCTGTCGACAGAACAGTTTATTTTTCTCACACACATAAAAGAACTAATTGTAAGGTGTTATGAATCTCATTGTGCCATTATCAACGTCCCATAAGATATGCCTCAAAATCGATGACATTTTCAATCTGCAATGTGGTTTCACTACTCAAAATGATGAAATCATGCTATTGTGAGTAGTGTCATAGTATGTGCCAACAAATGTAAATTTGCTTGATAATTAAATCAACATATACAAACATAAAAAATCAACATTTTATGTCACATGGTAACAGTCCAATCATATCAGTGTAAATGAACGTGAGGTAAGATAATCAAGAATTTTGCCCTGAAGATTGGAAATTCTCTTTAATAAGATGGAGGAGATTCTATAATCCTTTGTTTTCTATACCAGGTTCTGAGGAAGGGATCAGGAACTCTATGTGAGGCCTTACTTATGGTCCAAGCCTATCACGCCAATATCATCTTCCCCAATAAACAAATGGCTGTGTTCAACAAACTCACTGAAGACGGCCATGTACTCGACTCTGAGACGTATGTAGGCGGTCATGTGGAGGCGCTGGAGTCAGGGGTCTTTAGGGCCGACCTACCCTGCAGGTTCAGAATGGTACAGTTTTACAGTAAATGTTTGTATAAACAATTGTAAGGAGAGTTAGAATATTACTGAAAATTATATTCTGAAAGATCTTTAATTTTGTGTCACTTGCAAATATTATATGTAATTGTAGTCTGCAACATATAAATTTTCGCATTAGAAATGTTACATAAAAGAAAATAACATGTGAATATTGTAGGGTGTCATACTCTGCAAAATATTTAAGAACTTGTATTAAGGAGACACAGTCACTCATGAAATAAGTGGTTTCAAATGTAAATGATGAATTTTCAGAAACACTGAAACATATAAATGGGTTATAACAATCGTTTTCTTTGGCCGGAACCCAAGAGGGTTAATGCTAGACACCATATTGATGAAAAGTGTGAAGCTAAGATGGAAATTGTATCCTTCGGCTTCCTCACACCTTCCTGGCTTAACTGTCTCCCTGGCTCTCTTGTCTTGGCATCCTCCATGTTGTTTCCTTCTAGAGACACCCCATGTACAGCATTCTGCTGATGAATGATAATACATGAAATTATGTACGACCTACCTAATGTTTTCTATTGATTTAGGTAATTATCTCACAATGAAGCCAGTTTCAGTTTTTGTGATTTAATGAAAAGTATTGATTTCATGTATTCAAAAACTTTTTTTTTAGACACAGGTTAATCTAGGATTTGGGGAATACTACCCATTATGAAATTTAGGGGAAATGAAGGGCTGCAGAGTCTTGAATTATGTTATTCTTTAAACTTTGAACATTCTACAGCTATTCTTTACTATAATTCTTACATATTTCATCAAAATTTGGGGGGTTACCCTTTGTTTTGGAGAATTTCCCCATTTTATGGGATTTTTTCTTGATGTGGAATTTGTTTTTATTCAAAGGGGAAAACACCATCAGTGGGGGATACTACCCGATTTCGCTAGTAAAATCAGCCTAGATTAACCTGGTAGATCTCGTTATATTTCCAAAAATTGATTTTTACAGTTATGAATGTATTTAAGGATTGAATCTTGATTTGGTCGATTTCATGGGGTCATGAATTGAGTTGCTCTTGAGACAAATTTAATGAACTGCAAAGCAGTTCATGTTGAATTTGTCTAAAGAGCAACTAAATTCATAACCCCATGAAATCGACCAAATCCAGATTCAATCCTTATATTTCAATTGTTTTGTTTTTTTCGAATAAAAAAGTCGGTCTAGATATTAATATCTTGTAGCTTGTGCAAGTCTAAATGCGGAAAAGCCCGAGGAGTTCCGGATTGTGCATGTCTAGTCGGTCGAGTAAAATAGTCCGCTATTTTAGGATTGAAAAACAGTATTACTTTGTCAAAATAAAAGTATTTAGCATATCTGGTCTTTCATAAAATACAAGAATACATTATAAATTTGATAATTTTAATAATTATTCGATGCTTATAACAGCAATGTAGAAAAAGTGAAATCGTTCCGCGGAAGGATTTAACCATGTATTCATACGCACTGATCAGTGTTAATCTGGTCAAATTCATGAGCAAATGAAACAGATTAAGTTTGGTAGTTTCATTGAGTCAAACTTGAGTAGAAATTGAAATATTAACCTATGTAGTCATAGGATAAATTTAGATCTTTGGGATCTGAAAATTTTTGACAGGTGCCGGAGGCATTTCAAAACTTGATAGACAAGGTTCACAAGACGATGAAGCATGCGATAGAAGAGGAGGAGAAAATTCCAATGGACACCGTGACTAACTTGGACGAGGTCTGCACAGATATTATCGAGCGCTTGGCTATGTTACGTGATTGTCCAAACCGCCTCGAGAACCCGATCATCTACCATCTTGATGTGGCCGCCATGTACCCCAACATTATCCTAACTAACAGACTACAGGTATTGAAAGAAAGTTTATAATTAACTTTGGAGGTTTTGGTAGGTCTTGTCCTGTTGGCATTCGTTTTGGTAGGTCTTGTTCTATTGGCATTCATGCTACTATGTTAAAAACTTTACATAACTGTTCAATAATTACCATTGGGCTAAGGGCTTATTTGTTTATACAGACAATCTGATTGGTCTATTACACCACCAGTAGGACGAGTAGGTCAGGTCTTTATTTAATTATTGAACAAATCTACTCCATCCTGTCCAAGTGTTTGGCTCATAATCAATGAAAAATGCTGTGTTAGATTGAATATCAACTTCAACAAACATGACAGGGCCGATGAGGGGCAAATATGATTTGCAGCAAAATGGCATTAGATTGTAGTGTCAGTGTTAGCTTGTTAATTTACTGTAAACTTAAATTGACCTTGATCTAATTTGAAGGTCACATCTGTGACATATTTCCCATTAATGTTGAATAACAGGCGAGCAAAACAGGCCTATTGAGCCTGTTATTTTTTTTGTAATGCTAGACACACCTCACCCATCAGATAAACCAATAAATGTCTGATATTGAAAGATATTCAGGTATGAAATAGTTGTCTAAAATTTCTTTTATACCCCCTGAAATCAATAAGGGCTGTTCCAAAATTATTTCTGTGAGAGGGGTGGGAGGCTCCATCACCCATAAAAACAAGTACCTCCCACCCCTCCTACACAGATTATTCTAGAATAGCCCATATTATATAAATTTGTATTAAACCACCAATTTCTTGATATTGAATCAAAATATACCACGCTGTAACATGGATGCAATCAGGAATATACATCAGTCTCCGAAAACAAACCCATCACATGCATGCATCACGCACACATGGGAGAACGTTTGACAATACTGTAAATGTGGAAATTTACGCGAATTACGTAAAAACACATGGGAGAACGTTTAACAATACTGTAAATGTGGAAATTTACGGGAGGGGAAAATTTACGCTAATTACATAAAAAAAATTCCCCGCGCAATTTATTTTGGTATCAATTTGCGTAATCTCTAACTACAAACTAAGGTGGAACGATTGCGGAAATTACCCTCACGCTTATATAGTTTACATATCAGGTTTACAGTACCAAACTGACTTGATAATGAAGGACTTGTTTTGTTTTCCAGCCTCCAGCTATTGTAGATGAAGCTACATGTGCTGCTTGCGACTTTAACAAGCCCGGTGCTGTGTGTCAGCGAAAGATGACGTGGATGTGGAGAGGGGAAACTAGTACGTATGTTGTGTACAGATGAAATGTATAATTTATGATCATCCAAGGCAGAGTTTATGTTGAAGATGTCGCTGTATTCGTGAAATCTATGTGATTGACAGTAAGTTATGCAGTGAATATTTCCATATTTTCCCCAGAATCACACTAAATTCTCCAATTTCAAGGGCCGATTGATTTAACTATGAAGCTTAATTTACAGTGCCAGCCTCGCGAAGTGAGTTCCAACGGATACAACAGCAGCTGGAAAATGAAAAGTTCCCACCGAGTATCCCTGGAGGAGACCCTCGCGCATTTCACCAGCTGAATCGTGAGGAACAGGCGACAATAGAGAAAAAACGATTGGCTGGTATGTCTTACAGAGAGTAATTTAAATCAATTAAATTGATGGAACTTGGATTGTTACATTAAAGATCTGGGTGGGAAACCTACGTTACAACAGGAATGGTATACAAGAGAATGGTAAGAAAACCAAGACCACTCAAGAGGAACAGTTTCAAAATTTTGAAATTTAAAAAGAAAAAACTCTTGACTAGAATTTTTCTTATAGGAATTCTCTTTAAAATCTTGACATGAGAACAATGTTGGTATTATATAAATAATAAATGTTTC
This sequence comes from Pecten maximus, assembly GCF_902652985.1. Classification (NCBI taxonomy): domain Eukaryota; kingdom Metazoa; phylum Mollusca; class Bivalvia; order Pectinida; family Pectinidae; genus Pecten; species Pecten maximus. Next base: position 19,044,655 of record NC_047027.1, read on the forward strand.
CATTGTAGACTATTGTAAAAAGGCCTATAAGAAAGTGCACTCTACCAAGATGGAGGAAAGGACTGCCACAATTTGTCAGAGAGAAAATTCTTTCTATGTCGACACTGTGAGGGATTTCCGTGACAGACGTTATGAATTTAAAGGTCTCGTCAAAGTCTGGAAAAGAAAATTAGCGGAGGCTGAGGAATTGAAAGATGCAGCTGAAATAAAACGTGCTAATGGTATGGTGGTTCTGTACGATTCACTCCAGCTCGCCCACAAGTGTATCCTCAACTCGTTCTATGGCTATGTAATGAGGAAAGGGTGAGTATTTACTGAGAAATGTCATATTTAGGAAGACTGCTGGTATTTTTGACAAGTTTAAGTTTGCCCTAGATTTAGAGATGCACAAAGAAAAATACTAAAAAATAAAAAATGGAAAATAAAGAAAAAAAAGTTAAAGAAATTAAAAAGGAAAAAATGGTGATCAATAGAAAACTGACAAAAAGTTAAAAAAAGAAAAAGATCCAACTAAGTTTAAAAACGTGAAATTGTGATTAATAACTAAGAAAAAAAGGAGCAAAGAACAATTGTAAAAAAAAAAAAAAAAAAAGAAGGAAATTTATGATCAATCAAAAAATAAAATCACAAAAATTAATGATTTTGCAGTAAGTTCTAACATTTAAGAAAGTAAATTCTCCAAACCTGTCTAAACATGTTCCACTGTTGATTAGATGTTGTGTTGTCTTTTCAGGGCCCGTTGGTACAGTATGGAAATGGCAGGGGTTGTCTGTTACACTGGTGCCCATATCATCACCAAAGCTAAGGAAATTGTCGAACAAATCGGGTAAATCAGATTTCTCAAATACAATCATTATTTTGTTCAATAACGAAGAGTGATCAATGTACTTGAACACAATTTCATGATGTTATGACTTAAAATGAGCATATCGCAGCTTCCCAAAACATGCATGCACTTTCATCACACCCATGCCTTTCGCACGCACGGGAGGCCGTCCTTAAATATAAATAACCTCAGCTGTTGATAGGACGTTAAACAAGCTGTTGATAGGATGTTAAACAAATAAAACCAAACCAAACCTTTGACATAGTAATGGGATCAATTTTGATATATCAGACAATTTAGGACTTGTACAGTATGTTTTTCACTACAGAGAAAATTGTGCGACATCATTTATTTACATAATTTATTGATCATGACATCACATGTTATTTATTTATCATGACCTCAAAATAGTGTTTGTACGCATCATGTGTCTTACAATATTTATGACATAGCTGTATAACATGGCGGATCAACAATCTTATGGTTAATCCAGTAAAATATCTCCCCAGTGGGAGGGGTTTATCATAGGGACCATGTATAGAACTACCTTATTATTAGCTGTATTTACTCGAGCACCCACCATATATTAAAAAAATTGTTTTTGAAGTCCTGCCGTAGGAGATATATCTTACTGGTTACTAAGTGATACTAGCAGAAAATTCAATAATCATGTAAAAAGTGTAGATATTCTGTGGATCCAGAAAATTAATGTTTTTAATTTGATGTTTCAGGCGTCCTCTGGAGCTAGACACTGATGGTATTTGGTGTGTGTTACCAGCGACTTTCCCTGAAAATTATGTCCTAAAGACCACAAACCCCAAGAAGGCAAAGGTCACCATCTCTTACCCAGGGGCTATGCTCAATATCATGGTCAAGGTCAGTTATTGATGTCATGGTAACAAAAATATTAAAAAAATAATAAATTGGCAATACTTTAGCAGAAAAGTTTTTAGTTGTCAAGAATCTGGCTTCTCAGTCAGGGGTGTAAAACTCCACATGCTTTTAATCTGCCTGTGTGAACTCGTGAAAATCACAGGAACTATATTTGTCTGAAAATAAGTCCATACTTGATAATAAGCCAGGGATTTTCCTACCATAGAATCTGGGTCTGTTAGAAGGACTCAATCCCTTAAAGAAAACTTTGTGAAAATTCCCCAAATAAACATCCATCTTTTCAAGATTAAATATGCTTGATGTCAAAAGTACGAAAGCCGGTTGGGACCATTTTCGTAGAAGAAAATAATATTTTTACGCGTTATATCGCGAAACTTTCGCGTAATAACGCAAAACTAACGCGTTATATCGCGAAACTTTCGCATAATAACGCGAAACTAACGCATTATATCGTGAAACTAACGCGTTATTACGCGAAACTAACCTGTTATATCACGAATATATAGATAGATAGATATGAGAAGTATCGGCTACTTTTAAAGACACGACAGTTTAGTGAGATTTTATTTTGAGCTTGGCCTATCCCAAGCTGAAATTTTGAGTTTTTTTAACAATAGTGGATAGATTTGTTCTAAGCAATTCAACATTTAAACGATATTTGAAATGATAGTGTTTAACAATAAGGAAATAAGTCCTCGGATATTTACGATGTTGCATTATTCAGTGTCAATGAATTATAAAATTCTGGACAGAAAAAGAATCATCGTTCTCGCCCTCCAACTTTACAGTCAGTATCTGATCCTCTGAAACCATTTCATCATCTTATATAACCTGCTTCGCATAAACACGCTAAAGTTTCGTGATATTATACAATTACCGACCTGTTTTCAGGTGAATATGATGATTTATAAACTCGAGAAAATGATATTTCAAGAGGCCGAAGGTCATCGTATTCACCTGAAAACAGGTCAATTACTGCTTTATTATATGACAAAACTGCAACATTTTCATATTACAGAATGATTATCATTACCTGTCATAGGATTGAATAAATAATAGTGATTGACGGGAGAAAAGTTCAAAATGACAAATAATAAGTCAGAGTCAGCAATGAATTTAATCTTCATTATTTATTATTACTTAATATAATATTTAAAAAAATGTAAATGCTAAAACATTTAGGAATTCAGTCCATTAAACTCTGTCCGGGAGCACATACCTACATGTACATGCAAGCATACATTTTTGACGACACGAATAGTTGAAAATTCCTTTGTTACTATATTTGGGTGCGTAATCGAGTTGTTGGATTATCATGGGTGGTTAAATCACTCTTTAGCGCGGATTCAGGGTTGATAATAATATTTGAGCAAAGTGAGAATGTTTAGAATTGGCCAATCAGGCAAAGGAAAAAAATCAGAGTCATATAATAATATGCGTTAGTTTCCGCGTTATTACGCGAAAGTTTCGCGATATAACGCGTTAGTTTCGCGTAATAACGCAAAAGTTTTGCGATATAACGCGTTAGTTTCGCGATATAACGCGTTAGTTTCGCGTAATAACGCAAAAGTTTCACGAAATAACGTGACACTAACGCGTTATAACGCGAAAAAAATATTATTTTCTTCTACGAAAATGGTCCCAACCGGCTTTCGTACAAAAGACCTCAGGCAATTTTGAATAAATAACCGATAATATCAAATGAAATAAAAATCAATAAAGGTAATATCCATTAATAAGAACATGAATTTGTTTGAATTTCACTTTCCTCTGTTTGCTCAATTTCACATTTTATCGTGTAAATAATTCCCAATTCAATTGACCCTGGACCCAAAAGAAAAATTGTAGGAAAATCCCTGTAAGCCCACCCTTGTCTGTTGTAGTTCAGTAAAAATGCCTTCAGGTAACATATACTGTATTTTATGTGTGTCTACTGTCTATAAATAACAGTCGGTACTTCACTAACAACTGTGACAATAACATACCTTTGTTGACATACCTGCCTTTTGTTGATTAGGAATTCTTCACCAATGACCAGTATCAGGAACTTGTAGACCATAACAAACTCCAGTACTCCCTTCGGAGTGAGAATTCTATCTTCTTTGAGGTAGATGGTCCATATCTGGCTATGATTTTACCCGCATCGAAGGAAGAAGGCAAAAAACTTAAAAAGAGATATGCTGTTTTCAACTTTGATGGTTCTCTTGCTGAGCTGAAGGTATGTGTGAATTTTAGAGAGAGAGAAAAAAGGTATTATTTAACATTTTCAGTAAAACAACAGGAAAATTCGTCTAATCACACAATTGAAAACATTCCAAAAAAAAAAAAAAAAACTTCGGGGCTGATTTCAAGGCTCATTTAATAACCTTATTGTGCTGATTTGATCTTAAGCAGTAAAATTCTCTGTCTTAAAAGTTCACAGAGTTGAAATTCTTCAGTCAATAGGCTTTTTCAGTCTTGCAGTAAAATTCTGTCTTCAAAGTTCACAGAGTTGAAACTCTTCAGTCAATAGGCTTTTTCAGTCTTTCAGATTTTCAGAAAATAGCTTATTCCATGCATACATGTAGTTTCCATTAAAGAAAGTAATTTGGCCTTTCTGATGGTTTAAAGTCTGCATCTCTGATAACCAAACCTTTGCTTGATATTCATTGATTTTTTTCATTCTGAGTCAAAGGACTGTATCAAGTCCCTGTGAATAGACTTGGAATGAGAAGCTTGCATTGTTCAATTTTTTGACAGGGTTTTGAGGTGAAGAGGAATGGCGAATTAGAACTGATAAAGATCTTTCAGTCGTCAGTGTTTGAGGCTTTCTTGAAGGGTGATACGTTGGAGGAGTGTTACGCCGCGGTTGCCAAGGTCGCAGATTACTGGTTGGATGTCCTCTTCAGTAAGGTGAGATTGCTGTGAAAAATTAATTTTTAGGTCACATGAGAAAATCTGTCGTTAACCGTAAGTTTTTGGCCTGTTCTGCCATGAAATAGATTATGCTATAAATATTTGATTGGCTATGAAGGCCGCTTCGCAAGGTCCCGGAAATGATAACTCACAAGAAGTAGTTCAAAGTTATTTTTGTCATATTTTTGAAAATTGTAGATTTCTATCAATGTATTGCTTTGCAAAGAATAAACTTGCTCATTATTTTACTATGACTTGTAATATGTTGTATCATTTCCAAACGTTTCCGAAATTCTGTAATAACATTTGTATCATCATAAGTAATCCATGACATCACAATAACTACAGTGGACTCTGTCTAAACCGGACTCTATTGGGACTCTATAATTTGGTCGGTTTGTAGAGAGTTTTGGATGTCTTAACCGGACTCTATTGGGACTCTGTAATTTGGTCGGTTTGTAGAGAGTTTTTAGTGTCTAAACCGGACTGTATTGGGACTCTGTAATTTGGTCGGTTTGTAGAGAGTTTTGGATGTCTAAACCGGACTCTATTGGGACTCAATAATTTGGTCGGTTTGTAGAGAGTTTTTAGTGTCTAAACCGGACTGTATTGGGACTCTATAATTTGGTCGGTTTGTAGAGAGTTTTTAGTGTCTAAACCGGACTGTATTGGGACTCTGTAATTTGGTCGGTTTGTAGAGAGTTTTGGATGTCTAAACCGGACTGTATTGGGACTCTATAATTTGGTCGGTTTGTAGAGAGTTTTGGATGTCTAAACCAGACTCTATTGGGACTCTGTAATTTGGTCGGTTTGTAGAGAGTTTTGGATGTCTAAACCGGACTCTATTGGGACTCTGTAATTTGGTCGGTTTGTAGAGAGTTTTGGATGTCTAAACCGGACTCTATTGGGACTCTGTAATTTGGTCGGTTTGTAGAGAGTTTTGGATGTCTAAACCGGACTCTATTGGGACTCTGTAATTTGGTCGGTTTGTAAAGAGTTTTGGGTTGTATTGGGACTCTATAATTTGGTCGGTTTGTAGAGAGTTTTGGATGTCTAAACCGGACTCTCTTGGGACTCTGTAATTTGGTCGGTTTGTAAAGAGTTTTGGGTTGTATTGGGACTCTATAATTTGGTCGGTTTGTAGAGAGTTTTGGATGTCTAAACCGGACTCTATTGGGACTCTATAATTTGGTCGGTTTGTAGAGAGTTTTGGGTTGTATTGGGACTCTATAATTTGGTCGGTTTGTAGAGAGTTTTGGATGTCTAAACCGGACTCTATTGGGACTCTATAATTTGGTCGGTTTGTAGAGAGTTTTGGGTTGTATTGGGACTCTATAATTTGGTCGGTTTGTAGAGAGTTTTGGATGTCTAAACCGGACTCTATTGGGACTCTATAATTTGGTCGGTTTGTAGAGAGTTTTGGATGTCTAAACCGGACTCTATTGGGACTCTATAATTTGGTCGGTTTGTAGAGAGTTTTGGACGTCTAAACCGGACTCTATTGGGACTCTGTAATTTGGTCGGTTTGTAGAGAGTTTTGGATGTCTAAACCGGACTCTATTGGGACTCTATAATTTGGTCGGTTTGTAGAGTTTTGGGTTGTATTGGGACTCTATAATTTGGTCGGTTTGTAGAGAGTTTTGGGTTGTATTGGGACTCTATAATTTGGTCGGTTTGTAGAGAGTTTTGGATGTCTAAACCGGACTCTATTGGGACTCTATAATTTGGTCGGTTTGTAGAGAGTTTTGGATGTCTAAACCGGACTCTATTGGGACTCTATAATTTGGTCGGTTTGTAGAGAGTTTTGGATGTCTAAACCGGACTCTATTGGGACTCTATAATTTGGTCGGTTTGTAGAGAGTTTTTAGTGTCTAAACCGGACTCTATTGGGACTCAATAATTTGGTCGGTTTGTAGAGAGTTTTTGATGTCTAAACCAGACTCTATTGGGACTCTATAATTTGGTCGGTTTGTAGAGAGTTTTGGGTTGTATTGGGACTCTATAATTTGGTCGGTTTGTAGAGAGTTTTTAGTGTCTAAACCGGACTCTATTGGGACTCTATAATTTGGTCGGTTTGTAGAGAGTTTTGGGTTGTATTGGGACTCTATAATTTGGTCGGTTTGTAGAGAGTTTTGGATTGTATTGGGACTCTATAATTTGGTCGGTTTGTAGAGAGTTTTTAGTGTCTAAACCAGACTCTATTGGGACTCTATAATTTGGTCGGTTTGTAGAGAGTTTTGGGTTGTATTGGGACTCTATAATTTGGTTGGTTTGTAGAGAGTTTTGGATGTCTAAACCGGACTCTATTGGGACTCTATAATTTGGTCAGTTTGTAGAGAGTTTTGGACGTTTAAACCGGACTCTCTTGGGACTCTATAATTTGGTCGGTTTGTAGAGAGTTTTGGATGTCTAAACCGGACTCTATTGGGACTCTATAATTTGGTCGGTTTGTAGAGAGTTTTGGGTTGTATTGGGACTCTATAATTTGGTCGGTTTGTAGAGAGTTTTGGATGTCTGAACCGGACTCTATTGGGACTCTATAATTTGGTCGGTTTGTAGAGAGTTTTGGGTTGTATTGGGACTCTATAATTTGGTCGGTTTGTAGAGAGTTTTGGATTGTATTGGGACTCTATAATTTGGTCGGTTTGTAGAGAGTTTTTAGTGTCTAAACCAGACTCTATTGGGACTCTATAATTTGGTCGGTTTGTAGAGAGTTTTGGGTTGTATTGGGACTCTATAATTTGGTTGGTTTGTAGAGAGTTTTGGATGTCTAAACCGGACTCTATTGGGACTCTATAATTTGGTCAGTTTGTAGAGAGTTTTGGACGTTTAAACCGGACTCTCTTGGGACTCTATAATTTGGTCGGTTTGTAGAGAGTTTTGGATGTCTAAACCGGACTCTATTGGGACTCTATAATTTGGTCGGTTTGTAGAGAGTTTTGGGTTGTATTGGGACTCTATAATTTGGTCGGTTTGTAGAGAGTTTTGGATGTCTGAACCGGACTCTATTGGGACTCTATAATTTGGTCGGTTTGTAGAGAGTTTTGGGTTGTATTGGGACTCTATAATTTGGTCGGTTTGTAGAGAGTTTTGGATGTCTAAACCGGACTCTATTGGGACTCTATAATTTGGTCGGTTTGTAGAGAGTTTTGGATGTCTAAACCGGACTCTATTGGGACTCTATAATTTGGTCGGTTTGTAGAGAGTTTTGGGTTGTATTGGGACTCTATAATTTGGTCGGTTTGTAGAGAGTTTTGGATGTCTAAACCGGACTCTCTTGGGACTCTATAATTTGGTCGGTTTGTAGAGAGTTTTGGATGTCTAAACCGGACTCTCTTGGGACTCTATAATTTGGTCGGTTTGTAGAGAGTTTTGGATGTCTAAACCGGACTCTATTGGGACTCTATAATTTGGTCGGTTTGTAGAGAGTTTTGGGTTGTATTGGGACTCTATAATTTGGTCGGTTTGTAGAGAGTTTTGGATGTCTAAACCGGACTCTATTGGGACTCTATAATTTGGTCGGTTTGTAGAGAGTTTTGGATGTCTAAACGGGACTCTATTGGGACTCTATAATTTGGTCGGTTTGTAGAGAGTTTTGGATGTCTAAACTGGACTCTATTGGGACTCTATAATTTGGTCGGTTTGTAGAGAGTTTTGGATGTCGAAACTGGACTGTATTGGGACTCTATAATTTGGTCGGTTTGTAGAGAGTTTTGGGTGTCTAATCTGGACTCTATTGGGACTCTGTAATTTGGTCGGTTTGTAGAGAGTTTTGGATGTCTAAACCGGACTCTATTGGGACTCTATAATTTGGTCGGTTTGTAGAGAGTTTTGGGTTGTATTGGGACTCTATAATTTGGTCGGTTTGTAGAGAGTTTTGGGTTGTATTGGGACTCTATAATTTGGTCGGTTTGTAGAGAGTTTTGGATCGTACAGTGTCTGTGTTTATATCATTACAGGTACAATAAAAATTATGATGTATTATGTGTTATATATACAGGGATCAATCTAGGGATTTTTTACTACCGTTTATGGGTAGTTTCCCCTCAGGATTTTGTTCCATTTTTCCCCTTAGGCTTCTGTTAAATTCACTGAAATATTGTATTTTCCCTCATTTTTATGGCAATAATATTCCCAAATACTCCAGATTTGCTTTCCTAATTAACCATTTGTTGTTTTTACTTGGAAAATGTGTTTTTAAAGCCAAAAACTGAAACTTTGTGATGTTTAGATTTCCCCTTTTCAGAACTGATTTTCCCCTATTGTCCAAAAAGGGTAGTTTCCCCTAAATTCTAGATTAATCCCTGATATATGTATGTAGTTAATGTAAACATACAAATCATGGATTACATATTTTATCAGTGTTTTATTCCGATTGTATCTGTGAGACAATGGTTGACGCCAAATTACATTTAGTAGATTTACTAGTGTAAAGAAGGAACATGACGTGAACTATTGCTGGATTACAGAATTGATAAGAGTCCAGATTAGAGTTTAACTACAATTGATAAAGCAGAAATTTTTCAGGACTAGATTATTTGACCATTTTGGACAGAGATCGAGATTGGACAAAATCAGGTTTAGACAGAGTCCACTGTATTTGACATTGCACAGTTTTCTCTGTAGAGGAAAACATACTGTTGAACGATGCCTCTCTTATCTAAAAATTGATTTGAGAATTTTTTGTTCCCATTAATATGAGTTATGAGATATATAGAATCTTACATTTGTGGCTGTACCGTTACATCATAATGGAATTTATTATTAACCTGTTCAATCTTCCCTAAAGGCTCATGGCATATCAAATTTTTGAACGAGTTTGATAAATTCCATATGGCATAGCCATGGGTGTAAGATCTTCAGCTTATTGTACAACTATTTTAAACAGGCTGCGAATATGCCAGACTCTGAACTTTTTGAGTTAATCGCTGAGAAAAGAAGAATGTCGAGAACACTAGAGGATTATGGGTCACAGAAGTCGACTTCCATTAGTACGGCGAGGCGATTAGCAGAGGTAAAGAAATCAATTCTGTAAATGATTGTTCTTTTTATGCCGCTACCAGAGATATAGAGTTACCCTTTGCCCATCTGCCAAAAAAATCTTTGATTAATAAAGATAGGATACTGATATGATAATTGGAATGAATTGAATGTGTCCTATGTTTTCCATGGCAACCTCTTTTGACCTTTTAGTTACTTGAAAGACTTTTATACTTTATATAAAATACAACAGTAACAAACATCTTGGTGATCTATAAATCTTTCACCTTAAAGTCGGTGGACACTTTGTAAGCTCTATATAAATTTATATCAATATCAAACGTCTTGGTGATCTTTTTAACTTTGATAAGCTTTGACTGAAAGTTCCTTGGAGACCTTGTAAACCCTATGTAGATTTATATCTATATCAAACGTCTTGGTGATCTTTTTAACTTCGATAATCTTTGACTTAAAGTTCCTTTAAGATCTTGTAAACCCTATATATCTATAACAAACGTCTTGGTGATCTTTTAAACTTTATAACCTTTGACCTTTCAGTTCCTTGGAGATCAGATGGTGAAGGATGCAGGCATCAGTTGTAATTATGTCATCTCCAAAAAACCTGATGGTGCACCTGTCACGGAAAGGTACACCTTTACAACCTCATATCTGGTACTAGGCCTAGCCATGTATATTGCTGTTCAATAAAATTATAACCTCAAATCTAGTAACAGGCCCAGCCATGTATATTGCTGTTCAATAAAATTATAACCTCAAATCTGGTAACAAGCCATGTATATTGCTGTTCAATAAAATTATAACCTCAAATCTAGTAACAGGCCCAGCCATGTATATTGCTGTTCAATAAAATTATAACCTCATATCTGGTAACAAGCCATGTATATTGATGTTCAATAAAATTATAACCTCATATCTGGTAACAAGCCATGTATATTGCTATTCAATAAGATTATAACCTCAAATCTGGTAACAGGCCCAGCCATGTATATTGCTATTCAGTAAAATTAAAACCTAACAGATACTTATGTATCAAAAAAAATTTAAAATCTGAGAAAAAAGAAAAGAATGAGTTTCTATGTACCCTTGTGTAGTATTCCACTGTAAAACTGTAAATTGAGATATTTTTTGTCTTGGCAAATTTTTGTTCAAACACCGACAAATAAAAAAAGGTCCTAAAATCATTGTCAGATTGCGTGTAAGACCCAAAGTTATATAAACATTTAGAGACAGAATATGATAGAATTTCTTTGGGATACATTAACTTGTTTCTTCACTTAAAGAAGGAAATGAGATCCTGAAAATATTGGTGTATGTAAATTTTAGTATTGTCTAAAAACATACAACAGCCTTTTGTTGTTTCCAATTGATCCTTATTAGCCTTATTCAGATGATATAGATGTAGCACTTTTACATTAACTTGTATATATGTAATGGAAGAATATTTTGCTACAGAGCTATACCCTTGGCAATTTTCCAAGCCGAGCCTAGTGTCCGAAAACATTACCTGAGAAAATGGCTCAAGAGTCCCGGAGCAACTGATTTTGAAATTCGAGAGGTGAGTATAGTTTGTAAAATAAATGAATGATGAATTTCAATGTAGGATAATTTTCCGTTTTAATATGAAAAATTTGTTATACTCTTTAGGGTGAATATGAAGATATCAAGAATTTCATTAAAAATTCACTTTATTTTAAAACTTTAAGAATTTTTTCATTTAATTTTGTGTTATGACTTTAAGTATTACACAGAGCCAAAGGAATTCATAACAAACATCTGCAATATTAATAAGCTGATATTGTTTTTTTTTTTTTTTTTGTGGTCAGATCCTCGACTGGGAGTACTATGTAGAACGCCTTGGTGGGTCAGTAATGAAAATCATCACCATTCCAGCGGCTCTACAAATGGTAAACATTCAATTGTTAAGCAGTCTATCTTCACTGGATGTCTCATAAAAAAATATATAGTACAGTAAATATACAGAAAAATATTTCACCCAAGGCAACTTGGGTTTGATTCTTCTATTAGATGTCAATAGCGGTCACATGCCCAAACAATAAGACCCCTTTCATGCTTTTGGTCCAGGCAAACGAAAATGATCAGTATTAGTTGACAACTTGTTTGAAATTGTTGTGAAATCAATAAATTTTTTAAGCAGGGAAGATCAACTGTTTAAATTTCATACAGGTAGCCAATCCGGTTCCTCGAATTCGTCATCCTGATTGGTTACATAAGAAGCTACTGGAGCGTAACGATGTATTCAAACAGAAAAAGATCAGCGAGATATTTGCTCCCACTCAGCGACAGAAACCACAGGTATTTTAGCTTCTGAAAAACAAGCATTCTGAGAGTATTGTGCCCTATCGACCCTAGCTAAATATAGTAACAGTGACCTTGACCCAGAAACCATGAAACTCCAACTTGATCTGTCGCTACTCGTACTGAAGTTACATACCAACTTCCCAAACATAACTTGAAGCATGGCTGAGAAAGTTGGCAAAGATCGTTATTATTTATGAGATGTTATTTTTGCTCTTTTTGAGTATAAGACTTATTGTGAAAAAATAGATACATTAAAAAAAATTTGTTAGAGAAAACTTATGGTCTGTTTTACAATATCTCTAGAATTTTTTTCCGCCTTTCCTTTACGAGAATAAGTCTAGTTGCGCAATAAGCAAATGAAAAAACAACCAACCTGAGCATAAGATTGACAGGAAAAATTAGTGGTCTTGTGAATGTACGTGACGAGCTGACTTCTCTAAAGCTGTTTATGTCAGCTCGTCCTGAAGGTGATGTTTGGCCGTGTGTGACTGCAATCGGGGTAGTCTACACTTGGTCAAGCTTAACATTTTCAGTGAAAGGAAAGAAAATCACAATTTCATCGAATGTAAGGAAACATTTATGCTCCGTTTCTCAATATCTGTGAAAGTAACATCCTGATTGTGTCAAACTTTTCCAGTTTCTAGTACAAATTTGAATCTTTGAATCATTGTGGAATAAACAAACTTTCACAGATCTGAAGTAATTTAATAACTTCTGTTATCTCTTGTGTCCATTAGCAATCTTCGGAGGACCTGTTCCCCAACAGTGATCAGCAGAGATCGTCTGTAGACATAGAGGACGTTGGGGGTCGTTCTCATACCAAAACTGGACTAGGGATGGCCATAGCCCATAAACGAAAACGAACGAGTCTTGACAACTCGGACAACAGTCAGAATGAGTCTCAGTTACTGGAGAGCTCGCAAACTTGGCGGGAAATACTGGGACCTGCGCCACCTATGGGTAAAACAAAGGTTAGTTAGGTTTGATGATGGTAAGCTATTCAAATCAACCTACATCCGTGATCCGTCTGTAAACAGATTATGTCAATGGTATTAAGTACATGAAGAATATTTATTAATCTTTATATTATTTAGATTCACCTTGGTCTCTAGTTGTGCCCTTTTTAGGTCACCTGAGACAAAGTCTCAAGTGACCTATTCTAATCCCCTTTTGTCCGTCGTGCGTCCGTAAACAATTTACATTTTCAACTTCTTCTCCAAAAGCCCTTAACCAAATTCCATGAAATTTGGCTGGAAGCTTCCATGGGCAAAGGTCAACCAAAATTGTAAATTATATGGTCCCCAACCCCCAGGGGCCTGAGGGGCGGGGCTAAAAAGGGTCAAATTGACTAAAACTTCAAAAATCTTCTTCTCTTCTCTCAGATATGGTGGAATCAGACACTCTTCATAGATGGAAGGGTCTTAAGGTGCTTTACCAAAATTGTAAATTTCATGACCCAGGGGTCTCACGTGTGCCCCTGGGGAGGGGGTAAACTTTACTAAAGTTTATATAGGGAAATCACATTTTTGACTTTTATTTGTTTTATTTCTATTGGAATTCATTCTAATTTGGTTAACATTGTCAGCATGGGATGACAGTTTGATGGCATGCACATGTTGGCCCTGACTGACCCCAGGGGCTAATGGGCAGGGCTAAAAAGGGCCAAATTGACTGAAATTTCAAAAATCTTCTTTTCAGACCGAAATAAGGTGAAATCAAATACTGTTTATAGATGGAATGGTCTTAAGGTGCTTTACTAAAATTGTGAATTTCATAACCCTGGGGTCACACATTTACCCCTGGGGAGGGGGTAAATTTTACTATAGTTTATATAGGGAAATTACATTTTTGACAGATTTATTTGATTTCATTTGGAATTAATTCTAACTTGGTTAACATCTGCAGCATGGGATGAAAGCTTGATAATATGCACATGTTTGCCCTAACTGTCCCCTAGGGGCTGATGGGCAGGGCCAAAAATGGTCAATTTAATTAACTGAAATATTTCAAATCTCAGGTGACCGTTAAGGCCCATGGGCCTCTTGTTATATTTTGAGTCCAATCAGGAATCGAAATGGACGAAAAGTGGCCATCTTTGATTTTGACAAAGTTTTTCATTGCTATTTCTGGGGAAGTTCTGGAAGATCTTACATATGTAGGCTCACCTCAGTCCTTTGTTATGTCCATTTGATTTTGAGACTGACATACAGCCATATTGGAATTTATTGATGCTACCTCTCAGAAATTTAGTTAGGACTATTCCTGTAAAAGATCTAAAACATTTTTTATTGAAATAAGTTATAACTTGTTGCACATTATCCATCTCTGAGAATTCTCTCATTTTCTGAGAACTATTTATAGGAAGAGCGTGCAGTTTGGCTGGAGTACCACAAGAAAAAATGGGAGCTACAGGCCAAAGACCGACAAGATCGGAAACGACGGAGAGTTGACTTTGGCGATGCTCCATCTGGTCGTGCAGTCAGTAGTCGGACTGGTCTTGGAGGATTTCTCCGCCGGACAGCTCGCAGTATCATGGACATGCCATGGCAGATAGTACAGGTACAAGAAGGCATATAAAGGTCACTGTGACCTGAGTTTAGAAGGCATATGTAGGTCACTGTACCCTGAGTTCAGAAGGCATATGTAGGTCACTGTACCCTGAGTTCAGAAGGCATATATAGGTCACTACCATGAGTTCAGAAGGCATATATAGGTCACTACCATGAGTTCAGAAGGCATATATAGGTCACTACCCCGAGTTTAGAAGGCACATATAGGTCACTGTACCCTGAGTTCAGAAGGCATATATAGGTCACTGTACCCTGAGTTCAGAAGGCATATATAGCAGTGATTTTTCAGCCTATATAAATAGGGTCGGGCACCGATCCCATTCCCTATGAGATTTCATTAAAAAAAATCCCAATTGACCCGCCGAAATTCCCAAATAATTACCGATTTCAATTCCGGATATTTTGACCCGGACGCTGTTTTTGCCATTAGTATACAAGTAATGTGCAAATGCTTGGGTGATCATGAATCGCCATAAAATGGCGGCCTCACATAATGGCAAGTACTACGCAAAGAAAATACGATTATCTGACAGCAAGGGCTCCAAAACCCTGACTGAACTATTTAAACCCAAAACACCAACACAGATGGCATTATCAGAACCCATAGTACATGCCAGTCCACTTCCGATTGTCGGGACAAAGCCTGCTACGTCGGTATCTCTGCCACCTTCAGTCGCCGAGCCGGACACCGACTGTCAAGTCAACATAGGTCTACTTAAAGGAAAACCAAAATCAGATCGACGCCTTTTGATGAGAATTAATTTTGAGGGACCAGAACACTTGTCTGCAGAGGACCTCGGATCTCTGATCCTCTTGTTCAAAAACAAAAAAGACAGACAAATACCCTTGTGAACACTGTCACAACAAAATAGAAAAAATAAAACCAAAGTGATCTCCATTTAATTGTTTGTTTATTGTTTTAATGTATATAATAATTCATTTGTAATTCGAATTTACAATTTTTCCCAAAAATATCATTTTCCGCGTTAGATTTTCCTATTTACAGCTATTTCAGTATTTCAAAAATCAGGTCAGTTTTACCCATGTGTTTACAACCATCAAACTCTGTGACTGTGTGTTAAGAATTATCAATGTCATCACTCAAATAATTTTTGTATCAAATTATCAATTCATGAAATTCATGCACGCTTTACTTTTCTGATAAGTTCCAGATATGAGAGGATTGAAAATGTCTCGTGTATATTATAACATTTTAACTGATCAATACATTCAGATTTAATGTCTGCTGTATACTGTAGATCACTTATATTTCGTGTGGGATTTATTTTCGCGTTAATAAGTAAGGAGAGTCGATCACGAATTAAAATCCTTCGTGATTATTTGTACGCAAATTTAAAAAGTCTTTTCTAGATCAGCTTTCGCGAAATCATATTCATTAATAAAGAGATAAGTTCACGAAATAAAGTATTCATGAAATCTAAGTGATTTACAGTATTATAACGTTTTAACTGATCGATACATAAGATTTAATGTCTGGTGTATATTATGTTTTAGCTTATGGAGACCAGTTACCCTGGTCAGTTCAAGTTGTGGGCTCTAATTGGCAGTGACCTTCATGCCATGAAGCTAAACGTGCCTCGCATCTTCTACGTCAATCAGAAGTCGCCCAAGGAGGGTGAGGGAGCTTGTAAGTATGAGTCAAATCGTAGTAACTGTCGGGGTCTAAGTGGGATTCATCAGTGATTTAGAATTTTGTTATACTTAAAACACTCACATTGGAAATTTAGATGTCGTTGGTTAGGGGTCAAAACTGTATTAATGAGGTCGAAATTGAGAAATGTCAAAGGACCCTGATAGCTCAGTATGTAGAGCATCAGACCAGTTCATGATCTAGTGAAGGTCTGAGGTTTGTGGTTCGATTGCTGTCTGGGATGGTTTATGTTGCGAATTGAAGCTCAGATACAGGCCTTCTGTGCTGTCATGGTTGCGTTCTGAATAAAACACTTGTACCAGTTGCTCAGGATAGCAAGTGCTGGTCTTTCAGTATGACATACTGTGAGGTAGCCAACAGCTACTACATCAAGACTCGCCTCAAAACAAACATTGATCAAGTCAAAGACACAAAATTTTACATTGATACTTTGGGAAGTATTATGTTTTAAGCTGTTCCATATGCATATTTGAAGATAAAACCATGTCTGTTGAGCTTTGTACATAAAACATTGTGATATAAAGGGGATTTATGATTCTTGTGTTACAGTGTGGAAGAAAGTGATCAAGACATTGCCGCGATCCCACCCTGTGTTTAATCTGTACGAGTACAGTGTACCGGAGGATGTCTATCAGGAGCACATCAAGTAAGGGACTGCCACTCGGAATTACTTGTTACAATAAATTGATGACAAATTTCTCTCTGCTAAATGAAATTTGAAGTAGTTATGAAAATTTTTACTGCATACTGGTTTCTTCTGAATGAACGAGAGTAAATTTTGTATAGTTACTCTAAATAAAATCCTCTCTTCTGAATGGAATTATAACTCTTGATAAATCAACTGCAATCTTCTTTCCTCTGGATGAATTTTTCGGTTACAGTATATTAAATTACTAATCCCTCCCTCCACCAGTAACATAAATTAATTAATCAGCCCTCTCTTGACCAAAGTTACCATATATTAATTACTAAGCCCCCCCTTCACCATAGTTAACATATATTAATTGCTGAGCCCTCTGTCCATCAGTTACCATATATCAATTACTAAGCCCTCCCTTCACCATAGTTACCATATATTAATTGCTAAGCCCTCTGTCCATCAGTTACCATATTTCAATTACTAAGCCCTCCCTTCACCATAGTTACCATATATTAATTGCTAAGCCCTCCCTTCACCATAGTTACCATATATCAATTACTAAGCCCTCTCTCGACCATAGTTACCATATATTAATTGCTAAGCCCTCTCTCCACAGCGAGATCAGTGCGGACCTCTCCTCTCCAGACATTGAGGGTGTGTATGAGACACAAGTTCCCTTGGAGTTCCGTGCACTTGTCCGTCTTGGCTGTGTCGCCACTGTCAACAGAGACTTCGCCAAGTATATGACTGGCAGAGTAAGTGAAACCAAATAGACTGAAACATGTCTGGCAAGATTTTGTTCAGTTTAGTTAAGTCATGTAACCACAATGTCATCAGATAAATTGGATAGTCGAGTAACGGTGATAACATACCTGCCTTTCACTTAGGCTGTCGGGGTTAATGTAAGTTGATATATAACTTGTGAAATTGTTGTTAAAGGAATAAAGTTCAAATTTAACATTTTAAAGTGAAGTCTGTTTATGGAACACTTTAAAGTATGTTGCGGATATATATATCAATACTGCAGTAGTATGAAATGCCAATCAATCCATAGAAGGTCTTTACATTATGAAGTGTCAAGGTCACATTTTTACCAAAAGTTTTTGCTGAAATTCAAAGTGGCCCATAGCAAAACAATCAAAATCATCACATTTGTACACTATCTGACATTATCTTAAGTGAAGGTCATGGATTTAGCCATGTAAAATTAAAAGAACAAAAAGCAAAATGTCAAGGTTAAATGGTAGATAGTGAAGTCAAGGGTCAAAAAGCAGTTTCAATCATTGGGACTTGTTTTGTTTCGGATTAATTATATATTGAATTTTTATTTCCTTATAAAAACTCTCAAAAGTCAATGAATATTTTTACATGGAATTTATAAATGTATTTTTACACCTATATGATGTAAAAGCACTATTTAATCCTGATATATACACCTATGGTTACAGGAGACGGATACATTTGACATGGAAAACCTGGACTTCCGTACATTGGCACAGTTTACCTACTTGGAGCCTGGTGCTATCAAACACCTGTATCTCTACCATCACATCTGGTGAGTAACCATAGTGGAACCTCTCTAAACCGATCATTCACAGTACATGAGTATTAGGCTGGTTTAGAGAGGGTTCGGTCGGAACCTCTCTAAACCGATCATTCACAGTACATGAATATTAGGCCAGTTTAGAGAGGGTTCGGTTGGAACCTCTCTAAACCGATCATTCACAGTACATGAATATTAGGCCAGTTTAGAGAGGGTTCGGTTGGAACCCCTCTAAACCGATCATTAACAGTACATGAATATAAGGCCGGTTAAAGAGGGTTCATTTTGGAGAAATGATCCATTTGATAATTCAGGATCTGTCGGTAATATTGATCAGGTGATGTTTCATATCTTTGAAGCAATGTTAATATTATGGAAGTTAATGAATTGATAGAATGAAGAATTTGTAGAAACAATCTAATTAAACTTAATTGAGACAACCTCCTGAGGGTTATTTTTAGATCTTGTATTGCAGCGTATCATAATATAGGGAGTATTGTAGAGGAGTGGAAATTACAAATCTAATTTTAATTAGATTGCTATAAGAAATAAACTGAATTAACTCTAATACTGATAGCAAACATATTTCACTTCACAAAGCTGTCATCAACACTGACCTGTATCTGGCCTGACACTACACCGCTGTCCTTATGGAGCATGACAAGAATTGATAATTTCATTGTAAACAGGAATGGTTTTACAAATAAAATAGAACAATTTTTATGCCCCTACAATAAAAATGGGGAGGGAGGGCATATAGTGTTACCCATTTCTGTCTCGTCCTGTCCGGATGCAATGTTACTAGCTAATCTCAGGAACTGCTGATAGGATCCTAACCAAACTGTGTGTCGGGTTGTCAAGTGCCAGCGGCGGTATTTATGTCATTAACCAGTTGATAACCAGCCTTATTCAGGACATCGGCATTATATTTCAAACCTGACCTACTGTTAGCTTCCTTATCGTGTGATTGCGCGGATAACCTGTTCAGGGCCTCATGCAAATTAGATTGGAAACTCTGGTTTTCTAGCTCTACTTGTTTTCTTAGGTTAACAGACTGTACCACTTCAATGATGCATGGTTTCATCTTGACTGGTTTGATTAATACACAACTTAATCATATTGCTCCTCTAGTGGTAGGTGTTGTATTCCACTAGTGGTAGGTGTTGTATTCCACTAGTGGTAGGTGTTGTATTCCACTAGTGGTAGGTGTTGTATTCCACTAGTGGTAGGTGTTGTATTCCACTAGTGGTAGGTGTTGTATTCCACTAGCGGTAGGTGTTGTATTCCACTAGCCGTAGGTGTTGTATTCCACTAGCGGTAGGTGTTGTATTCCACTAGCGGTAGGTGTTGTATTCCACTAGTGGTAGGTGTTGTATTCCACTAGTGGTAGGTGTTGTATTCCACTAGTCGTAGGTGTTGTATTCCACTAGTCGTAGGTGTTGTATTCCACTAGTCGTAGGTGTTGTATTCCACTAGTGGTAGGTGTTGTATTCCACTAGTGGTAGGTGTTGTATTCCACTAGTGGTAGGTGTTGTATTCCACTAGTGGTAGGTGTTGTATTCCACTAGTGGTAGGTGTTGTATTCCACTAGTGGTAGGTGTTGTATTCCACTAGTGGTAGGTGTTGTATTCCACTAGTGGTAGGTGTTGTATTCCACTAGTGGTAGGTGTTGTATTCCACTAGTGGTAGGTGTTGTATTCCTCTAGTGGTAGGTGTTGTATTCCACTAGTCGTGGGTGTTGTATTCCACTAGTCGTGGGTGTTGTATTCCACTAGTCGTGGGTGTTGTATTCCACTAGTCGTGGGTGTTGTATTCCACTAGTGGTAGGTGTTGTATTCCACTAGTGGTAGGTGTTGTATTCCACTAGTGGTAGGTGTTGTATTCCACTAGTGGTAGGTGTTGTATTCCACTAGTCGTGGGTGTTGTATTCCACTAGTGGTGGGTGTTGTATTCCTCTAGTCGTGGGTGTTGTATTCCACTAGCCGTGGGTGTTGTATTCCACTAGTCGTGGGTGTTGTATTCCACTAGTGGTGGGTGTTGTATTCCACTAGTGGTAGGTGTTGTATTCCACTAGTGGTAGGTGTTGTATTCCACTAGTGGTAGGTGTTGTATTCCACTAGTGGTAGGTGTTGTATTCCTCTAGTCGTAGGTGTTGTATTCCACTAGTCGTAGGTGTTGTATTCCAGTACAGGCGTCTACTTCTGGTTCGTATCGATAGAAAACAAAAATATTAGCCCCTACTCCTACTATATAAACAAGGTGTTTATGATGCATCGACTGTGGAACGGAAGTAGATTTGATTGGTTGGCAAATATAGTTGGCAGGGCTTTTTTGGGGGCCCATTCCCCACAGCAAAATTGGATATTTTTCCCAATCCCAATCCCTATAAAAAAATTATGTCTTTAAAAATCCGGATGGTGCCGTCCCGTCTACGTTTTATTGGTTATTCTGGCCTGATAAAGGGAGATAATGCTCTAGAGTCTAAATAAATTTAGCATAGATCCATATTTGTGTCTACTTGTTATTTTTACCATTATGTCCATTTTTCCCCATTTACCTGTTGCCGCACATTTTTTTCCCAATCCTAAAGCCATAGGCCCCATTCCCAAAGTAGTGAAAAAAAGCCCTGAATTGGTATTGTTTATAGAGCTGTAGACCTATCAGGTCTACTTCCGTTCCACAGTCGATGCAACGTAGATCTTCAAGTGTTACACCTTGTCGATATAGAAGGGGTAGGGCCTAATATTTTTTTTCTATCAATGCTAACCAGAAGCTGACGTCTGTGGTTCCAGTTTATCTACTATGCTAATACCTCAGACAAAGCTTACAAATGTTGATTTCAGTCGGTTGGGATCAGTACTGATCTTTAATTGTTGAGTTTATCAACATGGACCAGTCAAGGTCATTTTGAGGCGGGGCCTCCTTGTAGTAGTTGGTGACTACCTCACTTAACAACATACAGGAGGCACGTCACAAGCCATCCAGAGCAATTATTGTTAAGTGTCTTACCCAAGGTTGCAACCACAACATCACAGACCGGCCCGTTTCTCAGCTTCCCAAGAAACAAACTGACATAGAGAGGGAGCATCAAACAACCCACCTCAAAACCTCACCTGAGGTTACGTGGTAGGCACTTTAACTGACTGAGCTGTCGCGACACTTTGTATACGGATGTCTGGCCTTAGATGTTAGAAGGAACATCTAACGAAACGTAAAGACATTTGAGAAAGTGTGATGTTTTACAAATAGGAATTTAAAAGAAAAGGTGAAACTGTTTGAGAAAGTGTAAGATTAAAATAATCGAAACAAAATAAATCTAATCAGTAGAAATATGTTTGTTTTTGTAGTGGAACCAAGTCCATGTTTGGCCTGTTTTTCCCAATGTCCAAGAAGGCCACAGTCTTTGTAGTGGACACTGTCCGAAGTGATCAAATGCCAAATCTCTCGGCTCTCTTCAATGGCGAGCGCAATAGCAAGTAAGTAAAGGGAATGTTTAGGAATGTGTTATAGTGGTGTTTGAATGAGAGAAAATAAAAAAAGTAACTGATTTTATTGGAAATCATAATGGATGATCAAGAATTTATATTAGTAGTATGCATTCTCGATGTAGTGATGCCTCTGAAATAACGGAGTTTTGATGATGTCATAATTGGATTTCTATGTCTTGGTTCTAGCATTTTGAAGTAAACTTTGGAAGAGACAAAATAGTGACTTGAAAAGTGGAAAGAGGCTGTATTCTCGGCTAGGCTATAGGGCAGGGACGATACAGTGATGCCCCGATCCGATACGTATCACGATACTAGCGCTACGATCCGATACATATCGCGATACATAGAGAAACCATAGCTACCCTGTTGTTCGCCATTATGTTTGGTTTGTTGTGAACGAGTATTTGTCAACTGCTTAATGATTCGCCGCTGCAGCCGGCCTCAACCAATCATTTAACTGCTTTCACTTTCAGAGTAGTGCTCCGGTTTCCCAGAAATCGATAACACTTTCGTTTTCGACAACTGTCATTTAATTTGAATTCAAGTCTTTCCGAAGAAAATGCATTTATGTATTAAACAAATAAACAACAAGAGCAAGACTCAGGATCGATATAGGTATCGTAAAGTTGCATTTGGATCGATATTGGTATTGTAGAGAAAGTGATCGCGATCCACCGGTGTATCGTCCCGGCACTACTAGACTAACAAGCCAAAAATTTGGAACTATAGAGATATTTTGTTTATTTAAATCTACAATCGTTATGTGACTTTTGCTATTCAGGGTAACTAAGGGTGCAGCCGAGGAAATGTTGCCGCCCTCCCACCACACGTTTGATATTAAGTTGGAGAAGGACGTACGACAGGTCCATCGAACCATCCAGAGGATACTGTCCGCTTACAAGGACGAGAAACGTGGCCCCACCTTTATAGCTGTACAATCCCCCCACGGTAATTGCTCACCGATCCTTGTTGTCGAAAATAATTACTGTTGTCGGAAATAATTGTGTATTTTTAGCTCACCTGGTCTGAAGGACCAAGGTGAGCTTATGCCATACCGTTGCGTCCGTCCGTCCGTCCGTCCGTCCGTCAACAATTGACTTCTTCTTCATAACCACTGATCAGAATTTGACCAAATTTTGTCAGAAACATCCCTATGGGGTGTGGACTCAAAATTGTACAAATGGTGGGGCTGACCCCCCAGGGGTGTGAGGGGCGGGGGGCCAAAAGGGGTCAATTTGGCTCTATTCATATAAACGACTTCTTCTCTGAAACCAAGCAAAGGATATCGCTCCTATTTGCCTGGTAGCATCACTATGGGGTGAGGATTCAAAATTGTACAAATGGTGGGGCTGACACCCTGGGGGCCTGAGGGACGGGGCCAAAATGGGTCAATATACCTATATTGATATTAACGACTTCTTCTCTGAAACGAAGCAATTGATATCGCTCATATTTGCCTGGTAGCATCACTATAGGGTGGGGATTCAAAATTGTACAAATGATGGGGCTGACCCCCTGGGGACCTGATGGGCGGGGCCAAATGTGGTCAATTGGGCTATATTGATATAAACGACTTCTTCTCTGAAACCGAGCAATGGATATTGCTCATATTTGCCTGGTAGCATCACTATAGGGTGGGGATTCAAAATTGTACAAATGGTGAGGCTGACCCCCAGGGGGCCTGAGGGGTGGGGCCAAGAGGGGTCAATTTGGCTAAATTGATATGAACAACTTTTCTTCTGAAACCAAGCAATTGATATTGCTCATATTTG
The DNA here is from genome assembly GCF_902652985.1 of Pecten maximus. NCBI lineage: Eukaryota > Metazoa > Mollusca > Bivalvia > Pectinida > Pectinidae > Pecten > Pecten maximus. Next base: position 19,068,275 of record NC_047027.1, read on the forward strand.
ACTGTGAGCATCCCTTTGGAGTCGGGATTCAAAATTGTACAAATAGTGGGGCCGACCTCCCTTGGGGCTGAGAGGCGGGGCCAAAAGGGGTCATTTTGGCAGATTTGACATAAACAACTTTTTCTCTGAAACTAAGCAATGGATATCTCTAATATTTGACTGGTAGCATTCCCTTGGGTTAAGGATTCAAAATTGAACAAATAATGGGGCCCACCCCCTTGGGGCTGAGGGGCGGGGCCAAAAGGGGTCAATTTAGTTAAATTGATATAAACAACTTCTCTGAACCTAATCAATGGATATCGCTCACATTTGTATGGTAGCATGGTCATGGGGTTGGGATTCAAAATTGTACAAATTTCAGGGTTGACCCCACCAAGGGGCTGAGGGTTGGGGCCAAAAGGGGTCAATTTGGCTAAATTGATATGAACAACTTCTTCTCTGAAACAGCTCATATTTGATTGGTAGCATTCTTTTGGGTAAGTATTCAAAATTTTATAAAGGAAGGAACTGACCTCCCGGGTGCAGAGGGCGGGGTCAAAAGGGGTCAATTGGTTTAAACAACTTCTTTTCTGAAACTAAACAATGGATATCACTCACATTTGTGTGGTATCATCCCTAAGGGGTTGCGCCAAAAGTCAATTTCATTTCATGAATTAATGCATTTTTTGGCATACCTCACGTACCCATATAAAATGCCTATGATATATTGACATAGCAATACCAGTGACAAATATACTTAATCATCATTCTTGTTCCATATATCATGAAATCCAGGTGAGCGATACAGGCCCTCTGGGCCTCTTGTTCTGACGTTAACAGCATGCCTGGTAATAAGCCCACCCTATGTGTGTTACAGTTCTGGCAGAAGAAATGCTAATAGATGTTATTATTACATAATGCGTTTGATTTTCCTTAACTATACACATAAGGTATATTATGAACTATTGCACAGCTAAAATGACTGGCGTGCAAAATATTGAACACCTGTGACGCTTCGGAATTTGGTCACGTGCCTTCGGCCTCATGCAATAGAACAGCGGTTTATTACCAGTACCTCGGGTAAAATATTCTGGACTATTGCACAGACACCCGTGATATATTTGTATATTAGTTTCCTACCTGTGACCATAGGTTTCTTCTTTGTTCGTCTTGTACGTATATATACTTGTGTATGTAATCAGTATGTAACACCTAAGTTTGTCAGCACTCTAGCGGCTTCATTCCTTGAGAGATTTCAATCAAACTTCATTCGTCCCATCTACACTTTGTATGCAGAGTCCATCTTTTTGAAGTAAATCCTGTTAAAATATATTGGTTTGAGTGAATGTAAAACATTTTATTCAAACATTGAAATAACCATTTTAAGTTCTCAAGTATTTACTGATAATTTCTATTTAATATGTATTTGTTTTGGTTACAGATTTCCAGCACCTTACATCAAGTATGCCAGGTCTTCAAGATTTCCCCCTTGTGCCTATACACATCTCCGACAGGTAAGTTGACGAGTAAGCACACCTGTAACCACGGTGAATACTGAATTATCACCAGGATTAAGATACAGGATTACTGAATTATCACCAGGTTAAAGATACAGGATTACTGAATTATCACCAGGGTAAAGATACAGGATTACTGAATTATCACCAGGATAAAGATACAGGATTGCTGAATTAACACCAGGATAAAGATACAGGAGATTTTCTTGCCTTGATTTTCATTACTTCTAGTACTTCAAATATTTCTTCTAGATTGTTGTAAAATATTTGTTAAGTTATCTCAAACTTGCAGGTCAAAGATTTTTTTTTTAAGTAATAAGATATTTGAAGAAGGGGAAAATTTGTACGAAGCATTAGGATTTACATCTTTTAATTGAAATTTAAAAAGATGTAAAAGAAGTGTCCGAAGAGTTATTCCTATCTCAATATTCATAATATATATATATATGTAGCTATCAAATGTAAAGACTAAAATGTTATTAAAATGAAGAATCTTGTGTGGGAATCATGAGAAAGTTTTCTTTCAGCGATACCCTGTATAATGTACTGGACTGGCAGAGAGTCGGGAGCCGGCGAATGTTACAACACTACCTCAACGTTGATATCATTCTCTATGTAAGTCACATCTTGTCATAACTCATTGCATTTCATCACATTTTCTACAACTTATCACTGGTATCATATGCTGTAAATAAAACACTGATAGCTAATTCAGTAGACCACAGGATCTCACAGGGGCTGTGATAGGTCATTCAGTAGACCACAGGATCTCACAGGAACTGTGATAGGTCATTCAGTAGACCACAGGATCTCACAGGAACTGTGATAGGTCATTCAGTAGACCACAGGATCTCACAGGGGCTGTGATAGGTCATTCAGTAGACCACAGGATCTCACAGGAACTGTATCAGTAGACCACAGGATCTCACGGGGCTGTGATAGGTCATTCAATAGACCACAGGATCTCACAGGGACTGTGATAGGTCATTCAATAAATCATACTGCTTTCATTGTTTCTTGTATGATAAACATGGAGTCTTGCCATTGGGTAGATATTTTTAAGCACTGTTTTCAGTATGAGACCTGAACTTTCAGAGTCATTTTGTTGTTGGGTGTTTTTTCACTAAGAGACATTAACTTTGGGCGTTGTTTTGTTGCTAGGCGATGGTTGAACAGTGCCGTTACCTCCACATCCCTGTGGGAAACATGCCACGTGACATCACGCTGTATGGCTGTGACTTATTCCTGGCTCGCCACCTCCATAAACACAACCACATCCTGTGGTGTTCCGTAACGGAGCGACCAGACCTCGGAGGAAAGGAGGCGGATGACAGCAGGTAATCAAAACTGACCTGATTAAATCGAGGCCAGTCTTAAAAATACCAAAATTTGCAGTTCATTCTTGAAAATTTCTTCTCAATTCACCAATTTTCTTCCCCAGGGGCATCCTAAACCAATTAAAAATAGCCCTGGATACTGAATATTTTAACTTCAAGCTGAACTTAATTATTCATAGATAAAAACTTGAAACTTCATTTAGTACTTATATAGTTGTGAAACTAATGCAAAGTTTTGTATCATCAGCATACTTTAAACGAGGAAATTTATGCTGATTACGCTGTCCTTTTGATAGCAAAAATTTCCCCCACTCATATTATTTTGATATCAATTTGCAAAATCTCGAACTACAAACGAAGGTGGGTCGATCGCAGAAATTACTCCCATATGTATAGTTTACATATCAAAATCATGAATTTAGTTTACAGTAGTATCAATATTCCTTATCAACTCTTAACATGACTTCACCTGAAATATTGGGTGAATATAAACGATCTTTTGAATCATCAGGCTGTGTATGGAGCTGGAGGAGAACAGCAGTGTGGAGGTCAACCATCCCGGTACCTACTCCAGTGTGTGTGTGGAGTTAGATATCGCCAGTTTGGCCGTCAACACTATTATAGAGGTAATCCTATATCATCCCTACCCTTCCTACCCCCCACACTCTAACAAACTCCCGGTACCTACCCCCCACACTCTAACAAACTCCCGGTACATACCCCCCACACTCTAACAAACTCCCGGTACCTACCCCCCACACTCTAACAAACTCCCGGTACCTACCCCCCACACTCTAACAAACTCCCGGTACCTACCCCCCACACTCTAACAAACTCCCGGTACATACCCCCCACACTCTAACAAACTCCCGGTACATACCCCCCACACTCTAACAAACTCCCGGTACCTACCCCCCCCCCACACTCTAACAAACTCCTGGTACATACCCCCCACACTCTAACAAACTCCCGGTACATACCCCCCACACTCTAACAAACTCCCGGTACCTACCCCCCACACTCTAACAAACTCCCGGTACATACCCCCCCACACTCTAACAAACTCCCGGTACCTACCCCCCACACTCTAACAAACTCCCGGTACATACCCCCCCACACTCTAACAAACCCCCGGTATCTACCCCCACACTCTAACAAACTCCCGGTACCTACCCCCCACACTCTAACAAACTCCTGGTACCTACCCCCCACACTCTAACAAACCCCCGGTATCTACCCCCACACTCTAACAAACTCCCGGTACCTACCCCCCACACTCTAACAAACTCCCGGTACCTACCCCCCCACACTCTAACAAACTCCCGGTACATACCCCCCCACACTCTAACAAACTCCCGGTACCTACCCCCCACACTCTAACAAACTCCCGGTACATACCCCCCCACACTCTAACAAACCCCCGGTATCTACCCCCACACTCTAACAAACTCCCGGTACCTACCCCCCACACTCTAACAAACTCCTGGTACCTACCTCCCACACTCTAACAAACCCCCGGTATCTACCCCCACACTCTAACAAACTCCCGGTACCTACCCCCCACACTCTAACAAACTCCCGGTACATACCCCCCCACACTCTAACAAACTCCCGGTACATACCCCCCCACTCTAACAAACTCCCGGTACATACCCCCCACACACTCTAACACACTCCCGGTACCTACCCCACACACTCTAACAAACTCCCGGTATCTACCCCCCACACTCTAACAAACTCCCGGTACCTACCCCCCCACACTCTAACAAACTCCCGGTATCTACCCCCCACACTCTAACAAACCCCCGGTATCTACCCCCCACACTCTAACAAACTCCCGGTATCTACCCCCCACACTCTAACAAACTCCCGGTACATACCCCCCCACACTCTAACAAACCCCCGGTATCTACCCCCACACTCTAACAAACTCCCGGTACATACCCCCCCACTCTAACAAACTCCCGGTACATACCCCCCCACACTCTAACAAACTCCCGGTACATACCCCCCCCACTCTAACAAACTCCCGGTACATACCCCCCCACACTCTAACACACTCCCGGTACCTACCCCACACACTCTAACAAACTCCCGGTACCTACCCCCCACACTCTAACAAACTCCCGGTACCTACCCCCCACACTCTAACAAACTCCCGGTATCTACCCCCCACACTCTAACAAACCCCCGGTACCTACCCCCACACTCTAACAAAATCCCGGTACATACCCCCCACACTCTAACAAACTCCCGGTACCTACCCCCCACACTCTAACAAACTCCCGGTACATACCCCCCCACACTCTAACAAACCCCCGGTATCTACCCCCACACTCTAACAAACTCCCGGTACCTACCCCCCCCACACTCTAACAAACTCCCGGTACATACCCCCCCCACACTCTAACACACTCCTGGTACCTACCCCACACACTCTAACAAACTCCCGGTACATACCCCCCCACACTCTAACAAACTCCCGGTACATACCCCCCCACACTCTAACAAACCCCCGGTACCTACCCCCCCCCCCCCCCCCCCACTCTAACAAACTCCCGGTACCTACCCCCCACACTCTAACAAACCCCCGGTACCTACCCCCCACACTCTAACAAACTCCCAGTATCTACCCCCTACACTCTAACAAACTCTCGGTACCTACCCCAGTGTGAGTGTCGAGTGCCCTGCTAAATTATCATTGCACCACTTAAGAGTTTTCTGTCGCAAATTGCTAAATTATTGCTACGTTCATCTGTTTAAGTTCAGCCTAATTTTGAATGAGATAAAATAGACAGGCTTTGATACAGTATTTATTGTACTTTTTATAAGAGTAATCAAAGAATTGTTAATGACATTAAATTAAACTGAAACCCAACAAAGCCAGATTAAAGTAAAGTTTGTGAAATAATTGACCTCTGACCTGAATGTCTGTTTCTTAAGTCCTCCCATGTAAATGACCAAGAGGGAGCCAGTGCTGTGAGTTTTGACACGATGCCGCAGTCGTCACTAGAGGACATGGTCCAGGGACAAGGTGCTGCCACCTATTTAGCGAGCTACGATGAGACTGCCCTCTGTTCGACAACATTCCGTATCCTCAAGAGTATGGTGCAAGGCTGGGTCAGAGACGTGACGATGTACGGGAATGTGTTTGCCGATAACCAGATTATACATTTCTACAGGTAATGAAAATGACAGGTGAAAGTTTTTGTAAAAGGTATTATTTTCAAGGGCTCTACGGTTTTATTTTTTGCTATATTCAAGGAGGGATAAAATTATGAAAATTTTAAATATTGATGTTTTGACAGTAAAAAATGTCCATATCACAATTTATGTGATAATACATTCCTTTACTTTTTGGTAAAATCATAACTGATTGTCCATTTCACAATTTATTTGAAAATACATCTCTGCTTTTGGTAAAATCATGAAAATTTCAACAAATGAAGAAAGAAAACTATCTTCAGGAATCAAAGTATTAAAGAGTTCTTCATGTAATTAAATGTTAACTTCAGGTGAAAACCTAGAACTAAGAAATAACTCCCTCATTTTATGGCACATACTGATAGACCTCTAGCAAATAGACAAATTGATCGCTGAAGTCATAAAGTATTAAGTCATTGAGGAAAAATAAATTTATTCTCCAAAACATTTCTTGAAAAATTAAATTACTGTTAACATGGTAATAAATGCGAAGGGGGAAATTTACGCTGAGAACGTGATGAATATTCAGCTGTGAAAATTCCCCCCTTCACAATCATTTTATTGTGTGTGGTATGTGGTATGTATTGAATGAAATTAAACTTTTGAGGAAATGACCACATTTACAAAGCGGTCTGGAAGTAATGGTCTTTAATTCAATTTGACAAAATTTGTGACCCTGTTCAGAAGTAAACAAGACACCAGCTCATTCTAACATTTGAATATAGTTGTGATCCTTCGGAACTTTGTATTCTCTTATATTTTTTCTCACCATGTTCCCTTTTTAGATGGCTGCGGTCCACTGGAGCTCAGCTTTACGATCCAGCCCTGAGACGAACGCTGCATAATATGATGAAAAAAGTCTTTATGCAGGTAAAATCACTATAATGAAATATTGAATTTGAAATGAGAAAATACTGCAGTGATACTTTTGAGGCTGATTAGAAGAAAGTTGCTGATCCTTCATTTATAGTTGAGGAAGTTAACCTTAACAAATGTACAATTTAGAAATAAGAAAAACTAAGAAATCTAAGCTACAGTTAATGCTGTTCAAGTAAAATTACCTAATTGTGATGAATTGATGAAGTTTTATAGCTTACATTAATAAACAATGATTGAGGTTATTCCAGTAAAACAAGTGTACAACGGGAGGACTCCAGAAAAATTTTGTGTATGCTAGAGAAACGGTACATTATGTGGTACATTGTACTTCAAATGGTGGCCCCTGCTTGACAAACCTGGAGTCCTCTTGTGAAGTAGATATTTGACTGGGATATCCATAAATGGTCTTTTTTGTCATATCTCATTTTCTCATATCACATTTTCAAACAAACTTCAAGAAACTGAATTTATCCAGCATTAAGCCCATGTCTGGAAATAAGCCCACATGTCGACTGCAGTTTAGTGAAAATGGTAAGAAGCTGTAAGTCTTCTAGACAAAGTATATAGGTTATACCCAACCTTCTAACCCCACCCTCCTTTTGGACTTAATACTAGAGAAATGCTGTACATATTTGATACTGCTAATGCTGGCATGCTGAAATGAGCTTTACATTTTACAGTTAATAGCGGAATTCAAGCGTCTTGGATCAACGATAGTCTATGCAAACTTCAACCGAATTATTCTTTGTACGAAGAAGCGTAGACTTGTGGATGCTTTGTCCTATGTGGAGTACATCACCAACAGCATAAAGTCCCGCGAGTTATTCCACTTGATAGAACTCTCCTACGAACAGTGCTGGGAATACTGCATCTGGCTGGACCCTGTAAGTCACATGTTTGCTTCAAGTCAAATTGATCAAAACTAAACCTGGAAAAAAAAGTATGTGCATCAAAAACAATTATGACCTGTTTTCATAATTTCCGGTGAAAATGTGTCTTGTTACTTAAAAAAAATTTAAAATAAAATTTCACCAATGGATTAAAAACATCACATATTGTAAATTGGAATATTTGGCTGTGGATATATTTTGGTTAGTTTGGCACCTGGCATGAAAGCACCAAAAGATAACACACCAAATTTTGATATAACGCCATAATCAAAATACTGAATATTCTGGACCCACCATTTCCACACTCGGTTCTACTTTTACCAGTTAATGACATACTTCAACATAGTGAAGATCACATCATGTAGTGTGTGGGTTGAGCTCTCAGAAAGGAACATGATTTAATATTGATAAGCAGAGATAGCTGATTTGAAGGAAAGTAATGAGTAAAAGGAAATAATTTCTGGAGGGAGGTTGTTTCAGTTATTGAATGTCTGAAGAAAGGATTTTTTCCTGATAGAACCTTACATTGATAAAACTAAGAATAGCTTTGCAGACAAAAATGTGTAACGTGTAATGAGAAAAAGAGGAATATTCTTGATAGACACCACGGTTCAGGACTGTCTACATTATTCCATCCTTAGGCTAACTATGGTGGGGTGAAGGGACGACTGCCTTCAGCAGCAATGACGGACAGTTCCCAACCCAACCCTGACCGAGAGGCGGAGCAAGACAGTGAAGACGAGGAGCCACGACAGGAGGAGGAAGAGCTAAATAAATCGGATGAGGAGGATGAGGTTTGTGTAATCTTCAATGTATGCTTTTTTTTTTCATTCAACTGAAAAAGTTTCAAAAGTTTTAAATGTTGGATTTAAAGTAAAGTTTCATTTCAAAAAATTGCTTGTACACTGTTGTCCACTTACATTGTATGAGCACTGTATCATCTAGTAGGAGATTTGTCACTATGATAATGTCAGAGTACAGGGCCATTCATCACTGCAGCATCAAAACACCCTTTTTTGGGGATATGGACTTGGAGTAGTGGTGTAAGCTGCAGCTATTTCCAGGCGATGGTGTGCAAGGTGCCGTAGATCATGATTTTGAAGCCTAGTCAGGGCATGATAAGTAAAATTGTATTCCATGGTCATTTATGTTACTGTGTTATACAATGTATGTTTAATTATGAACACAATACATTGTATATCTAATTATAAACACAGTGTATCCTATTAATAATACACTGTGTTGTTGATCCAAATTTTAAGATCTGGGGATTGTGTATTTGTTCATACTAAGCGTGATTTCAATGTATTCGAGTTCAATATTAGTGGGTTAGACTGTAGAAGTGATGTGGTATTTGTTGAATTTTCTGTGTAGGTTTTTCTCAAGATTATCACAGCAATGATAGTCATGTGTGTCATGTGTGTCATGTTTTAATTGAGTAATGTACACACGGTACACTGAGTGATATATAGAGGATATCTAACAGTATCTTCAGTAATACCAAAGATATTTCACGAGTGTGGCTCATATTTTGATATTTTTCACTCGTGCTAAGCACTCATGAAAAATATCGAAATATTAGCCCCAATCTTGAAATATATTTGGTATTACTGAAGATACTGTTAGATATAATTCTGTGTATTACATTTTATAGCTAAATATACTGAGGCAGCTCAATCTCTCCCAGAATTCATTGCGGTCCCATATCAACGTTTCACAAATTTACACCAAATCGTTACATATTCTATCTTGCATTATGATGTCATATAACATGAAGGAGAGCTATATACTTCTTAATTATATCTTTATTTTCCCCATTGTCGTTTGTATGCAGTGTTTTGATTGGTCAAATCAGAAAAAAAGGGATATTTTAACGAGTGAAAAATATCAGAAAAGTGAAAAAATTCACTTTTGTGCTATGGGAAATTTCCGAGCAGAGAGTCGGGGGTTTGATCCCCGGTGGAGAAACTTTTGGCCTTACTCTCATTTGGTGTAAGCTTTATTAGACAGTGAGGCTTCATTGGAGATGGAACCTGGGTTGATATGCAACATTATAACAAAATTCTTGACTCTTAAATGTTCTTTTGAATTGTTTATTTCAGCCTGAGATTGAGATGAACTGGAATATCATGCATTTCTTACCGGAGGCTGGAGCATGTCAGACCAACTTCAATGTAAGTATCTAAAAAATACATTTACTGTATATAAACAGGAAGTTAAAATCATTGGTCAAATTCAAGAAAATGAAAACTCAACTGTTGTTAGTAAATATTGTCCTCTATATATTCCTACGAGGGCTGATTGATAAGTTGTGAGTCTCATATTGATGGATTTGAATTTTGCTGGACATATTGTATTATTTTTCAACATAACTCCCTTCAGTATCTATACACTTTTGCCAAGGGTGTTTAAGGGCCTCAATGTTACTTTTATAGAAATACATTTACTATATATAAACATAAGAATTCAAAAAATTGAAAACACAACTGTTGTTAGTAAATAATGTCCTCTATATATTACGGGGCCCCTGTGGCTGAGTGGTTAAGGTGTCCCGACACTTTATCACTAGCTCTCCACCTCTGGGTTGCGAGTTCGAAACCTACGTGGGGCAGTTGCCAAGTACTGACCTTAGGCCGATTGTTTTTCTCCGGGTTATCCGGGTACTCCGGCTTTTCTCCACCTCCAAAACGTGGCACAACCTTAAATGACACTGGCTGTTAATAGGACGTTAAACAAAATAAACCAAAAGACTATGAATTCCTATGTATACGTTATATGTTAAATATGAGGTGTAGTGTCCTATGATTTTCTCCTGAAAACGACGTCTGGAGGGGATATACCAGGTAGTGTTCTATTCACAAACTTACGTATGTTTGCATACACATACATAGGTTTAAGTAATGTCAGCGATCTAGCGATTTCATTTTAAACAGATTTAATCAAACCAAGGCTTTTTCTGATGGCTTTTGGGGCCGATAATGGGCCCCATTCCCAATTAAAATTTTTTCCTATTTAGGCCAAATTCCCAAAATTAGCAGTTTGCTCCTGAAAAAATCTTTCTGAGATCAATTCACCAATTTTCTTCCCAAAATGAGACAAAAAGGCCCCATCCCAAACTAGGGAGAAAAAGGCCTGCAAACTTTGATCAAATATATTGTTCCAGTATGAGAATGCCTTGAATGAGTTCACGTTGGCTGAAGATTTGTATATTTATACTTGTAAAGTGCATTAGGATAATTTTGTGAATATTAAAATTTTTTACTATACATGTTTTATAATTACATAGATGATAGTAGCTGGTTATATCCTGTCTGTATACACCAATGTGATGGAGGAACACCAACGACTCACTCCAGGGAATACGCCGGTCAAACGGCGACACAACTCGCAGTCACAGTCTCAACAGGTCTGTCTGGTCAAATCATGTAAATCTTAATATTTTCAAAGTTCTTCAACTTCTCAACAGGTTTGTATGGTGAAATCTGGTAAATCTGAACATCCTCAAAGTTCTTCAATATCTAGCTGGTTTGTCTGGTCTAGTTCAGTAAATCTTCGAAGTTCTTCCAACTTCTCAAGAGGTTTGTGTGGTCAGATCCGGTAAATCTTAACATTTTCAAAGTTCTTCAATATCTTAGCTGGTTTGTCTTATCTTGTAAATTTCGATATTTTCAAAGTTCTTTAACATCTCTGCAGGTTAACCTGATATGTTATAGTTTTAATCTGAGCTGATCTCACAAGTAAGTGTAAATTGGTGGGTGGTAATAGTGTAAATGTGTATCACTTTTAGTATGGTATACAATTTTTGGACAGCTTATTTTTGTTTCATTAATTGTGTTTGTCTAGATACTATCTACTCTGATTATCCCTCACTTGCAAGCTTTAAACATAAACTAAATAATAATAACACATTGGAAATTGAATCTGTCAAAATCTTTAAAACTGAAGGAAACAGAAGGGCAAACATAATTTTAACTCAGCTTAGAAATTATTGCAGTGATCTAAATTTTGATTTAAACCAGGATCATTTAACAGACAATCCTTTATGTAATTGTTCAGATGACCCAGAAACAGTTTCTCATTTTTTTCTAGATTGTCCTCTATATAATGATTTGCGGATAAATTTGTTTGCTTCCCTCAATAATTTTAATATTGACCATAACCATATTTGTATTAATATTATTTTAAATGGATGTCCTAGTTGTGATGGAAATATTAACAGAGTAATACTTAATGATGTCCAAAATTTTATAGGAAAATCTCATAGTTTTAACTTATATAAGATCTAGAAAGCCATCATACTGTTCATCTTGAAAAATACTACTTTTTAATGAAATTAATAATTTTTAACTTAAGTTAAATATCATATATATATGTATGTGAACCCAGTTGAACATAGCTGATATTTATTTATGTATTAAAATATACTTGCATTGATTTTAGTTCTTGTTTTCTATATATTAAATTAGTGTGCAAATAAAGTCATTAACTACAGTATTATTAAAATCACATAAATTATATGCATAGAAAATTCCTATACAGTTCAGATGGTGATGACCTGTGCAATATAAGCACATGGACTTTTGGTCTAGCCACCTATTACTGTCTCTATATTAATTAACTTTGATGTCTACAATTGTTTATTTATTTCATTTGGAACTGAATCACTGTTATATTTGTTTATATTTATGTTAAAGTGTGTATGTGTGTGTGCAAGTGCTTTATGTAACATATTCTGTGTTTATCTTGTGTTAGAAAAATAGTTACTACCCTTTAATGCCTTTGTTTATATTATGTATTTCATTTCAAAATATTTAGACCAATTAATTTATTATATTCGATCACTCAATCCACCATGGAAAGAATTTATATAGGCTTGCCTGTTATTCGATCCAATTGATATTAACATCATGTCAATAAAATTTGTTGAAATGAAATGAATTGTGTTTGTCGGAAATGTAGAACCTTTCAATATGTAATGATAGACAAGATACACAGGCCCCATTGGCCTCTTGTTATATCGTCTCATCCTGTAATATCATCAATATTTTCCATTTCCAAATCGTTTGACCACAGAAACCTCTGGAGACGAGCGCCACCCCAGCCACGGTGACGTTTTCTCAAGAACTGATAGCTGGTGATCTCGCGCAGCAGATGTTTGCGTAAGTTGTTTTGTTACCCTATTTATCCTCAAGTAAGTCCTTCATTAATACTTTGTTGAAACAATGGGACGTGTTTACCATAAATAGGTGAAAAACATCTAACTCTGGTAGATACTAGCTGCAATGTACCGCTCGGCTAGAGAAAACTTGATGTACAGACATTTCTAGCTGCTGTTTATAATTAGAATATTACCAGAGTTAACATAAGAATGGATTGTAGATTTAAATAAAACTTTTCAGAAAATCATTCTTCAACCCTTTATCTCATGGCTATTCCAGTAAAACATCATCCTAACTGGACTCTGGGTTTGTCAAACCGTGACCACCGAAACAAGCGACTGAAAGTTCTAATGGATGTAAAAAAAAATGTCAAGCCACTTTCTTGAGTAAATGGAGCTCAGAAATCCACTACCCAAATGCAACTTCTACTTGCTCCATACTATATATGTGTTTCAATAGAATGTATAAAAAGTCCATATCAACGGTGTTACACTGTATTACACGTTATTACACAGAACTTATGTTACCCTTTATTATGTATTATACAATATTACATTGTATTATACTGTATTATACTGTATTATACTGTATTACACTGTATTACCCAGTAATACACAGTACTATCCAAAACTTATTTTACCTGATATTCTGTATTTTCCCCAGTATTGCACTGTATTACCCAATATCTTATTGTATTGCACAGTATTATACTGTATTACACAGTATTATCCAGATCTTATTTTACCCTACGTTATGTGTTACATAGTATTATGTAGTATTATACTGTATTACCCAATATCACATTGTATTACCCAGTATTATGTTATGTGTTACACAGTATTATGTTATGTGTTACACAGTATTATGTTATGTGTTACCCAGTATTATACTGTATTACCCAATATTACATTGTATTACCCAGTATTATGTTATGTGTTACACAGTATTGTTATGTGTTACACAGTATTATGTTATGTGTTACACAGTATTATGTAGTATTATACTGTATTAACCAATATCACATTGTATTACCCAGTATTATGTGATGTGTTACACAGTATTACACAGAAGATACAGAAGAAGCTTGCTGGGAACACCAACAATGCTGCCATAGAGTTCCCTCAGAGACCGGGCTCTCACCTGTTACTCAAAAACCCAGCTCTGGAGTTCGTTAAGTCTGTCTGTCAGGTAAGGCATTGTTACCAAGTTTAGGAAGTAGGAGGCAAAAGTTCTTCTTCATCTTCATTGCTACGGAGTTTGGGAATCTGTATGCAGCAATACTGTGCAGTGCCTTCATACAGTCCATGGCAGCGATGACAGGAGACGTAAAACCTGTAAACCAACCAACCAGCATGCCTGTTTTACTAGCAGTCTGCATTCAATGTTTATCGATTCGAGTTTTGATTCACTGTCCATACCTCTTGATGGATTTGACATAAAATTTCAGGCACACCATCTGTCCATGTAGTATCTTGGTTTGACTTTGTCATTATCTGTACTACTAGAATCTTCAACAAAACTCTTACATGGATACAACTAAAAGGAATATATCTACTACGTTATCAAATACTGTATATTCATGTGGCTAATATTACACAGACCTAGTTAACATCTCCTTAACATTCTATAGTTATTGTATACATTTGTATGTTTATACTCCCACAATGAAATTGGGGGGTCGGGGGCATAAGGTGTTACTCGTGTCTGTCCTGTTCTGTCCAAATGTTACTAGCTATCTAAGGAACTTTTAGGGGCCCCGGTGGCCGAGTGGTTAAGGTGTCCTGACACTTTATCACAAACTGTTTTTTTCTGCGGGTACTCCGGCTTTCCTCCACCTCCAAAACCTAGCACGTCCTTAAATGACCCTGGTTGTTAATAGGACGTTAAACAAAAAACAAACAAACCCAAGCTCTCTGAAATCAAGACAAATCTTCAGATTAATTTCACAAATCTGCTGAAATTGAAAATAACCTGAAGACTCTTTTTTTCTACCTGATCAAGAATTTTACCCAAAATTACAACACCAGGATGTATTTCTTGATATAAACTGGAGATCAATACTATTTTACAATGTCTAGAATATTCTTCATATAGAGGATCTTACACTCGTGGCTATGTCATATATGATGTATTAAACAAGTTCAAAAATTTAAAGCCTTTAGGCGAGTGACATATCAAATTATTGAACAAGCTTGATAAATTTCATATGACATAGCCACGAGTGTAAGATTCTATTTTTCATATAACTACTATTCATAAGCAAAAACCTTTCAATTTTCATCGCTGATAAGTCCTTAGGTAACACTTGTTAAAATAATTATCTTTGTTGACCTTGACCTTAATTGTTTGACATTGACCTCTATGATTTGACCTTGACCTTTTATGATCTTGACCCACAGGTGTTAGCCTTGGACAGCAATGTCACATTACAGATAACAAAACTGAAGCGAGATCTTCTCAAACTTATCGGAGTTGGGGAGTTCTCCAGTGATGCCAAGTTCCTTGACCCCTGTTTGTCTTACGTCCTCCCAGAGGTCATCTGCAAGTCGTGTAACCATGTCCGTGACCTTGACCTTTGCAGAGATCCGTACCTCAATCATAATGACTCCAAGTAAGCCAGGATGATCTGCTTTTTTTTTTTTTTTTTATCTTTGAATAGAATTTGGTTAATGTTCATATGATTATATATTTATTGATATATTTATGTTATTATTGTATAGTCAAAACATATATTGAGCCTTTTCCTATGGTCCGAAAAATTAATATTGTAGATCTCTGCGAATCTGAACCACTAATGGAACATGTAATATGTTCAGTTATAGTTTGGAGTCCATAATTCAATTATAGAGATGTTTGGAGTTCATATTTCAATGATTTAAGAGTTCATAATTTGATTACATGTATGTTTGGAGTTCATAAGAACAGATGAAAATTTAAAAGTTTAAAGTTTAAGTTTAACTTCCATCTTTTTATAGGAGTAAAAAAAAAAGTAAAATATTTGTCCAGGATGTTCAGAATTGAGATTTCTTTCTGTTTGTGATATTTATGATGTGTTATTCTGACAGTGCGGCGTGGTCGTGTGTACAGTGTAAGACGGCCTATGACATGACAGAGATGGAACAATGCCTTGTTGACTCAATAAACCGCAAGTCAATGGCCTACGTACTACAGGACCTCAAGTGTGTCAAGTGCCAGGGGGTGAGTCTTGGGGGCAAGGGGGAGCAGAACAATGGGGGAGGGGGCAAGGGGCAGGGGCCAATTTTGGGAGGTGATGGGGGTAGGGGAGGAAGTTTGAGGGGCTAAGCTAATTGAAAGGATATGAAAATCTAGGGGCAGAGATGATTCTAAGCAGAAGTGTAAAAAAATCCACTAGCCTGACATCTGGGACTTCAAAATTTTCAGCTTGGGCTAGTGAAAATTACTGCCATACATGCCTGGGGCTAATAACTTCAGCAGAAAGAGAAACATTTAAATTCAGTTCTACTCATAGGGGGACCAAAACCCACTTTAAACCCTTCAAATTATTGGCAATACTCTTACCTAAGTATAAACGATTTGGAGTCATTTAAGCTAAATTGACAATGCAGGACGTCCAGTCATCACAATGATTATTTTAGATTTTCATGTCTGCTAAAAAGTTCAAGTGTCAGGTCGTATTTCAAACATAAATTACTGGGAAGCTTATGCAAACCACCAAATAAGCAGTCTTTGTTGCCAAATCAATATGTTTTAGCTGACATCAGAATGCTGGATTAGAACTGTAGTTCATCTCTCAAAAACCTAGAAAATCTAGAGATACCTTGTCTGGGTTCCGTGGTATGAGTGTTTGCTAAGAATGATACAATAGGGGAACATTATCATCTCTCACCTCTCACACCGTGCCGATTCGGAGTCATGATCTCCTACGATACATAGCAGTAACCCCCCCCCAAATGTGGCGTGTACATGGTGATATAGGTGTAGTATGACAAACACTATTGTGATATTGACTATTTTATTTACGACTGCCAGGGTCATTTGGGGGACATATGTAAGCACTTGCTAAACTGTTTTCATCATGTTACGTAATTCTGGGTTTGTCACATTACTTAATTCTGGGTTCATCGCGTTACTTAATTCTGGGTTTGTCACATTACTTAATTCTGGGTTCATCGCGTTACTTAATTCTGGGTTTGTCACATTACATGTACTTAATTCTGGGTTCATCACATTACTTAATTCTGGGTTCATCACGTTACTGAATTCTAGGTTTATCACATTACTTAATTCTGGGTTCATCACGTTACTGAATTCTAGGTTCATCACATTACATGTACTTAATTCTCGGTTCATCACCCTACTTAATTCTGGCTTCAACACGCTATTTAATTTTGTGTTCATCGCGTTACTTAATTCTGGGTTCATGACATTACTTAATTCTTGGTTGATCAAGTTACTTAATTCTGTTTTCATCACAATACTTAATTGTTTTCGTCTTTCCCAGGTGAAGGAGGGTAATATGACGAAGTACTGTAAGTGTGCTGGAGATTTCACAACCACGGCTGCACTCAAGGACTTTGAGAAAAGACTGCGGACATTTAGAGGCATAGCCAGGTATACATATAATAATTGTGTGGAATTGAGACAAGGAAAGTGTTGAAATTGTGGTCAGTGCTAGAATAGTACTGGAAAAGTGGAAATTTTGATGCTTTCTGTAAACCTATCAGTGTTAAAAATGTTTATAATCTAATTTTCACCATTTGCATTTTCAACTTTAAAAGATAGGTTTGAAGATTTAATGCTCCCACAATCATCATGAGAGTTAATAGCAAATAAATAATGCAGAAATATATACATTCGAGACAATTAACACATTTTTTTTCTTATGTAAAGGAATAAATTTTATCCTCAGAATTTAATCAATTATTTTAAAACAGAAAAACATGAAATTTCCAATTAGATATTTTTATTCATACAACTAACACAGGAAAACTTAAATATCTGTTTCCCATTGATAGGCTTGGAAAACTAAAAGAAAAGAAAAATAAATAAAGATTGAATTTAAAAATATTCTTTAATTTTATAGCAAAATGTCTGTGAAGCATTTCTGGCACTTCCCATTTTATATATCTTAATGTGTGAAAAACAAAATTTTGTAAGTCCTTTGGAATGCAAAAAGAAAAAAAAATCATTAATTATCTCCCTTTGATTGGTAAAGCCTGCCTATATGGCATAAAAATGTAAAGATTTAATGGTATGATTTTGATTATGGGTTTAATGATTTTAAGACTGTTATTATCTCCCTTTAATTATGATTGACAGTTAAACGCATGTTATGCTGGATATGACGATATAATTTACATTGATATTGGTTTTTACCTCAGTCATTACAGTATGGTGGTGCTGATGGAGACTGTGGATTGGATCATGAAGATGAACCCAAGTATAGTGAGCTGAGGAACAGACATTCTTGTGCCAAGGAATATACACAAAATAAACTGTGGACCAAAGTACAACATGGTGAGGAATGGAGACAACTAAAGAAATTCTGGTATCAGAAGAAGCCATGAACCCAGGTGTAGAGAGATGTCTCCACTGAAGGCATGTTGGTTTAAAGGATTTTACTCCTAAAACATGGGCCCAGACGTTCTAATTAGTCATGAACTCGATACGAGAAGACAAGTTTGGTGACTTATTCTGGAGGCCTATATTTGGAAAGTTCATGTCACTTCTATTTTATACGGAGGAAAGCTTGTCGAGGATACAGTGAAAGCAATTCTGCTCTAGGATACTGACCTTAAATATTGACGAGAGAATTAAAGATAAAGTTTAGTAGCCTCAACCAGTTATTGTGGTCTACGAGGAAGAAAACACTGTTCAAGAAATATGAATTTCAGAGCAAAAGACTGAATATATACGGAGTATATATAAAATAGGTATTGTTATTTAGTTTTTTTAGCCCACCATTATCAGATGGTGGGCTATTCAAATCGCCTTGTTTTTTACAAAAAAAAAAATTTAAAAAAAGATGAATTGATCACCATCATCATTAATGTACCGAGTTTCAAAGTACATAAAATTATCGGAAGTTAAAATCTGTTTAAGTCACAAAGAGAATTGGGCGAAGAGTGAGGTATAAACTTGGGCTCATATTGAATCATTCTGATACTGAAACACATAAAATCTGTGCTCAATCCAACTTTATTTCAACTTAAATCATGCATTAAAAGAAAGAAAAATTTAAACATTGTAAATAATATCGCACTTGAAGTTGAAGTATTTCCGAAATTTCTTTTAATCTGAAAATTTATTTAGGATTTTAGAGGTAACCCAAAACATTTTCGAGCGAGTGCAAAATGTGTATTTTTAAAATCATGTCATGATTAGGGACCAGTATTAATTGAACACACATTATGCCCCTGGGCTACACCTGTCTGAGGATTGGCAAAACTTCCATCTCAACCAACTGTTGATATAGAAATGTGTGTTATTAAAACAAAGCATAAAGGAAATGTATAAAATTCAAATTGATAGCTATATATAGCTACATGTTGGCAGTGATAATTTCTGTTTTCCAATTAAACAGTGGAGTCGGTGATTAATCGTTTTACCTCAGAGTATTGATTTGATTTTCTGTGATCAATCATGTTTGGACTGTAACATGGAAATTTTCAGGAGTTATTGAGATTTACAGTAGACTAGAAAAATGATTACATGTAAATCAACAACATTATCATTAAATTTACATGAAAATACATTTCTGTTCATGATAAAAAATTGTAATTGCTTGAAATTGTGATGGAGTATGCCTTAGATTTATAAAATTAATATTAATGTAAAAGATTTTCAGTGGTTGTTTTTGTGTATTAAGAAATGATCCAGGATAAATGTATAATTTTTTTTTTTTTTGAATCTTTCCAATCTTTATGAAATGTCTGACAGATGAAAATGTCTCAATGAAAAGAGAACTGCCCTGGATTTTGCAAGGCCAGAAATTCTTGGAAGACTTTTATTTGAATTTTATTTCATTTTATTGTTAATATATTGAAACAATTTCCTTAATAATTTGTAATGTGATATTTAAAAAAAGTGCTCGACTTACAGAAGTTGACTGGAATGTTTGAGATGAATTATATGACTAGTTGGGCCACATTCATTTGTAATATAGTGAGTTTACCATGGAGGAAAAGCTTCGGAACAAATAGAAATAATTTGTAAGTATTAGTATACTGCTGTATATTATGTATATATTCTGTAATGTACAAATTCTGTATTTGATCTGTGCTCTATTATTGATAGAATATATTTTTTTACTGTGACATCATTGTATTGTTGCCGCAACGTCATACAATTGTTTGAAAACTTGTAGCTTGTCTCAGCCCTGGGATGAGATAAGAAAATCTCACATAGGTAAAATTGTGGATATTTCTGTCCAGGGTGAGATAAAATATTCTCTTACTAAGGACAGGGATATCTACAATTTTACGAGGCAAGATTTTCTTTCTCACGCTCTCAGACAACTCAATGACATCATGTCGATCGTGTCAATATTTCTGTGTTTTTGTCTTGTTGCCTAAGTTTTTAATTCAGGACAAGAATAAAAATTTAGAAAAAAAATCGTAAAGGTATTTGCTAAGATACTTCAGTACAAATGATTTCCCTTTTGAAAAGATGATCCCTACCAATACAGCTATGTTTCATAGCTGTTGTTCCTTAATTGGGATTCAACAGAGATATTTATTGATATTTTGCATTAATTAAACAATGAAATGGATAACAAGATATCCAAGTGGTTGTATCCATGCTTTGTTTGTAAAGATACAAATAAAAAACCAAAACATGAAAGTTTTGCCCGAGTTTTATGTTATTGTTGTGTTCATGAATCGAGAGGGGGTTAAATATGTAGCCGTGACGTTTCTTCAATTACTGACAGGCGTCCATTTAAAATTTTATCAGTTGAAGTCGGTCAGTGCTTTTTCTCAGAAAGCTATTCTTTCTTGAATTCAATAAGTAGATTCCTCTTGTAGTAGCTGAAGTTTGTTATCACCGTTTCTCAAAGCAGTGATCCAATTATGAGCATTTGATAGTGGGCACCAAGATCCCTCTGGAATCTTGTGTAAGCAGTTTGAACATGCTGACAATCTCAATGGGCAGTTGGTTGAGTTGGATCATCAGAAAAATTCTATTAGATTTCTTACAAACTATATGTGTTACTCCTGGATAACATGTTTGAAAAAAAGCTAAAAGGATACCAAAGTGTAAATGAAAGTGGATAAACAAGGGCAAACTAATGAAGAAATATTTGAAAATATACAAGAATACTAGTTATGACCAGGAGTTCCGAAAGGAAAATTGTTTTCTACTTCATATAGGTCATGACCTATGTCTCCTCCATTAAGCCAAGACAATGGAGAAATCAAGGCAATTGAAAATATCTAAGGAAAATAAGACCTTGTCTTATGCAAGGGTGTCTTCTGTTTCATACACAACACGAGCAACTAAATTTCACTTGGTTTTGAGATTTGAGAAATATAAAAGAAAGATTGGAGTGGCGAAGAGAATTCTGACATAATAATTATAACAATACCATAATTTAAACTCAAAATTGATTAAACAAGAGTAAAATATGAAAAATATAGATCTGCATGGAGTCTCCCGAGAAAAGTATAAGGAGAATAAAATCAGGTTCTCCAGTAAGCATATTTCGCTTCATTGATACGTTTTTGGTTTTATTTTGTTTAACGTCCTAATAACAGCCAGGGTCATTTAAGGACGTGCCAGGTTTTTGAGGTGGAGGAAAGCCGGAGTACCTGGAGAAAAAACCAACGGCCTTTGGTCAGTACCTGGTCAACTGCCCCACATAAGTTTCGAACTCGCAACTCAGAGGTGGAGGGCTAGTGATAAAGTGTCCGGGCACCTTAACCACTCGGCCATTGCGGCCCCTTGTTTGACACATGTCATACATATATAGGTAAAATCCTGATAATTCACATTATTAAAATCAAATCATATCAACAAGCATTAGCTGAAATGAAAAATTGAAACCAGGTCAGAGATAGGGTAAATATAGTCATTAACATTTGTACAGGTATGGTCAATTTGCCAAATTTTAGAGAGTTCACCTTGCCCCTGAACATCATTCCCTGAATGCTCAATTATCTAAATCCAGAAGGTGCTCAAAAACAATAGAGAATACCAACAACTGAAGAAGAATGTAATTCTAGCTCAAATCGATAAAACGAAAATATAAACAAAAATATAGATTTGCCTGGAGACTCCTGAAAAAGTACAAGAATAAGACCAGAAGAGAAGCGTCTTCTGCTAACAATGATGCCCATTGTACAAATCTCAAATTAATGAGAGGGTGGTGACAATGAAACCAATAGTCATATCAACAAGCATCGCACACATTCGACTTCATAATGCATAAGGAAACCGAATATTTCCTAATGAAATCATGATGTCGACCATGAAAGCAGCCCATTGTCTTCATCAACCTTCATCTCTCAAAACCTTGTGCTAATTTTTTTGTCAGTAGTCGATATCTGTGGAAATTGTGATAACGGGATAAATGTTAGGTATTAAATCAAAAGGGAAACGTTTTTATGTAAGTAGGGGATGCAGGGATGTTACTATCTAGAAATGGAAAATTTACAATAGCGGAAATTGAAATCACGCTTATTATACAATTTAGCTGTAAGCTGTCCCTGTCGGTTACATTGTAAGCGTAAGATCTAGGTAAGCAGTCGAGTTGATGAGTCTGTATGTAGTGTCCTTGATTTCTAGCTCTACAGTGTATATCCAATGGACATGGTCAGTCAAGTTATAGTTATTTAGAGATAATACATTTTCCCTGAAGGACTATGCCAGGTCTCTGTTACCTGCTCCGATAGGCTCTTCTATATAATCAGCTTTGTATGAAAATTAAAACAAGCCTGCCAACAGTCATGTTGGAAGATCTGGTCACCAAACTCAACCAAGATGTTGTCAATCAGAAATTCTATCATTCTCATGATTCCATCTTGGGCTCATTTTCTATGAGTCTTGGTCATGTTTTACGAAATATGCTCCCATACACATATAGTTGACAACTTTGTACTTCGCTTTTCTTGGATAGAGAAAAAAACTCAAGAGAGAGGTCAAGATTACAAGAGCAAGCCAAGTATGGGGTGAATATGTCACATGGTGTTCAATATAGATGGAGCATGCTTCTTTGTCTTAGTTGGTAGAGCCAGCGATGATCACACTGGAGACCCAGGTTTGTTTACTTTTCGGCACTCAGCAAAAATGTATTTTTCTTGAATGAAAGAGTCGTAGATGGATCATCTATAATACCTCCGACACTTCACAGATTTGTAAACTTTGTTGTCTAAAGTGATCTATTGCAACTAGCTTTTGTCTGATGTGCATTGCGCATCATAAACAATTTATATTTTCGTCTTCTTCTCAATGACCAAGAGGCCCAGGATTCATGACATTGGGCCAGTAGTATGTTGGGATGAAGGGCTACAATGACCTTGACACACTTTAAAGGTTACAAGAGTCAAATCATAAGCCCACAATATGGTATTTCCTGGTAAGTTATGATAATTAGAACATTACTTTCAGTGCAATAAACTGTTTCCAAAATATTTTGTACATATACAGAGCATCAAGTTGACCCTTGACTTTTAGCAATTTCAGACGTCAAATCACTAATTATGGGAAATCTGAAGGGTCAAAACATGTGTTTTAAAAATAAACAGGTCCTTTCAAACCCAAGAGTCAGATCTCAATTTGGTGAGTCAAAAACATACTCTCAAGGGTCTACTGGATGCCCTGATATATATAATGATTGCTGTTACTTGAGTTTACAATAAAACTTTGAATTTCAGGTCAGGAGGTCAAAGTTCAAGGCCCATCCTTCCAAAGAGGACATAACAGATAATATATTACTAGATCTTCAAATAAAATTGAAAAATGGTTAGAGCGTACATTTAGGAATGATAGGTCCTCAGATCAAGTCCCAGTCTGGTTGTGCATTTTTCAAATTCCTATTACAGATTAATTAAACTATAAAGGTTAGCAAAGTGTCAAGTTAGTAACTATACCGGCACTGGTATTAACATTACTGCATCGATCATCCTCAGAAATATCTGAATCAGTAATACAGAATTATTAAGCATCCACTGATGAAATGACCACTTATAAGCACTAGATTTTTTTTGATTTTTTTGTATTTTGCGTACTGATTTAAGCAGGGACATATACATATTATACGTCCCTGATTTAAGTAATTTTTTCATTTATCTATTATTAATATCATTATTTTCTTTTCTTTGTTTTCTTATTTCTTTTTTTCCCCAGCAATACTCATAATGAAAATAGGTTTAAAAAAATCTTTAATCAAATCTTATTTGTGATATAATCAACATGGTGATATTTGGTCTTTGAAATTGAGTTTTAGAATGAACATCAAAATATGTGTGAATTGTCTGAACCAGTGCCTATATTCATAAAAGAAAATCAAATATTAAATATACCAGATATATATTGTCATGTAGTAATAACGACAGTACAGACAAATTGTCAAATTTTCGAGGTAATCTACTACTTTACCACGACACAAGTCAATTACAAACAATCACATATACATGTATAGACATAGAATATGGAACAGTCACATAAATTTAGTAGATAAGCAACAAACAATATCATTATGTTTGTGTCAATAACCCCCACACTAGATAATTAATTTGCTCTGAAGGCCTATTGTAATTAATTAGAAAAGAATTTACCATAGGTGGTGTACGGATGGTATAAATAAATAGTCATATAAAAGGCTTAAAAACAACAGTGCAAGTTGAAGCAATGTGGATGACAGTGCATATGATGTAGCAAATGTTTTAGTTCATCTCCGGAGTTGGTTCATTGTGTCCCACGAATCTCGGCCAAACCTGCGGGCAGCAATGACAATGTCAGTTGGCAATTGCCATATTACTGACTAAAATAAAAAAAAAATTTAAAAAAAATTCTATCTATATAGGTGATGCTATTATATAAATTATTGCAATATTTATTGAACCAATCCCATGAATACTAGGCCTATATTGGGTTTGATTCAATGCTATGTACAAATATTAGCTCTCGCGGTCCTGACACCTATTAGTAAATTATTTTTTTTATATATTATACATAAATGTATATTTGTACAGCCCTCATCTCCTATTTGGATTTAAACTTATTGGATTCATACATATAAAATTTGCTTTCTTCTATATGGATTTCTTTTCCCATGGAATCTATCATATCAATTAACATATCTATTTTCCATTTGTGGGTTAGTGAATTTAGGCTTTCATAAATTTCTGAGAACTAGTCTACCCTAATCTAAAAAGAATTTATTTCTACATCTTTTTTGTTGTTGTTGATAGAATCTCGATCTAACAATTGTTTTTTATAATTATTTATTTATTATGAAATTGCATCTGTCACTGTCACAGTTCTTATTACATAACCCCATTTGCATCATTTTACTAAGCGCGCTTTAACATTGATTATTTTATTGATGCTGAAAAAGATTCTGATGCTGACCTTTCTTCAATCGGTTTTTGAACAGGTGCGAGGGATCTAGGCAGTGTAAATCAATGCAATTCGTAGTCATAAAATACATTCCATTCACTTGCTACCTTTAAATATTGATTTAGATGGATCGCTTAATTAAACACTCGTCTACATTCATGTTAGAACGGGCACTGTTTTCCCCAAACGGCCCTCCAAGTTTTGACGTCACTATAGCAACTGATGTGTAAATCAGAGGTCAGTTAAAAATAGCCACGTGGTTCGCTGTTTCGCCGACGGGTCCGCCATATTGGATACGAAGATTACCGACGTTGTCTCAGACAAAGTATTGATCGAAGATGAATTAATTTTCCATTTGCATATTCGAATATTCATGTGATGGATATACTTCTGTTCAGGTGAATTGGAAATGAAAATAATTGCCTTTATAACGTACCATTTTCAAATCTCCCGTTTGCGCGCCATTTTGTGTTGCCTGGATCGTCGAGGGAGGTCAAGTCTGACTTGTGGACTGTGAAGGTGTTTTACACGTAATATATTGTGATATCACGCATCAGTTAATTGGCACCACGGAGTCCGTATCGACACTGTAAGTACCAAATTGATCAATATTATTAGTTACCAGCACAATCATGGTTTGCCACCATTTGTTTACGATCGTTACATGTTTCATTCATTCATTCTGTCTTCATCAGGGAATGGGATGGAAGAATTGCTCGATATTGTTGCTCTATTTACCTATTTTAAATCTGAATATATACCAAAATATTTATTGTTTTCATAATATTCATTGTCCCCTAACTGAAACTATGGTACATACATACGATTTATATCGGAACATCGCATATTCAAGCACATGTCTCCGTAATGTTTTGGTTCAGACATGTTTTGAATTGTTCTGAGAATAATCAGTCAGACATGTTAGACAATTCATATGATTTCAAGTGTTCAGTTATCATAAATCTATAAAATAGTTATCGTTGAGTATAATGATATGTCAGTATTGTCAATTCGGGTTGGATTGTTCATACTGATATTGTTAATTATTTAGAAATTTGTTTTATCCGCCACTGGGGATAGCGGAAGTTTTCATGTGGTACCATGTCACGCGGTCATTTCGTAGGGGGTAAGGGAGGTAACTACAAACGAATAGGTGCATAAACTCAACATCATCATCAATGACACATAGGTGACTTCATCGTACGTAAATAATCGTTAATGTTATGGAAATGTTTACGAAATAGGAAAATGTGTCATGGGCATGAAAATGTACACACATGTGTTTTGATTTTAAGTGTGTTCAAATTATATATGAAAACAAACCATTGATTTTCTCTTTTAATATTACAAAATAAAGCTACATGTAGCGTTATTGCTAATGTCGGTTTTTCAGTTATCAATAATCAGTTTGCTTTTCATATTTTGTGTTGAATATTTAATTAATGTATTTATTTCATACAGTGAAAATAGACTGGTTGAATGGTACATAGCTAGAGAACTTTATAAGTTAGTATTATGGTCTTGTCAACATGGCATATTAGCTAGATCCATCACATATGGTTTCAACCAATGCAGATGAGTTGAATGGGTGCTGAATTTAACCTTTCACCAGGCGTGAAACAACACCTTTTTATTGACAACAGAACGAGAATAATCTTATAGTGATGTGTGGATCATGATAGTTAAATTGTTTGGACAACCCCATTTGAATAATATGTTATTGTGTCAATTAATTTTGGTGATCTTGTTTTTGAGTAGAACACGGAAAAAAAAAAACCATGAAAGCTTTGTATGGATATAATGCCACTATATATATGATTATAACCTAGGTTTGAAACTGTGTACCTGGGGTAGTGGGTACCCTCCAAAGCAGACAGCTCACGCATAGATCTTCAAAACAGTATAATAATATGTTTCAATAACATGTTATTCAATTACATGCCTTGATCATTTGTTATTCCTGTAGTTCAAAGTTGTATTCATTTGTTTTGATCATTTAATAAATTTATGTCCAGGACTTATTCTAAGGGCTGTTTAGGCCCATTAATGGGCCCCATTCTCAATTGAAATTATTAGGTCATCTGACCCGAAGGGTCAGGATGACCTATAGCCATCGTGCTATAAAAGGAATAAAGGAAAAATCTTCTATGCTAAGGAACTTTTTTTAAATTCTATAAAACTTTCCTTTATTGGAATTTTCAAAGAATTTCCTTCAATTAAATGAGGAACATTGATGAAACTGCGAAAGAAACATATGTCCCTTATGAGGAGTTTTCAGTCATCAAACAGGTGCTTGATTTATCAAATTCAGATTGAGTCAGAAATCTGAAATCCGTTCTGAACACCTGAACATGTACGTACAGTTGTATCTTATTCTAATGTAATTACCTCCCTTATACCCAGCCACTGCAATGTAAATATATATGACAAGATTTTTTCTTTTTGATTATCAATATTCAAAAGATGTCACTTGTATCCAAAATCTTACATAGCACATACACTAGATCTCAGCATCATAATCCCATTTCAATTTGATCTTGTGAGTTTTCTTGCCTTTTTGAAGAAGAAAATTGGTGATCTGAAAAATGAATTTCAGAAATGAACTACAAACTCTGGGAATTTGGCTAAATTGATGTGAAATGATTTTTCTTGATATGATAACGGTAACGAAGATGTTTTGGAATGAATATTTGACCATCTGGACAGAATGGTAGAGTGGGTAACCAGACTGTCAGCAATTTAATGGACATTGTCCCTGCAAACCAACATCTTGCATGGTCTGGATACATAACATATATAATTATATATATATATATATATGGGATCATGAATCTGGGAGTAAGAGTAGCTCTGGCCATGCAGTTTGTAATTTGCTAGCATAGCTGTCAGTCTAAATTGTAAATTATATGAAACAGCATTCATAGATCACCAAATTTAAACTGACTGCCATTCTAGATCAATGACTACTGAATTTCCACTCTGACAGCTTCTTCTTTACAACAACTCGGCTGTACCAGTTAAAGTAAATGTACAAACTCCAAATTAACTTTATGAATAAACCAGTTTTTTCAAAGTCATAGAGTTGGTGAAAATCTGCTGACAAATTCACTGCATTATTCTTCTTCGACAGGACATGTTTTAGGGGTCATGCACACCTTGTTTAAATGGTTACAGCATAGATTTGATCATTGTAAAAATTGCATGTGTAATAAATGTGATCGATGAATACAGTAGAAAATGCAAAATCGATTATCGGATATTATCCAGGGCAGGAAAAGCCCAGACAGGTATATTTTGTCTGTGGGCAAGTAAATATTGGTGACCACTTAGCAGATTGGCAAGTCCAAAATACCTTTTCCTTAGAGTAATTTAAGATACTACTAAATCAGCTTAATTGGACCAATATGTTTTACCTTTAGGCATGTACTTTTACCCAAACTTGCCCACAGGACCAGTGATGCTGAAATTTTTTTTTTCTTATCCTTTAATCAAAAAGGCCTTCCGATGAAAAAGATAATTAATTACCTAACCAGATGACTGTGTAAATTCTCCGATCCAAATCTTAACAGAACAGTGCAATGGTCGGTTGGTGCAACCTCACTACATTGTATTTTTTTTGCAGGAAGCAGTTGCACGGAAATTGCAATTAGTGAAATGGCAATCAGAGTGATTTTATCACTAAGGTAACAGATGAAATATACAGAGTAGTTTTCAATTTTACTTTCTTAAAAAAATTATGGTTTTGGTAAAGATTCAAATGCTGAAGTCGCAGTTGTAGCAATTTTTGTTGAAGCTGTCATTTCATGCTTACCTGTTTTATAATGCAGTGTAAATCCTAGCTGTAAAATTTTTCCAAATCAGTTTATTGGATTTGTCCAAAACCTTTTTTCAAATTAAATACCTAGGAATATCCACTGGTTTAATTGTTTCATGAATATTCTTAGATTTGAATCCTGGTATTAGCTCATTTTATACTAAAATTAAAAAAGGTCCAGATTGTATCGCTGTCTATGTTAATGAGGGTTTAATTCAAGTTAAATAGAAATTTAATTTTAAGTTAGAAAAGAAGTTCTTGTTTAAATCTTTTGCAGCAAAGCTTGTTTGAACAGTATAAATGTACATATTATTGACAAATATACCAGTAGGCTGCCAAAAAAGCACTGTTAAACCAGATCACATCTTGTCATTCGAGGTCATTGGTAAAGCAGCCAGTGAGCTTTAAATGATATAAGCCTACAGAGAAGGATTGACTAAAATTCTGACAAGTCTTGGTGTCCTGGTATGTTTCTACGGGGGTGATAAATCACTGCTGAAAGAAAGCACTGTCTGTTGGTCTTTTAATACTATGTCAAGCAGAAGAGATGATCTTCTCCAAAAGCAACAGTATTTGTTGGAAGACAATACTAGGATTGTCTGTGTTCACTGGTTTTCATAGCCCCTTTTTTCAACCCATCCTTTTGAGGGCTTGATAGATGTCAATGCCAAGGACTTGATAAAATCTCCAAAGCAGTTTTCTCTCTAAGCTGTACATGGATTCTCTGTAAGACTGTAGAATTACCTAATGCAATATATGTCATATATTTGTTTGAGGGAAAAAAGAAAGAGAAAATGAAAAAGTAAAAAGAATTAAGTAAACAAATTTTTTCTGATGGAATTTATGAAGAACAATGATTTACTATGACATGAGCCTTTATTTAGGTGTTTGCTGGGTTTATCACCCCGTGAACAGCTAGGGTCATTTAGAGTTGGGGTCTCCTTGTAGTAGTTGGTGATTACCTTACTGAACTACATACGGGAGGTCCGTCGCATGACATCCAGAGCAATTAGGGTAAAGTGTCTTGCCCAAGAACACAAACCAGGACAACACAGATCGGCCCGTTTCTCAGCTTCTTGAGAAACACAAACCAAAACGGGTAGGAACGCTGATCTTCGTCTGAGGCTATTTGGTCTTCGCTCTAATGACTGATGAAATGATGGGATATAGACTCATGCGTACATGAGTACCCATGTATCCAGCTTCATTGATATCATCTCATGTATGAGTTTATGTTTCAACCACCTGGGGTCAAAAATTGGTCAGTTATTTTCAATTTTCATTGTCCCCTTTCCTTTTACCTACCTATGGGCTAAATTTAGGTCACTGTTACTATAAATAGATTTTTGAAGTCTTTGTTCTACCAACTTAATTAATCAATTTTCTCGTAATCCTGAAACTCCATACACTTCCTCACAGCCATCATCTTATGGGCAAATTTGGGTTTCAACCTCATGCAGTCAGAATTGAGGTGACTTTAACTATAAATAGATTTCCAATGTCCTTTATGATCTTCGTTAATTATATCTGACATACACTTACACTCACAATTGTGATCTCTTGAATGAATTTGCATTTCACTGTCTTGGAATCCAAATCACAGTATTGAATGATAGTTATCAATTTTGGCTTGAAGTAAGGATGGACTTATTGCATGCGTAAAAAAATACTTGTTGCAGAATTGATTATTTGAAACTCTAAATCGATCATAAGTTTTGTAAATTTAGCACAGAATTGCTCTTTTGTAGAAAGTTCCTGTACATCTTCAATATTTTCATCACACATCTTAGCCTTCGTTTTCAATGTTTTTAATGCATTTAACAGTTAATATATATATATTTAAATCACTTGTAAACGACCAATGAATATCAGTAAAATATAAGATCAACTACTTCTTGGTTCGGTAACATTGCAAAAATATCCGAAGCCAAAGAAAAGTAAACACATTCAGAAATTTCTGATTAACTTTTCAAAATAATCGTTGATATTGTTCAATTTTTTTTTTTTCTCTCAATCTTTGGCCCACAACTACTGAATATTCATGTTTGCATCATTGAAATATTGTACAGCAAGTTCATAAAACAAGCTTTATTCCGTCATATACATTGTAGCAACATTTCAATTTTTTTTTGTGTCAATTGTTGTTTAAAAAAATGGAATTGTGTCAGAATTTTAGTGTTGGTGACATCTTGTATACAGTGATTACGGTAAACCTCCGATTAATTCGAACACGCGGATAGTTCGAACACACTTTTTTTTCTAGAAAAACGGTAATTTTTTAGCTAGTAATAGTTCGAACTCTGGCTGTTTATATCAGATACCATTTCGGATAGTTCGAACTTGTCAAATGAAGAACGTAAAGTAAGAAGCTCGCGACGACCCGGCCCCGATGACCGGGCGAAAAAAATGCCAAGATTTAAATTTGATCAACAAGCACATTTAGTTTATTAGATTGTATGCGTGATCATTAGAATGCGTCTGTGATTTAATATATGCCACATATTTTAGCGTTAATTCAGTTTTTGTTACATTGCAAAACACACCACGCACGAGACAGCTGATTGCAAATTTAGGCCCCGACAATGTATAAGTAACATGCGATATTTGTATTCGCGCTGTGTATGGCAAACTAAGAAATCGCCCGTGTATTTTCACATATAACTAGTGTTAACTTAGCATTATGATTATTTAATTGTGACTGGACATCTCTTAAGTATTGCCAAGGTATTACATGAAAACCTGGGACCTCACGCTAGGTAAGCAGGCCACGCGAGGTGTCGCTTGCGGCAAAGTTGAAAGGATCGGCTGCCCGATCGTGCTGAGTGACGTGAAAAGCATTCATATCTAGTCAAAACAATCCACAGGTGTCCCAATTAGTGATGGATAATTATGCAGGTATCAACTACGTTTGGTAGATAATACGACTGGGCATATTTAAAAGCAGACATGTTGATGTTCTGGCCTAATTTTACCAACATATAACGCCTATTTTTACAGTAGTGCTTTCGTAAACGCAACAGGTTATGTAGACTGCTTTTGACGTATTTAAGAGACCATTTATTACAATAATATAGCGATAGTTTCTCATTCAGATAAAAAAAATATAACCATGCAAATGTTTAACTTTAGTGTCACAAATGAAACGTGTACTGTAATGTTTTGGGGCCTACTGACAGTACTGTAGCCATGCATTGCCCGAGCGGCTTCGCGCAATAACCATCATCAGTTATCGCGAAACGAAGAACGTTAACGATCAATTAATATTGAATTAAATGAAATACTATCATTTTACTTACTTGTAAATGTGCCATTGTTCAGGCCGCCGTTATTACGTATCAAATTTACGATGGATGTGTTTGTGTCTAATGATTTTACTCTGCCGAGATTTTCGCCGATATTGACTCGAATAGTTCGAACTCACGCTTATTTTCTGAAGCATAATTTCGAATAATTCGAACAGGTTCGTCAATATTTATTTAATTTTGTTCGAACTAACCGGAGGTTTACCGTATGCTGATGAAAATGAAAAACAGCCGTCAACATTGGCCATGGATAATTTTAATTGCAGTTGAAATTTTTATTTTCAGTCTTGAAAAAAGAAATAATTAGCTTGCATATACGGTATATCGGATATGTGGTGTTGAAAAAATAAAAACATTAATATTGTCAATTTTGTATCAATTTATTACAATTGTTAATTAATGAGTTTATTAATTATTTTTTAAGAAATAGTAGCGATAAACGAAATATTAAGGAAAGTTATGATTAAGAGTATTCAAAGAATTTCCTAATTGTTTTATAATTGTTTTGGCCATACCTGTACAAAGTAAACATTTCCTGTACTGGAGATAAGAGTTTTGACCCTCCCTTTCACTTCCAACTGATGTTGATCTTTGATCAAGGCAACTGTATGGCACATCCTCTCTGTGTTATTTCAGTCCATGGGTTCTCATACCACACATATCTTAGTATGTAGATTTGTAGGTAACAATCAGCTGACTGATATGATATATTTACCCCTTAGGGGTACAAAAGGGGGTAACGAACACAAGTTTTATTTTAATTAATTTTCTCTAAGATAAAAATTCAATATCAACAGATCTATTTGAGTTACATAAATTTTTGTCTTGAAATTGATTATTTAAACAATTTAGATTTTAATTCTTTTATTGAAACTAATATTAACTAATGTATCATATATATCTCATAGATATTTTCTAAGAAAATCAATTGTTTACATTTGACAATGCATGACAGAACATGTTAAAATATTTTGTTTATACAGATAAAATATTTATCTCGTAAAGAGTAAAATAAGGGTACATATGCTCTGAATAAATTATAATATATTACACAATAGACATTGTATTTGTTATGATCTATAAGAGATTCCTACACTGGTTAAGCTACCAACTGTAGATGACAGGAGCCGTGAGGAGGGCCAAATCTCTAGCTGAAGTGTACATTAAGTACAGACAGCAAACACTACAGTGAGCCCTGAAACGACTCTTTACACATGTGTGTTATGCTAACTGGACTTGTACATGATTAATTGGCCACCAAAAGGTGTGAAACCATGTCATTCAGTGACATTTACCCCCTGGGGGGCCCCACACTGTATGTATGTAGACTTCATTACATATTGACCAGACAGTCAACATAATACCGTGACCCAGATGTAAGGTTAAATTTGATTGGTGGATTATAAATAAAGCCCAGAGGCACATTGCATCCATGAGCCAATTATAGTGGCTGTGTTAGACAGTTGTCAGGCTGCATGCTTGTGTGGAAGCTAGGAGAGCAGAAGCTAGGAGGCGTAATGATCCGCCCAGAGGAGAGGATGTAGACTCAGTATGTACGATATATGTATGTGCCCTACTTTCTGATAGGGACTGTCTGTCTACCATGTAGGATTTCACCTGGGCCGGTCATCTGGACATCTGACCACTTACATCACTTACACTGACCGTTGCTTTATATCAGGAATGGGACAGGGGAAATATTTCCTTTCAGGATAGATTTCCTCCCATTTGTATGAAGTAAAAGGGAAGATTTCGTAGAAGTTTTGTGAAGAAGTCTCCCGGACAGTGCTTTTCAGTTGAGGAGTGCCATTAGTGTTTAGCATGACTGGAGGAAGATGTGCTTCAGTATACACAGCAGTACAAAGGTCAGCTGGGTCCACAGGTCCAGTAATGTCCAGCTAACCTGGTGTGGAGCCAGCAATCAAACATACATACTGGATTTTGAAATCTACGTCTGTTGGTCATCAGACGTCTAATCCTGATTAGAATCAGCTGTGCCTATGGCCGTTACATCAGCTGATCATCACAGAGTGGTCATCTAAGAACAGCTGATAGGGCGGATGCTTAGCTGGATTCTTCAGCCCTGGTTGTGAATACGTATACATCATATACATTGGTGTATGGATATTACATAAATTTATCTTGTGACACATGAGATTTTTGTGATGACTTCCACTTTTGGGTAGGTGCTTTTTATCCCAGATTTTTTAAAGATGTGTCATCAACTTTAAATATTATTAATAGCCAAAACACTTTCCGTATAAACTGTGTTCAAAGAATTGGGCCAAAAGAATTTTTTTTTAACTGGCATGACAACAATGTCACGAGTGTTGTTATTTTTTACCTGGTGAAAGTGATGTGCAATATTGGAACTGTTTTGTTGTAGAATTGGATTAATTGTTGAGACAGGGCTTAGAAAACCTGCATTGTTCATCAGTAACTGTTGAACATTTGTTATTGTTGCAGAATCAACGGGAAGTGCTATATTCAATCAAGTCATTTGTTATCAATATTTGAATTTTATTGAAACGTTATTAGGATTTTTTAAAAGAAAAAACTGGATTATTTTAGGAAGTTTACATTTTGGATTTGTGCAATAAGTTTTCGTGGATGTTTCTGTTAAACTACGGAACCTACAATGATATTGAATTGAACTTTTGAGGATATATAGACCATTTCAAACTTTGCTGAATTCCTGTGAGAGGGTTTGATTTTGTGGATATATAACGGAGAATCACGATTGGAATTACATGACACATTTAAAAGTTACCTCATATAGATACCTGGGTAGAAACACAAGCCGTGCCCATGGTTCACGAGGGAAAGGATAATCACAACCTTGAGGACATGAATAACAGTGTGGTAGATGAGCGACTGTTGAGCAACCGTGGTCATTGGTTAAAACAGGAGCAGGAATACTACAAACAAGCAATGAGACTCAAACGTAAGAATATCTTCATCTCTTAGCTTAACAGTATATAGACATAGAGTATACAGCTAATGTCGTCAAGATTTTCCAGTATACAAGCTTAGAGTATACAGCTAATGTTGTCAAGATTTTCCAGTATACAAGCTTAGAGTATACAGCTAATGTTGTCAAGATTTTCCAGTATACAAGCTTAGAGTATACAGCTAATGTCGTCAAGATTTTCCAGTATACAAGCTTAGAGTATACAGCTAATGTCGTCAAGATTTTCAAACATGAGGATATTGAGACGTTTAATTAAAAAGGATTATATTGAAATCTCGGAATATCTTCATCTTCTAGCTTACCAGTAGTTAGCTGATGTTGTGAGGATATTTCAACTTAAGGATACCTAGAATCTTATGTTTGTCTTTAACTATAGCCAACATATCAAATGGATATATTCAATGGCCAAGTGGTTAAGGTGTACCAACATTTATCACTAGTCCTCCACCTCTGGGTTGCGAGTTCGAAACCTTCGTGGGACAGTTGCCAGGTACTGACCGTATGTCGGTGGTTTTTCTCCGGGTACTCTGGCTTTCCTCCACCTCCAAAACCTGGCACGTCCTTAAATGACCCTCACTAGTGGCTGTTAATAACCCTGGCTGTTAATATGATGTTAAGCAAAATAAACCAAACCAAATATTCAAACTAAAGGATATCTAAATCCTCTCCTGAATAGCTCATATATATACTGTTTATTCTATGTCAAACATATAGCCTGCCAACACCGTTAGGATATCTTAAGTTGTTGTTTACCTTACAAGTATATCAAATTTTGAACCTATAGGCTATAGCCAATGTCAAGGATATATTTAAATTCATAAGGATATGATCAATGTAGCTAGCTGTCTTGTAAATGTCACGTTACTAACCTGATCGAATATGCAGCAGATGACAAAAGGATGTTAAAGAATTATCTATACATTTGAAGAAGGGAGCAAGGAGTCTAGTGTTGTTGACACATTTAAATTTAATGTTTGCATCTGACTAGAAGTTGTTTATTGGATGATAATGTCCTTGCACTAGTCAGGGTCATATGAGGACATTAACATCAGGACACCTTAGAGGTGCTAAAACTGTATATCCTATATTGATGTTTGCATTTTAAATATAATAAGAACACCGTAAGATCTAGCCTTTCCCCACATAATTATGAATTTCTGGCCTTTTCACATTGTCAAAATTAAACCCACCAGACGTGATGACAACAGTGGAGTCTTCCTGATGAAGGCCTTTTCCCTGCATCCCTTAAAAGTAGCTCAATACATAGGTTTACAGTATAGAAGACTTTCAGGTTACATCTCAGCCGTGGCCCTAGGATAGAGCTGAATATAACCTTAATGGCGAATCCAGTACCCCAAAGCCAGTGGCTAACCCAGTACCCCCAACCCATACCCTAGTGGCTAACCCAGTACCCCAGCCAAAATCCTAGTGGCGAACCCAGTACCCCAAAGCCAGTGGCTAACCCAGTACCCCAACCCAAACCCCAGTGGCTAATCCAGTCCCCCCAACCCATACCCTAGTGGCTACTTCAGTACCCCCAACCCAAACCCTAGTGGCTAACCCAGTACCCCAACCCAACCCTAGTGGCTAAACCAGTCCCTTAACCCTAAACCCAGTGGCTAACCCAGTACCCCAACCCAACCCTAGTGGCTAAACCAGTACCCAAACCCAAACCCTAGTGGCTAACCCAGTACCCCAACGGACCCAAACCCCAGTGGCTAGTCCAGTACCCCAACCCATACCCTAGCTAATCCAGTCCCCCCAACCCAAACCCAAGTGGCTAACCCAGTCCCCCAACCCAAACCCTAGTGGCTAACCCAGTCCCCCAACCCAAACCCTAGTGGCTAATCCAGTATCCCAA
Source organism: Pecten maximus (assembly GCF_902652985.1). Lineage (NCBI taxonomy): Eukaryota > Metazoa > Mollusca > Bivalvia > Pectinida > Pectinidae > Pecten > Pecten maximus. The sequence continues at coordinate 19,105,728 of NC_047027.1, forward strand.
CCCAAACCCTAGTGGCTAATCCAGTATCCCAACCCAAACCCTAGTGGCTAACCCAGTACCCCAACCCAACCCTAGTGGCTAAGCCAGTCCCCTAACCCAAACCCCAGTGGCTAAACCAGTCCCCCATCCCAAACCCCAATGGCTAAACCAGTACCCAAACCCGCTACATCTAACCCAGTCCCAAATCCCCAACAGCTGACCCAGCCCAACAACACCGACCAAAAACTCTAGTTGGTAATCCAGTCCCCTAACCCAAACACCAATGTGGGTAACCAAGTCCCCAAACCCCAACAGCTGACCCAGTCCCACAACCCCAACCCCAACGCCTTACCCAGTCCATTCAATCCTTATGGCAGCCAACAACAGATTTACCGAATCCCCGACTATTAGTACATTGCTGAGAATTCTTGTCTAATTTTTTTTTGTATTTCTGCATGTTTTCCCACTGGAATCTCTTACTGAATGCACAATATTGCGACAACTGCAGCAGGATATATAAACATGTACAATTATCTATTGGATGGTACCAGCTCAATGTGATTGACTTTAATTCAGTGTCTGCCAGACAGAGATATGGAGATCAGTATTATAATGAATTTCTCAAACTTTGTCCTCCACACAGTGAGTGGGATGATGGTGTTGGTAAAGACGTAGTTTCTTGTCTTAGTCGGAATCAATACTAACTGTCCAGTTAATGATGAATATGGTCATGGAGGGAGTGCCCAAGCGTAGGCCGTTGTAATTCATCTCCTTCAAAAACTAACCAACGTATAGAACAATTTGTTTACATGTTGCAGATTTATGCTATACTAGCAAATTTTTCTTTCCATTCTCATAATCCTTCTCCAACATTCCAATTTTCTCATCCTGAGTCCCTATCTCTCTGCTGTAATGTAACCACGTTGTATGTTTTTACCCTGTCCACTCCAAATTCTTTCTAACTTAATCTGAATCCCACAGTTTCAATAGTTGTGGAGAAAGTTAAAATATCTCACACAATTCCATTCAACTGTCATTAACTCTTCACATAACAACTACCCATTCCCAACACAGCCTCACTTTGGCCTTAGGTGTGCGCCCCTGTGAGGAAGGCTATCTATCTACCCATTCCCAACACAGCCTCACTTTGGCCTTAGGTGTTCGCCCCTGTGAGGAAGGCTTTGGGTTCTTTACCAAGACTGAGATGTTACAATTGCTACTCCTGCTTAGAGCTCAGCATTTTTGGGAGTGGGACAACAGGTTCGCCTGTTGTCGGTATAATGTGACCGGGTGGGATATCCTGCTGGGTGTCTTCGCCAGTATGTTTCAGTGAGGTAGCACTATAAATCGGTAAAAGTTCCGCACTTTCACAAGGAGACAAGCACAAACGTACCAGTCTCCCAAAACACATATAAACTACACATATTTATCAATGACCTAAACTGTAATGATAAATCCAACCAAATTCATTACTAATTGAAATTCAATTCAGGCCATAATCCCAAAATTTGTTGTTAACTTCCGAAAATTTCCTTCTCAAATACCAATTCCAAAAATGAGACAAAAAGGCTCCATCCCAAACCAATGAATCTCATTTCAACTGGTAAAATAAGTAATTCCACTTTTTCTGAACTCTGCCCAGAATATATTCCAATTTTCTTCCAGTATTTTACTTGTAAATGTCTCTCATTGATACCAAGACATTATCACCTGCAGCAACTGACATAATCCCGAAAACGTTTAAGAAATTCATACAAAGCAACAATCTCCACTATGTTCATGATGTACCCTTACTTTCGTCACAGCTTTCGTCATCAGGAGGTTTGTGACAATTCGTAACGGATATAACGAACAATTTCAATTAAAGGCAATGGGTATTGGTTTAATATAACCTAATTCAGCAACGTGTAGGCAATTCAAACGCAATATGTTATAGCATTTGTCGATAAAGTTAATGTCTTATTTTCTATGGAAATGTCTAATTTGTAATGACGATTTCTCTCTAGGTTGTGTTACAACTTTCCTTTTTTTTTTTTACAAGGCTCTGTCACTTTGACACATTCTGTCTACTGATCTTTGTCTAAAATTCTCTTATGTTTCTTACCTGTGAACATAAACAGTGTATACAGTATTTGGTCAGACTGTGAACGTTTTAACATAAACAGTGTATACAGTATTTGGTCAGACTGTGAACATAAACAGTGTATACAGTATTTGGTCAGACTGTGAACGTTTTAACATAAACAGTGTATACAGTATTTGGTCAGACTGTGAACATAAACAGTGTATACAGTATTTGGTCAGACTGTGAACGTTTTAACATAAACAGTGTATACAGTATTTGGTCAGACTGTGAACGTTTTAACATAAACAGTGTATACAGTATTTGGTCAGACTGTGAACGTTTTAACATAAACAGTGTATACAGTATTTGGTCAGACTGTGAACGTTTTAATTTGGTCAGACTGTGAACGTCAGACTTTTGATTGACTTGAATTGACTGGTATGCCTGTTTTGTCTGATAAAGGGCCTTGTCAGGAAAAAACATGTGGACAGTTCCCACATTCGAATGAGTTGTCTGTAAATCATGTGTAAATGAACTGTTATTTTTCCCAGTGATAATCATGCACCTCACAAACTCAAATTCGCTTTCTTTGTGATCTGTCTGACTATTGTGAAAACATATTTAGCAATTACTATAAGGTATTTTGGATAATATTTTTGCATGTCTACAAGACATTACAAGGCGTTACATATTCTTCAACACAAGTTTGATCATGCAAAAAAAAATGTTGAAACACTTGGGGAATACACAAAATCATAAAAAACAGACACTTGTCTACAATTCTCTAACACTGTGAACCCCAAAGTCACGGTTTTATTAGTGTGAAAATTTAGACATTTCTCAAATGTAACCCCCAAACTCCAGGTCTCATGTTTTTGGACATAAGATATTTGTCTTAAACAAATTTAGCATGTTCAAATCTTCAAAATATGTAAAAAGCACTTTGGAGTTACACAATCTGCCTGAACCATTGACTGGTTCAGGTTTAGGTTGGTTGTGGCTGTATGTACACTATGTATGCAGTATTTCAGTTTGGGCGCCTGGTAGATTCCTGTCTGAAGATCACTGGTATTGAGTAGCACAATACTCTGGCATAATTGGCAAAGTGCAAGTAAGGCTACATCTAGAATGCTGCCGGCGAAACTGCCACAAAAAACTTATCCAATATGCACAGGCAGTCTATTGCTTGAACAAGTTTGCATTTCCTAACCCCCGTGGGGGGCAGCTGGGTATTCTCTCAACAACACTGCAGAAAACTTGTGAGTGAGGTCAAAGGTCAGCACTGGGATGTCTGGTTTCTTATCTCTGGAGGAAGAGAAAATTATGTGTTGTAAGAATGCTGGGTAATTCTTCCACATGGGGTCACTAAGGACATTCCTGTAGTACATCTTCAGGTTAAAGGTCAGAGGGCATGAAGGTCTACAGCAATGTAAAAGTACATTGATATACTGAGAATAGGTCTTTATAATCAAAACTGCTTATAAATACTAGAAATATTTAATAAAAGTTTATTTAATATTATTAGAAAAATGCTTTTAGAATCAAATCGGTTGCAATGAAAATATTTTCAAATGTTTATAAAATTAAAGGATTAACAATTTTCATTTGAATACAAAAATGTAAAATTTTAATTATAGTCTGTAACATGAAATGTAAGCTTTTTTCCAGGGATTGACTGAGTACTGTGTTTATTTCTTAAATTCTACCCAAATAAAACAGAAACAAATTTCCACAATAATTTATCTACAAATAAACCTTTTCTAGTATTAAACATCATTTTAGAGCTGAAGATAGTAGTCCGTAGTCCTACAAATCGGCCCACTTCCCAACTTCAGGCCTCTTCATGTCATAGGGGGAGGGGTCTTATTTGTAGATTAAAAATATGGGGCAGGAGATTCAGGCTATTGAGAATTTAAAAAACAGATCACATGTACTATACCACACTGAAGTTCAGTCGGGTCAACCTGACCATCCGAGTTACAGTGGGTAATAAAATTACACTTGTGGTTCAGGTTGGATTCAATCATCCCAATGAACAAAACAACACTTGAGAAATGTTATGGGTTACTGGGGTCTTCAATCAAGTCCATATGACCACAGCTTTCGTCATCAGGAGGTTTGTGACAATTCGTAACGGATATAACGAACAATTTCAATTAAAGGCAATGGGTATTGGTTTAATATAACCTAATTCAGCAACGTGTAGGCAATTCAAACGCAATATGTTATAGCATTTGTCGATAAAGTTAATGTCTTATTTTCTATGGAAATGTCTAATTTGTAATGACGATTTCTCTCTAGGTTGTGTTACAACTTTCCTTTTTTTTTTTTACAAGGCTCTGTCACTTTGACACATTCTGTCTACTGATCTTTGTCTAAAATTCTCTTATGTTTCTTACCTGTGAACATAAACAGTGTATACAGTATTTGGTCAGACTGTGAACGTTTTAACATAAACAGTGTATACAGTATTTGGTCAGACTGTGAACATAAACAGTGTATACAGTATTTGGTCAGACTGTGAACGTTTTAACATAAACAGTGTATACAGTATTTGGTCAGACTGTGAACATAAACAGTGTATACAGTATTTGGTCAGACTGTGAACGTTTTAACATAAACAGTGTATACAGTATTTGGTCAGACTGTGAACGTTTTAACATAAACAGTGTATACAGTATTTGGTCAGACTGTGAACGTTTTAACATAAACAGTGTATACAGTATTTGGTCAGACTGTGAACGTTTTAATTTGGTCAGACTGTGAACGTCAGACTTTTGATTGACTTGAATTGACTGGTATGCCTGTTTTGTCTGATAAAGGGCCTTGTCAGGAAAAAACATGTGGACAGTTCCCACATTCGAATGAGTTGTCTGTAAATCATGTGTAAATGAACTGTTATTTTTCCCAGTGATAATCATGCACCTCACAAACTCAAATTCGCTTTCTTTGTGATCTGTCTGACTATTGTGAAAACATATTTAGCAATTACTATAAGGTATTTTGGATAAGATTTTTGCATGTCTACAAGACATTACAAGGCGTTACATATTCTTCAACACAAGTTTGATCATGCAAAAAAAAATGTTGAAACACTTGGGGAATACACAAAATCATAAAAAACAGACACTTGTCTACAATTCTCTAACACTGTGGACCCCAAAGTCACGGTTTTATTAGTGTGAAAATTTAGACATTTCTCAAATGTAACCCCCAAACTCCAGGTCTCATGTTTTTGGACATAAGATATTTGTCTTAAACAAATTTAGCATGTTCAAATCTTCAAAATATGTAAAAAGCACTTTGGAGTTACACAATCTGCCTGAACCATTGACTGGTTCAGGTCTAGGTTGGTTGTGGCTGTATGTACACTATGTATGCAGTATTTCAGTTTGGGCGCCTGGTAGATTCCTGTCTGAAGATCACTGGTATTGAGTAGCACAATACTCCGGCATAATTGGCAAAGTGCAAGTAAGGCTACATCTAGAATGCTGCCGGCGAAACTGCCACAAAAAACTTATCCAATATGCACAGGCAGTCTATTGCTTGAACAAGTTTGCATTTCCTAACCCCCGTGGGGGGCAGCTGGGTATTCTCTCAACAACACTGCAGAAAACTTGTGAGTGAGGTCAAAGGTCAGCACTGGGATGTCTGGTTTCTTATCTCTGGAGGAAGAGAAAATTATGTGTTGTAAGAATGCTGGGTAATTCTTCCACATGGGGTCACTAAGGACATTCCTGTAGTACATCTTCAGGTTAAAGGTCAGAGGGCATGAAGGTCTACAGCAATGTAAAAGTACATTGATATACTGAGAATAGGTCTTTATAATCAAAACTGCTTATAAATACTAGAAATATTTAATAAAAGTTTATTTAATATTATTAGAAAAATGCTTTTAGAATCAAATCGGTTGCAATGAAAATATTTTCAAATGTTTATAAAATTAAAGGATTAACAATTTTCATTTGAATACAAAAATGTAAAATTTTAATTATAGTCTGTAACATGAAATGTAAGCTTTTTTCCAGGGATTGACTGAGTACTGTGTTTATTTCTTAAATTCTACCCAAATAAAACAGAAACAAATTTCCACAATAATTTATCTACAAATAAACCTTTTCTAGTATTAAACATCATTTTAGAGCTGAAGATAGTAGTCCGTAGTCCTACAAATCGGCCCACTTCCCAACTTCAGGCCTCTTCATGTCATAGGGGGAGGGGTCTTATTTGTAGATTAAAAATATGGGGCAGGAGATTCAGGCTATTGAGAATTTAAAAAACAGATCACATGTACTATACCACACTGAAGTTCAGTCGGGTCAACCTGACCATCCGAGTTACAGTGGGTAATAAAATTACACTTGTGGTTCAGGTTGGATTCAATCATCCCAATGAACAAAACAACACTTGAGAAATGTTATGGGTTACTGGGGTCTTCAATCAAGTCCATATGACCACTGATTACAAGCTCTTCAGGAAACACTTGTGTTTTTATACGTGAGAATGGAGTAGTTTCGGGAAATCGTTAACTAGGTCTGTACCTATGAGATATTGAAATATGTATATTGTTCCTGTTTTATAAGACTTGTACAAAAAAAAATGTTGAAATTTACAGCTTAGATCATTATGGAGTTAACTCCCTCTAATGTATCATAAATGATCTACCTGCTTGGTAGGGAAAAGTATACACATGCCCAGTTTGATAAAAATAATCTTAAAAGGACAGAAATTCACCTATGACATTTGTAACCCATTGGGCAGTTTAGTGTAACTATTGACCAATCATAGGGCAATTTAATGTAACTACTATTGACCAATCATTGGGAAGTTTAGTGTAACTATTGACCAATCATTGGGAAGGTTAGTGTAACTATTGACCAATCATTGGGCAGTTTAGTGTAACTATTGACCAATCATTTTTGCAGAATATTACCAGTTATACCATGGGTAATTACATATTGTTCAGAAGAAGGTTACTTATTTGTATTTTGTATTCAAATACTTCATAGAATAGCTTTGTATACTAGAAGAGCTGTTTTTTTCACCTAATAAGTACACAGTGTACAAAAACCATGAACAGAGAAAATAGTTCTGCAAGAAATTTGGATAGAAAAAACAACTTTTTTGGTTCAAAGACTGAAGATTATACTAGTAGATAAATGAGGTAAGGATTTTTTAAGGATATATTTCAATTAGTGTATGCTTCCTCTTATCCTGAAAAAGAGGCGAGGTGTGCTTATTAGTATGAATATGGAATACATGTCTCCAACATCGAAGAAATAGTTGATATGATGGTGAACGAATTATAACCTGCAATTTGAACGACCATGGAGAAAAACTTTATATGCGAAAGATAGGAGGTGAGTTAACCTGTATTGTTTGTAGAAACATTACACAAGAGCAGTTTATTATCCAAGACATTGATTGACTTGGGTCTTCGTGATCCATGGGTAGTGGGAGGATAGACTTATCGACCTGTGAGGAAGTGGCGACCACCTAGAGAGTTCCAGGTGTGTAGTCCGATCAATAAGCTACCTGGTTGCAAATCACATGCAATTCACAGATCTATTTGCATAGTTTTCCTGCAGACTGCTTGTGTCAATTATGAAAATATAATATTTAAATGAAAATACGGTGATATTCCTCATTTTAAAATAAATAATTACACATTTGCTAGCTTGGGTAAAACAGTCTCTTTTTCGTCGATATCGTAGCAAAAAAATAATAAAACGTAGCTCTTTGAGGTACACTAAGGATATTTAGATGATGATCTCTGTAGAAATAGTATCTTGGTGACCATAAATGTTTTTTGGAAAATGATTATCAAGTAAAGGTTTTGGGATAGCTTTTGGACAAGCTAAAGAGTCAAGAATTTGGTCCAGAAATGGAATGAAGCATAAGGGATACATTTTTGAAAATCCAGTGAAATTGACCCTTGGCTGTTGAGAAACATTGATCCTAAGCTTCGTTAAATACATATTGTATGATCTGTGATTAAAACGACATGCTCATTTGTGACATGACATGGAAATGACATTTTAATTAACTTCAATAGAAGTATGTTCAACTTAATCCTTAATTAAATTAAACAGGAAGTGTTATTAATATGCATTTTGAATAACGATTATGAATAATTATTTTTAGTTTCTCCAGCAATGACCGTGAGAAAAAATTGCATCATCATCATCATCAGCATCATCGTTGCTAGGAACCCTGTCCTTTGTCTCAGCAGGAGGCTCCTCTCCCCCTCGGGATCAATGTAACTCGCCTAAGATCAATGGCTGGAAGAGTCCAAGTAGAAAGTTAGGGCCAAGACAATAAATGGGTTAAACTACATTGGAATTGAGATGACATCACCATTACTGCCATAAAATGATTTGACAGTTATTCAGGATTAGGATTACTTTAATCAATTTTACGACAGCAACCAGTTTTTTTTTTTTTACTGAAACATACACAGAAAAGTGTTAGAAAAAGCAAAATTAAGATTATTGTAGTATTAATAAAGTCTTTTTGTAAACCTTGTTATTGGTGCGTCTCGGGATCAGATCTTCTGTGTTGCATTAATCGTAAAGAAGAAAATATAAAATACTTTAAAATAGGAAGTGTACACTGTTTGTTTGGCTTTGGCTGGGTGTATTATGTCTGGGGCCACGGTGGCCGAGTGGTTAAGGTGTCCCGACACTTTATCACTAGCCCTCCACCTCTGGGTTGCGAGTTCGAAACCTACGTCGGGCAGTTGCCAGGTACTGACCATAGGCCAGTGGTTTTTCTCTGGGTACTCCGGCTTTCCTCCACCTCCAAAACCTGGCATGTCCTTAAATGACCCTGGCTGTTAATGAAGGACGTTAAACAAAAACGAACCAAGGTATTATGTCTGATATGCAGTGGACAGTATCAGGACAAAAATAACCATAATTGTTGTAGCATTGATAGGACAATAAACAATTACAATCAGAATCAGTTTGGGACGTACACAAGTCATGCTTTTTTCTGGATGTTCAACTCTAGTGAAATTGTTTTGTATATTATTACAAGTGGTAGTTGTCAGTTGTTACCATTGAAAGGTGTATTCATTTGGTTTGAACTGAGGCAGCTGGAAAAAAATATGAAAATATGTTTGATATAACTTAAATGAAAGAGTTTTTTATCATGATTACTATAGATAAGCGAGCAGGCTTTCTGGGCCTCTTGTTTCAAAAATTCTCTACTAGTAGAAATTGTTGTATGTTCATTATGTTGCTAGTGTAAATTATTGTACATTAGTAGTGGAAATTGTCATGTTTTACTTGTGAAATCTCTTGTGAAATATGTTTTTTTGGCGCAAAAAAGAAATCGTTAAGGAAGACTGGTTAAAAAGCACTAATAGGTGTGTCCAGGAACAGGACTAATTGACCAATGCCATTACCATTAATTCTCTCTGGCTGCTCCGACCATTTACTGGAGACACTGGCCATTACTAGCATTAGTAACATTAGCGAGATAATTCATGGTTCAGGCCTTGCCTGGAAAAGTCTTGGAATCCAGTGTCATGCCTGAGAAGTCTTGTAATTTGTCATAAATACTTTGAATATTTTTGAATTTGTGTTTTAACTGTAAAAGAAAAAATTGTTGTTTCCGGAAATACGTCACAAGTAAATCATGAACTGTTTTCTTTGTTGCGATTGCATATCAGTAATGTGACGGAAAATTAGAATTATATATAGTATATATCATTATACATTTGTCCAACTTTGCACTATGTAACTCTTGCCCATTTTAATTGTTCCAAAAGTTAATAATTATCCAAGAAAAGTCTTGAGAGAAATCATTGAATTTAATGACAAAGTTCTGGAAAAGAAAGGTATTGGAATTTGAAAAGTTTTTATGAAACATTTGTAACAGACCTAAGTCTCTAGAAGCTTGCATAATTTGACAAATGCTAGACTGGTGACCAGCCCCAAAGAATTACTCAAAATTCTTATACTAACTGATCTCACTTCATCTTCAGTTTTTATATTACAGAGGCCAGTCTAAAAAACAACAACTTAGGTATCACTATGATGATTAAGATTCTTACAGCTTGCTGAAATTGATACAAACTAGCATCTTATATGTGTGTTTAATAATTAGTGTTTAAAATTATTCTTTCAATAAAATTTTCAAATGTGTATATAGTCTTAAAATTTCTTTTAATTAAGAAAAACTTTTTTTTTTTTTTTTTTTTTGTGAACAAAAAGTTAGCTGATCATTTCATTAGCATGAAAATATGGTATATAGCAGTCAAATATAAGTTTTCAATATGATGTGAATAAGTCATACCAAATATGGTAAAAATGCCCTTAGCTTTGAGTAAACAAAACCCATATATGGTCATGTTGCTATCAAGTGCAATGTCATGCCAAATATGGTCATCTGGACAATGTCATATAATGGGAAAATCTATCTACTTGCATTTGTGTCCATCACTAAGACAGTTGTGTTTGATTTTGTGTTTTATCTCCACATAACAACAGTTGTAACAAGCTCAATATCAGATTTCCAAAAATAATATGCCTGATGTTTGTTGCTGGGCAGCGATTAGCTGTGACTGATATCTGGTCATCTGGGCCTGGCTAGCCACCAATACATAAATGTATTGATTGCCCAAAGCTAGTCATTACCAGTAGGTCTGTCTGGTCAAGTGTTGACCTATTTATTTGACTGGACAGCTTGGTACAGAAGTTGAATTATTGGAAAGGTTCATCAGTCAACAGCTGATGTTATTTTTGAGGCAGGGTATCATTGTAGTAGCTTGTGGCTACCTCACTTTCCATCAACCTGTCAACAGTAAAAGTCATTTTAAGGCAAGATCTTCTTGTAGTAGCTGGTGGCTACATCACTTTCCATCAACCTGTTAACAGTTAAAATCATTTTAAGGCAAGATCTTCTTGTAGTAGCTGGTGGCTACATCACTTGACAACAACTTGTTAACAGTTAAAATCCTTTTAAGGCAAAGTCTTCTTGAAGTAGCTTGTGATTACCTCCAGCTATGATTGTCATGTTCTCCAGTTACTTAACAACAAAGTTGTAAAGAAACGCCAGTAGTTAAGAAAAATAGAGGTTAAAGTCTTATCAAATACATATATATGTAACTATACTGCAAATCTGAACTTTAAATTATCCAATATCACTGTTCTGAATATCTTAATCATAATATACAGTAATGTATGTAATAACATAGGGTATTGCTGTACTTGCTGATTGACAGATCTATAGTGATGAATCAGAATTACTCGGTTACTTTGAAAATAAATTAGAATATCTGAATGAACTGCCTGTAGCATAGACAGGATCAGGAAAACCAAATAAAATTCATGCTACAAAAAATGAAATAATAGGTCTGATATTGAAGCTGGAAATGTCTATCTTCCCTGTGGAAAAATGAGTATAAAACCTCATGGAAAACTACACGGTATAGGCCTACTACGACATAGATCAGTGAAAGAGGTCAAAAGGGCATGTAAGTGCCTATTTTAGTGCTGTCTAGGTTGTGACACCTACATATTACAACAGGGCCAGGAACAAAGGAGGGGGATGAAGTTCTCACCCTGCTTCACACCAGAACCAGTGGGGAAATGTCAGCATGGCTTGTTCCCATGCACACGTTCTGCGGGATGTATTTGTGTACAAGTGTTTATATTAGTGTAGGTAATTTGCCGTGAAATTCTGATGGCTGGTTAGCTTCAGCGTGTCTTATACACAAGATAAAATTCAATTTCGAAGATGCTATGTTTTTTACTATAGAAATATTTTCCAAGATTTTCTCATTTTGAAACTAAGGAAGGAAATGGGTTGTATCGCTGTCTGTTAAATCTTCCTATACTTGCATTTACAGTTGTAATTTTTGGGCAAGTTTACAAACAAAAGCAGACATATATATAAGGGGAAAAAATTAAAAGAATTTCAATTTTGGATAAGAAAAATGTGTGGAATAGTAAAAGCTAACAGGGTTAGGGTTTAAAAAATGGAGAGAATTTCAATAAAAGTACTAAAGGGAAAAATTATGTGGGATGATACATGCCAATAGCTTGTAATAGGTTGAGAGGCTCTCGACAGTTTACATCATAGGTCTGGCTACCAGTCAAGTACTGCTCTAGGTGTTAAAAAGTTTCTGGGCTCTTGTGCAACTTTGTGCCATATTCACCTAATAAACACACCTACACCAATAAATGTTCCTCACCTTTTTCAGGAAAAAACGATAGGTGTGCTAATTTAAACAAAAATGTCCTTACCTCAATGATCTGTGAATTTTCAGTCTTTAAATCAAAGATGATTATTGTTTTCACTACATAAGTGTATCTTTAAATTTAAATGAAACAAAAAAGTTATACATTCCACCCAAATTAACATGGAGATATTTATTTGTAAATTATTTTACTAAGTGCACCCCTTTTGTCATTTTGGTGAGCGCACATTGTGCTTATTAGGTGAAATACAGTATTTATCACAGTAAATTGACAGTGTTATCACTAAAACATGTTAATGTATTACAATATTTACATTGAAATAATAGATTACTTTAAAAATAGTTGGTTCAAATTTGGTGGATTGCAGGCTGATTTTGTTGTCAATTTGCTTTTAATGAAGCACCTCTCGCAGTTTAAACACCAACTATCGATATTATTCCGTAAAATTTTGATATATATCTCTGTGAAGTATTTCAATCGACAGTCCATAAATGTTATAGAGGATAATTATAGCGGATTGTGATTTATTTTAATTTTACATACAGAATGATTTTAAATTCATCAAATTATTGAAATTTTTTTAGGTTTGACAAATTAGGAAGACTTTTGACAGTGTTTTTCATTATAGTGTTGACAGTTCATGGTTCAGCATGCAGAATGTATAGTTTTTATCTCCAGCAAAGTTTAGCACTTACGGCATTCATCTCGGTATTAAGATACACATATTCTTGAGCATCAGGTCAATTTTGCATGATTTAAAAGAGGAAACAATAGATAACAAGACTGTTTTTAATTCTCCTAGAGTTATGTACATATTACATTAAAAAGCTTGTGACAGATTAGGAGCACTATGTCTGGCCTACATCATATTGACCTCTAACTGTCAGCAAGGTCAGACTAAAATCTGAAATTCTGTAGGCCGGCCTCCTATAAACACATGAAGAGTATTTTGAAATAAGAAATTTGTTTACATTTAAAATATATTATCTCATCTGAATGTTTATTTTGGTTATTGAAGTTTGCTGGCCCCAGTCATATCTGTTAATTGTTTGTCTTTGTTTTGAAATTTTTTTTATTTACATTTTATGTGACTAATTTCCTGTGTGGAGAACTTCACCATAAATTGGTCCTGGTTTGAAGTTTCATGGAAATGTTTGTTTCCTGTGTAAACATCAGATGCTACAATGGTGTTTAGTGACCCTCTGACCTTGACCCCTAGATACCTTGAGGAAGCGCATGTCTCCCCTAAAACGCTCAAAAGGAGGAAACACTTGTCTGGTAATACATTACCCACATCCTTGTTGGATGCAAAGTACATAAAAATCTCTCTTCAATATATATATATATAGACAATCGTGAGTGATTCTTTTTTTAACTTTCCTGGAAATGTATCACTTTTTGTTATATAAATATAATTGATCATATGACCAGAATAAGTTATGTTGTCTCGCAATTGTTGTAAAATAAAAAAAACTTTACATAAGTATCTCACTTTCTGTGAAAATAAATCATTGTTCGTGGAGAGGGATGTTGAAGGGGGGTGTTTTCCATGGCAGTATATTGGATAACTTGGATCAAAAGACACCATTTATGCAGTTTTATCTCAATTTAGAGGAGGATGGTTCCAACAGTTCAGAGGCTTCCTGATAGTATTGGTAAGCTGGAACCCTGTGCTCAGCAAGATGTGAATAATTTATTCCATTGAAGACTTTATGGTGATAGTTGATCAGATGACCAGCGTGTACATCCAAGGTTGACCTTAGGATAGCCTCCTGAGGTAGTGAGGACACAAACATCAAGCCTACTACACCCTCCCAGGGGAGCTGGGACACAAACATCTTGGGTCCTTTTTTGGGGGGGGGGGGGCTGAGGTATTATAAGCATACAAGTCTACCAAGTATTGCTGAAAAATGAAGATCAAATCAAAATTCATAAATTGTTTGCTAAATTGTCTGCCTGTGACATGTATATGATGAATTTCAAAGATAACGTATTTCATTTCATATGGTAAAATTGACTTGTTATTAGGGAACTCTCCATTAGTTCTGTAATGCTATCTTATGGAACACATTAGTTAAGGAATATTGATGAAACACTGGCCTGGTAAACTTACCAAGATATAGAGCTATTTATCCAGAGAGTTGGAAGAGAACTGGTAATGATAGAGCTATTTACACAGCCTCTCCACCATTATGCATCAGATCTATATTTGTACTGAACTGGCTCTGTCCTACTGACCTAGTGGTGGAGCAGCAGGAATCCCCCAGCCAAGTTCTGTCTGCCACCTGTCAGACAGTGGTAGAATTCTCCCTATGAAAACTATAACCAAAACATACATGTATATCAATGAAACTTTTCCTGAATAGTCTGACACTAGTGACAGGGTAGACTAATGTCCTGTCCAATCTGACCGCTGAGTATTCTGAAATCCTTAATTATCTGACCAGTGCATAATCAGAAATTCTGTCCAATCTAACCACTGAGTATTCTGAAATCCTTATCTGACCAGTGCATAATCAGAAATCCTGTCTAATCTGACTGCTGAGTATTCTAAAATCCTTAATTATCTGACCAGTGTATAATCAGAAATCCTATCCAATCTGACCACTGAGTATTCTGACATCTTGTGCATTCATCTGTTTTGCTACCTGTTATAATATTAACTTACACGATAGTCTGTCTGATCATAGAGTGGGGAATGAGGCTTAATAAAAGCCTGGGGCCAAGCTCAGAGCGCAGGCCACGTAATCTTGGGTGAAGATCTGAGGTCTGTGGTTCGTGGTTTGACACTCGCTAACCGTGTTGGTCTGTTTCTGGAGAAAATGAAAACCTGGCGGTCTGTGCTGTCGTGGTTGTGTCAATGGACAGACACTTTACCCTAATTGCCATATACAGTACGTGATATGCCTCCTGTATGCTGTTCAGTGTGGTTGTCACCAACTGCTACAAGGAGATCCCGCCTCAAAATGACCCTGGTTGTTAACAAGGTGATATACCCACTAACCCAGAAAGCAAACAGTAAAGACTGGGTGTAGGGCTAGATCAAAGTCTGGGGGTGGGGCTCGATCAAAGTCTTGGGATGGGGCTAGATCAAAGTCTGGGGGTGGGGCTAGATCAAAGTCTTGGGATGGGGCTAGATCAAAGTCTGGGGGTAGGACTAGATCAAAGTCTGGGGGTGGGGCTAGATCAAAGTCTGAGGGTGGGGCTAGATCAGAGTCTGGGGGTGGGGCTAGATCAGAGTCTGAGGGTAGTGCTAGATCAAAGTCTGAGGGAGGGGCTAGATCAAAGTCTGTGGGTGGGGCTAGATCAGAGTCTGGGGGTGGGGCTAGATCAGAGTCTGGGGGTGTGGCTAGATCAAAGTCTTGGGATGGGGCTAGATCAGAGTCTGAGGGTCGGGCTAGATCAGAGTCTGAGGGTGGGGCTAGATCAGAGTCTGGGGGTGGGGCTAGATTAGAGGCTGAGGGTGGGGCTAGATCAGAGTCTGAGGGTCGGGCTAGATCAGAGTCTGAGGGTCGGGCTAGATCAGAGTCTGAGGGTCGGGCTATGATGCTAACTTTCTTTGTACACTACATCCACAAGGATATAACAAGACGAGCCATATAAAATGTATCTGCTTACCTGATACAACAGACTTTATCAATGATAATAAACATTTTATCCTCTATATTTCGGATCCCACACGGTTTGAAAGATTTCAATCTGTGTAACTGTATCTAGTTTACTAAAATCTGTACAAAGGAAGGTTAGATAGCTAGGGTTATGCTCTTCTGATGAATAGAAAATAGGGCAAGTGGTTTGATTTATTTTGAAATCAATTTCTAATTACCTTTAGAATGTATATAAACCATTTATCCATGAACCGGTGAGCATCAAGTCTACAATAGTATAGCATTTCATTTTGAGCTCTATGTACACAAAGCCAGTTATGTAATTGAACCAACAGGAAAATACACAAGTGTATTGGACACTCCTTTAGCCCACCAGCAAACTAGCTCATCATTTGTGAGGATGAATGAAAAAGATGTGTCCCTTTGTAGATCTTTATTCTCATCCGACTGTTTCCGGCCTATGGGTATTTGAACTTTTTACATCTTTTGTGATCTTAAACAAGCATAGTGTTAAAAACCTTTTCTCCATCCGACTGTTCAAAAGCGTCCCTCCCCCTCCCCCAGCATGCCCTTGTAGAATTACTAATAAACAATGGTTTAGGTAAATCACACAACCTCTCCCGCCACCCCCCCTTCATTCATGGCCCTTAAAGACGTTTTTTTACATTGCAATGTGCACTAAGCAAGCCTGTTTCTTCTCCTTTGAGTAATGCTTGCTCTCATTTGAAGTAAATTTTACTGTGCAAAACATACCACCCAACACTTGACTCGCATACTTTATTTTCTTTACCTCTCTCAGGTGCAAAAGGTTGACATTACATTTTTCCTCTTCACATTGCTCTGACTTATTATCGTTTCTTACCAAGTCCTTTGAATGTAGGATACCTAGCCAGTGGATGACGTAACAGTTTTGAAAAAAATTAACACAAGCTGTTATCCAGATGGAGTAGAAAGTGTGTCTTATAACCAAGTCTTAAGATATATACTATAAATAAGATATTAATTCTAATAAAAACCGAGGGGGACAATTTTCGAAGATATGGCATTTAAAAGATCATAGTAATTAGGACTTGTTTGTTTTTTGTTTGCTGAGTTATCTCCCCATGAACTGCCAGGGTCATTTTAAGATGGAGTTTCCTTGTAGTAGTTTGTGACTACCTCACTGAACAACATATGGGCGGCCCATCACATGGCATCCAGAGCAAAGGTAAAGTGTCTTGGCCCAAGGACAACCACAACAGCACAGACCAGCCTGTTTCTCAGCTCTCCGAGAAAGCCAACATGGGAAGGGAACATCAAACTATGCAACTCTGTCTGTAGGGCAGCCACTATTAACTTTCAAATGAAAACAAGGATGAATATTATTTTTCCTCTCTTGTCAAATAGTGCTGAATGTTGGATACAATTTTGCAAGTTTATACTATATTTATTTGAATGGACACCCTGGGGCTTATAATCCTTTATCAGAGATGGGGCGATTATCTAATAGCACATGGAATCTGAAGTCGTGAACATCAAATGTTAAGCAGAGATGAGAGGAAATAGACATTTCTGTGTTCTGTGGTATATGGAGGTATTTTTGATCATATGGTTATGTCTTGATTGAAATGGGGGGGGGGGGGGATAGAATAAATTTCAATGAAATTATGATTTTATAATTGTGTGTATGGATATGATTAGTATTATTCCCTTCGTAATTGAAAATTAAAATAGAATAAAAGTCTGTTATGATGACTAAATGCAGATTATCTTACTTTGATGTGACATTGATTCAGCTATATTTAAGTACATTAAGCTGAAATAGTTAATTTGATTAGTTTTGATTATAATGAATCTTATTTATAAAGTAATGATTTATGCAAATTAGTTAGATTTATGCAAATAAGTTAACCTGTTAGTCAATTATGCTTCTAAATCTGTCCATATGTACATCAGAAAAAGTATTTAAAAGTTTGAATTTAAAATAGCTCTATTGCCAAGGAGTTCCATAATTGATATATGCCCATATTTGGTCAATGTTAAAAGTTGCTGTTCATTTTGTAAAATGTTGATGAGGTTATGATGTACTTTCACTTCTGTTTGTTTGTCACCGCCAGTAATTTACATAATCATAAGTCATTTTAAACTGAATGTTATCAAAGGAGTGTAGCTTTCTTGATAATTCTTAAGAAGTCAGTATTTATGAGGTATTTAACTAGTTCTAATTGAAGTATCCGATAACAAACAACCTTTATAAAAATTGTATTTTGATCTCCACAGAATAAAGTTTTGACACTTTCTTCAAAAAGATTTTGTATCTACCTGTAGTGAGAATCAGTTGTCCGAGACCTTTGATGAAGTTGTATTAGGATTGACAGGTATACTTTAAGACATACAGGTACATCAGGTACATATATAGTATAAATAAAGGCTTCTCAACATCCAAGAAAGGGGCCGTAGTGGCCGAGTGGTTAAGGTGTCCAGACACTTTATCACTAGCCTTCCACCTCTGGGTTGCGAGTTCGAAATCCACATGGGGCAGTTGCCTTGTACTGACCATAGGCCAATGTTTTTTCTTCGGGTACTCCAGCTTTCCTCAACCTTCAAAATCTGGCATGTCCTTAAATGACCCTGGCTGTTAATTGGACGTTAAACAAAATAAACCAAATCCAAGAAAAGTTATCTTCTTTACTGTGATCTGTAAGTCGTCAACATGTTTTGACCACTAGGCCATCGTCATCAGGCCAACTACAACTTTTCTAACTTTCATAAGTTATCCTGATAATTGCCACCTAGTGTTCGAAACATGTTGACAACTTCTAGACTACAATAAAGAATTTTGGATGTTGAGAAGCCTTAAGTCTACGTATTATGTTCACCACATGCAAAGATTTCTACTGAATACTGTTATGTATAAAACAGAATACTGTTGGGTATTCATCTTAGAATATTACCACCACTACTTGAAACGATTGGAGTGTTGGTTCTTTCCTATCTTTAGTTCTTCAGATATATATGTATAAATATATATATATATATTGAGTACACAAAGACATGAGGAGAATTAGAGTTTCATGTCCTTAATTCATGTCCTGAGTTAATCCTTCAAGCGCTGGGAGTCCTCTTTGACATGACTCTGAGGAATAATTTTGGTGGAGAGAGGGAATCTTTCTATAGGTTTGACCCTGCTGCTTTCTCGGATCTGACGAGATATTTCATGTGCCAGAGTAACAGGTTGTTTCGACACAGGCACTTGACAAAGAAGAGGTTATCGGATATATAAAATAACCCTGCATCAGTTTATCATTAGCTGTTTTGAGATAGAGGTCGTTTTAAATTACTCCAAGGCTACAGATGTTTGTATTGTACTGGTAACAAAATTGGGTTTGAAATATTTTTCAGATATCTTGGGTGAAGAAATGAATGGAAATTGTCAGTAGATGGCTACACTGGAATTTGTAGCTTTGTCCACTTATAACTCAATTTACGACATTGTGCATGTTTTGAATTTGACTTGTCGTCTCCCTACCGTCCTTGTTCCAAGTAGTCTGAATGAGTTAAGATATTTCACTATGTCAACAATTTATTTTTGTTTTTTTTATACTTAATTATGTTAATTTGTTTTTGCCCAAATAAGGTGTTGTGAGATGTTCATTTTCTGACACCTGTACGATGTTGCCTTGTTATGATTGGTATGTCCCCTCAGGGTTACTAACCACAAGGGGAATGTGACACAGACAAACGCTTCCCCGGTTATCTGGTATATGGGTACACATGATGAGGAATGAGGCCAGGATAGTCAGTACCAAGTATCTGCGGAATGTGAGATATTGTCGAGACACCTACATGACACATAAATACACTAAATAATCTGATATTTAACTAAAAATGTGTAACTAGCATTTACACAAAAAATGAATAAACAAAAAAGCACTACCATATTTATCCTCAAATAAGCCTCCTTCCTCCAAGTTTCCTCTGGTCCTCCCCTAGTGACTAAGTTTTGTACCATATTTATCCTCAAATAAGCCCCCTCTCCTAGTGTAAAAGTTTTGTACCATATTTGTCCTCAAATAAGCCCCCTCCCCTAGTGACAAAGTTTTGTACCATATTTGTCCTCAAATAAGCCCCCTCTCCTAGTGTAAAAGTTTTGTACCATATTTGTCTTCAAATAAGCCCCCTCCCCTAGTGACAAAGTTTTGTACCATATTTGTCCTCAAATAAGCCCCCTCCCCTAGTGGCAAAGTTTTGTACCATATTTGTTTACTACTTTAAGCTTACTATCTTAAAATTGATGATTTTGCAAAAATGACGGGAGCTTATTTGTGGGCAGGACCTTATCTGCAGTTACGGTCGTATACATTTCAAATACCAGGTACAAAGTGTTTCTCCTTCACTGTACATATTTATGCACATTTGTGCACACTTCTGAAACAAGTCACGGTCTGTCTGAGGTAAAAACTTGATGACATATCAAGGTCTTGGTGTGAAAGCGTCCACATTTGTATGTACCGAGAGGTAGATTGAGATGTCTTTAACATCTCTAGAGTGTTAAAATTTGGTTTTATGGACTATTGGTGAAACACTGTGATTCTTTAATAATGTTGGATGTGTTGAAAATGTGTATGATGGATTACATTCTGAAAAACATATCCTTGATTTGTATTTGTGAAATTAATCATGTGAAGATAACTGATTGATTTTTAACACCCTACTGTGGAGTTTGATATTTTTGAAGGTTGAAATTTCTTGGTTTTCATAAAAAGATAATAATTTGTTGGCACTTATCAAACAGATTATCTATACCCAAGAAATCTACTGAGAACACATAAATTTATGAAAATATTTATGTCAAATTTTAACATTATTTTGTGGGCTTTATTTTACTAAGAGTGCCCATAAAACCAATGGAAATAACTGCCCTGAAAACAAATGATTTTACTGTATCAGTTATTACCAGGAATAAGCACCTGTAATTAAGGGTGTTATTACCTGGAATAAGCACCTGTAATTAAGGGTGTTATTACCTGGAATAAGCACCTGTAATTAAGGGATGATGTGAGGCATAGCTGTCATATTAAACCCTCTCGGACCAATAAGTAAATGAAATATACATCCCACATATTTGTGTACCTGTCCTTCAGGTAAAAATCTGATTAACTGTCACAGGTATGTGAACACATGCCCTCTGGGTAAATAACTTGTCTCCTAATTCCCACACTGTGGCCAATACAGGTGTTGTGATACTATCACATCTTTTGACTCTCGTAATACATTGGCAAGTTATCTGAGAAAAAATATTCAAATATATAAAAACATAAATTGAACTTTATGCTTCATTAGAGCTTGTTAGCAGTAAGTGGTAGATTCAACCTATTGAAATTGTCACAGTATAATTCAAAATTGACTCAAATACAAAAAAAATCATGTTTTTCGAAATTACTGAAAGGTAAAAATTATGAAGAGATTAAATCTGTGAAATGGCTGATGAAAATCTTCATTGGGCAAAAGGTGTGAAATAGAGTCTTAATTTTATGACCGATTGGTTGGTCTCAGGGTCGGATATTAAAGATAGCTGTTAGTCTCAGGGTCCACATAGTGACCAGGCACACTAAGGTTGACTGGGACTCACCTGTACACTGACCGGTCGTTAGTGATATGTATAGATACAGGTGGGACAGAGACCTAACTTCGTGGTCCATTACATCTGTAATAATGCTGTCAATAAAGCTATTTTGTCACGGCTGTTTGTGTATATACATCCTAACATAAACATGCTACTGGCACCCTATATATATAAAAAATATGTGGTGGCACCTTTAAAATTAAAAAAAGAAATTGTCGATTATTCCTTTATATATTGTAAATCACCTAACCTTTCTATCCCAGTGTGTCTTGATCTCTCAACCCAACCCTACCACCATCATCTTCATTATCATTCATTATCATCTTCATTATCTATTATCTAATCCATGGTGGCCCAGATCCCAGCTCCCCTGCCCCCATCTCCCCAGTATATGTTCCCTACACCACCAGCCTGCATCTTCAACTATTTTCCTGGAGATCCTATGCCCCCTTTACCCCTGCTATAGGTACCTGATCATCTCATTCTTTATCCACTGCCCCTGCATGTGCATACATGTATCCCATATCCCCTGTGTCGGTCTCCACTCCCTACTGAACTCCCATACCCGCGCCTCCCCCCCCCCTGGTCCTATGTATCTGACACCCCCTCCTGTTTGAACCAATGGTTAAATATTGCACTCTACAAGCTAGGTTCATCACCCAATATAGGACAGGTCTTTACACTTTCACACAGCTGATTTTAATTGACCACAAAAATATATATATATAAATTTTGGTACAAACTCATTAATATTAGATGAGTGAGGGGACAAATATTTTGTAGACTACATTCCACGATATTTACTGATGTTAACGTTTATTTATAGCAACCTGTTGTGTTTGTTGTCGATGGCGATGGTGAGAAAAAATCCACGGTTGAGCAATTTTACATCATTTCTTGGTTTCCATTGAGAGAGTTATACCCTGGGAAAGTCGAATGAGATCTGGGCCTGGGAAAACCTGACGTCTTTGATGTCTGTATACCTATACAGTATAATCAGACTGACTGGGCCATTGTGGCAACACAATAGGCGGCCGCCCTGATAGCAACATATTAGCAGGTTATTGTACAGATACTGAATCTGATATTAGGGAGGCTCTGGTCCGGTAGATGGAGTTTGCATACTTCCCAACTCTGCTTATAGGTGAGAGACAAAACCTAGCAATAGGCCGAGTCATGTAAGTGGTAAACCAGTAATGTTAAACCAGTAACTAACTAATATCTATATAGGAGGGAGGCTCACGATTCTGGACTCTAAATTTATACATTTATCAGTAAAACTCAATTGTTCATAATTTAAAAAATCAATTAGTCAACAAGAAAGGGTTGCATAAATTATGGGAGGTCTATAAAGATATTTTGTTTGACTTGAAATTTTGACAATGCACAATTTGGTGAAGTATATCAGAGCTCTCATTACAAATTTTCCAAATAATGTAATCAATTCTTATGAGATTTATAAATTATCCAATTCACAAATTTTAATTAGATTGTAGATTTAATTTTTTGATATATTAAAAAGCTAGTTTTTACGTCAATAATCAAGAACTTTTCATCTTGGATTGAAATCAGTCTCTAATTACAAGTTTATCATGTAATTTATTCATATTAATGATTAATGATTTTCCCAACCTCTGATTGGTTCTGATATCACTTAATTAGTTCAGAATCTGCATGTTAAAAATGTCATGGCCTCATAGAAATGCAAAATACTTTATTTTCCTGTCTATGTATGCAATCTGGACTTTTTGTTCACAAAAATCAGCTTGATCTCTACTGCAAGCAGGGAAAAACATCTCCAAAGTTTATCGACAGAAAAGTAATTTGGTAAAAATCAACATATAATTTCTTTACTTGTTCATACATAACTTCAATGTGTACCATACTGATAATTTCTTAAATTCAAAAGTGGTTTTGTGAATTTCCCCATTAATGAAATTCCCTTATGGAAATTAAATATATTTCAACCTAATGAGGAAACCACATATTGATTATGACTTGGTCATGTTCATATTCTTTTGAATACTGTACATATATATCATGGTAAAAGAAAGTGAAAGTCCCATTCACATTCAATCCTATACATCAATAGATATCAAATTAACTTTCTTTATTTCAAAGGTGACAGAACTATCAGGAATTTATACCACACAAGATGGATCGTGAAAATTACCATAGGAAGAAAAAAATCAAATTATCATAGTGTGATATCTTATAGTATAATATCTTACAGTATGTGTATACCTAAATTAAAAGTCGCTAGTGACTGAAACACCAACTGTGCGATGAAATCTAAGGAGAAATCAATTCAATGTACAAAGACATTTAAAAGCAAGTGTAAATAAAGTCATGTTTAGACAAATCAGTTATTGAACCAATATGGTAGTTTCATAAATCCTCATGCACTCCCTAACAGATTAGCTACTGTCCATGTAATTTCTAATATGGTGAAATATTCGACATATGTTTCGTCCAGATAAATTATGTAATGGACATGCTCACAAATTTGATAAAATGAAATTGATATTGGAAAATTACAAATTATTAGATAATAAAAAAGCTTTTATTGAAAATCTCTGAACCAGGTGATTCTTTGAAACCAGGCACCTGACAATGAATGCAGACGTGCAGGCATATGCATGTCCAAGCAGATGTATTGATATAGACCAAACAGAATCAGGAAGAAAAAATATAATTTAATATGGAGGGGGAAAGGGTCATAACATGTTCGAACCTATTTCTTATCTATCAGGGATTCACCAATAATATTAAAGTTTGGCATTTATGTTGCCATCATACTGCAGACAAGAGCGTTTTAGGACAAGTAAGTATAATAGATAGCAAATTGGGGTTTTTTGGCAAATTTTGAAAGAATATTTAATTTGTAATATTTTATTATTCCATTGTATCTAGGCATTGAATTTAATAGTATTAACATATTACTTTAAAGAAATTTTCTCTGTAAATTTTTCAATGCATTTAATTTATTATTTGCTTTGGACATTAATGATTTAGTTAATCCAGGCTTTTAGAAGCGATACAAACCAATATACATATCACACTGGGACTGATTTTCATGCAGGGACAATTCTCTGGGCAGAGTTGTAAGCTGACTCTAGGCTGTGGCCAGTCAGCCCTGCTGTGTCTGTAAGAGGGATAATACACTGCAACAATACCTATCTACCTTACCTATATCTGTGGAATGAATGCAGCTCTTGATAACAGCTGGTGAAATTACCCCTTGTCTGGGCCTCTGAACTTTACCCTCACCTGAACTCTGACCTTAAATATCTTATATCACATGACCATGGGAGATTGACAACTGAGCAGCCAGAAGTTATTTTTAGCAACTCTGCCTGGCAACAACTGGGTCATTGCACATGAACTGGGCTGTGATTGGCTAGAGGGCATGAATCACTAGATCATGTGACATAAACATTACCAGCTGTTCTAAGCATGGAGTCCTGGCACACATATATGACAGTAGGTGTACCAATCTGTTTACATTTTTAATTTTCATAATGAAACTTTATTCCAAATGCATACCAAGTTTGCCTGAATTGAAGCTGTGCCTGTGAACTTCATGTGTGTTGTTGGAGCCCTTTGTTTATCCCACTGGCTATGTGATTTTATTGTGTGTGTGTGCGTGTGTGTACAATGATTAACTCGAGCATATGACATCAATGAAACAGATCCCTAGAATAGAAACCTCCCCCAACACATATTTGTGGTTAGAGCTTTCAGTCTAGGGAGAGGTATTTGGCACTGGAGGGCCTCAAGTTTTTTTACACAGGATATACATATATATTTATCATATTGTTGTTTATACAAGCGATATGGATTCCCATGTACAGAACTGATATCAGCATGAAGCTGTACGCCAGTGTTTCAAGATACTAAGATGCAATGGGTATGTTTACTTTGTGTTGTGATTATCACAGTCGGCCTTTGTCATATAGCCTCTATGTATTCTGAGTTTTTTCTTTGTTTAGCTCTGCGTGACTTCAGTTTTCCTCAGAGCTATTTTTAGATCTGATCTTACTTCATCTAAAAACCCTTCTTGTTTGGCCATCCTTTGTTTCTTTTAATATATATGTGGTTGTTAAACCTGGAAGACAGAATGTATGGGTGGTCTGATTTCTATATCGGGTGATTTTGTTTCAGTGTAGACTTCATACTCAAAATATCTTGTAAAACATCATTTCTTATATATCTGATGAGAACTTGATCAATTTTTTACTTGAGCTGAGAGAGAAATTCAAACAGAGATAAAAAAAAAAATAATTTTGAATTAATTACTATTTATATAAAATGAATGGTTTGTACGAAGAGAACTGTTAATTTGACACGCACTTGTTGAGAAATTTTAATTTATTTTCAAGAAGAAATATTATCTTCCACTATGAGAATGAATTAAATTGAAGCTTGATATTCAATTAAGATAATTTACTATGCAGTTACAAAAGGTTATTTCTAGAAAATATTTTCTTTTTAGTATCATGAAGCAAATGTTAAAACCTGAAGTATTTGTTATGATATAACTGAATGTATTATATTCAAAATGGAATGTTAATGGTTATGATCTGATAGCTTATCGAGGAAATGTGAAGATGCTTTAGCCAGTCAAATTTGGTGTTGTGTATGTATTCCTTACTGAAATATGTAGGAAATGCTAGATAAAAAAAACAGGAATCCAAAAATAGCTTGATATCCTGTTGGTTGTCATATAGATATTAGCCAATCTGTTTGTAGTATGTATACACACACAGGGATGTATGTACCATCTGGTGATCAACACACATACCTTCTCAATGTATCCAGCTGACCTTTAGGTGTGTGTTATTGTGGAGCACTACACAATGCCTTCATTAACAATCACATCTGGCTTTCTCTACATTACCAAAACTCCACACACACCCCCAAGGCTTCTCTACCCCAGCCCGCACGCACACGCCCCTCATGTTTCCCTACCCCAGCCCGCACGCACACACACACACACACACACGCCCCTCACGTTTCTCTACCCCAACTCGTGCACACACACACTCCCCGCTTCCCTACCCCAACCCATACACACATGCCCTTCACACTCCCCCCAACCCAGACACACACGCCCCTCACATCCCCTCCCTTCCCCTCACATCCCCACCCCTCTGACACTCCCTACCCCCACCCGAGTCTTGCACACACTCACTCATCTCACACTTCCTCGCCCCTCATTCTTCCCCACCCCTCACACTTCCCCACCCCATCTCACTCCTCCCCACCCATCTCACTCCTCCCTACTCCTACCCCTACCCCCACCAAAGCACAGTGCACATGCTCACACTCCCTGACACTCTCTTTCATCCTTCTTTCCTATACTATAGTGATATTTTTCATCCATAATAACAATATATAAGGTAATAAGAAGCCATATATAGATGTTGCCCAAACTGTTAAACATGGCTGTGAGTTTGTTATACTTCCCAAATGTTAAGACGATATTTTCTCAATTTATTCAGACAAAGGATGCTGTGAATCTGATATTGGGGAAAAGATTGTATGTAATAGTTCATTTAAGCAAGGGATATAAGTCATAACTACCAAGCTTAGAGATAATATATATGGAGAGAGAGAGAGAGAGAGGCTCTTCATCAGTATCTTGTGTTTCTTTAATGTAATCCTATAGGGAGTTAAACACAACCTTATTACACCCCAACTGTAAGTAGGTGTCCCTCATGGTCTGTCTGTCAGAACTGTGATCTGATTTCATTTTAATACCAGCCCTTCCTAAACTGTAAATGTGCCACCAGTACCTCCCACAGCCCTGGTGGTGACGTAGGGGGCTGTCACCATGTCACTCCCACGTCTGTATGTTACATATTTAGTATTTGGTGGGATCTGACCTACATATTGGTCCATATATCATTCCTTAACACTCAGCCCTGAGCTCCCAGTGGAATAACTCCCACTTAGCTTCTGTCAGTATATAGTAGCTCTACGTAGCTGTCTTTATTTCCTTTTTAGACACAATATTCTCCTCCCTCTTCATGTACTTTGCCAATCTCTTAGTCTCCCTTATGTTGTGTTCCGTGTCCATCTCTTAGTCTCCCCATGTTGTGTTCCGTGTCCATCTCTTGGTATGGTAGTCTCCCCATGTTGTGTTCCGTGTCCATCTCTTGGTATGGTAGTCTCCCCATGTTGTGTTCCGTGTCCATCTCCTAGTCTCCCCATGTTGTGTTCCGTGTCCATCTCTTGGTATGGTAGTCTCCCCATGTTGTGTTCCGTGTCCATCTCTTAGTCTCCCCATGTTGTGTTCCGTGTCCATCTCTTGGTATGGTAGTCTCCCCATGTTGTGTTCCGTGTCCATCTCTTGGTCTCCCCATGTTGTGTTCCGTGTCCATCTCTTAGTCTCCCCATGTTGTGTTCCGTGTCCATCTCTTGGTCTCCCCATGTTGTGTTCCGTGTCCATCTCTTGGTCTCCCCATGTTGTGTTCTGTGTCCATCTCTTAGTCTCCCCATGTTGTGTTCCGTGTCCATCTCTTAGTCTCCCCATGTTGTGTTCCGTGTCCATCTCTTGGTATGGTAGTCTCCCCATGTTGTGTTCCGTGTCCATCTCTTGGTCTCCCCATGTTGTGTTCCGTGTCCATCTCTTAGTCTCCCCATGTTGTGTTCCGTGTCCATCTCTTAGTCTCCCCATGTTGTGTTCTGTGTCCATCTCTTGGTATGGTAGTCTCCCCATGTTGTGTTCCGTGTCCATCTCTTGGTATGGTAGTCTCCCCATGTTGTGTTAGTGTATGGATGATAACTGAGCCTATCTTCTTATCCACTGACCTCATTTCCACTGTTTTCATGTGTGTTTAATGGACCATAAACTCATATGATCCCCAAACTGATCTGTTTAATAGACCATGACGCCAGATGACAAATATCTCTCCTGTCCACATACACCCCTCTTCCCAACCTCTGTTTACTAAACTGTAACCTCCAGATGTTTACTGTTTACTAGACCATAACCTCCAGATGTTTACTGTATTAACTACCTACCCAGAGGATCTATACCTCCGCCTACCCCACCCTACTGACTTTAGGTGACCAATCCACCAACCCGTCCCACACACTCAGTAGTTACCATATTTACTGGACTGTGTGACCCCAGATGAGCTACTCCACTCCCCCCTCCCCACTAGGTGTGACCTGACCTACTACATAATGCTCCCCTGCTGTTACTACTGGTGACCAATGTCTACTAAAGCTGTCTATATATAGCTACTGGACCATGACCTCAGAATACCTTTTCCCAACCCTAGTTCAGACCAGTGATGACCAGTGGCTATTACAACTGTTTACTTAATTGAATGCATGTATACTGTACAGGTAGGGCCAGGCCTCCCACACCTTAGGTCATTAGGTCAGTGATATAATCATTTCCTCTTGTCATAACACTTACATAATCACCCTGTGACAATGGGTCTGAAGGTCAGGGGTTATTACACTGGTATATCATATGTACTGACATTCCATAGGTATTCTACAGAGGTGCCATGACAGTGGATCACAGATCTAGACTTTATAGGGACTCACTGATCATTTATACACCTCACAAATACATAATAACCTCTTATAATAACCCTGCTAGGTAGAGCTACAAAGACAGAAAGTTGAGAAAGAAAAAGATACATTGGTAGGTATGGCGGTGAATCATTTGAGCAGATGTTACTTTTCAGTTAGTTGTATGTATGGGCACACGATAAAAAATGTTCAAAAATCATTTTGAAAAAAAATTGAATCACTCATCGTTGACGATTTTGAAAAGGCGATTAATCAGCAATTTCTGAAAGTGTCTGTAAATCTCTGGTTTAATGTAGCTTATGTTACCAAACCAAGAAGTATTTGATCTTATATTTAACCGATATTTTTGACAAGCGATTGAGGAGATTTAAATATATTAACAATATTAAGTTACCATTTAATTCAATTTAACTTTATTTTCTTTCACAAAACAAAGTATAGAGAAACATATTTACGATGTAATAATATATAGTAATATGTTTAATTAAAAGGCAACTGTATCCAGAAAACAAAAGATTGAAGTCACTTCAAATGATTTCATGGTTTTGGTGAAATGCTGCTGACTTCCATATTTTCCGATGTAACAGCAAATTGGTGACAAATTTCATTTCTTTGCTTGAATGTCCGTCATTGTCTGGGTATAGTATTTCACATATAGATGAATATTTTTAGTTCAGACCAAATGTAATAATGTTCTATGGATTTATGAATATCATTAATATAAAAAAAAACTGAACAAACTTTTATCAGACTAATTGATTACAACATTTGTCCTTGATATAAATGTACATTTATTATAATCATTATCAACTGTTTACTACCGACTACAAATACTACAATCCTCAAATATTTAAACTAATAAGACCACTTATTTGAATCACAGGATTAGGTACATAATTTATGAATGTAGAAATGTCTACCCCAGCATCAGAACCAGAACCATTTGGAGGCTTATATATATAAATATGAAACGTAATAGAATGTATCATTGACCTAGATTATTATTTTCTATGATTTGATGTCCGCTTTTCCGCCCCCATCAACCTTTATCAGGGGACCAAAAACCTGTTGGTTATCCTCTAATGTCAACATTATACTGTGACATTGTATTCTCTCAGGAATTGTCACCCTGAACACAAAATGTCACCATTTTATGCCAAGTCAAAAAATGACATACCATATTTCCCCATTAATGGAAATTAATTCATTATTCGGGAAGCCAACATTTGCAGCTCATTGACAATCATTCTTGGGGGCTATAACGAGGACTTTGATGTGGATGGTGAGGAGTGTCGAATGTAAATTAGTGGTTTGGTATGACCACAGTACAGTACAGGTTTTGTGATGCAACGGAATTCTTCTTTATAATCTCTGTATGATATTATACATATGTTTATCAATCAACTTAATGATACTTTTTAGGTTGTGATTGGTTTGAATAACAGTTGTTTTGTAGTATATTCTTGAAATGTTTCCTATTTTCCATTGATAATGTGACTTAATTTCTCAGTGCTAATAGGCAACTAAACTTATTCGAAAAATTATCAAATTTGTGAAAATTTTCCCTATTTTCCGTTGAGAATGCAACCAAATTTCTCAGTGCTAATGGACACCTCCAAATATTATAAGAATATGGATGTTCATGAATATTTTCTGTATTTAATTTTTTTATCCAGACCATAACTGAAATTCTCCATGCTAATGGACACCTGGGCGAATCATGTGGACCTGATACCCCTATCACTAAATCACTACCATTAGACAAAGCCAGACCTTCTATGTGGGCTTACACCTCTAATACCAGGCCTAGCTTTGATGTGTAAACAGTGAAAGTTCTTCTGAATCCTGTAGATAGGCCATCTATAGTCATAACACTCACTACCTGGCCTTTCATCTCTTCTGCTAATCCACGTTTGAAGTGTTCACATTCCTCAACTTACTCTGGTTATTTACACCACCATTGGCTGGGCAGATAAAAAGCTCTAAGTGTTTTATAAAGATTTGAAGAGGGAGGAAATGAGCCAGCAGGAAGTGGTACTACTATTGATCATATGCTTAGTAATTCAACAACTCTACAATGATGATGTGAATCTTGTCCATCCGATATCTATTATGAATCTTGTGTAAGGCTTAATAGTCCAATATGCTTAGTAATTCAACAACTCTACAATGATGATGTGAATCTTGTCCATCCGATATCTATTATGAATCTTGTGTAAGGCTTAATAGTCCAATATGCTTAGTAATTCAACAACTCTACAATGATGATGTGAATCTTGTCCATCCGATATCTATTATGAATCTTGTGTAATTGTCCATCCGATTTCTATTATGAATCTTGTGTAAGGCTTAATAGTCCAATATGCTTAGTAATTCAACAACTCTACAATGATGATGTGAATCTTGTCCATCCGATATCTATTATGAATCTTGTGTAAGGCTTAATAGTCCAATATGCTTAGTAATTCAACAACTCTACAATGATGATGTGAATCTTGTCCATCCGATATCTATTATGAATCTTGTGTAAGGCTTAATAGTCCAATATGCTTAGTAATTCAACAACTCTACAATGATGATGTGATGAATCTTGTCCATCCGATATCTATTATGAATCTTGTGTAATTGTCCATCCGATATCTATTATGAATCTTGTGTAATTGTCCATCCGATTTCTATTATGAATCTTGTGTAATTGTCCATCCGATTTCTATTATGAATCTTGTGTAAGGCTTATTAATAGTCCGTTCTAAACCCCACCCAGTCTCTCTCAGTTTCGATTTAATTAAATTTTATTGCTGAATTATAATTAGAATTTGATAGAACACCTACACATCACCTCTGTCTTGTTGGAGATGCATCATTATCGTTGGCACAGAAAAACTCCACCCAGTCTATCAGTGTTGAGTGCTGCTGGTATGTATCGCTCACTGATAGAAAATAAACCACATGTTGTTACAATAATAGATTTTGTCACGTTTGATTTGAACTATGAATGGATACAAGGGATTTAGTCAGGTATTTTGGAAGCTAGTCCCGATAACAACAGGCCTACCTTAAAAAAAATTCCTGATTGGAAAACATTTTGTATATTGTAAATCAAAATGATGTAAATGCTTTCTTTGTGTAGATACTGATAATGGACTGATACAATCATGGCCGTTTGTAGTCACATCACCATGCTAAAACAGGTCTTATCTATAATCAAGCTACCTGTACTTTACTGGTATAACGACTGACCCAGTGGCGGCCATGTGTACACACATATACCCTGCATTCATCTTTGAACCCCTGTGAACTTTCTCCCACAATGCACTGCTTCATTGTTGATGTTTCTCCTCGGTTTATTTCCTGTTTTAGGGGCAGTCTATTATATTGTTTTGGATTTCTTCTTGTTTCATCTGTTGTCAATATTTAGGACAACTTGAGAAGGATTTACCCAGATTTTGACGTTTCTGTCAATAAGTGTGAGGTTTAAATCTCCCGTCATAAGTTAACACCGTGGAATTGATCGTGTGGAGAAAAACTGTGGGAAGTAAATGACATGTTCCAGCATGTAATGTAAAGTAGACACTTACAGGTACTGCTACATGGGCATGTAGGACGCTCCCTAGGATATGTGTCCCGACCCCCACACAGGTGGACTCAGGTCACTAACGAGATATAGACAGGTAGGCAATCCTCTCTGTGGGGTTGGTGTGCTGATTGTGTTGTTATGGGTCTGTAATGAAGAATAGTCTGGACCTGATTTATGAATGGGTGTTAGTTTGTATGGCTGTTTAGAATCAGCTGGGCTCTGATATCTTTCAACCTTGGACAAATCTATTTTATATCTCGCTCTTCTTTCTAACCTTAGTATTTACATGTTTGTCTGCACTGATATTTTAATTTCAATCGTAATTTATTTATTTTTTTTTTATGCTGGCTAATTGTACAATATTCTGGTGATTTTATATATGAATTTTTCTATCATAAAAGTACGGTTCTGTGTGTCATGACTAATCAGTATTATCAGCAGCTGTTTCTGTACAATTAAGATTTGAACATTTGATTTAATACATGTGTAGGAATTGCTGAAAGTCAAATTTTAGAAAAATAACTTGCTGGTCCCACGACCTAGTTATTGAGACCTAAATAGAATGTCAACAGCTATGTCTATTGTGTGAGGAATCATTAAGAGGTGGTGGGTTTCACTACATAATGAATGCCATCACTAATGTTGTAACACAAGAAGCAGATGATCATGACATGGTTGGATGCCTCTGTAGATCATGGAGGTTGGAACAACCTGATGTAGTCCTCTCTCGTCAACCTTGGCCTTCCATTCATAATTATGTTAATGAGACGAGTAGAATATGTGTATTGAGGGCGGACACGCCATCTCAGGCAGAAAGGTGTGACTGATTCATGTACAGGTGATGATGTTCCTGGATATCTGTACAGGTGATGATGTTCCTGGCCTAGATATCCGTGGTAGTACAGAGAGGAGAAATAATATGGGGGGGGGGGGGGGGGGGGGGGGTGGAGAATTATTTTAATGAACCAACACCAATTACTATAATAAACAAGATTGCATATCTTAGGATTCAGATTGGTTCATTAATGTAATGGGAAATTAAGGGTTTTGAAGTATTTAAAGTGAGGGGGATTTTCCTTTATAAATACTAACAAATAGTAAAAGGGGGGGGGGGGGGGGGGGGGAGGAGATGGCACATTTCAGGAATATTGGTTCACAAATTTCAGGGATTGAAGAATGAGAATGCTATTTTCCTATATAATATGAACAAATATACTACCCACTTCAATACAAAAAAAAGCTTAGCAGATTTCAGGAATAATTGTAACGAAGGAATTTCGGGGATTTGAAGAATGTGAATTTGATTTTTTCTATACAGATTATTTTTCAGCAAAAGAGGAATCTGGTTTCAAAATTTATCCTTTGATTTGACACTAATGTCATACGCAATTTTGAGTTTCATTTAGGAAAACATTGCTACATGTTACAGTGTTAGAATCTAGATGAGCTTTACCGCAATGTATGTACTTGAAAAATGTTATCATGACGATTTCTTCAGTGCAAGTGACACATTTGTGGAAAAATTTGTAACATTTTGTCTACAGTATAAAATATTGACACGTAATTTCTTAAAATAAAAAGTACCAGGATGTTTATGTGTTTACGACAAAGTACAGTCAAATCTAATGGATTGCATTGGGAAAGCTTGAAAGTTACTAAAAAATCATCTTTAAGCTTTTCTTTTGTGCATTGACATTACATAGTAATCCCTTAGGTAGAATTTTTGCTGTCTCGTACCGTTTATGTATAATATCTGTGGTGTTGAGGAAGTGACATGCTTGCATGCTGATAAAGGTGTGAATGGGGATGAACGTATGTGTCATTCTGGGTCCCAGTTACAAGTTATTTCAGCTCAGTCGGATAAATAATGGATGCAATTATCACTGAAAAAGCATATTATAGAAATGTAATGCAAGTCTGAAAGGAGAAGCTGCCGGATTGTACTACTGCAAGGTTCTCTATCCTATGTCTTTATATCTGTCAAGAACCTGGTAATTAGTCTAGCTTTAAAAGTTCACTAATTATAAAGACGTAAAAGTTCCTTCATCAGGGTCTGATAATAAAGAAAACTTGCTTTTGCAGAATTATTTCGTAAATTTTTCAGACTTGATTTTAAAAGCTGCAGTTGAGATATATGTTTCAGTATTACTTGTTGTACACCGAAAATCCACTTTGACAATCAATGTTGATGTACTGTTTTGTCATGGTAATCCATGCTTGATTCACATTTGATAAAACATGTGAGGCTATCATCCACTTCATG
Source organism: Pecten maximus (assembly GCF_902652985.1). Taxonomy (NCBI): domain Eukaryota; kingdom Metazoa; phylum Mollusca; class Bivalvia; order Pectinida; family Pectinidae; genus Pecten; species Pecten maximus. The sequence goes on from NC_047027.1 coordinate 19,140,587, forward strand.
TCTAGCAAATGCATTCACATACCAGATGGTTATTGTGCCCTAACCCAATTAGCCCTCACTATATTTCTTGTCAAGTACTGCCATTATTCCCATCTGGCCGAATACTGTACAAACAAGAGATCAATTGCAAATTCTCAACACATCCATCAAAAATTAATATAGGCATTCCTGTACTGTGTTAAGTTTTGTGGGTCACTTGAATGGTTTAACTGAAGGTAGACAACTCGCTATACAGTCAAATTTCGTTATCTCAAAGTCAGTAGGGGTCGTCAAAATTTCGATATCCCAAATTTTCAAGGTAACCAAGTATATGTTATATATAAAACTTTTAATGTCGAAACTTAATATTTACATGAAGAAAATTTTCTACTTTCAAGAGTAAGCTTCAAATTTCGGGATTTAGGATAAACTATAAATTTGATATCGGCCCCAAAAAGACCTGTACACTCAGATTTTGAATGTTGAACATTTTGTGACCAAGTTCTCTCATTTCTGTTGTAGGCCAGCTGTCCAAAGCGCGCCATGATCCTAGTATGGTGTATCGGGAGCTGACCGGAGCGGCTGCCGATCAGCTTGACAGGATGGCCGACGCCCTGCAGCAGCAGCAGGAAATGGCCGCCATGCAGAACCGTATCCCAAACTCCTTCCGGGAGCCCACTACTGCACCGCTCCGAAAACTCAGCGTTGACCTGATCAAAACATACAAGCATATTAATGAAGTAAGAACTTTGTATAATCCCATGTACTGTAGAATATGCTATATTTATCCGGCAATAAGTTGATGCCTTGAAATAAGTCCACCTATATCAATATAGTGTACTTCTCCAACAATAAGCCCATGTCTTGTAATAAGCCCACCCATATGATATCTACAGCTGTTTGAGGAAATTAATGGTACAAACAATTCACAGTGATTTCCAAGATAATCATCCTCATTCCCCAAAAGGAAACATTTCACATCAAAGCCAAATTCTCAAATTTTGTAGTTTTTTTTCATGAAAATTTCCTTCCCAATTCACCTCTTTTCTATAAAAAAATGAAAGTTAAGGCCCCTTCCCAGACCCCATTCCCATATATAAAGGGTAAAACAAATCACAGCATGGCGGTGTTGATGGAGAGACAATGAAAATATCATGGCTATCCATGTATAATTAATTTACCAACACACTTGAACTATATGGATACTAACCGTATGTAATTCACTGGTTGCAATAAAAAAAATTCTCCAATGTACATTTTATGCTGTAGGATTTTAGGAAAATCAATTTTGCAGCAAAAAGATTTCTCTTTGACAGATAGTTTTAGGAAACTAAGTGGATTCAGCACCTTCATATTTCATCATAAAACTAAATATTACAAAATAAAATCCCGTATACATAAGTACATATCATCCTTTGTAATACAATCTTTCAATACAGCACACACCCACGCAAACTCATCCGATTCAAAATCTGATTCAGACACGAATACATTGTCAAAATTGAAATCTTTTTCATTTTCTGCTAGTTTTTATGCACCGATTATTTATGATGAAGCTATATTTAGATCCTCTGATTTCACACCAGAGAATGAGTGCAGATTTATTTGAAGCTTTGGGCTAAACTTAGAGAGAGGGTGTAAACATTAGCATAAGAGGCTGGGCTTGGATTGGCTTCTGTAGCTAAGGCAGGCATGTGTTGTCAACGATTCCAGCTAAAAATAGATCAGCGATGCCTAAGCTGTAATGAAGAGGAATATGGAGGAGTAAACGAGGCTATTTTTAGCACAAGTGATGTTGAAGATTTATTTGGTGAAGTTTTTACAGACATAACTGCAGGATAAGATAGTCAAGTTACACGTGATACCGACACAAGTACAAAAATACCAAGATGGCAGAGACTGGAACTAGATTGGATGCAAGGATCATACAGATGACTTAAAAGATATTTAGCACCTTTCATAGGGACAGTAGGGCATACATCCTTCTAGGACTCGTCAATGATGTTAGGGACACCATACAGCTGTTTCATCATTCTAGGACTCGTCAGTGATGCTAAGGGCTTCAAATCTTGATGCCTTTATAAGGAGGTGACTTCGGAAACTAGAAACTCACAATAAGTTAATTTAAAAGATAAAGAACTTTCCTGTTAGGAAGGGGAGGTATAATAATTTAAAATTCAGTCCCTTCTAAACCCCTAACAACACCCCTCCACCACCACCACCAAACCAAGCCCCTCAAAAAGATCCAAACAATAATAACTATGATGAAAAGTTTAATTTAGGATTTCAATTGATACTAAGGTTTTCTTTATGGGGTTAGATATATGCATTTGATTCCATGATTACATCTAATGATCTATATATATAAACCTGCCATTGACAGATTTAAAAATTAAGTTTGTGGCTGCTATGTATTTCCTGTTTGACAGAATTAGATGATGGGGTTATAATAATTAATATGCAAAAAAGAAAATCGATTTGAATATTTAAAAAGAATTTTGTTTTTTACATATTGAGTATAGAGTGGTTATTTTGATATCGAGACAAAAAATCCTTGAAATCAATGGTACAGAAATATTGAAACTGCCAAATCAAATTTTAGTATTTTATCATGGGTAAAAATAAAATTATCCAATGAATATACATTGAACAAATAAATGTCAGAATAAATCTGTAATCTATTAAAAGGTGAATTTATAATGGATTATATCATCATTCTAATCCATCAAACTTTTAATCAGAATAATAAAAAAATCATTACTATAACAATCACATAATAAAACACAGAACATCAATAACAACAAAATTATTCTTATAGAGTGTTCCCTATCTCCCAACCATTTAAAGAAAATTTGAAAATTCAATTACATATTCACTTCCTCTTTTCTGTTTAGTGCTTAACATCAATTTGATATTTCAAATTATAGTTGGATTGGGTGTAGGGCATTTTGGATGGGGTTGGGGTAGGGGACATTTGGATGGGGTTGGGAGAGGAGACATTTGGAAGGGGTGGGGGAGAGGGAAGGAGCCATTTGGATGGTTAAGAGTTAGGATAATACCTGTACAGAACAGGTAGAACTGATCTTTGTGAGTGGATGAATGGATAACTCCTGCCGACAGTCATCATTGTAGATAGATAAGTTCATGACCTCATAAGGTCACCACCTGATCTGTCATCCGGTGTTGTTGTTTTTTCGGCGGGAAGAGGGGTAGTTACCTGGAAGGGGTAGTTCCTGTTAACAGACTCGGCTACTTCCTGTAGGTGAATCATATTCCAAAAGAAGGTAAATAGTGAGCGCCATCCCACCTTATCACACACAGAAGACCTCCACTGTCTCATTTTCACAACTGTGCTCCCAAACTTGATCTCACCCAACTGATACCAACCAGTATCAGATGAAAGCAGAATTACAGACTGCTACATATTGCAGGCAAAAACAGGCATAACAAATATATTCAAAATGGCAAGAGTGTTTGTAAAGTTAATATCTCGAAAGAGAAATAGTGTAGTTTTGAAAATATTTTTGAAAGAAAATGGTGCAGTTTTGAAAAATTTGTAGTTTTAAAGAAAAATTATATGGTTTGGAAAGTGGTGTGGTTTTGAAAAATTACTACTTTGAAAGGCAATTGTTTGGTTTTAAAAAAAAATTATGTTTTGAAAGGAAATGGTGTGGTTTTAATTAAGAAATCATAAATATGATTGTGATGTATTACTATGATGTAAACTTGAATAAGTATATGTGGGGCATCTGTATTACTATGATGTAAACTTGAATAAGTATATGTGGGGCACGTCGATGTACCAGGCCAGCTAAATAGTATAACTATACAGAAATCAATAAGTAATGCAGTCCTTGCAAACAAGATCAATGCAATCTAGTTATAGTGCTCTTAGGTTAGGGCTACCGTTCAGGGATTACACTATCTTACTACTCAAAAAATTTAAAATTCTAACCCCAGATCAATATGGTTCTAATTAACACATATTTCAGCTTGATTTATTTGTATAATGTATTGATTGATGCCTTTAGTGTAGGCTTGTGTTATATGCTATAATTGTAATATCTGTTGTGTTATTATGTAACATGCTCTTATATCAATAGCAACTTTATTTTAAAACAATTGAAACTAGGTATCTGCCCCTTAATCTGGTATCTCAGCCCTGCAGAGGGTATTTCTGCTCTGAAGCAGGTACACTGTCATGCATATATCGGACCTGTATCTGTCCAATCGTAGGTATTTACCCTGTAGTAGACGTCTGTCCTATCGTAGGTATTTACCCTGTAGTAGACGTCTGTCCCATCGTAGGTATTTACCCTGTAGTAGACGTCTGTCCTATCATAGGTATCTGTAGTAGACGTCTGTCCTATCGTAGGTATTTACCCTCTAGTAGACGTCCGTCCTATCGTAGGTATTTACCCTGTAGTAGACATCTGTCCTATCGTAGGTATTTACCCTCTAGTAGACGTCCGTCCTATCGTAGGTATTTACCCTGTAGTAGACATCTGTCCTATCGTAGGTATTTACCCTGTAGTAGACATCTGTCCCTGTAGTAGACGTATAGACATCTGTCCTATCGTAGGTATTTACCCTGTAGTAAGACATCTGTCCTATCGTAGGGTATTTACCCTGTAGTAGACATCTGTCCTATCGTAGGTATTTACCCTGAAGTAGACGTCTGTCCTATCGTAGGTATTTACCCTGTAGTAGACGTCTGTCCTATCGTAGGTATTTACCCTGTAGTAGACGTCTGTCCTATCGTAGGTATTTACCCTGTAGTAGACATCTGTCCTATCGTAGGTATTTACCCTGTAGTAGACATCTGTCCTATCGTAGGTATTTACCCTGTAGTAGACGTCTGTCCTATCGTAGGTATTTACCCTTGTATTAGGTATTGTGATACAACATTGGAACGCTCTGCCTGTGCACCACCTCTGCACCAATCTTACCACAATTTACAAAGATCAATATTGTCTGGGAGGGAATTGCGTTGTCGTGGTTACCAGTCTATACAGACAGAATTTCTGAGAAATTAAGAAAAGTAGTGGAGAGTTAGTGTGCTGAGATTGTCCCGAGCCGACAGGGACCCCAACGGCCAGACGACGAAGCTCTGGGTCAGCCGATGTAGGTAGTTGGAGAATCGTCTGAACCTTCAGGGTTCACACGACCAAGCATGGGCAAGGTTCATAATGCCAAGCTATTGGAGGGTCAGCTGTTTTTGTCGACAACCAGACAGTCAGCTGATTCAGTCTGAGTTCAATCTGCATTTCTTGATGCTAAATGTAAATAAATTAAATCTTTCACAAGTAAAATATATGAATAAAGCAAATCACAGAAATTTATAAAAAAAATAATATTTTTTTACTTTAATCAGATCAGCTTAAGTAACCACACAGTAAATTGATCACATTAGATAATTGGCACCTAAAGATGTCCATATATTCTATCTTTTTCACTTTTTCTTGTCAATATTTATCAAAAATGAAGCCTAATACTTCGTTTTGGCCTCAGATATTATGTCTAATCACACTTAGTCATAAAGTAATCGGAAACTTACCAAGTTGAAGTGAATTATTAATGCATTATCAGAGATTTTATGTTGATAAACCAGTATTTATCCTTATACTTTACAAGATACATTGTTGGTAGCATAATTGATGCCTTAAAGTGAATGAAAAACTAAATAAATTCATGGCTAAGTCTCTCAGCTAAAATCACAAATTTACATATGAATTGGGTTAGGGACATTATGAATGTTCTGCATGGAATTAATTTTTATAAAAATATATCATTTTTGTGCATTATGTAGAGAACAGGAGCTTGATCGGCATCTTAATGTAGATGGGATCATTATTCAGTCCACACTGATGCAACAAAAAAAATTGACAAAAAATCTTTCACTTTGTACATAACTAATTGTTGATGGTTATAAGTACAAGTACTGTATAAGCAGTAAAAGGGTTTTAAACAAATTTTGGTTCGTAATTCAAACAATTCCTATGGTTCTTGATCTGAAGTTTTATACCAACAAGCGTAGACTCTGTAAGGTAAGAAGAATCTTTGTCAGATACCGAGAACTGTTGACTCTTGACTCGACTCCCACTATAGATTATAATGCAGGTAAAACATTAATGAGGGGTCGTTCATAGGTTAACGAGAAATCCAAGTGAGGTATTGTATAGGTAAATAGTATCGAATTGTCTAGGTGAGTTAGATAGACTTTTCCTGCAGGTGTTTATGGGGTTAATAGGTACACCAGTTATTTATAGCACACAGATGGGATAATTGTGTACAAGCTATATATAGCACACAGGTGGGATGTCATTAGAGAGCAGTAAAGCGGATGATCATGTCTTTAACCTGCTGACACTTCTGATGTAAAGAACACATGGCCTAAAACATTAATTGATCACAATCATATGTTCATGTCATTTTCCGGTGTTGTTGTACGGCAACCATACTATACTAGTACAGTTAATCAAGGTTGTAGTGAGACATCGAGGGATTGTCGCAGTGGTGAACCAGACAAACTAGGGATTCGTGTGTCATAGTGGTGAACCAGACAAAGTAGAGGTTCGTGTGTCACAGTGGTGAACCAGACAAACTAGAGGTTCGTGTGTTACAGTGGTGAACCAGACAAACAAGGGGTTCGTGTGTCACAGTGGTGAACCAGACAAACTAGGGGTTCGTGTGTCACAGTGGTGAACCAGACAAACTAGGGGTTCGTGTGTCACAGTGGTGAACCAGACAAACTAGTGGTTCGTGTGTCACAGTGGTGAACCAGACAAACTAGGGGTTCGTGTGTCACAGTGGTGAACCAGACAAACTAGGGGTTCGTGTGTCACAGTGGTGAACCTTTCTTGTAGAGGGAATTTCCCTTCAGCTCACTTGCTTAGTTTTGATGAGGTGCATATTTAAGGGCCTCAATTATGAAAGCAAGATGACATGTACAGTTTGTGGGGCCTCTGTGATATGAGTGGCATTTACAGTTTGCAGGGCCTCTATAATATGAGTTACATGTACAGACTGCAGGGCCTCTATAATAGTAAGTGACATGTTCAGACTGCAGGGCCTCTATAATAGTAAGTGACATGTTCAGACTGCAGGGCCACTAAAATAGTGACATGTGCATGTTGCAAAGTATGCATATATAATATGAGTGATGGAAACAGGGCCTTTGCTATATGAGTGACATGTGCTGTTTGCAGGGCCTCTATATACAAGTGACATGTACCGGTTGCAGAACAGTATAGATGGGTACGAAGGACAGACTCCACATCGGATCTATATATTAGAGTCCCGTCTGTCTCTGGGTATTACAGCCAGAATCGTGTCGAATAATAAATCAATAGCCAGGTTTTGTTGGTGCACGATGCACACACAGTTCCTGTTGTCTCGCGCAATTCAGTTGCCCTGATCATAAAGAGCCATCCGGGTTAAGAGATTCTCTGCCATCACATATACAGCTCATGCTTATGCATGTCACCGAGTGTGGAATGCAGAATATACATGCATACCTCATGTCAGTATGGGGTGTGCAGTGCACATGCATGCTCGAGCGATGTGTTAGATAAGTGTGGCAGGGTCGCGACCCTGTCTGAGTGTTTCTGTCACAGACATACATGTACACAGCCACTAAGTTGGTACATCAATGCTGCTGGTTCTAGATTCGGCACCACACACAGCCTGGTTGACTTGAACATTGGCTGTTAGATACATGTATTATTATTATACCATTGGACAATACTGCCTTATCCATTAATTATGAAGCAATATGTCAGAAGCTATGAAACCAAATATTCTGAATGATTTCTTAATTTATATATCAATTTTTTTTATTATTATTATTATCTTCATTTTTTTCTTGCTTTATTTTTTTCCATTTTTTCTTTTCCATAATTACCTCCCTTTGACTGCAAAGCTATGTCCATTTTCCAAACTACTGGTATAGCTGTCATTACTAGTTACAAAGCATGGGAATTTTCAGTTGAAAGTCTCATTTCATACTTTTCCTTTGTGTTGTTTTGAATGAGAAAACATAAAATAGTGACATCTTACCTACTGCCTTATAAGGTCACAGGGGTGACAATGAGGGAATTACATCCCGCATGCTTGAGGAAAACTCTGGATTTTTTGTTGATTTTTTTTAATTTTTTTTCAAAAGATTTTTTTTGATCTGACTAATTACCACCAAGCCTTAAACTAAAGATGATAGATAAAACATGTGACTTATCACCAATTAGTACCATAGTATTACATAATATACACACACACAGCAATGATTAAAAACATAACCAGCTGGCCATTGGAGCGAGATACTGCTTTTAACTCTGACAGAAGAGTGTATACATTCTGTGCAGAATGCATGTAATGCATGTACTTGGCATTAGAATGTGCAACCGGTGCACACGCCGTTTGTTTGGTATACACCTTGTAATCCAGCACACCTGGGGGCACTTTGGAGCAGCCACATTTCTTATGATGCCACTGAAACAACGTGCAAAAAAGAAGACATTATTTCTAATGCAGGTGAAATGCATTGCATACGCCTTATGGGTTATATTTAAACTGGGTGTTGGTAGGATATATGTGTTCTTAGGAGGGATAAATAGAAAAGTCTGCTGCAAATCACAGCCTAGTGGGTCATTACCAATTTGGTGCCAGATGTTTTGATTTGTACCACTTATCAGATAATAAAGTTTTTATAAACATAGTGTAATTCTATGGACTGTTATAGGTTTAAAGTATTTTCTAATTCCGTTAACCTTATTTGTTCCAAGCAGCAAGCCAATATCTGAATGTGAAATATATCTTAAATTAATTTGATGTTATTTGTCCCCTACCAGTGAAACGGGGATACACGTTTCCTCTCTCTCAGACTTGTACGTTTGTAAGTAATGCTAAAATTTGTCAGAACTCAAATTATCAGACAGACTATGGTAACAGGGAGCGTTATAGTATCCAGAATGGGACGTATTATCAGGCAGACTATGGTAACAGGGAGAGTTATAGTATCCAGAATGGGACGAATTATCAGACAGACTATGGTAACAGGGAGAGTTATAGTATCCAGAATGGGACGTATTATCAGACAGACTATGGTAACAGGGAGAGTTATAGTATCCAGAATGGGACGTATTATCAGACAGACTATGGTAACAGGGAGAGTTATAGTATCCAGAATGGGACGTATTATCAGACAGACTATGGTAACAGGGAGAGTTATAGTATCCAGAATGGGACGAATTATCAGACAGACTATGGTAACAGGGAGAGTTATAGTATCCAGAATGGGACGTATTATCAGACAGACTATGGTAACAGGGAGAGTTATAGTATCCAGAATGGGACGTATTATCAGACAGACTATGGTAACGGGGAGCGTTATAGTATCCAGAATGGGACGTATTATCAGACAGACTATGGTAACAGGGAGAGTTATAGTATCCAGAATGGGACGTATTATCAGACAGACTATGGTAACAGGGAGCGTTATAGTATCCAGAATGGGACAGACTATGATAGTATGTTATGATGATTGAGACTGTTTGGGTAAGCACCTATAAAACATCACTGGCATACCTCAATAGTGATGGATCTCCGAACAAACATGATAGATTTATCCAATAACAGACGGTGTTGATAGAGCGATTTAGCCTATCAGAAACCAACCTAATGAGATGTATTTAGTTAATTTGATTTGTTGAGATGCCAGTAGTTTGTCTATCATTACAGTAATACTTGGTTTGTAGTGATAGAGTTGTGTTACCAGAGTGGAGTACTCTTATCTAGAGGAATAAGTCAACACAGAAATAAATGTATACCTATTGGGTCAATAGTGATGGCCAGATAGAACTTTTGTAAATGTATTGCTAGTTGACAAAGATATGGACTGTCAGTGGTAGTGATAATGTATAAATACTCTTGGGACAGATTTAGAAATACCCCATAATCTTTGGACAGACACTTTAGACTCCACTGGTCTGTACTACTAGTTGTGATGGTATCATAAAATTACCCATAATATTTGGACAAGCACTTCAGATTCAACAAGTTGTGTTGTTAAAATAAGGCAACAAGTAGCCTAAGATTTGAGTTGTATGCCTCAAAATGTTTAGTATCATTGATATATCAGAGTCAGAACTACCATAAAAAACTTCCAAGATCTCATGAGAAACGACAAAATGTCCCTTCTACATTCAAGAGAAACAGCTTAAATGTATCAAATGTAAAAGGTTTATACCTAATAAAAGCATAGCGTTACTTATTGTTAATGTTCAATAATGAGGGAAAGATTGAGCTTACTCTTTTTTCCACACGAAATAAAATTTAAAATGTCTAGCTTTTTAATCCACTAGTGTTTTCACACATGAACAAACATGTTCCAGGTATTCTCCACATGCTAGCCATGTGCTCTCTGCTTTCAAGTATGTGTACTGTTAAAGTGGTGTAAGCAAGCGGGACGTGGGTCATCAATCATCAGTGGTCACATGACCTTTTAGAGTAGCCAATCAGAAACCTTGTCTCAAATATAGAGGCAACTTTGAATGATATGTAAAGGAGGTGGGTTTGCGTGTGTGTGTAGAACTTGGCTGTGACCCTGGGACTGATCGGTTGTGATGGATACCAGTTGTAGGGCGTGTATATAGGTCACACTACTGGATGCACAAATAGGGCACAGATTCTTATTCACAAGTCCCTGAAGGACTAAAGGCCACTAATCTTAAAACTACATAGATATCTATTTCTACAAGTACGTGAACTCTTCTCCTGAACTTACGATGTGAAGTTTATATGTCTTCTATTAGAAGCCGTAGTAGTGAAGGAACTGTTGACGTTACTGAGTGATACACGTTTAATGAGGTGAGCTATTATCGTATACCACAATAGCTGAGCCTGTGTAAATACTGTGTTTACAATAGTGACACCATTCCACCAAGGAATTAATGCTTCAGCGATTCTGTTTCGGTGATTCAAGACGGATCTTTCTCTTTGACAGTTACAATGAAAAATTGCAGAATCTATCCAATCAGCAAAATGTGGATTTTTTTTTTAATCTGGACCTTGTGATGTTCTATCTCAATGAGAACACTTTCTGGGATAGTTTTATGTAGAACTTTTCTGATCTCCATTGGTAAAGAAGAACATGGTTTTAAAACAGAAAAGTATTCTATCTATATAACACTGGTATGCTGATTGTAGTGATTGACAATATCTACTCTGTATGTACTACAATATTATAGCCCTTGTAGTATGGATGTGATTAATGTATACAAACATGGAGACAGCGGATAAGAAAAGGAGAGAACCTGTATGAAAGAGAAGAGTGGGATCTTCTGTTCAACAGCCACACCGACACCAATCTGGAGTAACTACAGCTAAGGAATCGCCAACCTACCAGTACTCTCTAATTTTCGATTTTGTGATTTTGTTCTGTTTTGTTAATATCAAATGAATCAAGGCAGTTAACTGGTCATCTACAATTATTCAGATATTGAATATTCACAAGAAACAAGGATTGTCTTCTGGATCTACACTGTAAATTAAAATTGTTTGATATATTTTTTGAGGATTTTTCAACAAAATGATGAGGACTATATTGTGATATTGACTTGAAGTAGTTATTTGTGGCTTTCAAGTTTGATTGGCTGAGAATTTCTGGTGAAAGAGAAATTCTGAGAATTTAGAGAAATAGATTCTCATACTAGGATTGATAATACTTCTGGAATCATGGTTCTGAAGGATATTGATGTCAACACTTGCACACATAGCAACACACCGGACAACTTTCAGAAACCTAGGAAACGGCGACATGTGGCGATTCAGCTGGACTTCGGAGATGTAGATAGCGAGAGAGTATGTAGATATATACTTACCTGTGTCAGGTGATCCACACACCTGATGAGCTATTAGTCATTAACAGACACAACATGCCATACATGAGGGAAAAAACATACATCTCAGTGGTAGACATTATAACCTACACTTCCCCTTTTGAAGTTTATACATCGAAGTAGAATTCATATTCTATACAATCAATACAATCACCCATGATAAATTACAATGATATTTTAACAGTAGATGCTAATTATTCTTTGTTGAAACAAAAATGATCAGATGATCAGCAATGTTATCTTTTTGTTTCACATCAGCAGGTATTGTCTGTATTGAGCTGTTATTTGTACCACCATTGTTAAATGACAACCTCTGTTTAGAGACCACCTTTATAATGCGACTCCTATCTAGCATTTCATTTTACCGTATTATTCTTGAAAAAACCCTGTCCCTGTTATTTATACTCAAATAAGCTGTGTGAATGTTTAGTACCATATTTATCCTCAAATAAGCCCCCTCCTCTAGTGTAAAGGTTCAGTACTGTATTTATCTTCAAAATAAGCCCCCTTCCCTAGCTAGTGTAAATGTTTTGTACCATTTTTATTCCCTTATAAGTCCCCTCCCCTAGTGTATAAGTTTCGTGTTAAGGTAGGTTTATTAGTAAACCACTATTAGCCTATTCTACATTAAAATAGATGATTTTGCAAAAATGAAGAAGGGAGCTTATTTTTAATGGCAGCAACTTATTTGCCGATAGATAGGATAACTTAATAAGATCATCTCCCTTTGTAAAATATTCTGTATCTACTGTGTATAAAATATGATAATAAATTTTACTAATTCATTCTTGTATTGGAGAATTACGTAAACGAAAGTTCTGACAAACTTATAATGATAATAACCACAAATTCTTAAGTTTTTATTAAATTTTGATTTTGTAATTTCAGGTTTACTATGCAAAGAAGAAGCGACGTGCTGCTCAGGGAGCTCAAGGGGACGAAAGCAGTCACAAGAAAGGCAAGGTCAACATACACGCGTATAACGACGGCTATGATGACGCCAATCACGACTATATTGTCAACCCTGGGGAGAAATGGCTAGAAAGATATGAGATAGACTCGCTAATCGGCAAAGGTTCCTTCGGACAGGTGAGTGATTTTGGTCCTCAGTAGAATATGGATGATCGGAAAAGTGAAGGTCTTGAGTGAGAAATTAAAAGTGATTTTGTTTGTTTGGAAAAGATTTGGAGTAATTATAAATTCAAAAGAATTGACATATTCTTCTTTATGTTTGTCATTCCAACTTCTGCAAAAATGATTGATCTCCTTTTGTGTTTTCTATGTTTACTGCATTCAAAAAAATAAATAAAATGAAACTTCATAACTAGAAGTTGACCTTTAGAACTAAGAAGTAGGTTAAACCCTTGATTTATGTTAAGTATATTTTGGACAATATATGAAATTCTAATTTTCATAACGACAGTTCATGTTTCAAAAACTGAATATTTTCTCTGATTTTAGCTTTTATTTTATTGAAAAATATATGTATTGTTGTAAATATTATTATAGATTTTAATTGTTATTAGATGATAAGAACTAAGCCTTCCCTAGGGACAGCCTATATCAGGTGAAAGAACCCGAGGTTATAGTGTCAATTGTTGTATAACCTTGCATACATATATTTTGTGGGAGGGGGGAGAGGAGCTTAACCTTGGAAGTTAATCACTTTATGCAACCTTCAAGGTCGTCATTGAACATGCTTAGATAAATATTATGTGTATGGTATGGAGATGACCTTGATTCTATCATAGTTCCTGTTGGACCTCCGTGGGAGAGTGCTTCTATAAGCCACTTCACTGTGTGCTTGTTACATAACCATAAATTCAGCCGAATCAGTTGACATGCAACTACTTAACAGCAGAGAGCTATCTAAAAAAAAAATGTGAGGGAAATTATGAAATTATAAGTAATGGAAGAAAAAACAGTATATGTAGTAAGTTCATAATAGTAAATTATGCAGTTGGTTTCTTTCCCTGAAGATTTTAGAGTTTTTTTAATATCCATAAATTATTCATTAAAAGTTAACACAGTCTATCGTAAATTTGACTAAATTGTTTATTTATTTTTATGTATAAAAAGGAATAACATCAACACTAACAAAGAAATACAAAAAATATACCTGTGATTGTTAGCGATAGTTTGATGTACATTTTGAATTTAAATCTAGCCTGCAGCTGCATATGGGGATAGAGTATAACTGTTTACTTTTGAAGTGAAGGCATTCATGGTCTGATGAATTTATATATTGATTGCTGCTGAATCTATAAGTTAAAATATATAAGTGCTGTCGATTGATGTGAAGATTATTTTTATTGGATCAAACATGTCCATATCCTAAATTTTCAAACATCAATGATTTTAAATTGCTTTCATTTAAAAGAGAAAAAAGACTTCTAGTGTGTAGAAATTTTTTAAAAGTCATCAAAAACAGTATTATGTGATCAGCAGCTGGTCGCATCGTGTAGATAGAACAGCGTAAGTAAAGAAGTAAAAATGGGCCATTATAGGCCTATAAATGACGGATCAACGCTTAACAGATACGGACGCTTTATGTGTAGAATAAATGCGATAAGACAGAAGGATCAATAGAGTTACTGTTAGGTTTTATTCGTCGTAATTGAGTCACCCGTACATATACACTTGATAACGTTTTTTCTCCCATCATTGGTCGTCAGTCTCCTCTTTATCTCCCAGGCAGGTGGTTTGGGGTTGGCATGTGTTGGGTCACATGATGTAGTTACTTATAAGGCTAACGGTCAGAATATGTTTTTCATAGATGACCGAGTTCAAGTTTGTATATCATAACCTGATATTTGAATTTTGCCATTTGTTGTCGGAACATCTGTCCCTTGAAATATCTTAGGACTTTCCTTATTGTAGGTCTTGGAGTACTGAATTTTCCATTTAATTTCAAACTACATTTTGTGTTTCAAATATATGTCTTCATTTCTTTTACCAGTGTTAGTGTATTATCTGACAGTAACTTTCTAAAAAAAATTTTCAATGACAGCTAATAGCTCTAACCATTATTTGAGCGTCCTTCTGCCGTAAAGCGTTCCCTGCATTCAGTACATTCTACAAGTAAAACTCTTCATCCCATATGTCCCTGGTATGTGTCCTTCAATCAACAGATTGGACAAAGTTGTCCTGTACAAATTCCTTCACATCAACACCCCTCTTTGAAAGAGACCCCCTCCTATTTTGTGCCACCTGCCTGTAGTTCCAATCTACAGGTAAAACTTTAGAAAAGTTTTAGTTTGAATTCCTTCACACTTTCGGTCACCCCTGCTAGCTGATACCATCTGCCAGTGGTCCAATGCTTCTGTTAGAAGTTGGAAAACTTTTCAAAGAAGTTCTCAGTCACTTTGATAAACCCAGCCATCTGCCTCTGACTTCTCACGTGCAATCGCTCGCCGACATCGGCCGAGAAGCAGGTGTCTTTGTCTACATGTATAGCAATTATTGCTAAGGTGGATAAATTCCGACACACTCCAGGTCCTGTGATGAGCAGTACGATGTACCTGGCCCCGTCTCCGGACCTTTGGTTGGTCTGTACCTGTACCACCTGGCCTGACTGGCCACGGTCCATCAACACATTTTCGTTTGTTGTTTAGCAGCACAAAAGATGGAGCTGATCATTATAACGGCTCCCCGATCCAATTGTCGTTTGTTGAGAGGGGTATTAACAATGGAGGGAGGAACATTATAACGGTACCTTGTCCAATGTTTGCTTTGTTAGGATACGACGACAATAGTGAGGGGAATTATAACGGTCCGCGCCCAAAGTTTTGTTTGTCGCCAGGGCCTACTAGCCAAGTGTCATTTGTCTTTTGAGATCTACAAAAGGTTTAAAAGGCGATTATAACGGTAACAGGTAACTTTACCGACCTCCACCAGCGGATTGAGTGTTGAAGAGTGAAAAGGAGTAACGGCTTCATTGTTGATGTGGTTGAATTTTTAGATTGCTTTTCTGTGTATAAAACTCAGTTGGAACAGATACCTATCTGGCCAGAAAAGTACCCATCTCTTTTTACTTTTGTAAGGAAAAGATGACACTACTTCCATGTATTTTTAAAAACGCTGTTCATATCAAAATTCATATGTAAAATAATGTAATAAAAATCTCCCAAGAAATGAAATGAACAACTTAACATTGTGAAGAGACCAAAGGAAAATTTAACAGGTAATATCTATTGTTCATGAGAAATCTTTCAAAGTAAGAAGTTTAAACAAATTCTTCAAACAGATATTTACTTTTTAAGCGTGACAAGCCATTTTTCTAAACACAAGCTTGAATTATATATCAATAAACTATCTAAAGAGAAAGCCCTAAACTGAAATGAAGTCAAAATTTTCTCCCAATTTGTAAGTACTGGTGAACTTGTTAGAGCTTGACTTCCCAGTAACAAGCTGACCTTTGACCCTTACACCACCCCAATCATGTGCCCTCAGCACCCGACTGCCCTTACCTGCCAAATTAGCATACAGGTGATACGTGCATGTGTCGCTCGTGCACCTGTCCGCTCCTGACCTGTAGATTACCTGTTGAATGCTTCCATGCGCCATCGAGTGCCTGCCAGGTACGTTCGCGGTCGAACGGATAATAATTCGCCACACAATTACATGTGTAAAAAAAAAAATACAAGTCGGCCTTGATATGGTCACAGTCTACTGAATCTGACTTTGGACAATGGAGCTGATTCACACCCCATAACTGTAGCATTGGAGACTCTTTAGACAGGTGGAAATATTGACAAACTGTCAAAAACTGAACGGTCCAAACCACATACAGACAGACATCTTAAAAAGTTAATGAATCTCACTATCAATTTATCATTAATATCTAAAAACCAATTTGGACGATAAAATTACTTTCCCAAAAAGAATGCAGACAGGTGAAAATATTGATCACCCAAATGTCACCAAAAAATCAATGATCCACAGACTGAAAGCAATTGAGATAGAAAAATTGATTTAAATAAAAGAAAGTGTCAAATATTTATCCAAAGATTTTTTCTTTTAATTGGATATTTAATTTTTCAGACTTAACAAACGTTTTATTCTTTCTGAAGAATATTGATGCAAAGATTATGATGATTTATAGTGAAGTAGATAGATGGAGGTAGATATTTTGATTGGGACTATATGTCATGCCAGGTGTGAAGATTATCATTTGTTTTTGTCTCATAGAAAGTTACATTTACATCAAAAATTTAGATCAGAAATAAATTAAATTTGTTTTAGAATACGTAGACAGGTTTAGAAATGCTGAGGTTTCGTATGTCTTATAGACATTTTCTAGTTTTATAAATAATTAAGTTTGTTAGATTCCATTTAATTATATATACATTGAACTGTATAATTGGTATAGAAGGTTCCAAGGAGTATTTACTCTAAGCAAGTGGAAGGTCACATATTCATACTAATCAGGAGATCAATAAATTGTTCTTTAGTTATACAGATTTTGAAATTTGCGAGTTGGTAGTTAAACTTGTGAGAGGGTAGGAATTTAAAAAAAAAAATTAAGTGGGAAGAAAATAAATTATAAGATTTGAATAGGAAAATTATTTTTTTTAAATATGTGTTTTTAGCTCACCTGGACCGAAGGTCCGGTGAGCTTATGCCATGGTGCGGCGTCCGTCGTCCGTCGTCCGGTGTCCGTCGTCCGTCGTCCGTCGTCCGTCCGTCAACATTTGCTTCAAATCGCTACTAGTCAAAAAGTTCTTATTGGATTTTGACCAAATTTGGCCAGAAACATCCTTGGCAGAAGGGGATCAGATTTTGCATAAATGGTGACTCTGACCCCCAAGGGGCCTGAGGGGCGGGGTCCAATAGGGGAAATTGAGGCAATTCCTTTAAATCGCTACTAGTCATAAAGTTATGAATGGATTTGAACCCAATTTGGTCAGAAACATCCTTTGGGGAAGGGGAACAGATTTTGCATAAATGGTGACTCTGACCCCCAAGGGGCCAAAGGGGCGGGGCCTAATGGGGAAATAGAGGTAATTCCTTCAAATCGCTACTAGTCATAAAGTTATGAATGGATTTGAACCCAATTTGGTCAGAAACATCCTTTGGGGAAGGGGAACAGATTTTGCATAAATGGTTACTCTGACCCCCAAGGGTCCAAAGGGGTGGGGCCCCATATGGGAAATAGAGGTAATTCCTTCAAATCGCTACTAGTCATAAAGTTATGAATGGATTTGAACCCAATTTGGTCAGAAACATCCTTCAGGGAAGGGGATCAGATTTTGCATAAATGGTGACTCTGACCCCCAAGGGGGCCTGAGGGGCGGGGCCCAATGGGGAAATTAAGGCAATTCCTTTAAATCGCTACTAGTCATAAAGTTATGAATGGATTTGAACCCAATATGGTCAGAAACATCCTTTGGGGAAGGGGAACAGATTTTGCATAAATGGTGACTCTGACCCCCCAAGGGGCCAAAGGGGCGGGGCCTAATGGGGAAATAGAGGTAATTCCTTAAAATCGCTACTAGTCATAAAGTTATGAATGGATTTGAACCCAATATGGTCAGAAACATCCTTTGGGGAAGGGGAACAGATTTTGCATAAATGGTGACTCTGACCCCCGAGGGGCCAAAGGGGCGGGCCCCATATGGGAAATAGAGGTTATTCCTTTAAATCGCTACTAGTCATAAATTTATGAATGGATTTGAACCCAATTGAGTAAGAAACATTCTTTGGGGAAGGGGAACAGATTTTGCATAAATGGTGACTCTGACCCCAAAGGGGCCAAAGGGTCGGGGCCTAATGGGGAAATAGAGGTAATTCCTTAAAATCGCTACTAGTCATAAAGTTATGAATGGATTTGAACCCAATATGGTCAGAAACATCCTTTGGGGAAGGGGAACAGATTTTGCATAAATGGTGACTCTGACCCCCGAGGGGCCAAAGGGGCGGGGCCCCATATGGGAAATAGAGATTATTCCTTTAAATCGCTACTAGTCATAAATTTATGAATGGATTTGAACCCAATTGAGTAAGAAACATTCTTTGGGGAAGGGGAACAGATTTTGCATAAATGGTGACTCTGACCCCAAAGGGGCCAAAGGGGCGGGGCCTAATGGGGAAATAGAGGTAATTCCTTAAAATCGCTACTAGTTATAAAGTTATGAATGGATTTGAACACAATTTGGTAAGAAACATTCTTGGGGGAAGGGGAACAGATTTTGCATAAATGGTGACTCTGACCCCCGAGGGGCAAAAGGGGCGGGGCCCCATATGGGAAATAGAGGTAATTCCTTTAAATCACTACTAGTCATAAAGTTATAAATGCATGTTGTAAACTCAGAGAGTCTGGACTTCATTATTTCTTTAAAGCAGTTGGGATCCCCACGCTGTAACCATAAATAGCATTGTTTGAGGTTAACAAACAAAAGGAATTGAACATGAACATTATTTTGACATTTGGTCAAAGCCAACCAGGTGAGCGATACAGGCCCTATGGGCCTCTTGTTTTGTTTTTTGTTGTTGTTTTTTTTGTTTTATTTCTAATTTAAAGTTATAATTTATGGCATTCAGGCATGCAGCATTCTGTTGAATTTTCAATGCTGATCTAACATTTGTGTTTAAATGAAGGCAAATGATTGTGACATTTCAGTGTTTGATGTTGTGGTTTATGTTATTTAGGTGGTAAAGGCGTATGACCACACTGACCAGGAGCAAGTAGCCATCAAGATTATCAAGAACAAAAAGCCTTTCCTTAACCAGGCCCAGATAGAGGTCAAACTTCTAGAACTTATGAATAAACATGACAGGGAAAACAAGTATTATATAGGTAAGTATAGCTTAGAGAGACAAACAAGAACATGAATTAAGAATCAGTATTATTTTCTTTAATTATAGTGGGCCTACCATTTCTTATAGGTGAGTCCACTGATGGAAAATAAAAAAACAAATAAAAACAGAAAAAACTGAATTGAATTGCCACCTCCCTGAAATTTTTCCTCAGAAGTAGTACCATATCTTAAAGGTGGTTGTATAATAAAAATTGATAAAAAAAAAAGGCTCCACACTTTGAAATTTTAAAGAATGGGAAAATGTATTTTCATTACTTTCAAATATTTGTTTAATATTATTGTTTGAAATCTCAGATATTGACTGCATTTGCTAGTTAGTTTGTCAGAATGTCAGATATTGCTGATCTGTCAAAATCTTGCTGCATTCTATGCTAATGTTGTTTGTTTTCTTTTGCAGTGAAACTCAAGAGACATTTCATGTTCAGGAATCACCTTTGTCTTGTGTTCGAACTTCTTTCTTACAATTTGTATGACTTATTACGGAACACCAATTTCCGTGGAGTCTCGTTAAATTTGACTCGAAAGTTTGCTCAACAACTGTGTACGGCGTTGCTATTTTTAGCAACTCCTGAGCTAAACATTATACATTGTGACCTTAAACCTGAAAACATTCTGTTGTGTAATCCGAAACGAAGTGCAATCAAGATCGTGGATTTTGGTAGTTCCTGTCAACTAGGTCAACGGGTGAGTAACTTACAAATTATTCTGATATGTAGTCTGCAGGGTCTAGGTCAAAGGGTCAGTAAGTAACCAATTATCTTGGAGAATTGTCTGAAGGTCAAGGTCAAAGGGCAAGTAACTAACAATAAATTTTTGAAGATTTGTCTAAAGGTCAAGTTCAAAGGGTTAGGTACCTGAGGAGATATCTCGTCACTATCTGTAACCATAGAAAAGACTAAATAGTTGGCAATATGTATCATTTAATATTAAAGCTAGAGGCTAGAAGAACCTCCATGCAAATATTGGCTGAGAAAAGGAACACAAGTTCTTGCCAGTGAAAAAGATTGATTGATGGATGGACAGGGCAACCTTTGCTCAACTAGGCCTCTAGTTTTTGTTGGCTCCTATCGTGATGTTATTTGGGACATAAGGGAATTCCAAAAACCTGATGACTCTTTCAAAAAAAAAATACACAAAACCCCTTTATTGAAATGTTGATGATGGTGAATAACTGTTTAATTCCATCATACCATAGCTGAGGAATTTTAGCTGTATAAAAACTGTGATGTTTAATCTGGTAGAGAGATGGAGTCTTCGTGTGTACAGATTTATATTATAGCTGTGATAAGTTGGGTGATAAGCTGGCTTTATCCCTCTAGATTCTCCCATCTCCATACCATGTGGTTGTGATCACTTTCTAATCTCCAGGCCAACAAAATCAGTATCTCAATCCAATCTTCTACTAGGCCATGACTAGCTTCAGCTGGAAACAGACATCTAACTTATTACATAGCACACAAAAAAATTGATTTGAAAAGAGAACAAAAAAAATTTACATTTTTTTTTGGACAATGTTTCGCAAAAGTTGCAGACAATTTTAATGAAAAAATCTGGTGCAGCCTAAAAAGTTATCTTGACGATCAAATGAGAAGCGATATGATTTGCTAGCTTCTATTGTACTTGTAGAAAATATTTCTTTTTATAGCTGACTCGGGTATAACATGTTGATGCATTTAAAACTTCGTGGAAGCTTTCCATTATCTTCTATAATCCTTTGTCTGGCTTCTGACGCGAATTAAGGTTTCTGAGAGATTTTTCACAGATTTGTAGCTTGTACATGCATTTGGAGATTGATAAACTCGATAACATGCACAAACTTTTACACAACAGGGTGTGAGGGGACACTTTTTTTTAAACAATCTTTTGAAATAAGGAGGCTGTATGAACATAAAGTAATTATAGTAATGCTGTAAAAAAGAATTTGGATTAGGAAATAGATTTGCCGATTTTGAAAGATTCAAAATGAGATAAACAGCTGACGAAAATGTTTGATGTGGTTTAAGACAGGAACAATACATGGGTCTATGTCTGGTTAGGTACACAAGGGTCGTACCAGCTTCTTTAGGATACCTGTTCTGATGATAAAGTAGCTTGCCATCATCAAAACACATTCTCTGGATCGTTTACACAATGAATCTTTTGAAGGTTGTGGTAGTTTTCCTATCTTACTATCGTAGATGTTAAAACTGCTTCAAACTTTCACTTCCTGCTATTGATAGAGATTTATTATCTTGCTTAAAATATCAATTAATAGACTGCAGTGCCTAAAATATCAATTAATGGACTGCAGTGCCTAAAATATCAATTAATGGACTGCAGTGCTTAAAATATCAATTAATAGACTGCAGTGCCTAAAATATCAATTAATAGACTGCAGTGCTTAAAATATCAATTATTGGACTGCAGTGCCTAAAATATCAATTATTGGACTGCAGTGCCTAAAATATCAATTATTGGACTGCAGTTCCTAAAATATCAATTATTGGACTGCAGTGCCTAAAATATCAATTAATAGACTGCAGTGCCTAAAATATCAATTAATAGACTGCAGTGCTTAAAATATCAATTATTGGACTGCAGTGCCTAAAATATCAATTATTGGACTGCAGTGCCTAAAATATCAATTATTGGACTGCAGTGCCTAAAATATCAATTATTGGACTGCAGTGCCTAAAATATCAATTATTGGACTGCAGTTCCTAAAATATCAATTATTGGACTGCTGTGCTTAAAATATCAATTATTGGACTGCTGTGCTTAAAATATCAATTATTGGACTGCAGTGCCTAAAATATCAATTAATGGATAATATCAATTATTGGACTGCAGTAATAAAAGTGTAAAATTTTGACGAATAAGGAAGAAAATTTTAAATAACTTTCGCTGTTTATAATATCATAGAATCTGGCATTTAAAAAATAATAATCTTAATAGTAAAATAGAGATTAAGGGTGATATTCATTCAATTTTATTCACACCCTTACTGTTTCGACTGACAGACATCCCGCCCCTCCCCTTCTACATTTCAAACTTTGTGAATCATTCACTGAAAAATTAATTACCTCAGCTGATGATTAGGTGTATGTGTGTCAGGCCAAGTCTGATTAATTCACTGACTTTTAATGATAAAACATCACAGGTCCACTTTTCAGGAGGAGAGATGTGGGTTAGAGAGATCGGTGGAGATTTATGGGTTAAGGGAATATGCATTCCCAGTGTTTTGATAAAAGATGTTCAGTTTGTTTCAAATTTCTTATGAGGCTAATCAAAAAGTTCTCTTTTGAAAAATTGAAAGACTTCTGAAATGCAATAAATATTTTAAGATTTTAATATTTAGATTAAAAAAAATCAATGCTTGAAACCAGCCTTGACCTTTAACTCTGGTATATGTTTGAGAAAATGTTTGCATTCTTCTATACAGATGACCCTCTGTACCTTTTCTTAGTTCAATTAGTTTGGTCAGATAATCAAACCCTGTCTAAATGAGGTGTAGTCTGTGGCAGGTTCATCAGGTCAGTATTTAGAACCAGGCTTTATTCTTGTAGAACCTTTGATAAGTAAAATACACTGTTGTACAGAACTGATTGATATGCTGATTCTGTTGTAGATATTAGTTACCAGGATCAGAATAATAAATATGAACAGAAGACCCAATTAAAAAAATGTACTTGTCTGAACTGAAAATGAGTTCAAAGTTACTATCATACATATAAATGAGCAGAAAAGTACCTGTTCAAGGTAAATGTGAGAAATTCTAGCATTTCCTTGAAAATGACAACTCCCCAGACGTTAGGCAGTTGATAAAGGTGCCGGGGAGATTGGTATGCACCCGCCAGTTTTGTAGAAATTGCTTTTTAGCCCACCATCATCAGATGGTGGGCTATTCAAATCGCCCTGCGTCCGTGGTCCGTCGTCCGTCCGTCCGTCCGTCCCTCCGTCCCTCCGTCCGTAAACAATTCTTGTTATCTCTATTTCTCAGAAAGTACTGAAGGGATCTTTCTCAAATTTCATATGTAGGTTCCCCTTGGTGCCTAGTTATGCATATTGCGTTTTGAGACCAATCGGAAAACAACATGGCCGACAGGCAGCCATCTTGGATTTTGACAATTGAAATTTGTTATCGCTATTTCTGAGAAAGTACTGAATGGATCTTTCTGAAATTTCATATGTAAGTTTTCCTTGGTGCCTAGTTATGCATATTGCGTTTTGAGACCAATCCGAAAACAACATGGCCGACAGGCAGCCATCTTGGATTTTGACAATTGAAGTTTGTTATCGCTATTTCTGAGAATGTACTGAATGGATCTTTCTGAAATTTTATATGTAGGCTCCCCTTGATGCCTAGTTATGCATATTGCATTTTGAGACCAATCGAAAAACGACATGGCCGACAGGCAGCCATCTTGGATTTTGACAATTGAAGTTTGTTATCGCTATTTCTGAGAAAGTACTGAATGGATCTTTCTCAAATTTCATATGTAAGTTTCCCTTGGTGCCTAGTTATGCATATTGCGTTTTGAGACCAATCTGAAAACAACATGGCCGATAGGCAGCCATCTTGGATTTTGACAATTGAAGTTTGTTATCACTATTTCTGAGAAAGTATTTAAGGGATCTTTCTCAAATTTCATATGTAAGTTTCCCTTGGTGCCTAGTTATACATGTTGCGTTTTGAGACCAATCAGAAAACAACATGGCTGACAGGCAGCCATCTTGGATTTTGACAATTTAAGTTTGTTATCACTATTTCTGAGAAAGTACTGAATGGATCTTTCTGAAATTTCATATGTACGTTTCCCTTGGTGCCTAGTTATGCATATTGCATTTTGAGACCAATCTGAAAATAACATGGCCGACAGGCAGCCATCTTGGATTTTGACAATTGAAATTTGTTATCACTATTTCTGAGAAAGTACTGAATGGATCTTTCTGAAATTTCATATGTAAGTTTCCCTTGGTGCCTAGTTATGCATATTGCGTTTTGAGACCAATCTGAAAACAACATGGCCGACATGCAGCCATCTTGGATTTTGACAATTGATGTTTGTTATCACTATTTCTGAGAAAGTATTTAAGGGATCTTTCTTAAATTTCATATGTAAGTTTCCCTTGGTGCCTAGTTATGCATATTGCATTTTGAGACTTATCTGAAAATAACATGGCCAACAGGCAGCCATCTTGGATTTTGACAATTGAAGTTTGTTATCGCTATTTCTGAGAAAGTACTGACGGGATCTTTCTCAAATTTCATATGGAGGTTCCCCTTGGTGCCTCGTTATGCTTATTGCATTTTGAGATCAATTGGAAAACAATATGGCCGACAGACCGCCATCTTGGATTTTGACAATTGAAGTTTGTTATCTCTATTTCTCAAAGTACTGAATGGATCTTTCTCAAATTTCATAAGTAGGTTCCCCTTGGTCCCTTGTATTGCATTTTTGGACCAGTCTGTCCTGAAAACAACCTGGCAAACAAACAGCCATTATCGTTAAATCTCAAATTTCTTATATAGCTAGGATTCCCTTGTTTTAAAAAGTACTGGAGGGATGTCTCAATTTGCACAGATTAGTAAAATGAAGGGAAAAGTAGAGAAAAGATCAATCTGACATGGAACCTATGAAGATCATTCAATGGTGGGCGCCAAGATCCCTCTGGGATCTCTTGTTTAGTTTGGCATCAAGCATCAATTGTTGTTTAAAACAACACAAAATGATTTATATATATCATGGTTATGCATATAGATGTTAATTGTTACACAGTTAATTCCTGTAAATTAGGCTAAGTTTGTGATATGGAGTATGTAAAGTTTTAATCTACAATAGTAAGGTTAAGACCTGTCAAATGTTGATCAGGAAAAAGTTTGGGTATAAGGGCCATGTTAGTGAGTTGGAGCATTTTGGGGGAAAACAGCAATCATTACCATTACACTTATGATAAACTCCTTTCTATTTCCTTGTGGCAGTCTGGAATCAAATCCCTACATTTAATATGGTTTTGTGGGAAAACAGTTTAATTTGACACTCAATTCAATGGCATATTATTTTTAGACCAATTAGAACTCTTTTTAGATGAAGGCACAAAATTGTGAGAATGGCCTCTACCTTAATACATTTTTATTTGGCCTTGATAATGTGATTGAAATATGCCTGATACAGCATAAATTACTATATAATTGAATACTGAACAGCTGTTGATACCGGTAATTAATTCCATCACAGGTGTTCAAACCGTTGTATACTTACTTGCATCTGTAACAGCAGTCAATGTATACACAAATCAGTCGTATGCTATAATTTTGTCAAATAATGCATAATGCATTCAGATTTGTGTTGTTTTAGTACTCTGAACATCATTTGTCAGGTTTTGTTTTCAGCTGTCTGTCAATTAAAGATGAGAGAAATATGTAGATTTCTTTGAATAATAATTAAATTGATGCCCTGGTAAAGGTCATTATTACCCATAGTGCACTCAGAAATATACCATGACAAATAGGCCCCCTCCCCTAGTATTAAAGATAGAAATATACCATGACAGAAAGGCCCCCTCCCCTAGTATTAAAGATAGAAATATACCATGACAGAAAGGCCCCCTCCCCTAGTATTAAAGATAGAAATATACCATGACAGAAAGGCCCCCTCCCCTAGTATTAAAGATTAAGGCAGGCTTACTTGTGAACTACCATTATCTTACCTTTTTAGAATTTATTCTGTAAAATTGAAGAAGGGGCCTTATTTACAGATGAATATATGGTACTAATTTCCTATGACAAGTTATCAGATTGAGGGTAAAGGCCTTATATAATGGGGGTCCTGAAGGATCACCAGTTCTGTGTTTTCCACATACGAGGTGTAAAATAGGCAAACAATTATCAATATAGGTCTATGAAACCAGTTTGATTGAGAGAGGAAAGATTGGTTAATATTTTTCATTTTCTGGTTTAGTAGTAAGTATCCCTAGACATCTGTACTAAAACGACTGGCTTAAATGATTTCCTTTGTCTTGTGTGAGTATTTATGTTCTCATTAATGTGAAAATCTGCTGGTTTACAGCACATTGGAATTGGTCCGTGTAACTGATGGTATCTTATAATGTTGGCAAAGTGTTACAAAATTTTGAGCGGAGATTTAAAAACAAAGTAAAATAACTGAGGTCACAAGGTTAGGGTTACATTAGCATTCGTGTCCATGAATGTGTTATATTATAATTTGTTAAAGGGGGAAAAGTTAGTATTTGAGGAAAATAGACTAATTTAAGGGGAGATTTGTAAACAAAGTAAAAAATTTAAGGATACTTGATAAGGTGTTAAGTGGTTACATTAGCCAAGTGGGAAAAAAGTTCTTCAGTATTGGAGAAAAGCTCACCAATCTTTAAGGGGAGATTTAAAAATAAAAAAACGAGGTATAAAATTTGTGAGGTCACTAGGTAAGGTGTAAAGTGGCAGTATTGGCCATGTCCATGACTCAAGTGTTGTGTCTGGTATAGACTGGGTAAAACCTGGGCATTAGTCAGCCTATACAGATGTCTCTCACCGATTGCAGGCTAGACTTACACAAGTCTCTGTTTACTTATATATACCTGTACTTTAATGGGGGGAAATTGTATTTTCTCAAAATCACTGCTTAACAAAGAAGATATATTTTGGAAATCAGTACGGGGGGGAAATGAGAACATCACAGGTCTTAAAAAGAACAAATAAAAATTTACAAAGAAATTGGAATATTGTTAAAATATAATCTACGTTGTTGTCAATTTGCATATATACATGCCATTAGTGAAGTATGTACTAGACTTGGACAAGTCCCAAGTTCTGTTGCCAGTCATTAGGTAAACAAGCTAGTGATACAAAATCAGGGTTAATGTCTAGGTATGATATATAAAGAAGGAATTTCTCGGGGTGATGACTGTATACAATGTAGGCACAAATACCATATTTATCCTCAAATAAGCCCCCTCTCCATATAGTGTCGAGATTTAGTACCATCTTAATCCTCAAATAAGCCCCTCCCCCTATAGTGTCAAAGTTTAATACCATATTTATCCTCAAATAAGCTCCCTCCCCTATAGTGTCAAAGTTCAGTACCATATTTATCCTCAAATAAGCCCCCTACCCATATGGTAGAAGTTTAGTATTAAACTTTGAGGACTTATTTGTGAATAACTTTTCGCTTGCTATATCAAAATTGATGATTTTGCAAAAAATGAAGAAGGGGTTTGTTTGTGGGCAGGGGTTTATTTATGGAAAATTATGGTACTCATCAAGTAAATGGAAACATGCACAGATGAAACCAAAAGTTGATTCTGTGAACTGTGCTGGTCAATTGACATTATTGGCTATATATAGCTAGGGATTTATTGAAGATAGTATGGTACAAAAGTGCAAAATCATATACACAGCCAACATTTAAACATCCACCACAAATCTCCATGATATACATGTACTATGCATGTTTACTGCGAAAGTTAGAGTCTGAAAACACCCAAGGGTAACTTAATCCAGCGAGTATGATACAACACCAAATGTCATAGAATAATTCTGTAAATGTACGATTCTACAGACTTAATAAGCTGGAATATTAGACCTACAGACAAGTACCATTTACAGACAGATAGGAGTGGCGCTCCCTCTTTATCGTCTACCAACCAGCCGACTTGGGGATACCAGACTTATGTAGGGGTGATATAGTGCAGAAGCTGTCTTCATTTTCCAGTAGCTTGTGTCCTGTCTGTAATCTGATACCTAAAGATTGACATTGTTCAGATTTCTACAAAACAGTGACTTTTCAGTATTTACTAAGAAACAGACGTTGAGCATTATCATATATAGACTTGACATAGTTCAAGCTCTTACTCGAGAATGACTTCAATTGAGCATCTACTGAATTTGTCGAGTATCTAAGGAAAGACTGATGCATTTCAACCACTTACTGAAATGAATACTTTCTTCACCCTCTGGTGAAAGATCGACTTAGTTCAAGCATTTACTCAGAGAATGACTTCATTCGTGTTTCTGAAAGACTGAGTAGTTCAAGTATCAGGTGAAAGATATACTGAAATAATTAAATCCTTTTTTCAGCAAGTACTGAAAGATCGACTTTGTTTGACATAGACTGAGAGACTGATTTTATTGAAGTAACAACAGTGTAGGCATTTTTGCTATCTCGACTGAATATATATTAACACGAGGGGGGGGGGGGGGCATTTAAATCCAGAGATAATGTTGTCAGGACATCTTCAAACAGTTGTAACTGTATCCAGTTGTTATGGTACATGTTTTAAAGAAATTCACCTTGATAGAAAATTAAGTGGGGGAAAAAAGAAAAATCTCTCAGTTTTAGTAAGCAGAAATCAGAAAAATTCGATATTGTTTTACACTTGTACAGAATTGTGGCAATGTCATTTTAACGTGTATCTGACGTGTATAAGTTCTATGGCAGGTAACTGCCTTTTTCAAACGTTCATGCCCAGAATATTTTATCTTTTTTCTAGAATTATGCAGCTTGAGTAATATAATCGAGACGTTATAAAATGCATTTTTTTACACAATGGAATAATCTAGATGTACAAATGTTTTTTTACAATTGAAACCTCACCAATGTGATGAGAAAAAAGACTTGCTTTGTAGCGTTTATATAAAATCAATCAAGTGTAGGCTACACTAAGCAGACACCTCACATTTACATAGGCACCGACTAATGCTAGAAATAAACTCATTAGCCATTTACATAATCCAGTTCTGCACAGCTCCTGTCTGGCTGCTGGGGACTGATGTTAGGACGATTGGATTCTGTGCTGACCAGCCTGCCTGACCCAATAGGTCTAGACTTCTGCCTTCACTGACCAATTTGCACTTACAGTCGCTGATTGTGCAGCCTTTAGGACAACTTATGGTCACTTGATACAAATAATAAGCGCAATATATATTCGTGAATTTGTCAAGACTTCTGGCTAGATCCCTATGGATTCCGGAGTGGTCAGTCCATTACATCCGTAAACGTCTAGACTTCGCTGACAATGTGTCGTGATGGTCTAGACAAGTTATGGTCAGATCTAACACATAAATGTAATTTTGTCTTTTCGTTGGGAATCAGTGTCCGAATGCCTCATGTCTGGCCAATGCTTGTTTGTCTACTGGCTATGCACGGCTGGCATCTTAATTAATCAAATGTATTGACCAGAGTTTTGCATTAAAACTTCAGATCATGATTTCATTTGGTCATTGTGTGCCAAAGATATATTTTATCATAGTTCTGTAGCCATGTTTTGAATAATTCTTTCCGTACTTAAAAACGATCGATTTATATTATGGTACAATTAAAAACGATCAATTTTATATTATGGTGCACTTCTTTATTTGTAGTGAAGGAGATATTTATTATCTTTTTCCTGTTAGCCCTGTATGACCTTGACTTTGACCTTGATTAGAACGTCCCTATTAACACCATAAAATCATTTACACGATAATAACTGCCTGAATTTTATTGAAATAATTTCATAATTGATCTTTGTTGGTGTGAATTGCTAAGTAATGTAAGTTGATAAAAGTTTGATGTAAAGTTTGAATCTGTGTTTTGTAGTTATGCCAGTATATATAGAATCAGTTTTACCAATCGCAGAGTTTGATGTAATATTTTATTTTGTAGATATACCAATATATACAGAGCCGGTTTTACCGATCGCCGGAAGTACTACTGGGTATCCCCTACGATCTGGCTATAGACATGTGGTCACTAGGTTGTATACTGGTGGAAATGCACACGGGAGAACCGCTGTTTGCTGGCTCTAACGAGGTATGTAATTCATATTGTCACACAATCTCCTAACAATTGGTGGATTGACTAAATCTATTGTCAGAAATATTATTAAAAATTTCATCTGCCCAAAGCTTGAATGAGTTTATGCTATTTTGTTGCGACATCCATTGTCAGTCTTCAAACACTTTTTCTCAAGAGCTTACAGGTCTAGTTTCTTTGTAAAACTAAAAGAAAAGTTCAAAAGTTAAATCATAATGACGATATTTGATTCTACTTGAAGCTAGGAAAAAGGTTAATATTTACCTCAGATTGTGGTAGCATCAAGACAATCTAAGGGAGATAATCTAGCTTTGAGGTAAAACTTTACTTCTCTGAAGAAGTGACAGGCACAAGTTGAACATTGTAGAATATTTGATACATGCATATTGAGAGATCCTACACAAAGTCAGATTGTACAAAAACCACAAAATATTAGTAATTTTCTGTACAAACCTAGAATTACAGTAGAGATAAAATAGCGTGACTAATCCACGGATGAAAACTGGGCATTTCCTTTTATAAGGTCCTTCAAAACTGGCAAATTTTGCTCCTACTTCTTTTTGTTGCAACCACAGTTTATTACAAACTTACTTTAATTAACTCAGTTTTAATAAAGCATATCAGTGTAGTGAAAATGTTCTATTTCATTTTCAAAAATCTCCATTTCAAGAGCAAATTCTTTCACTGAAGATTGCCAATTTTAATGAAATAAATCCGAAGGCTCTAGTTAAAAACTGGAGATTTGAAATATATGATTATTAAGAATTTTTGAGTTTTGTCTACTTCATCCCCAGACTTCAGTAAAAGCTATTATGTCACAAATCCTAACAACTTTATTGAAGTTGACACATGTCCCCTTTATAAAATCATTTCTGTTTTTCAGTTTGACCAAATGATGAAGATTGTCGAGGTTCTTGGTATGCCTCCTAAAAATCTACTGGATCAGGCTCCGAAAGCTCGTAAATATTTCGACCAGTTACCAGATGGAACCTACATATGCAAGAAGTCAAAAGATGGCAAAAAGGTATTCATATCAAGATAAATATTCTGATGGTTTCCGTGGTAATAGGGACATTTTTTATGTCAGCTTACCAAAATATTTACAATTGTGGTACGTTTTCTGCATATAAACTCTCCACACAGATAATTTCCATGGTAATAGGGGAAATTTTTACATCAAGTATCAACGTACCAAAATATTTACAATTACAGAACATTCCTTGTATATCAACCTCCCACACAGATATAGCATTGCACCTTGATGTAGTTACCAAGATGAGATCAGAGATATGATAGTGACAGTATAATAGCAGTTTCATCTATTGGATATAATTGTGCAGTATGACATTGACAGTGTAATGTCTGTTTCATCCATTGGATAAAATGGTCTGTCCTGTTCAATATGACAATGGACTTCAAAACTTCAAAATAAATAAATGAATAAGCAAATAAATTTTTGAAAAAAAAAAAAGAAAAAAAAAGTTTGAAATATTTTGGTCACTGCAGTATCTAATGCTAACTGATAACCAGGAAATTAATTATTATGCTCATATTGGCTCTATAGGCCATGCAAGACAGTGCAAATACAGTGTGAAAAAACAAACAAACAAAACATTACAACAAAACTATTATCTCACAGTTATACTTTTCCTGGGAAATACCCAGCAGAGGAACGATAGTACTAGCTAAACTAAAGAACTGAAATGCAAACATTCAAAAGTAAAATTTTGCTCAATGTCAAAGCCTAAAAGTACATGCCTATGACCTTCTAGAAAATTGCTTAAATTGTCTGTTTTCTATTTCAGTACAAACAGCCTGGATCTCGGAAGCTCCACGAGGTAATAGGAGCAGAGACAGGCGGGCCAGGGGGACGTAGAGCGGGGGAACCCGGACACAATGTGGCCGACTACCTTAAGTTCAAAGATCTTATCCTCCGGATGCTTGAATTTGAACCAAAAACGAGGATAACGCCATATTATGCTCTTCAACACAATTTCTTTAAGAAAACAACGGACGAAAGCACTAACACGCCAAACAGTGCATCCAACAGTCCCGCTATGGAACAACAGCATGTGTCAAGTCCGACAGGTATCATCAGTTCCCAGCATTGTTTTCTATTCTACTTTCCTATTTTGCATGGCCATACTTTGTACCTCTTGTCATATCCTGTGTGGGTAGCGAGGAATTTTCTGTTCCAATCTGCCTTGGCATCTGTCTTTAAGGGAATGTTTCATTGATAATCTACGTGGTTATTGACAGGCATCTGATCAGAAAGTTTACATGCCATGTTAGTTTTTCGGTCGTTAGAGTGGCAAGGTTTTGTGTTTTACATGTCCAATCGATGCCATACTATGCCATGTCCACTCCAGTTAAAACTTGAAGGACTTACATTGCATGAATAGCTTTCATATGTGATAGATTTAAAAGCGTTACCAGACATATATTTGGAATTGTAATAGAATAGAACACAGGCTTTTGTCATCAAAATTGATTTGAGCCTGGTTGTAGTTTTTGAAGTTTGAGCAATTAAAAAGGAAACATTCAAAAGTTAACTTTTTTTTTTTTTTTCTCGTTAATTATGCATGAATGTTAGGTAATTATAATTGGGTCTCCACACAGAAATTCTCCCGATATACTGGGGTAATTTTAAGACTTAACAATGCATACTATTTACACATATTGTTATCTACCACTAGGTAGCTTCATTTCACTGCAAAAAATATACTTCACTCATCATTTTTTTGCCCTCCTGTAATTTCAGAAATAAAATGGATCTCATCACCTATAACGTCTTAGAGGGGGGAGCCACTACAGTTAATAATGTAAATATGTCTTTATTACTACTGGCTAATTATAGTGTAGTAGCTGAGTGTTTGCTTTCATGACAAAGGGCAAATCTGTAGATTGTGTGTACACAAATTAGTCAAATTCATATTAAAACCAATTAACCTGATTATGTATGAAATATTTCTTATCTTCCTCAGAGAATTTCATTATAAAATATATATGTATAATTTTCCATTACTTCTTCAATGAATTTCATTATCAAGTTAACAAACTTGAATATTTAATTTCTTCAGTGAATTTTAATGAAGTGGAAATCCAATTCTTCATTCATCATCTTTCCGTCATCTGTTTCATCGTTTTCACCAGCTTCAGTTTTTTCTTTGCATGTATTAGATGATTGATATGCCCTTCATTTTGTATGCCTTTTAAAGCTGTCAATTACTGATCCCTAATAATCTACTGGGAATTTTAAATTAATTCATTGATTTCATGATTGATTCATGATTGTAAAATAACATAATGATTTGAACATCGCCACCCTATTTAGATTTAATGGTTGCTTTCACAAGTTACATATATTCCTTCTTTTGTATCAGTAGGTTCGTCGACGAGTGGGAGGGCTCGGTCTGACCCAACACACCAACATCACTCCCAGCTTCACTCTCATTCACACTCTGCCCATCAGGGTCAAGGAGTTCAATACCCTAATATGGAGTGTGAGAGTCCAGCATCAGGGCCGCCCCAGGTAGTTCCCACATATCAACAGCCGCCCGGCACTCAGAATTGGGCACCAGCGAGTGACGGCCGTTCCCATAGGCACCACTCTCATCACCACTCGTCTCGGCAACACCAATCTCCTCCGCAGTTGCCACCAAGTGGCACAGCACCGCAAATGGTGGCACAGCATAACGCACCACAGCCGCAGATGCAACAAGCCATACTGCTTGGATCGGTCGGATATCCCAGCAACTCTAGCAACTTCACATCGTCACGGACTACGTACCCTGCTACAGCGGGGATGGCCGTCGACCTAACAACCAACCTTCAAGGTCACGGTCACCCGCAGGTGATACATAATGACCCCGCCCAGCTCCCGGCTGTTAACATGGCGGGTTATCCTTCCTCCCAGTACGGCCAGTATTCACAACAAACCTGGCCAACGGCAGGATTTAACTTCTCCATACAGACTAGTACAAACGCTAACAATCCCGGCCATGACGCGAACAGCCAACACTCGCGCACGGCCACAGAGCGTGGAGAGGACTCACCCATGCATGGAGTTGTGGTACAACAAAGCCCTGTGGCTAGTCATTGATGGTACGCCAAGTCTTAGTGTATTTTTTCTCATTTAGAGTCTTGCAGTGGCTAGAAGAAATAGTTGGATTGCAGCTATTGATGCAAAAACAGGAATGAGAAATGTATTTGTTGTGGTGGACATACTGTGAGTAGGGTTTGTTGTTTTCTGTTCCGTGGAATAGAAATATCTTCATATGGAGATATATGTCACTGCAAGAGCAGCTAGCCAGTCGCCTAACAGCCTTTGTCGTTGTTGTGTTCCGTTGCAAGCCGCTGTCGTCGTCATGAGCGCTATTTGCCGCTGCTGGCAGAGCTCTGCGCGTCCATAAGAAAACTGGTATCTACAGAAGATGCTAGTTGGTCGGAGTCTGGAACTGAAAACTTTGGAAATGATCCACACGACCAAATGTTGATCATCTGTGTAACAAAGCACAGAGGAGCTTGACTAACCCAGGAGCCTGTGATCCCGTACATGGGAGGGAAAGCACTGTGATACAACGGGAGCCTTGTATGATTACATACATTGTCGACTGTGATACAATTCCTGGGCGCTGGTGAATCCGATCAAATAAGACCCCAGCTTGTGCTGGCCGAGTTCAAAGGTCACTCCAACCTTCAACTCGCCTTTATCCAAAATCATGACAGAAAGATCCGATTCAGTGCTTCATCTTGGATGTAATCTATAGGTCAAAGGTCATGGTTAACAAATTAAAGCTGTCCGTGGGATTTGAGGCGGAGGAAATGTTAATGAGGAAGAAGTGTTGAGCAGCATTTCATTTTCGTGAAAATGATGTTAATTGTGGTCCATTGTCACTATTGTTGTCAGTAGTGTGTTCTAAACAAGGGCAATCAACTCTACCATTCCACTGAGAAACTGTGGCTTATTATCCACCGAGCTCAGGCGTCTACAATCTTTTGCCAAACAAAAACCACCCATCTAAGTCTTTAAAGGTCTCATTTGTTTCTTTGTACTCTATTTATCCTCAAATTAGCCCCCGCTTCTAGGTTAAAATTATGGTAAAAGTTTGGGGAGGGCTAATTTGTGAAAAACTTTATTTTTTTTTATTTTTTTTTATCTATGATTCTACAAAAATGAGAAAGGGGACTTATATATATAATTATTTGTGGGCTGGGGCTTATTTGCGGATAAATATAGTATTTTAATTTTAAGATAATTACAAAAATGAGAGAGAGAAAAGAAAACTGATGTTTTGTGTTTATTCAAATGTGTGAAAGTCACTTTTAACATTCATTTTAGATATATTAAAGATAATTTCATTAAAATTTTATGTTGACATTTAAAAAAAAAATTAATCGGGGGAGAAAACTGTGGATTGTTTGGACAAAATTGTTAATACATGTAGTTGAATCGTATTGGAAACGTCGTGGGAAACAGAGAATTTATTCATGCCTTAGTGGCCAGTGTTGAACACAGAAGGAAGAAAAAAGACTTCTCTAAATGTTGTTGACCAAATATGGCAATATATATATAAAACACATAAAATCAAATATATATATGATGTGTTTGTATGATTGACGATTCTTCGGAGAGGAAAGCCATGATGTGTTGAGGTAATGGAAATTGACAACCAAAAAAAAACAAAACCATTAACTAATGTGATACAGTGTTGATATGTATAACATATCTACATAAGGTTTGACATTGAAACGGACAAATGTTGAAATTTTGGTGTTATACACCACTGTAGAGTGACGGGAGTTGTTCGTCATGTACAGTGGTCCGAGAAATAATGGGAGTATTTCATATAATGTAATGATATACAAAGTTTGTAAATGTTTGTTTAATCTTATTTATTGAGAAAATGAAAGCGAATTTTACAGTTGTTTCTATCACCTGTTAAATGGATTGTGAGAGATGCGAGTCGTATTATTCTTTGTTACAGAGAGAGACATGTTTGTATACAATAGGAATTTATCCATTTTATTGATCTATATTAAACTGTATCATATCCACTACTGTGCGTTTACATATGTAATCAAGACATGGGAGGGGGACGAATTACACTTGTATGAAACATAATTAGCAGTTTTAGCAGTAAAATTTGTTTGGAGGAAAAAGAATTTATTAGTATTAACTATTATGGTTACTACAATATTAGCAGTCAAATTTGATTGGAGGAAAAATAATTTACCAGGTGATTTGATTGGAGGAAAAATATTTAGGACTACACTTAACAATACAGTTGAAATTGATTGGAGGAAAATAATTCATAAGAAATATACACTTTTGGAGTTAGAGGGAGATTATATGAGAATTTTTAGATTAGAAATAAATGGAAGAGAATTAGTTTTTTTTTTTTTTTTTTTTTCCAGTGTTATAGATGTGGTAAAATACAAAAATGACATAAAACAATCATGCATTTGTCAGTAAGCCTAGGATTGGCTTCCTACAAAATTTGTGATGGTTAGAACTACAAAATATTAGAGGTTGCATCATATGTGAAGTTTCTTATCATATATGGGGAGTAGAACAGGCAAAATTACCTCATCAATTGATTTGATCCTTAGGTTTTTATCAATTTTGTTTTCTCGCTTTATCAGATATATATAAACAGAAGTATGATCTCCTAAATTTTCTTTTTTTTTTTTACTGGTTTTACAGTCGAAAACAGCCTGTTCAACCTAGCTAAATGTATTATTTTCCCCAGAAAGAAGGGGACAAGAATCAGCTGAAAAACATTCTCAGAGCATTTTACTCTCCAGTCAAAGGGACATAATTTTCATTTTAAAAGTTGAAAGATGGTTTCATAATTCAAAAGTGGAAGGGAGATGATTTTTAATCTGCATGTACTTTTGTTTTCTGATAGAGTTGCATGTAATTAATTAATGAACTATACAATAGATCTTCATTTTCATAGTATTGTTGACAAAAAATACATGCATTATTTCTAACTAAATGAATTGCAGGTAATTCACACTCATAATTTTTAACAGGGAAAAGTTCATAAGTGCGATATTGTGTGTGAAATTCAAAGGGATATTTTAAATACCAAGGTATATATACCAAACCTAAGTTCCAACTTTAAGGTGCCAAATATGTTTATTGCCAAATTCTTTCTAACATTAGCTACCTGTTTTTTTTTTTTTTTTTTTTTACAATATGCAAAGACAGCCTATTGATAATTGACAATCTGGCGTTCAGTTTCTACCAAGTTATTATTGACAGAAATGTGTCAGAAGAACTCTTTGAAATACCTCGCTCAGAGGTGCATGGTCTCGGTTTAACCAAATTACATCAAAATCATCAAAAATTACCTTCTCTAATTTTTACTAACACTTTAAATATTTGAAAGGTAAAACAAATTTGAACATAATTATGAAAGTTTTTTCTCTGTACAATTTCAAGTGTTTTTGACTTTGAAATTTCGAAGTTTTTCTATCAAAGTGCATAATTTCAAACTTCAAGAATTTCAAAATTAACAATAAAGATGATGCAAGAAGAACATCTCTTAGAAATTTTAGCCAGAGGACAATAATCAAAAGTCTGTAGAATGCATAGATATAGGAACACAAGTTCCACCTTTCATCTTTTAATACTTATTTTTAACTGCAAATTCGGAAATTTTCAAAATTAATAAGTTTATAAAAAAAACAAAATAACAGCATGTTTTTAATATCCATACTTCTGTATCTTATTGAGTAACTAATGCTGATCCTTACAAGAGAGTGTGTGAGTGAGAAAACTGTTTATAAGTGAAGATTTTATCATTTTAGCATATAGATGGATCCAGAACTTCATTGTTACCCCTAGGTTCGCTTCTCACGATTTCCTGTCTAAGGGGGGTAACTCTGTGGTCACCATGTGTCCTCTGGTAGTTTACCTCCCTAAAATCTCTCTCTATCTCTCTCTCCTCTCTGCCAGTTTGAGTTTTTAACATGTAGCCACAACATTCTAAAGGGGTGACCAGGTTCATTTATTTTGTACAAAGTTCATTGTAAGTATCCAATCACTCGCATCATTAAACTGTCACAGGACGACAACATGAGTTTTGTTTTCTTTAGAGTTTGAAATTATGAAAGTTTCGAATCCAAAGCGCAGTCTTTACATTTTGCAATAACCTTTCGTCTCTCGTTCATCTGTAAACAATTGACATTTTCAACTTCCAATAACAAAGAGGCCCAGGGTCATAATATTGGGCCAGTAGCATGCTGGGATGAAATCAAATCAAATCAAATGAATGACCTTGCCCTACTTTCAAGGCCACAGTGTCATGGTATATTGGGCCAGTGGCCTGCTGGGATGACGTCAGGGCCAATAAGTTTGTTCAAATGATCATCTATTAGTGTACACATCAGAACTCAGGTGTTCGTTAAAACTTCAGTAATCGTTTAAAATTTCGGGGGTATTGAATTGACAAATCATTATTGGAAATTGAAAAAAAAATTAGGAAATCAATGTCTACAATATTGACGGATAGTAATCCAAAACAAGTTTTTGATGACACTAATAACATGCCTAATTCAAGGAATATGTGCAGATATTTCACTTGAACAGAACTTGTGCCATTTTGAGGACACACTAATACATAACGGTATATGAAATGTAATTTTGTTGAAATTGGATTTGGAAGCTTTCTTTACTATTACTACTGATTGCCTTTGTCATCCGATTTCACCTTACCATTTGATTCAAACTTGTCCAATTTGACCTTGCCATCTGATTCAACCGTGTTTGATTTGACCTTGCCATGTGGTTCACCATTGTCCGATTTGACCTTAATTGCCATATGATATAAATTGTGTCAGATTTGAGCTTGCCATATGGTTCAACATTGTCCGATTTGACCTTGCCATATGATATAAATTGTGTCGGATTTGACCTTGCCATCTGATTCAACCTTGTCTGATTTCACCTTGCCATGTGCTTTGACCTTGTCTGATTTCACCTTGCCATATGCTTTGACCTTGTCATTGGTTTGAGATGAGATTAAAAAAGGGGAATGCAGCTGACAACAGATGAAGGACAACACTGAAAGCTAGATTAAAGCCTGGGGCTGCGATAGCTGTGTCAGTTTGAGGAATGGCCTTGTAACCTCAGGTGAATATCCCAGTTGTGTGGTTCGACACTCCCTACCCTTGTACTTTTGTGTCTCTCAGGAAGCTAAGAAACCAACCAGTCTGTGATGTGTCCATGGGCAAGACTACCCTAAATTTTCTGGATGGCCTGCAACAGGCCTCCTGTTTGTTGTTCAGTGAGAAGCCGCTAACTACTACAAGAGGACCCTGTCTGTTCAACGGGCGATAAACCCACCAAACAAACAAAACAATTAAAATATTGTTTCATATAACAGTACTGACCTTAACAACTCTTAACCAATGTCACCAGGTTAGTCAATAAACAGCTCAAATCTTCATCATGCCCTAACTGTATAGTCAATAAACAGCTCAAATCTTCAACATGCCCCAACTGTATAGTCAATAAACAGCTCAAATCTTCATCATGCCCTAACTGTATAGTCAATAAACAGCTCAAATCTTCATCATGCCCTAACTGTATAGTCAATAAACAGCTCAAATCTTCATCATGCCCTAACTGTATAGTCAATAAACAGCTCAAATCTTCATCATGCCCTAACTGTATAGTCAATAAACAGCTCAAATCTTCAACATGCCCTAACTGTATAGTCAATAAACAGCTCAAATCTTCATCATGCCCTAACTGTATAGTCAATAAACAGCTCAAATCTTCATCATGCCCTAACTGTATAGTCAATAAACAGCTCAAATCTTCATCATGCCCTAACTGTATAGTCAATAAACAGCTCAAATCTTCAACATGCCCTAACTGTATAGTCAATAAACAGCTCAAATCTTCAACATGCCCTAACTGTATAGTCAATAAACAGCTCAAATCTTCATCATGCCCTAACTGTATAGTCAATAAACAGCTCAAATCTTCAACATGCCCTAACTGTATAGTCAATAAACAGCTCAAATCTTCATCATGCCCTAACTGTATAGTCAATAAACAGCTCAAATCTTCATCATGCCCTAACTGTATAGTCAATAAACAGCTCAAATCTTCATCATGCCCTAACTGTATAGTCAATAAACAGCTCAAATCTTCATCATGCCCTAACTGTATAGTCAATAAACAGCTCAAATCTTCATCATGCCCTAACTGTATAGTCAATAAACAGCTCAAATCTTCAACATGCCCTAACTGTATAGTCAATAAACAGCTCAAATCTTCAACATGCCCTAACTGTATAGTCAATAAACAGCTCAAATCTTCAACATGCCCTAAC
Organism: Pecten maximus; assembly: GCF_902652985.1. Lineage (NCBI taxonomy): Eukaryota > Metazoa > Mollusca > Bivalvia > Pectinida > Pectinidae > Pecten > Pecten maximus. The sequence goes on from NC_047027.1 coordinate 19,181,422, forward strand.
TGTATAGTCAATAAACAGCTCAAATCTTCAACATGCCCTAACTGTATAGTCAATAAACAGCTCAAATCTTCAACATGCCCTAACTGTATAGTCGACTCGCCTTATATTTCACTAACACCTTTTTGACTTTTATCAGAAATAAAAATTATATAAAGTTAGAATCATCAAATTAACTTTTAATTGCATATTTGAGGGTTGAAAAACAATTGTTCATACATGTGAAATGAAATATGAAATGAAAACTTCAAAATTGATAATATGAACTCGGAATAATCAAACGCTTGTACGTATGTTCATACAGAATATTTTAATGGAGTTCACTTCTAAATATATAGCTTTGTTAACTATCAATCATTCACAAACACAACCTAAACTTTTATTTCTTCAAACAAAACAATTATGAGGAACCAATGTTTTTGTGCAGCATTCTGATACAGTCTTGAGTAAAAAACTGATATCATCATTACACACACAGTAGTTACATAATGAGATTAGATCCGATACATTGCCACTTAGCCCGAGTTTCATCTGGCCCCGACGCCATGTAGGGGCCTACACAAGACATGGTGTCAAGGCCAGAGGAAACTCGGACTAACTGCCACTGAACAAAAAAAATATACAAAACAGGGTGATTTGAAAATTTCACAGTAAGGAAACATGATGATTTCAAATAAGAATATTAAAATGAAATGAAATGTGAGAACAATATTTTTAAAGATAAATGCCATGTCAGCTCCTAACTTGTGCAAGGTCTCGCCATAGAAAAACATACTAGCACTAGTCCTACTTTATCAACAGTAGAGTAGAGGGCCTTGTGAAATGTACCTTGCCATTTACATCATTGGATACCCACGATCCACTACACTACGCTACACTGTAGCAAGCAATCCATCCAGGGTGGAGTATCGATATGATGATAAAGAGAATAGTTTTCAGGAGGCTAGATGATGGACAGGCGGACCATTTGATGTAGACGATAGATAGAAAGTCTGACGATTGACAGGACAGACGATGGACAGCAGGACAGATGATGGACAACAGGACTGACGATGGACAGGAGGACTGACGATGGACAACAGGACTGACGATGTACAACAGGACTGACGATGGACAACAGGACAGACGATGGGCAGCAGGGCTGACGATGGACAACAGGACAGACGATGGGCAGCAGGGCTGACGATGGACAACAGGACTGACGATGGACAGGAGGACTGACGATGGACAACAGGACTGACGATGTACAACAGGACTGACGATGGACAGGGCGATTGAAGATGGACAGCAGGACTGACGATGGACAACAGGACAGACGATGGGCAGCAGGGCTGACGATGGACAGCAGGACTGACGATGGACAACAGGAATGACGATGGACAGCAGGACTGACGATGGACAACAGGACTGACGATTGACAGCAGGACTGACGATGGACAACAGGACTGACGATGGACAGCAGGTCTGACGATGGACAGCAGCACTGACGATGGACAGCAGGACAGACGATTGACAGCAGGACTGACGATGGATAGCAGGGCTGACGATGGACAACAGGACTGGTGCTTGACGATGGACAGGACTAACGTCCACTCAGCAAGCACTTTTCTCAGGCATGCTTCAAGGTATGTTGATGAAAGTTGGTATGCTACTTTAATATGAGTAGCTACAGATCAAGCTTGAGTTTCGGGGTATTTGGGTCAAGGTTAGATCAATATTAGTTTTATCAGCATAGAAGAAGTATAGGCTTACAAAATCACAATATCGATTGAAAAATAGTTATTGGCATATATTTTGGCGCACTCATACTTTAAAACACATAAGTGAATTGAAGCGTAATAGTATGGCGCGGGAAGTGTGTCAGAATTAAATATTTCTGCACATGCAAAATGTTTTTGGTATATGCACAGGCAAAAATCAAATTTTGCCTCTGCAAAATTCAATATTGTATTTTTTGCAGAGGCAAACTTAGAATTCTGTTCAATCTATTAGCTAATCAAAAATAACTTATAACTTGTAAATATTTCTACGCGAGCGAAGTTTCAGCGAGGAAAAACATGAATGTCGTCAACGTCGTCTGATCCAACGTTAGCAAGATTACTTTCCCCTACGAGTAAGTTCAGTCTAAGATGCAGTAAAACGTCGCGACCGGCTGCCATTTTTTCAAGAAATATGATTCACTACGCTTGGAAAGATAGATTTCTTGGATCCCCCTAAATAAAATAGTCCCTATTTTTAAAAGTAGTTTTCATTGGTTGAAGTTTGATGAATTTTGCCTATGCAAAAATAATTATGCATGATATGCTAAAGTGGATTTTTGCCATTTGCAAAAATATTTACCTATGACATCCTTCCCGCGCCTTATAATAGCGTTATTATAAATAAGGTACTTCCCACCGTGATTGACGTAGAAAACAAAAAGCTTCAATATTTAAACTATAGCTACATAGCTGTAACTGTAGTGCAATCAACCGTGGGTATCCGAAGATGATAGTTACCATTACCAAAGACATGGAAGGTCGAGAATAGCAATAACATGGTCGTCTCCAGAGGAGAAATTGCTCTCTAGACAAGCGTTAAGAAGGGAACATTGAAGCATTGTAAATGCACCGGCGCTTCCGTTTCTTTCAAACTCGAAGAAAATCCCAAGGTAACCAAGGAATCTAAATTAGCATACATGATTGAAATAGAAGAAGGTAGAAAATGTCTGTGAGACATAAATGCTCCCGCTGCCACTTGACAACCCGAAACCTCAGCAGTTCCTGAGATTAGCTTGTTACATTGATATCGAGACGGAACGCGATGCGACGGGACGGGACGGGACGAGACGGATATGGGTAACACTTACCCCCATAAAATATGGCAACAGTCAAGTCAAAGAAATCGTCTGGTGACAAGAAAGCAAACAGCCACAAGAAGGCGGCAGCTAAGAAACCTGCCGTCAAGAAGAAAACAACTCGATCAATATTCTTTACAAAAGCTGGAACCATGAAGCCGACAGGTAAGAAATTACGATACCAGCAGAACAGTGTGTTCCCTAAATGCAGGTAGGGCGTAAGAATTGTACCTGCTGCCCCCATTGCATGATCGTAAGAGGCGACTGAATTAGATATCTTATCTTTTCTATTCTTTCTAAACAACTTTCTTCTTCCTAATGTCTCCCTTGACAATGCCTCACTTTTGACCTTTAGTTGAGCGTTCGCCCCTGTGAGGAAGGCTTTGGGTTCTGTCCATGGCCGAGACATACCAGAGTCTTTAAAAATGGTAGTTGCTACTTCTGCTTAGTGCTCAGCATATTAGGAGTGGGACGACTGGTTCACCCGGTGTCAGTATAATGTGACCGGGTGGGGTGTCCTGTCTTCGGCAGTATGCTTCAGTGAGGTAACACTATAAATCGGCAAAAGTTCCGGCCTACCACAAGGAGACTTCACACAAACATACCGCAGCTCCACCCGGTGTCAGTATAATGTGACCGGGTGGGGTGTCCTGTCTTCGGCAGTATGCTTCAGTGAGGTAACACTATAAATCGGCAAAAGTTCCGGCCTACCACAAGGAGACTTCACACAAACATACCGCAGCCTCCCAAACACACATACCCACTCACCACACGCATGCATGTCGCACGCACGGGAGGCCGTCCTTAAATGACCTTAGCAGTTAATAGGACGTTAAACAAAATAAACCAAACCAAACCTACATGCCAACATTTGTTTTTCAACAACGCAATGTTCTTCCATTGCGGTTTTGAGGGAAATGTACTTGTTTGAATAAATAATTTGATTACATCATTCAATTTATATTTATTAATTACTCTCATAATATCATCCACAATTCCACCTTTGTTTTCGTTTCCACTTAACATAGATTTGTTGTCAAAGCATACTTGTCTGGAAAAGATGTTTTATTTTGTTCACCCACTGGAAGTGGGAAAAGTTTGACTTTCCGCCTACTGGTTGGGGGTCCAGCTGTTTCTGGTAGACGTTTCGTTATTTTTCGACCATGGGTTATTTTAAGTTTTTCTCGTGTTGACACATGTTTCTTTGAATCGATTAATTGACTGATCAATTGTTGTCAATTTACGAATACATCGACGGCAGCATACATCACTATGTCCTTCTGATGAAATTTTAATTTGGAGTATTTTTGCAACTAAAAAGAAGTATTCTGTCTTTTCATCTTTGATTGTTACCAGCTTTTGTCGTTCTTTTACATTTTCAATTTTCTCTCCACACAAAACACAAGTAGTTTGTTTTGTTGACGGAGTTAAAACAATGGACACTGACGTTTTTGTTGGAGTTTTATCCATTGAAATAAAACCATGTCCGTATTTTAGAGAATGATCTGAACACCACGAGGATTGCACACAGAATGGTTAGGAATATATGTATGCAACTTACTGGTAGTACAGCCATCTTATGCAACCTGTTACTTATTGTAACTTTTAACATCAAAGATAATCAGAGAACTTCAACCTCTAAGTTCAATGGTTTCTCATTTATTATTTCAAGACCGGCCCTCCATTTACCAGTTTACTCCAGATTTTTGATCAGTAAAGGGAGTGGGATAAATAGCGTGTCATCAGATAAGACACTGACCAGTCGTGTTAATGAGGGGCGTAATGTTCTTATGGCCGAGACTAATTCTCATGCTGAGTTTGTGGTTTTACAGACAGCCAGACCTGAGTATCAAATTACAAACTTCATCCGCATTTGACCAGTCTCTAGAATCAGACATATCATAGGGATCAAAATCATAAAGCTCAATTTTATTTATAATTTTAATATTCTAGAGACAGGGGGCCAGTCTATTTCTGACCCTGCTTCACTCTTTGTCTTCGCAATAGTATATCAATCTGGAATTGTGAAAATATACAAATGTTAACAGCACGTTATATTACCATAACATTCCTGTTAAGTTTCATTGTAATTGGTTCACAATAATGGTATGGACAAGATTCGGCTACACATTGCAGGTGTAACGTGAAAAAATGACCCGGGGTAGAAAAAGTACCCGGGGTCATTATTCTACAGAAGAAAACATACCCGGGTGCCCGTAGAAAAATGACCCGCCTCGATAATTACGGGTTTTCGTCCCGTGAAAGAGTGACCTGCCGTAGAAAAAGTACTCCTAACAATTCAAAACCTAATGAGTTCCCTGGGAAGAAAAATGTTACTTGAAATGGTTTTTGACGTTTTTCTGATATTTGTTAACCTTGTTAAATCGGATGCTCTCTCCAGCACACATGCAACTGGTTCGCTCCAAATTATTTTCAAGTGATTCCTCCCATTCTTACAGAGTTATGGTATCACTGTCATCACTAATCATTGGTCGGTAATAATGTCTCCTCTTCTTTAGAGGTAAGTGCTGCTCCTGGTTCTTATCTTCCTTTACCTTTTACGGATCTACATCATTTTTGTTTTGGTGGCCTATTCTCCCGTTTGATAACTTTGATTTTGTTTTTGAATTGTTTTTGTGTGCAGATTCTGTACCGTTTCCTTTCAAGGTTTCTTTAACAGGCATCAAATACATTCGTAGAACCATCTACATTGTTAGCCAACTGGTATGCTCCTTTCCCATGAACTTCTTTATTTGTAAACGGTCTAGTCAAGGTCGGGTCGAACTTTCTTCCTTTTCTGCTGTCTTTTCGAGAGTTGCGAAACAATACCTGTCCCCCACCTGGAAGAACCTCTTCTTCCCATTTTCATCGTGATAAAACTATTGGTTCCTCTGGGACTTTATGTTCTGTGCTGCAGTTTCTCTTTGACTGTGAAGTGCCACAGATGCCTCAATCCTTGTTTTAGTGAGTCTGAGGGTTCTTGCTGATCGGCAGCCTCGCCATTCTGCCATAAACCAATGAGGTTTAGGTTGCCTTTGTTGATTCGTGCTCAGATGCCCTGTCGGCAGTAAGGGCTAAAGAAATACGTTGATAACGATACACAGGGAGTTCTTTTAAGTATCTTCCAATCAATCTTCCTGCTTGAGAATGGTAAGGGCTTGACGTTCAGTATTCAATTCAAAATACAACAGACATGACGTCGTTAATTGTGTCACAAAGCTCGCCACCTCAAGCAGTGATAATTATCTCTGACTTCATGCGTGCAAACGAACTCCACAACATGCTGGAGGACAGTTTCGACTATTACTACTTAATGGGATTTACATCAACCTACTTTGCTAAAAATATACAAATGTAAGCGTACAACGATTTACTGAAAAAATAAAGGAAAATAGAAAAAAAAGTGTTATGTATTTTGTAGCACAAGTCAAACTACAATCCCGTGTGTCTCTGCTTTATATTAAACCCGAGTATCGAATTATTAGAACAGAAGTAATCATTCGGAAGTAAGCGTGACAATTTGACAAACAACAGTAAATAACTTATATCTCTCCATCTCTGTAACTATGTAGCTCCAAATCTTAAAGTTGTTTTGTCTGACGCTGTAAGACGTGGGGGTGATTCAGCGAATGGGTCATTTTTCAACTTGAAAGCTACAAGAATAAACTTACTCTCCTCAGTGATACCAGAAACAGGGGTCACAAGGTCCTCCTAGGTGCTTACTTAATTTAAGTCACGATATAAATTATTTAACCCCACTATATCAAAATGTTGGTAAGTATATCTATGTAAATATAATAAACGATTAAGTTACAATTTTTTCATGAAATTTGACTTAAATGAATTCGATGATAATTCAATAGTAGGAAATATGACTGTTTCATATGGCAAGCCAAGTTGTCATTTAATGTTGATCCAATCTTTTTTCCAAATTATATCAGATATATTATATCGTTAAGAGATATCTTACATAACATATATAAGATATCTCATTTATTATATATAATATATATCCTATAGAATATATGATATCGCGTTTATTATATATAATATATATCCTATAGAATATATGATATCTCATTTATTATATATAATATATATCCTATAGAATATATGATATCTCATTTATTATATATAATATATATCCTATAGAATATATGATATCTCATTTATTATATATCATATATATCCTATAAAATATATGATATCTCATCTATTATATATAATATATATCCTATCGAATATATGATATATAATATATCTCCTATAAAATATATGATATCTCATCTATTATATATAATATATATCCTATAGAATATGATATCTCATTTATTATATATAATATATATCCTAAAGAATATATGATATCTCATTTATTATATATAATATATATCCTATAAAATATATGATATCTCATCTATTATATATAATATATATCCTATAGAATATATGATATCTCATTTATTATATATAATATATATCCTATAGAATATATGATATCTCATTTATTATATATTATATATATCCTATGGAATATATGATATCTCATTTATTATATATAATATATATCCTATAGAATATATGATATATCATTTATTTTATATAATATATATCCTATGGAATATCTGATATCTCATTTAATTTTCTTTCTAAGATATCTTATATCTTTTATGAGATATCTTATAACCTATCTTTTAAATAAAATTATGTAATCATGTTAATTATGTATTTCATTCATTATATTTTATTATTTATCTACAAAATGTGATATAATTAATTCGAATGATAGATATGATTTATTTGAATTATTGATATCAATAATGATATCAAAAAATATTTTATGATTTTATAATAATTCAAATGATTGATAACATTCGTTTATTGATATCAATGAATCGAATTAATGATATCTATAATTCGAATTATTGATATAAATTAATTCATATATTGATATCAATAATTCGAATGAATGATATCAATAAAATCGAATTAATGATATCATTAATTCCCCATTTTTTTTCGGGGAAATGACTGCTCCATCTAACATCATGGGTCTAGGAAGGAAGAAACAGCTGTATGATGTCCCTAACATCACTGATACGTCCTGGTAGAGCGAAACAGCTTTATGTTGTCCCTGATATCACTGATGATTCTTGGAAGGACAAAACAGCTGTATGTAACACCACTGACGAGTCATGGAAGGACGGAACAGTTGTATGTTGTTCCTAACATCATTGACGAGTCATGGAAGGACGAAACAGCTGTATGATGTCCCTAACATCACTGATGAGACTAGGAAGGACGAAACAGCTGTACGGTGCAGTAAATACATTTTGGCTCTAATGCATCTAAATCCCAATTTGCTTTAAAAGTTGTCATTACCTTATGTGTCTTTTGTATAATTCATTGGCCAAGCTACGTGTCGTTTTTAGTTGGCGTTATCACATAACACATTATATATGATTCTTGAAAGGACGGAACAGCTGTATGATGTCCCTAGCATCAATGATGAGTCTAGGAAGGACGAAACAGCTGTATGATGTCCCCAACATCACTGACGAGTCCTGGAAGGAAGAAACAGCTGTATGATGTCCCCAACATCACTGACGAGTCCTGGAAGAAAGAAACAGCTGTATGATGTCCCTAACATCATTTCATTTCAAAATTTAAACTGATATGAATTGTACTTCAAAAATGATATATATGCTCTAATATGTAGTAAATGTTCAGATTTTTATATTGGCAACACTGGCATGGAATTACGTATGACCTTACATCACCAGCAAACCAAAACGGAACACTTGCGATATTTGACGAACACTGTCATAAATGTGTTGATGGCATTTTTTTTTTTTTTGTATGCCAATTTACCAAATGTCCAACTCTGATGTATTACAAAGAGAGAAAAAGAAATGTATTTCATATAGCTAATGAAGCCAATGTTGAATTCTGAACGTAATAGGACAAAATAAATTATGTATACAATATATTTCTCAGCAACTTACCGAATGTACATGTACATGTATACATGTATATTATCTTGTATGTACTGTTTTTATGTACAAATATGAAACTTATGTTTGATAGTGTTTACTAACGCAATTTACTATTGAAAGTTTACATTATTTCAAGTTACCGCATCTATTTGACATGTACTATACGGCAAAATCTTTGTATACCATGACCAGTTTTAATTTGAGTACGGAGTACGAATCTATAGATTTGTTGTACATATCTATACGATGTAATTGCTCCAATCAAGTTTTGAATGGATTGGTTAGTTTAAACCGTATCATATAGTTGGTTCCAACCCTTTTAAACTGGACAAATAAATGTTTTATAAATTATGTACCCTACTATTATGACGTCATCAAACTAATACGTCATAAAATGATATACCGAATAAAATTCATAATCCCCTGAAGAGCGGCACGATGAAGCCGCGAAAGTACTAGGGAGACAGAGCAGATCTGTGTTTAAATTCTTTAGTTGAAATATGAAATACGATACAACAATTAATCTATGATTTTCATCCAAATAAGAGATTGGACGGTATCTACAATACCTTGTGACGGATTTCATTTTATATATTTCATACCGATTTTTTTATCAAACCTAGACGATAAGAAATAGAATACCTTTGTAACAACTTTTCTGAATATAATGCCACTTTTTAATGTTTTGTATATTATTTTCTACTGCTAGCTGTCCAACCATGTTTAACTTTACTGAAAGGGAAAAAAACGCAATACGAAATTGTCCGGTTTACACCGGCAAATAAAAAGATGTTATAGAATGTAATGCGATTACATGTGATTGAAAGATATAGGGAACCACTCTGTCATCTGTGAAAATTTCATTCATGTACATATTTGTTCTCCCTCGTCAAATTTCGAAATGCGCTTCTTTTCATTTAAGCAATATTTACATTTTCACTTCGCTCCGCCTCAATGAACATAGTAAACTCAGATCACTTCATTTCCCGTTGAAGATTTTGGGTCGCGTGCTTCTGTTCTGAGAGACGAATCACTTTCTTGCCGGCGTGTGAATACATTCACTGAGTTTACAATCGCGATCGAGTTCTGTACCGCCTCAGACTTGAATGCACTTTCACTTTGTGAATTGTGTAACATTGTTATAAACGTATATGAACACAAGTGGAATAGCCGCTTTATGTGCTAATAAAAATGCCAGTATAATGCAGACAGTTTAGAAAACAGGATCTGACAGAACACTGAGACTCTCGATAGCACCGAGCTCATGACCTACGTAGCGCAGTAGGTCTAACGTTAGCTGTATCTCGAATGCCATGCTTAATACCATTTCAGTGGTCACAGAAAATAAACCTCAATTTAAACACTATTTAACAACACAAAACAGACAAGTAGCAGAAGTATGCTATATCGAGAACAGGGACACATTATTGTCGTAATTTGACTCAATCTAAACATATGGGGGACACAAGTTTCCGGCCGTCGAATACCGCCAATTTTCAAATCAATATTTCTTTACTTACTATTATCAGAATTTACATCCCAAAACGCCAGTGCGACAATGAAATCCAATATGTCAAGAACACCATGTACATCACCAGCTAACCTGCGACTAAAATCCACATTGTTACACTTTTTCTCGAGCTCTGAATATCCCGGCTATTAGACTGCATCACATCATTTTTTTTAACCAAGTCCCTGTGTCTCGAGTGACCAAATCACACACATACTATACTGTCAACACTGCACTTTAAATTCGTATTTATATGGGTATTGCTAAGTTTTTATTATACAATATCATAAATATTTGTTATAAATGAATATTTTACCTTGAAAATATCGTGTCTATGTGTATCAACATCGTAATAATCAAAACGTGTATGGCACTATATTTTTTGTTGCCTTGGCGACGAGAATAGTTGACTGTCTGCTGTTCCACTACTGTGCACACATGTACGATAAGTATAACAATGTTACAAAGTGACGCACTTACGTCACACTGTTGCGACCGAATTTTGCAATCTGGTGGCGAAGTTTTAAATTTGGTTAACGTAAATATAAGGATTGATTGTCAATTTTGTTGCTTGCATGGACTGATGAAGGGAAGTGAACCTCGTGCAAATGGTACATGAACTGCTTCGCAGTTCACTTAATTTGCACGAGGTTCACTTCCCTTCATCAGTCCATGCAAGCAACAAAATTGACAATCAATCCTTAATTGATGTCATTTTTTTTTAGTATCATCGGGGTATGAAAACAATTTTGTTTGCAAACTGTATGAATCCGCGTAGCGGATTCTTACAGAAGTTTGCAAACAAATTTTGTTCATACCCCGGCGATGAAACTAAAAATTAATTGACATCAACGCTTATAATTAATTTTTGAAAATGATTTTCTAATTTAAAACATGTTTTATGTGCAATTTTACTGGTTTTAAATGGGATTCTTTTTCTCAAATCAATACGCAATGTCAATTGTCGTATTGTGACGTCACATTTTTCGCGCCATTCTCGGAATTTCTTTCAAAGAAGAATGAAAAGAATTTTTCGACCAATCAGATTTGAGTATTTACCATGAAAACAAAGAAAAATTAATTATTTGAGCATTGATGTCAATTTGTTTAAGTTTCATCGGGGTATGAAAAAAAATTGTTTGCAAACTGTATGAATCCGCGTAGCGGATTCTTACAGAAGTTTGCAAACACATTTTTTTCATACCCCGATGAAACTAAAAAATAATTGACATCAACGCTTATAATTAATTTTTGTAAATAATTTTCTTATTTAATACATGTTTTATGTACAATTTTACTTGTTTTAAATGGGATTCTTTTCCTCAAATCAATACGTCAATTGTCGTATTGTGACGTCACATTTTTCGCGCCATTCTCGGAATTTCTTTCATAGAAGAATGAAAAGAATTTTTCGACCAATCACATTTGAGTAATTACCATGAAAACAAGGAAAAAATAATTATAGTGGTATGAAAAAAAGTCAACCAATCAGAAAGCCGCATTCTGCGTACAAACAATGGAAAATTAATTATTTCAGTATATTACATAATTAATTTCAAGAAATCTTGCTAACCTGAAAGACCGTAAAAAATGATGAGAAATTAAACTAAATATATGTATTGCTTTAATTTCCGAAGTTTATTTTGAGTTTGAATTATGGCTTCATTATTAGTCTTTGTTTTTAAAATAAGAATTGATTATAACATACAGTACAATAAACTGTAACATACAGTTTGTAACTATGTAGACACATCATTGATGCTAAATGCCAAAAGTACGAGAAGCAATTTGAAATACTAAAATGAACCTATAACTTGTTTCCAATCCTTTTGATGTATACTGGTAATAAAATATGTTAAACTAAACTTTACTAACATATATAAATGGATGGGTTGCAATAACCCCGTAATTTTCAAATTTGGGAAATTTGGGTTTTGGGAATTTACTGAAATTGAAAAATCTTTTCATATGATACATTAGTTTTGGAGCCTTTTCTCAGAACATGAAAAATCATTGTTAACTTATAATAGTTTCTGCAAAATTACAGTGGATCCGATTTAGAATCTGACATACATCGTATTTTGGTTACAAACTCTCCCCTCCATAAAATAAACATAACTTCTATCCCTTCAAGTCCTTTATGTAACATGGAACAGGAGACAATAGTTCATTGTTTATGGGGGTGTCAAGAGGTGCAATATTTACTTCAGAGAGTTGAACTCTGCTTGACTTATTACTTATCTCTTTTGCCAATAACAAGGACTCTTTTCTATTTGGAATAGTAACGCAATATTGTCATCATGTGGATAATGAAATTTGTATTTTTATCAAGGATTTTATGTACAGAACGAGATGCTTCAACAGCTGATATCAAAGATAATTACCTGGTTCAAAAATCTGTTAACAGTAAAAGTGAGCGTATCAAGGAGGAGTTTGAAAAAGGTTGGAGAAAATGAAAACCTCTTTTGGAATTATAGTGATATAATCCTACAATATATATGTTTTTTCCCCTTTCATTTTTTGCGGTTTTTTGTTTTTGTTTTTGTTTTTGATTTTTGCTTCGCTGAATTAGCTCAGCTTCCTCTCAATTTTAGATTTATATACATGTATCGTGAAAGCGAGCCTTTCTTTTCTTATCTCTTCCCTTCTCTCTCTGTTCCTTTCTGCTTTACCTGCCTTTTCTCTTTCTCAGAGGTGCGTACATAGATGTGTACATATGAGTGACAAACTTTGATTTTATGGATGTGCTTAATCTTGAAATGAAATTGTAATGATTTAGTTATATACATATACTCACATATCAGTATGACCAAGACATTACGTACTGCTGCTGCTGCTGACGATGACGATGACGATGACGATGATGATGATGATGATCTATGGGGGGAGGTGTAATGAGCCAATGATGATGATATGATCATGTACATATCCATATACAGGATTTTTTGTGCGAAAGCAAATGTGTGTGTTGATCTTTATGTAATGTAAACAACAATATTTTCAGTTTATTCTTGTACCCATAAGCGAGGACGAGGATGCCCACTATATGATATATGTTGAACAAGATAAAGTTATTTGCGTTTTACAAATGGTGTAATTTTTTTGAGTTGGTGAGTTAATGATTGGTGCGATAAACAATCTATGCGTAAGTCTATAAGATAACTCCATACATTATCTTTATAAGTTGTTTACTCATCATTGCATTATTTCATTATTATATACTTTTTCTCACTTTTCTGTTTTGCTTGTTATATTCCCTCTGTGTTTACTAGCATACTAAAGCAATTCTCTTCCATTCACAAATCATGTATAGTCAAACTTCGCTACTTCGAACTCTGATAACTCGAAAACCCTTCTTATTAATTTTCGTTCTGACATTATCAAAATTTTTATAAAATATATTCGGTAATCACGAAATCTCGGTATATCTGACTTCAAGATGAATTCGTATATCACACATTCATATTCTCTTTCTAAACGTGCATTATAGCCTATCACACTTATTTGGGTATCGCTGGGTGTGATGTTATTAATGTTACTGTATATGTATTCTACTGAATATGTCTCCATTAATACATGCTTTATTAAGTTAGACATGAAGAATAATTATCTTTTTAGCTATCTTCGTTAAATTTTTTTATGAATGTTAATTATCATATATATTGTATATTGTATTCAGTATTACAAGTCAAATGTTTCAGTTGATGTTAAAGAGTGATGCTTACATTATAATGAAATGTTACATCGTTTAATTTTTGTTTTGTTTTTTGTTTTGTTTTTGTTTTTATTTGTTAAGTAATCATATCGATGTTAACAATGACTCCTCATTCGTATATTACAATTAGAAATTTAATTCATATTGCAAAAAAATGTCATTCATGCAAAATCAGAAAATTACCCTCATTTTCTCCCCACAAAATGCATGGTATACATCAAAATAGTAAGATAAATTTTTGTATTGTTAAAGTAAATTCAGAAAAATGTTACCAGAAAAGTTAGTTTCCACTACATGTACCTTAGTTTGAATATAGAAAATGTGTGAGTAATGAACTTCGATAGTTTGATACCAATTCGGTCTTCAAAGGACCTGCACTATTTGCAGGACACGAGCAAATTTCATTAAAACATTTAAACGTAATTTTTGTTAAACTATGTTTTCTTATATAATGTATGTTTTACAAAAGATAATGTTGTTTGGATGCAACAAAGCAATAAAGTTATACTTGCTTGCTTGATTAGATAAAAAAAATATCACTCTGTCAGCGTTGCCATTCCTTGAGACAGCGAACGTGTAAACTCCAGGGGCATGAATATGTTACAAAGAAAAATACACAGTATTGAAAGATAATGAATAAAATACCAAGTGTATGCAATTAGAATCTTTCTATTGTCATCATATAATTATTTTACTTGTCTTTTTTGTTGATATACATAGGTATACATAGTATATACTATAGAGTATTCCCCTAGCTTGATCACCAATCTAGAAAACAAGTCAGTATGCAATCTATAGGCACACGGAAACACCGACATATTCTTAGTTGATTTAATGCAATGTTCAGTTTTTACACATAAACACACATAAATAAGCATTTTATACATATATAATATATTTCTTGTTGTAATCCCACGAATACATATGACAATAATTGAATGTTTATCGCATACGAGTCACAGGATATGTAGCTCACAATATGGCGCCTATTCAAAGTTTGTGTTTCTATCTCCCAATTGAAATACGTTTTTACAAACATTGAATAAGATATGTACGTGTATATTATATTTCATTCAAAAGAAAAATGTTCATATTGCATGAAAATATAACAAAAATAATAGTTGTGAAACATTATTTACGATTAATTTACATTTGTAAAGGAAATTTATTGTTATCATATCACAATATCGCCAGAAAATGGTTTATTAACATGATTCTCACAGGAATTAATCAATTTCACTTGGAATATCTAAAATCTCAAAATAAAACTCTCTCGTTTGGTTCTTAAATGAATATAGTGTATGTTTTGATAATTGAGCTAAAAGCGATTAAAGTTGGAATGGGAAACACATAATCTGTGTAACTAACAAAATAAGTGTACAGAAAGCCAGTGACTATGTGGTGTCTTCGACGACGTTCGAGCAAAATGAGTAAATGGGCGGATTTTGAAATTTTTTGTCATTCTCGCTTATACCTCGGTACAGGAAGAATATCACACTCGTCACCATGAGCACCGCCGCAGCAGCCCCAGCGAAGAAAGCCAAGAAGGCAAGCAAGCCAAAGGCTCCAGCAGCCCATCCTACTTTTGCAGTTATGGTATCTGCAGCTATCGCAGCCTTGAAGGAAAAGCGTGGTTCATCTAAAATCGCTATTACCAGATGGATTTTGGCTAACTACAAGGTCACTGATGACAACAAAACCAGCGCCCGAGTGAGATCTACTCTTAAGGGTTGCGTTCAGAAGGGCACATTGAAACAAACTAAAGGCACCGGAGCTTCTGGCTCTTTCAAACTTGGAGAAAAACCCAAGGCAGCCAAGAAACCTGCAGCATCACCAAAGAAAGTAAAGAAGCCAAAGAAGGCCGCAGCAACTAAACCAAAGAAAGCAGCCGGCGAAAAGAAAGCCAAGAGTCCAAAGAAAGCCAAGAAGCCCGCAGCTAAGAAAGCTGCCGCCAAGCCAAAGGCCAAGACTCCAAAAAAGGCAGCCAAGAAGCCCGTTGCCAAGAAACCAGCAGCCAAAAAGCCCGCAGCTAAGAAAGCAGCCAAGAAGCCCGCCAAGAAGTAAACACTTTTCAGTGTTTGGTCGTAACTGACCCCCAACCCTAAAAGTCCTTTTCAGGACTACCCACTTTTCTCAAAAAGTGTCGAATGACATCTCGAATTACGCTACGCACTTTTTTTCACTAAACATACCTTACATTTTATTAAGGTATTTTTATCTGTTTCTGACGTGTCAGAAACTGAATACAAAGCAATTACTGCAATTGAACTGGATTTGATCAACAATGGACAAGAGTCTGTACAGGTAAGGCAATTAACCTCTCCTCTGTCCGAGACCGCAGGCTGTGACATACCTGGTAAGGCTAGATAATCTAATTACGTAATAAAAAACAGCTGAAGGGCAATATATATGTTGAACACCACTATTGTATTCGGAAGTTTGAAAAAAAGGTAAACAAAGGAATTGCAAAGGCAACAAAAATTCTGCTACAGGGAACCATCTAAACTGCTGGTTATGACACTGAATCTGGAAACAATTCTGACGTATGAAATTGTAACCGAATAATATTAAAATTGCTGAAGTTTTCAAAATGAAAATTGACAAAAAAAAATCAAATTAAATGTTCAATCAATGTTAACATAACACTTTTATTGAAGAATTCTTAATGACAATACCGTAAATATATTAAATTATGTTTTGTGTGAAGGTGATATTGCTTGCATCAAGCGCAAAAACCGAATTCTGAACCTTTTCAGATGCACATTATAACTCTTATTGAAATATTTCCCCCTATCTTGTGTTTACAAATGCTACGTTGCTGCAGACACCATGATGGTTACTATACATCACTATATATTTGTCTGTGCCATAACAAAATATTGTATGTAAAAAGGGGTCAATTTAAATAATTTGTGGATCTGTGATTATATATCATTATAAAAAAAAAAGACTTACATTCTGACATCAAACATTTCCCCCTTACTGTGTTGTAAGGTGTGTATCATGCAAAAGATGATGAAGATATTAAACGACATTTTACTGATCACAAACAGATACTTACAGTGGTAGAAATCCATGTAAAGTATATGTTATAATTACTGTTAACAAAAATAACAATGCTTTTCAACGGCAGAATAATACAAGTAACACAAACATTTGCTCTTGAAATATTCTTTTATGACAAAAGTTTGCGGAAAAGGCAAGCTTAAGTATTTTTGATACCCTTTTCTCAGAAAAACAATGACAGCTTATAAACCAATGTTAATTACGAGATTTTAATAATTATTAAGCAGAGATAAACAGCATTGTTATACGACGATACGCTATGATGAAAGGGAAACCACTCTCAACAACAGTCTACATGCGTCGTTCATGCATTCCTGTGTCTGAAACGGACAGAAGATATTGTTCCCCCTTCCACAGCGATTTCAAATATTCATGCCAGACATCTGACGATATAAGCGAATATGAGTTTAAAGTTTTTCGAGTATAGACATATCGATATTTAAAATACACATAGGTAATGGAAATATGATAACAAATATCATACAAAAACAAAATCAAAACTGAACAATGAAAATTTAAAAAAAATGTTTTTTTTCTTCAAGATTCCCCTTTTCAACTATGCGCATTAAGCAAATTTTAGAAAGAAAATATTCAGCAACATTATAACGTTGCAGCTAATATATTGTGGTAATATATATATAGCATCAGCCTTTATAACAATATATTTTAATCATTTCATTATTATGTTAAAATCCCTTGAATCGTTCAATACTGTTTATATAGTATTGTATATAAGTTAAAATCAGTTCATTAATATCATCCGATAGGATATGATCTCCTCAGGTCGAATCTGAAAAGACAATATGGTCATGAATTTCGTAAATTAAATACCTAGACTTAGAGAAATTAGGATAAGTAAAAACATAATGATCGTTATTTTCACTGGAAAAACAACAGGCACCAATCAGGGATAAGATGACCTACATTTATGATGACTGATGACGAGGGGCTAAATTTGTTTTCAAGTATCAGAAATTATTAGGAGTAGCTTCATTAGGATTAAGTAAGGTACGTTTGAGATTCCTTTTTAGTGAACTTACACCTGGTTAGCAAAATATGCAGATAATTCCATGCCTGCATGGTATTATCCGAGAAACTTGTTATATAGATATTTGTTTTTGACCTTTGGATATTGAAAAATCTATTGTGACACTAGTTATGAATACTTTGCTTATGATTTATTGACGGTTCAATGAGATTAAGCAAATAATCAAGATTGTTTTTATTCACTAAGGACAAAGTGTGTACAATGGCTTACAGGGTAATAACCTGAATATGTAAGAGTGTGCAAACTAACGTATTTATAAGCAATTTTATTTCACTATAAACAGAAACGTAATAAGTACAATACAACATAAGAAATAATATACAATCTGTACTTATCAAATATCAACTTTAAATACAAAGTTTTCCCACATTTTTGAGGAAATGACTTCACTCTAGATAATAATGATTTGTTACAAATTTCAAACATATCTCCCAATTTAAGCTCTCTTCCTAGCTTCCAGTATATAATAAATGAAAATTAATAGATATTGTAAATGAATGGGGAAAAATTAAAAAAAAAGAAAGAAAAAGAAAGCACGATTATTACATGGTATACCAATCCACCTACCATTTTCAACAGATAACTTTAAATTTGACATTCTAAATAATGCGCTCTTTGGAATTACGCTTAATTTGATAACTGTTTTTTAAAGATAGAATAAAATTGTCGACGAGACGATGATTTGCTAGTAGAAAACCATTTTATATGAATTGGTCACATAAACGTCTTTTAAGCAATGTTTTGAAAACAGTTTTGTTTAATGTACAAGTGTTTTGGTATATCCAAATGCTGTTAAAACCGGTATCATTAGTATTTGATTTATATAGCTAAGCCATTTAAAGTCTGCTGCTTGAATTTCTTTCATTTTTAGTATTAAGCGATAGAATGTAGTAGAAAGTTTGTCGCCTCTTGTGATTAATGTATGCCAAAACATTAACATCCTTAATTTTATTTCAATTTCAACAGGAAATTTGCCAAGTTCGCCATAAACCATATAATTTGGTGTACTACTTGATACTTCTAACATTTAAAATTTCTTACATAATTGCAAGTTATTTTTTTTTTTTCAATTATGCATACGTTTTCGTATCCTCAGATTTCACAGAATAAAGTAAAATTGGGAAAACCAGTGAATCGAACAATTTAAGTTACAAGTCTATAGATAATTGGACGTTTCTTGTTTTGTATACAATGCAAATAATGCGTTCTTTGCTTGTTCAGCTTACTTATGTTGTTAGCAAAAGAACCGTTATAGTTAAATACTGAGTATGCGAGATCAGGATAAGATAAGGATAAGAATCCTCGCGATTTAGTTGCTCATCCAACATGGTTAAGTGAAACTGTCGTCTATTTTTACGTTTTTTTTTAAATTACATTTTTTTTTCTTATTGGTATTACCTGTTAATTTCTAGTATTTACAATAATTTTGAAAACAATCAAGAGCACTTTGTAAACCTTCAGGAGATTCGGACATCAAAACGGCATAGTCTGCATATAAAATAACAAACAATCTAACATATACACCAAAAGTATGTTCACATAAACTATCAATTTCTTGAGTCTCTAGATACATTATTTTGTTGAAGATACTCTTCTAAATCATTAAGGTACATTGTATTTAGAAAACAAAATAACAAATTTTCGCCTTGTTTTAAACCGACGTTACACATAAAAATCAGATGTCTCACTTCCGTTTCGAACACGTGATTTAGTATTATTATATAAATTATTGATAACTTCCAAATTTTCACCTGTGAGAGGTGCTTCTTACGATGAATAACTGCATTTTTCTCCATAATCCGAGTAATGTGTTTTATAATTTTGTACAGTAAAAATTAAAATCATTTTGTGTTTAGGATGCCTAGATTATAATTTTTCCATGTCAGTTTCTTGATATAGTTTATAATGTGAAATACCACTATACACTAGTTTATAATTGTCTAAATTCACATCAATATTGTTTTATCATAATAATTATTCTGACGAGTAGACTGTAATCAGACTCCTTAAATCAATCAGTAAGGTTGCCAATTACTCAGTATACAAAAGTGATCCCTTACATCATATTATTTTTTATCTTTTACCTATACATGCTTTTACATTTTAAGAGATTAAACTTTAACAGTAAACCGAAACCGTTGTACATTTCAGACCTTTCTTTTAAATTCTTGAATTTTTTTACCTATCTATTACTGTGTTTTGCTTTATTTGTGACTAAAATCATTGTTAAATATAATAGTTTCTACAAGACATAATGGTTTAGATTTACCTCAATATTCTTTTTATTAGATTTACCTCAATATTCCTTTTTTTAGATTTACCTCAATATTCTTTTTATTAGATTTACCTCAATATTCTTTTTATTAGATTTACCTCAATATTCTTTTTATTAGATTTACCTCAATATTCTTTTCTTTTAACAATTGTCTTTTGCACACACTAGGCAATACATGATGATTAATGTCAACTTATTTGTGTTAGTTATTAACTTTTTTAAGTTTTTGAGTAATGAGAACTAAAAAACGAAAATATTTGAGGTACGATTTGTATCGAAGTATTTTTTTATCCTTGTTTAAAAAAGTAGAATTAAGATGAAAGACGATTTTACTTTTTAACCCACTTCCTATATAATTCATTTTCTTACTAAGCATCAAAAGATTTGCTTATCAGTTATTATCTATGCACATGCATGTATCATTTATCTGACGGGACTATTCCATAAGAATTAAGAAGAATTTGAACTCGAGACTGACAATCTTATAGACTTTAATTAACATGATATATTATCTTAATAAGTTTGTAATAAACATCGACCTACTTGGGATTTTATCTCACTATTTTTCTTGCTTGTATTGTTTCCATTTATTTTTTATTTTCACTTTCTCGGCACGCATCTGGCATTAATTTGGCGAAGTATATGCTGGGTGTGATGTTACATATGCTACTGATAATATTTCATTAATGTTTGTGGTCTTGGAAGTTAACACATTAGATCATATATAAAAACATACTAAAATATTAACTAAAGCAAAATGTATTACACGATAATATATTTCACTTGTAATTTATTGTATAAATGTATACTAAAGGTTAACGTATCATATTGCAGTTTGCGTGTAATATATCATTATCAATAGTTTAATTGGAGTTTGATAATTCATTTAACACGTAAATTATATATTAAGGAATGCTATATCGATATACATATACAATGTATATATATTTACTCATAAGAAAAGTTTAATTAATGTAAAATAATACATTTTACATTAAATTTCTTATATTTATCAAAGCATGCTAAATATATCAAAGCATATTTATTTTGAACTGGAGTATGATAATACATTTTAAATGTAATTCATTAAATGAACATTTGTTAAAATGTATTGTATAGGTATTGTTAGATATTGCAGTCTGAGGGTCTAAGATGTTCTTGTATGTATGTCCATTTTCAGGAAAATGACTCAAATCGGATAAATGAATTAAAAATACCTTATATTCTATTATTGTTAGAGCGACATCGACAACTGTTTTCCGGCAACTCAATGTCATTACTATATCCTGCTGATTTTCAACATGCAATCACGCATCATGTAATTCGCGTATTATTCAAGGTAAACTCCTGCATTTTTCCGGTATTAAATATTATATAGTTTTATTAGTAAGACATGATTATGCTTTCGAGAGGGCATACCCAAGATAAAATGTGGCTGAGCCCGATTAGCCAACTTCAGGCAAATCATATGACCCAGTTTACTGCCTTATTGCACATGATACGTGATACAATTACTTATAACATAATACATCCAATTTAAAGGTGGATTTATTTCATCATTTTTAAGATATTGCTATTCATCTTTAAGTATTTTATTGATATATATTGATATCAGGGTTCAATAAACAGTACATTATTACGATACAATACACCATGCAATCTCAGATAACATGTAAACAATGACGCGATATCATAGGCCGATTGAAACTACACATATCCCTGCTGACAAGCAATGTGACTTTAATGAAGATTTCCTTCATGTACAATACATGTGCAATTGTAATTTCATTATTTTATAGGCAAATATCACTAAAGAATCGTGATATTTATACATTTAGCGTATAATCGTCGTACATAGCTCACAATATGGCGCCTGATCGAAGTTTGTGTTTCTATCACACGATTGAAATACGTTTTTATAAACGTTAAAGAAGATATGTAAGTGAATATGATATATCATCCGAAAGAAAAATAATCATATTGCATGAAAATGTAACAAAAACAAGAGCAGTGAACCATTATTCACGATAAATTAACATTTGTACAGGAAATTTGTTGTCATCAAATAACAATATCGCCAGAAAATGGTTTATTTACATGGTTCTCGCAGAAAGTAATCAATTTGTCTTGGCAAATCTAAAATCCCCAAATAAAATTCTTTCTTTTGGATCTAAAATGAATAAAGTGGATGTTTCGATAATTGAACTATAGGCGATTAAAGTTGGAATAGGAAACACATATTCTGTGCAACTAACAAAATACGGTGAGATGAAAGCCAGCGACTGCGTGGTGTCTTCGACGACGTTCGAGCAAAATGAGTAAATAGGCGGATTTTGAAATTTTTTGTCATTCTCGCTTATACCTCGGTACAGGAAGAATATCCAACTCGTCACCATGAGCGCCGCAGCAGCAGCATCTCCATCGAAGAAAGTAAAGAAGGCAAGCAAGCCAAAGGCTCCAGCAGCTCATCCTAAATATGAAGTTATGATAGCTGCAGCTATCGCAGCACTGAAGGAGAAAGGTGGTTCATCTAAAATCGCCATCAAAAAGTACATTCTGGGTAACTACAAGGTCGCTGATGACAACAAATCCAGTGCCCTCATCAAAGCTGCTCTCAAGAGAAGCGTTGTTAAGGGTGCACTGAAGCAAGTCAAAGGCACCGGAGCTTCTGGCTCATTCAAACTTGGAGAAAAGCCCAAGGCAGCCAAGAAACCAGCAGCCAAGAAAGTAAAGAAACCAAAGGCTGCAGCAGCTAAACCAAAGAAAGCCTCCGGCGAAAAGAAAGCCAAGAGTCCAAAGAAAGCGACCAAGAAGCCCGCAGCTAAGAAAGCTGCCGCCAAGCCAAAGGCCAAGACTCCAAAAAAGGCAGCCAAGAAGCCAGCAGCTAAGAAACCAGCAGCAAAAAAGCCCGCAGCTAAGAAAGCAGCCAAGAAGCCCGCCAAGAAGTAAACACTTTTCAGTGTTTGGTCGTAACTGACCCCCAACCATAAAAGTCCTTTTCAGGACTACCCACTTTTCTCAAAAAGTGTCTAATGACATCTCGAATTACGCTACGCACTTTATTTCAGCCAAGCATGCCCTGGGTGAATTATAATGTAGGTATTTTTTATCTGAATACAATGCACTTGGCTTTGTGATATATAGATACTATTTAAAATTGTCGTAATTGAACTTAATTTGATCAACAGTGGATTCTTTTCCCCCCGACTGGAGTCTGTGAAAACAGGTCAGGCAATTTACAGACTGCATGCTATGATATACCTGGTACGATCAGATATATAATCTCCTTACGTAATAAAAAAAACTGAAGATTGAAATTTATCAGATGGACACCATTATTGTATCTTTAAAAGCAGTCAACAAAGGAATAACAAATGGCAAAGCACATACATGGCAAGAGCTCGTCAAATATAAGGTGATCATGCTACGCAGTTTATGTCAGCCTCACTTGTCCTATCTAAATATTTACTATTTAATAAAACCGACAGCTGACGTGAGTCAGTACCCTATAAGGTAAGCAAGAGGGCTGTGGATTTATACCAAAATGTTATCACAGTAAGAGTAGGGGCTAATATGTTTTCTGTAAACACTAACAAGAAGCAGACGCCTGTGGTCATACTTGGTAACATAATGAATAGAATAGAATGGCCAGTTAATCTCATTACGTAATACAATTCAGCTGTAGGGTATAATGCATACGGTTGACTCAACTATAGTGTGCATTAATCTGGAAACAATAGAGCAAAGAATTCACGTAGGACTACATCAGAAGTGGAGTTTTTAAAAATGACAATTATCTCAAATGGTAAAATTTTGAATGATGATATTAGTTAGGCTGACAACAGTTAGAACGATGGAAAACAGCTGGTCGAAAATTAAAATGACAAAAGTTTTCAAGTTGAAAATCGGAAATAATGTTCTATCAATGTTCCTTTAGTACTTTTATCATAAAATTCTTCGTGATAATATCACAAAAGAGGATATGTTTTAAATATGTATATCTAAATGTAATATTAAACTATTCTTGCATGTAGGAATACACTGCATTTCTGAACTTTTTCAGATGCACATACCATTTATTTTGCATCAGAAGGCTAGCCTTTCTTGATGTACTATATATGTTACTGCAGACATGATGATTCTTACCAGCAAACATTTCACATGAGAACATCATTAGAACCACATGTCCCAATCTTTGATATCAATACAGGTACATTTGTCTACACCATACGCAAATATGCCTCCGAAAGTAAACATGATTTTAACAACAAATCTGACTTATTCCTGGACTTAGTGCAGAAACTATATTCAGCTTGACTATAAGGTAATAAAACTCAATACATAACAGTCTTCCAATAATAACATCTATAAAAATAAATGAAGTAAACCTACACAGCGAAACTTTTCCGTTTAGTATTTTTGAGATCTTCCATAATGTTTGCAAACCGATATGATTCCAATGTATACGATTTTGGTATTTGGGATAATTGTGACAAAAACGTTAAGAATGTTTGTATTTCCTGTTCAGTAAACATATCAATTCTTATATAATAATATCGACATGAACACGGCTTAATGTTTTATGGAAAAATTAATGACCATTCTATACACATAATGACTTCGTCTTTGACAAAAGATTCCATAAAGTGGAAGTCTAACTTTCCCCCTTCCTCCAGAAAATAATGACAGCATAAGAACCATTGCTAGTTATGTGATTTTAATGATATATTTACGCTGCGATTAAAGGGAGACCACTCTAAAAATTACCTTTCCTCTACGGGCATATTACTATTGTCACAATAGAGAATTAACTATTTCATCTGTCAACCTAATTGCCGTTTTGGATGTATTACTATAATGCAGGCTTTGTGTCGGTCGGTAATAAAGCCTGAGTTTGGCCTAGAGCCAAATGGGTGCATTTTTGGATATTTCTAAACTCGACCTCTATCTTCGAGAAGTTATTGTTTGTAAAAAAATTGATTACATTTACCATCTTCAATCTTCATAACTTGCATTTCCAAGGGTTATAAAGACAACAAATATCGGTGGTTCCTAATGTTATTCTTTTAATTATCCGGCTTTGATGGGAATTTACTGTAATTTTACGTTTCACTAGAAGCACTGCGCTGAAATATGATTGAGCTAATTACACGTTCCATATCTACTACTTCTACGAAGAGTAAGGGACTCCCATTCATCATTGTGGTAGCCTTGTTTTGACAAAATTTTATTACCCCCCCCCCCCCCCCCCCCCCTGATAACAATGATAAAA
Organism: Pecten maximus; assembly: GCF_902652985.1. NCBI lineage: Eukaryota > Metazoa > Mollusca > Bivalvia > Pectinida > Pectinidae > Pecten > Pecten maximus. Next base: position 19,207,137 of record NC_047027.1, read on the forward strand.
ATTAGACATGATATATGTTGCACAATCACTCATTTGAATACCTATTAATCAATGTTGACCTATTAACTCAATCAACAGAAGTTTAACACGTGTGCATGTGTGATATGATACGTTACACTTTGTATTACAGTAACATCACCAGTCTACAATATATTATGTTATACATAATTTTGTGTCTAATCATTAATTTCAAATTATATTATGTATATGATTTCTTTGAGAAATAAAAGCCCATAATTGCACTTGTATTTTACTGTTTTTGACACTTATAACATTCGTCCGTCATTGACAAATCTGTTTAAATACTAATACGCAGTATATTGAGCAACAGGCTGAGGAAAGAGGAAACACAGATATTGGGAAATATCCGAATGGTTATAAATTGTATGGTGTTATACTGAGAAAATGTAAGCTGAAAAATAGTTTTTGTCCATGAAAGTTTGAAAAAATTGTGAATTGTCGTAAACTTACGAGTATTCAGAAATACAACGACAGATTGTGTACATTTTGTGTTATTGAAGCCGGAGAAAATTCATTGGCTCTAGAAATGTATTATTTCATGTACAACTACACCTACTTAGAGACACAGTCATTCCAGATTATCAATTCTGTATCAATAAAAAGATTTACGATTTTCATTGTAACTGTTTGTAAATTTCTAGAAGGAAATGAACTCATTATTAAATGATTGATCAATGTTTGTATTTCAACAGCCTAATTTATTCAATATAATATTTCTGTATTATTTCATACTACATTTCTCTAGCATTTACGTATTATTATAATAAAGTAGTTTATCTCAGGCATGTGCGATTCTTACATTATACTATGGCATCTTGTTACAGGCAATACGTGTGTTTGAGTTCTGATTATAATATGAAAATCTAAATATATGTATATGACGAGTCAAAAAGTTGTCTTCCTTCGTCATTTGTGTTGCTAAGTTATATATCTATTTATTAGCACAATGTATCATATACACTATGTGTTGGTGATCCGAAGCCCGGTCAGGGCACGAGTCAAAAAGTTGTCTTTCTTCGTCATTTTTGTTGCTAAGTATATATGTATAAATATATTTTTAAAACAAAAAACTTAACAACGTTCTCTTAGCGCTTTCTCTCCATCTTGGGAGTTCTTCAGAGAGGTTTGTTTATTTTGAACTCATTATGATGTCATATATTATGACGTCATTAACATAGCAACAATCAACAATGACGACACAACAAAACTGTTCCAGTCAGAAAATATATAATTGATAAAGATAACTATATTCATTAATTAATTATTTTAAGAACATTAAACCGAAATAGTACTGTTCAAGCTAGGCTTAAGAAGTCTGATGAATTCAGATTCTTTTGCCTCACGCCTAATTGGATCTGCATCATTCATTTGATAATTAGAGAAAATTTCAAACTCTCCATTAGAACATTCGTGAACATGTTTACTAACAGGTAAAAATCTTTAATGATCGTTCCGAATTTGTTGTCTATGTACCGTCATTCTTGTACTCAGTTCCATACCAGTTTGACCAATATAAAATTAGAGCATTTGCTACAAATTAAAACATAAATTACGTGGCTTGATCTACAATTCATATTCTTTTTAACTTTAAAATTGAAACCGTCTTTTAATTTAATTTCACTTCCTTGTATGATATAGCTGGAAGTACCACAACAGGATGTATTATATTTAGATACACAGACATTAGAAAAGTTCTAACTGCCAAATCTATATCTAGTTAAGATTCGCTTAAGATTTTTTAGGTTGTCTTTTACTATTGATAAGAAAACACCTATCTAGAACAATTTTCATATGCTCACTTCCTCTTTTCATGTCCTCACATTGATTACGAATAACAGGAACATGTTAAAATTAAGAGGATTAAAAGTCGAAATGAAAGGAGTTATACAGGTCTTTGTTTTTGCTTCACGAGTACGGGATGTAAAAGGTCGCTTTTCTATGGCCATACGTATCCCATTCCCAATTAACTGGTCTGAGTATTCTTGAGATTTCAAGTAAAGGGTAGGTTCTTAAAGCCTTTTCCGTACATTATTAGCTGTATCGCTAACTATAGTGACGATAAGGGATGCTAAATTAAAAGGAATATTTACCTTAATATGTTTTGATTGGCTAGACCAAAAATTTAAGTAATTGTGCGAATCCGTAGGCTTATCATACAGATCAGTAGAAATAATGTTATCTTTCAATATGATTAAAACATCCAGAAAAGGCAATAAAGTTTCATTTGATTCAATAGTATAGCAAATAGAAGGATGCAAAGAATTTAGATCATTAAAAAAATCATGAACATTTAGTTCATCTGGCCATATGATGAAACAATCATCAAGAAAACGTAAAAATCCCCCCCCCCCCCCCTAATATATATATAAGAAAAAGAAATCTGTCCTTGCGAAGGTGAATGTATAAAAAATAACAAAAAAACAAGACTTTGCCGCAAGGCCTTTCTGCCCTCTCAAGCTTGTTCAGTCCGTTTGAAAAAGCCTGAGAGGTCAGAAAGGCCTTGTGGCAAAGTCTTGTGTTTTTTTTTGTTATTATATATATAAATGTATATACTAAAAAATGTTGAAGGTGACAGAATGCAATTAATGTATAACGCCTTGGATTGTCAATTGCTATTTTTGATACATATAAAAAAAGACAAGGACGAAGACTTCGTCCTTTGTCAATGTTTTCTATACATATTTTGTATTTTAACTCCGGCAATGTGAAAATAACATATTCATCGGATTTGATTATTTGAACTCAACATTTTAAGTGTATCATATCTGATCAGATACTGAAATAAGTTAAGTATGTACATATAATTATTGAATATTACTGTCGTTTTGTATTATGGTTAAAATCTATTCAGTTAAGTGAAAGTGTTTTACCTGTACGCAAATAATTTCTTTTCGCGTTATATTTTATTACACTAATTTAAAAAAAAAGTATTCATGCAATGACAAGGTTTTTTTTAACGAAAAAAACATAACGCAAATTCTACTTTCCCCCATTATAAACCTTAATTTATACCATAAAGAGATATTTTTTTTACCAAATAAAATATACATGTAGTATTTTTTAATGATCGCTAGTTTCATGTTTATTTTCTAAGCGACATCGCCAACTTCTAGTTTTCGTCTTACCGACTGAAGTCAGTGTTTTATCTGCGTTTTCTAAAAGTCTAAAAATAGAAAATTCAATGTGTGATACAACAAATGACGCACCCGATCAAAACAAACTCGATAAGATATCTTATATGATAAATAAGATAAGATATATATTGGAAAATTTTGGAAAATTTCTGAATTAACGTCGTGATTAAATGACATTTGGCTTGCCATAATTCTTACCCAAATAACATTGACGTGTGTAAATTTATATTCCAATAGTTAAATGTGACACGTTTAGAACAGACATATATATTTGTAGTTTCCTTTGAAATGCATTATTGAAATTAGTAAATGTATTTAAAATAATTAAATTTCTTGAATTATGGGTATATTGCCCCTTTGGATAATCAAGATGTTGACCTTTTATTATTTGTATTTTATCTATTTCGGGTTTTGTTAGTGGTCGCCTCCTATCACTTTAGACCCTTACTTCATTAAACAGCATTATCGACGAGTCATTGAAGGAAGAACAGCTGTAAGATACAGTTAAATTTATTCTTGCTCCATTGTATCTAACTCTTAATTTCTTTTGGGAGTTACTAAAACATCTCATCACCTTTGTACAATCATTGAGATAGTACAGGAGAGTGAATTGGATGACATCATATAGGCCGTTGTAAACACCAACATTTCACAGCTATGATTAATATATACATGTATATATAACTTCTTTGTAAGATAAGTATTTCACACTTTAACACTATATATACTGTTGTAATTTCATTATTATATATAATTAAAAAGTGTGTTAATTGATTAATCGTAGTCTATGTGTCATAAATTATACGGTCGTAACTAGCAATATGGCGCTTGTTCGATGTTTGTGCTTCTATACCCCGATTGAATTACAGATTTGTCAATATTAAAGAAGATATCTATATCTCTATGATATATTATTCAAAAGAAAGATATTTATTTTGCATAAAAATGAAATAGAAATAATACTTATAGTATGTTTAATTTGATAGATTCACATCTGAATTGGAAATTTGTTGCGAACAAATGGCAATATCGTCAGAAAATGGTTTATAAACATGATTCTCCTGGAAATCAAACAATTTTGCTTGAAATGTCTAAAATCTCCAAACAAAATTCTTTCCATTCGTCCTGAGACGTATATCATGGAAATTTAATTCAATGAACTATATACAATGAAAGTTGGAATAGGAAGCACATATTCTGTGCAACTAACAAAATACGGTGAGATGAAAGCCAGCGACTGCGTGGTGTCTTCGACGACGTTCGAGCAAAAGGAGTAAATAGGCGGATTTTGAAATTTTTTGTCATTCTCGCTTATACCTCGGTACAGGAAGAATATCCAACTCGTCACCATGAGCGCCGCAGCAGCATCTCCATCGAAGAAAGTAAAGAAGGCAAGCAAGCCAAAGGCTCCAGCAGCTCATCCTAAATATGAAGTTATGATAGCTGCAGCTATCGCAGCACTGAAGGAGAAAGGTGGTTCATCTAAAATCGCCATCAAAAAGTACATTCTGGGTAACTACAAGGTCGCTGATGACAACAAATCCAGTGCCCTCATCAAAGCTGCTCTCAAGAGAAGCGTTGTTAAGGGTGCACTGAAGCAAGTCAAAGGCACCGGAGCTTCTGGCTCATTCAAACTTGGAGAAAAGCCCAAGGCAGCCAAGAAACCAGCAGCCAAGAAAGTAAAGAAACCAAAGGCTGCAGCAGCTAAACCAAAGAAAGCCTCTGGCGAAAAGAAAGCCAAGAGTCCAAAGAAAGCGGCCAAGAAGCCCGCAGCTAAGAAAGCTGCCGCCAAGCCAAAGGCCAAGACTCCAAAAAAGGCAGCCAAGAAGCCAGCAGCTAAGAAACCAGCAGCAAAAAAGCCCGCAGCTAAGAAAGCAGTCAAGAAGCCCGCCAAGAAGTAAACACTTTTCAGTGTTTGGTCGTAACTGACCCCCAACCCTAAAAGTCCTTTTCAGGACTACCCACTTTTCTCAAAAAGTGTCTAATGGCATCTCGAATTACGCTACGCACATTATTTCAGCCAAGCATGCCCTGGTTGAATTATAATGTAGGTATTTTTTTATCTGAATACAATGCAATTGGCTTTGCTATATATAGATACTATTTACAATTGTCACAATTGAACTGAATTTGATCAACAGTGGATTCTTCCCCCCCCCCCCCCCCCGACTGGAGTCGAACAGGTCAGGCAATTTACAGACTGCATGCTATGATATACCTGGTACGATCAGATATATAATCTCCTTACGTAATAAAAAAAACTGAAGATTGAAATATATCAGATGGACACCATTATTGTATCTTTAAAAGCAGTCAACAAAGGAATAACAAATGGCAAAGCACATACATGGCAAGAGCTCGTCAAATATAAGGTGATCATGCTACGCAGTTTATGTCCGCCTTACATGTCCTATCTGAATATTTAATAAAATCGACAGCTGACGTGAGTCAGTACCCTATAAGGTAAGCAAGAGGGCTGTGGATTTATACCAAAATGTTGACACAGTAAGAGTAGGGGCTAATATGTTTTCTGTAAACACTAACAAGAAGCAGACGCCTGTGGTCATACTTGGTAACATAATTGATATAATCTTGGCCAGTTAATCTCATTACGTAATACAATTCAGCTGTAGGGTATAATGCATACGGTTGACTCAACTATACTGTGCGTTAATCTGGAAACAATAGAGCAAAGAATTCACGTAGGACTACATCAGAAGTGGAGTTTTTAAAAATGACAATTATCTCAAATGGTAAAATTTTGAATGATGATATTAGTTAGGCTGACAACAGTTCGAACGATGGAAAACAGCTGGTCGAAAATTAAAATGGCAAAAGTTTTCAAATTGAAAATCGGAAATAATGTTCTATCAATGTTCCTTTAGTACTTTTATCATAATATTCTTCGTGATAATATCACAGAAGAGGATATGTTTTAAATATGTAAATGTAATATTAAACTATTCTTGCATGTAGGAATATACTGTATTTCTGAATTTTTTGAGATGCCTTTCTTGATGTACTATATATGTTACTGCAGACATGATGATTCTTACCAGCAAACATTTCACATGAGAACATCATTAGAACCACATGTCCCAATCATTGATATCAATACAGGTACATTTGTCTACACCATACGCAAATATGCCTCCGAAAGTAAACATGATTTTAACAACAAATCTGACTGATTCCTGGAGCAGAAACAATATTCACCTTGACTATAAGATAACAAAACTCAATACATAACAGTCTTCCAATAATAACATCTATAAAAATAAATTAAGTAAACCTACACAGCGAAACTTTTCCGTTCAGTATTTTTGAGATCTTCCATAATGTTTGCAAACCGATATGATTCCAATGTATACGATTTTGGTATTTGGGATAATTGTGACAAAAACGTTAAGAATGTTTGTATTTCCTGTTCAGTAAACATATAAATTCTTATATAATAATATCGACATGAACACGGCTTAATGTTTTATGGAAAAATTAATGACCATTCTATACACATAATGACTTCGTCTTTGACAAAAGATTCCATAAAGTGGAAGTCTAACTTTCCCCCTTCCTCCAGAAAATAATGACAGCATAAGAACCATTGCTAGTTATGTGATTTTAATGATATATTTACGCTGCGATTAAAGGGAGACCACTATAAAAATTACCTTTCCTCTACGGGCATATTACTATTGTCACAATAGAGAAATAAGTATTTAATCTGTCAATCTAATTGCCGTTTTGGATGTATTACTATAATGCAGGCTTTGTGTCGGTCGGTAATTAAGCCTGAGTTTGGCCTAGAGCCAAATGGGTGCATTTTTGGATATTTCTAAACTCGACCTCTATCTTCGAGAAGTTATTGTTTGTAAAAAAATTGATTACATTTACCATCTTCAATCTTCATATCTTGCATTTCCAAGGGTTATAAAGACAACAAATATCGGTGGTTCCTAATGTTATTCTTTTAATTATCCGGCTTTGATGGGAATTTACTGTAATTTTACGTTTCACTAGAAGCACTGCGCTGAAATATGATTGAGCTAATTACACGTTCCATATCTACTACTTCTACGGAGTGTAAGGTTGGGACTCCCCTTCATCATTGTGGTAGCCTTGTCTTGACAAAATTTTATTACCCCCCCCCCCCCCCCCCCCACCCCATCCTGATTACAATGATACAAATTAGACATGATATATGTTGCGCAATCACTCATTTGAATTCCTATTAATCAATGTTGACCTATTAACTCAATCAACAGAAGTTTAACATGTGTGATATGATACGTTGCACTTTGTATTACAGTAACATCACCAGTCTACAATATAATATTATGTTATACATTATTTTTTGTCTAATCATTAATTTCAAATTATATTATGTATATGATTTCTTTGAGAAATAAAAGCTCATAATTTCACTTGTATTTTACTGCTTTTGATACTTATAACATTCGTCCGTCATTGACAAATCTGTTTAAATACTAATACGCAGTATATTGAGCAACAGGCTGAGGAAAGAGGAAACACAGATATTGGGAAATATTCTAATGGTTAAATTGTATGGTGTGATACTGAGAAAAGGTAAGCTGAAAAATAGTTTTTGTCCATGAAAGTTTGAAAAAATTGTGAATTGTCGTAAACTTACGAGTATTCAGAAATACAACGACAGATTGTGTACATTTTGTGTTATTGAAGCCGGAGAAAATTCCATTGGCTCTAGAAATGTATTATTTCATGTACAACTACACCTACTTAAATTAGAGACACATTCATTCCAGATTATCAATTCAGTATCAATAAAAAGATTTACGATGTTCATTGTAACTGTTTGTAAATTTCTAGAAAAAAATGAACTCATTATTAAATGATTGATCAATATTTGTATTTCAACAACCTAAATTATTCAATATAATATTTCTGTATTATTTCATACTACATTTCTCTAGCATTTACGTATTATTATAATAAAGTAGTTTATCTCAGGCATGTGCGATTCTTACATTATACTATGGCATCTTGTTACAGGCAATACGTGTGTTTGAGTTCTGATTAAAATATGAAAATCTAAATATATGTATATGACGAGTCAAAAAGTTGTATTCCTTCGTCATTTGTGTTGCTAAGTTATATATCTGTTTATTAGCACAATGTATCATATACACTATGTGTTGGTGATCCGAAGATATATATTTGAATTTCCTGTCGTAGTTGTACCGAGAGAAATATATATAATATCCAGGTATTCATATCATCTTATAGACGACTTCCACAATGATCATGTCAGGGTATCGGGCCGACCATCACTGCGCCATTGAAACGTTCTTTTTAAGAACGCCGATGTGGCGCAGCGGTATAAGCTGAGGGCATTTCTGGCTAGGCTATTTGGTGCCGTAGATCGTGAGTTCGAGGTCAGGGCACGAGTCAAAAAGTTGTCTTCCTTCGTCATTTGTGTTGCTAAGTATATATTTAATATATTTTTAAAACAGAAAAACTTAACGTTCTCTTAGCGCTTTCTCTCCATCTTGGGAGTTCTTCAGAGAGGTTTGTTTATTTTGAACTCATTATGATGTCATACATTATGACGTCATTAACATAGCAACAATCAACAATGACGGCACAACAAAACTGTTCCAGTCAGAAAATATATAATTGATAAAGATAACTATATTCATTAATTAATTATTTTAAGAACATTAAACCGAAATAGTACTGTTCAAGCTAGGCTTAAGAATTCAGATTCTTTTGCCTCACGCTTGATTGGATCTGCATCATTCATTTGATAATTGGAGAAAATTTTAACTCTCCATTAGAACATTCGTGAACATGTTTACTAACAGGTAAAAATCTGAAATGGTCGGTCCGAATTTGTTGTCTATGTACCGTCATTCTTGTACTCAGTTTCATACCAGTTTGACCAATATAACAATAGAGCATTTGCTACAAATTAAAACATAAATTACGTTGCTAGATCTACAATTCATATTCTTTTTAACTTTAAAATTGAAACCGTTTTTTAATTTAATTTCACTTCCTTGTATGATATAGCTGGAAGTACCACAACGGGATGTATTAAATTTAGATACACAGACATTAGATAAGTTCTAACTTCCAAATCTAGATCTAGTTAAGATTCGCTTAAGATTTTTTCTATTGATAAGAAAACAACTACACTGTATCTAGAACAATTTTCATATGCTCACTTCCTCTTTTCATGTCCTCAAATTTAATACGAATAATAGGAAACATGTTAAAATTAAGAGGATTAAAAGTCGAAATGAAAGGAGTTATACAGGTCTTTGTTCCTGCTTCACGAGTACGGGATGTAAAAGGTCGCTTTTCTATGGCCATTCGTATCCCATTCCCAATTAACTGGTCTGTGTATTCTTGAGATTTCAAGTAAAGGGTAAATTCTTAAAGCCTTTTCCTTACATAAGCTGTATCGCTGACTATAGTGACGATACGGGATGCTAAATTAAAAGGAATATTTACCTTAATATGTTTTGAATGGCTAGAACAAACATTTAAGTAATTGGCGAATCCGTAGGCTTAGCATACAGATCAGTAGAAATAATGTCATCTTTCAATATGATTAAAACATCCAGAAAAGGCAATAAAGTTTCATTTGATTCAATAGTATAGCAAATAGAAGGATGCAAAGAATTTAGATCATTAAAAAAATCATGAACATTTAGTTCATCTTGCCATATTATGAAACAATCATCAAGAAAACGTAAAAATTCCCCCTAATATATATATAAGAAAAAGAAATATGTCCTTGCGAAGTTGAATGTATAAAAAATAACAAAAAAACAAGAATTTGCCGCAAGGCCTTTCTGCCCTCTCAAGCTTGTTCAGTCCGTCTGAAGAAGCCTGTGAGGTCAGAAAGGCCTTGTGGCAAAGTCTTGTTTTTTTGCTATTATATATATAAATGTATATACTAAAAAATGTGAAGGCGACAGAATACAATTAATGTATAACGCCTTGGATTGTCAATTGCTATTTTGATACGTATAAAAAAAGACAAGGACGAAGACTTCGTCCTTTGTCAATGTTTTCTATACATATTTTGCATTTAAATTAAATATTCATCGGATTTGATTATTTAAGCTCATACACTGGTAATTAAGTATTTTTCAGAATTTATAGAACAGACATGATCATATCTGATCAGATACTGAAATAAGTTAAGTATGTACATATAATTATTGAATATTACTGTCGTTTTGTATTATGGTTAAAATCTATTCAGTTAAGTGAAAGTGTTTTACCTGTACGCAAATAATTTCTTTTCGCGTTATATTTTATTACACTAATTGTAAAAAAAAGTATTCATGCAATGACAAGGTTTTTTTTTAACGAAAAAAACATAACGCAAATTCTACTTTCCCCCATTATAAACCTTAATTTATACGATAAGGCGATATTTTCTTTACCAAATAAAATATACATGTAGTATTTTTTAATGATCGTTAGTTTCATGTTTATTTTCTAAGCGACATCGCCAACTTCTAGTTTTCGTCTTACCGACTGAAGTCAGTGTTTTATCTGCGTTTTCTAAAAGTCTAAAAATAGAAAATTCACTGTGTGATACAACAAATGACGCACCCGATCAAAACAAACTCGATAAGATATCTTATATGATCAATCAGATAAGATATCTTATATATTTTGGAAAATTCCTGAATTAACGTCGTGAATAAATGACATTTGGCTTGCCATAATTCTTACCCAAATAACATTGACGTGTTTATATTCCAATAGTTAAATGTGACACGTTTAGAACAGACATATATATTTGTAGTTTCCTTTGAAATGCATTATTGAAATTAGTAAATGTATTTAAAGTAATTCAATTTCTTGAATTATGGGTATATTGCCCCTTTGGATAATCAAGATGTTGACCTTTTATTATTTGTATTTTATCTATTTCGGGTTTTGTTAGTGGTCGCCTCCTATCACTTTAGACCCTTAATTCATTAAACAGCATTATCGACGAGTCATTGAAGGAAGAACAGCTGTAAGATACAGTTAAATTTATTCTTGCTCCATTGTATCTAACTCTTAATTTCTTTTGGGAGTTACTAAAACATCTCATCACCTTTGTACAATCATTGAGATAGTACAGGAGAGTGAATTGGATGACATCATATAGGCCGTTGTAAACACCAACATTTCACAGCTATGATTAAAATATATATCTAACTTCTTTGTCAGATAAGTATTTCACACATTAACACTATATATACTATTGTAATTTCATTATTATATATAATTAAAAAGTGTGTTAATTGATTAATCGTAGTCTATGTGTCTAAATTATACCGGTCGTAACTAGCAATATGGCGCTTGTTCGATGTTTGTGCTTCTATACCCCGATTGAATTACAGATTTGTCAATATTAAAGAAGATATCTATATCTCTATGATATATTATTCTAAAGAAAGATATTTATTTTGCATAAAAATGAAATAGAAATAATACTTATAGTATGTTTAATTTGATAAATTCATATCTGAATTGGAAATTTGTTGCGAACACATGGCAATATCGTCAGAAAATGGTTTATAAACATGATTCTCCTGGAAATCAAACAATTTTGCTTGAAATGTCTAAAATCTCCAAACAAAATTCTTTCCATTCGTCCTGAGACGTATATCATGGAAATTTAATTCAATGAACTATATACAATGAAAGTTGGAATAGGAAACACATATTCTGTGCAACTAACAAAATACGGTGAGATGAAAGCCAGCGACTGCGTGGTGTCTTCGACGACGTTCGAGCAAAATGGAGTAAATAGTCGGATTTTGAAAATTTTTGTCATTCTTGCTTATACCTCGGTACAGGAAGAATATCCAACTCGTCACCATGAGCGCCGCAGCAGCATCTCCAGCTAAGAAAGTAAAGAAGGCAAGCAAGCCAAAGGCTCCAGCAGCTCATCCTAAATATGAAGTTATGATAGCTGCAGCTATCGCAGCACTGAAGGAGAAAGGTGGTTCATCTAAAATCGCCATCAAAAAGTACATTCTGGGTAACTACAAGGTCGCTGATGACAACAAATCCAGTGCCCTCATCAAAGCTGCTCTCAAGAGAAGCGTTGTTAAGGGTGCACTGAAGCAAGTCAAAGGCACCGGAGCTTCTGGCTCATTCAAACTTGGAGAAAAGCCCAAGGCAGCCAAGAAACCAGCAGCCAAGAAAGTAAAGAAACCAAAGGCTGCAGCAGCTAAACCAAAGAAAGCCTCCGGCGAAAAGAAAGCAAAGAGTCCAAAGAAAGCCAAGAAGCCCGCAGCTAAGAAAGCTGCCGCCAAGCCAAAGGCCAAGACTCCAAAAAAGGCAGCCAAGAAGCCAGCAGCTAAGAAACCAGCAGCAAAAAAGCCCGCAGCTAAGAAAGCAGCCAAGAAGCCCGCCAAGAAGTAAACACTTTTCAGTGTTTGGTCGTAACTGACCCCCAACCCTAACAGTCCTTTTTCAGGACTACCCACTTTTCTCAAAAAGTGTCAAATGACATCTCGAATTACGCTACACACTTAAGTTCGGTCAAGCATGCCCTTAATATGAATTATAATTCAAGTATTTTTATCTGTTTCCGACATGTGTCAGTAACTGAATACAATGCACGTGGTATCGTTATATATATTATATAAACATTGTATTATATATAGATATTCAATTTCCACAAATGAGCTGAATTTGGTTGTCAATAGACTCCTTTCCAACTGGAGTCGCAATTAATTGAACTGAGTTTGTTCAGCAATGAACTCTTTTTTTCCCTACGAGTTTCGGTGGAAGAACAGTTAGGGCAATTCACTTCTCCTTTGCCAGAGGATGTATGCTATGACATACCCGATAAGATCAGATAATCGCATTATGCAATAAAAACAGCTGAAGGGTAAGATATATGATATACGCAGCACTATTGAATACTTAAAAGTTTGAAAACCAGTCAACAAAGAAATTACAAATGACAAAACACATACATGGCAAGGAATGGACGAATGTAAGGTGATAACGCTATGTAGCATATATCGACCAAACGGGCGCTATCTGAACATTTGTTTATCCATTTCCATAAAAATTATATTAGGTATGTTAGCGTTTTGTTCGTTGGAAATGATTCATTTTAAAGACACGCGAGTTGAATTACTAACATTTTAGTACAATTGTTTATTTATCTAGGTTTGGACCATCATATTTTGTTTCGGTATGACCCTCGGTCAAATTATTTGCAATTGTACCAATGCACTTTGTTTGTTTCATAGCTGGCTCTGGTACCCGAACAGGTAAGGCAAATCTAATAAACCCCTCCTACATGTATGTCCGAGACTGCAGTTTTTGGCATTCCGGGTAAACCCCAATTTCCTCTGAAAACGCATACCTGAATTAAATGTACGGTGGCCGGTGCTGATAGCTCGTTGTTCGTTGTTGGAAAATGTAGGCTGAAAGAATAAATTCCAAAGATATGATTTGTAGTAAAAATCTAAATATACTATTATTTTTACCGAGTTATATCAGGCAATTACAAAGCATGGTATATCGTTATATATTTTACAATTGTCGCAATCAAATGAACGCTGACTCGAGTCAGTACCCAAACAATTAACTTCTCCTTTGTCTGAGATGGAGGGCTGCGTTATACCTGGTAACATAATTGAGACCAGTTACTCTCGTTACGTATTAATTAGACTTCAGCTGAGGGTATACTGCATACGGTTGACACAACTATTGTGAGTATTAATCTGACAAGAGAACAAAGGAATCACATAGGACAATATCAAAAGTGACAGATTTATAAATGAAACTTAAATGGTAAAATTTGATAAAGCAATGTCATTGAGGCTCACAACAGTTCGGACGAATGAAATCATAATAGGACGAAAGTTTGCAAACGTTTTCAAGTTGAATATTGGAAATAATGTTCAATCAATGTTCATATAGCACTTTTATCTTAAAATTCTTCATAATAATATAATAATAAAAAGAAGGTATGTTTTGAATATGTAAAATGTATATCTAAAAGTAATATTAAACTATTTTTTTGCATGTAGGAAATATTTATTGCAATGAGTGAAAAACCGACACGGTATTTCCGAATTTTTTCAGATGCACGTTTTATTCCTTTTGCGCCGAATGGCTATCCTTTCTTGATGTATGTACTAACATAATATCTATGTTACTGCAGACATGATGATTCCTTCCAGCAAACATTTCACCTAGGAACATCATTAGAACCATATGTCCAAATCTTTGATATCAATACAGGTACATTTGTCCACATCATACACAAATATGCCTCCGAAAGTAAACATGATTTTTAACAGCAAATCTGACTTATTCCTGGACTGTGCAGAAATGTATTCATCTTGATAATAAGATAACAAAACTCAATACATAACAGTCTTCCAATGATAGCATCTATAAAAATTAATGAAGTAAACCTACACCGCGAAACTTTTCTGTTCAGTGTTTTTGATATCTTACATAAAGCTTTCAAACCGATTTGATTCCAATGTATACGATTTTGGCATTTGGGATAATTGTGATAACAAACGTCAAGAATGCTTGAATTTTCTGTTTAGTTAACATATTATTTCTTTTATAACAATATCGACATGCACACAACTATTCGTTTTATGGGAAAAATACATTTCAGAAAATAAAAAGCTTAGCTTTTCCCCTTCCTCCAGAAAGCAATGACAGCATAAGAACCAATGATAATTATGCGAGATTTGATTGATATTTACGCTGTGATTAAAGGGAGACCACTCCAAAAAAAAAATGTCTATCTGCGTTGTATACCAAATTATCCTTTCTTTACGGGCATATTACTATTGTCACAATAGATAATTAACTATTTCACCTGTCAATCTAATTGCCGTTTTTAATGTATTACTATAAGGCATGCTCTGTGTCGGTCGGTAATAAGGAGTTTTGTCGAGAGCCAAACGGGTGCATTTTTTTTTATATTTATTGTCCTAAAGACGTTATTTGTTTGTAAAAAATCATTATTTGATCACATTTACCATCTTCAAAACTTGCACTTCCAAATGATTATAACAAAAACAAATATTGGTGGTTCCGAATTTTAAATTATCCGGCTTTGAAGGGAATTTACTGCAGTTTTACATGTTTAAGTGTAATTTTATTTAATTTTGTTTTGTTTTTTTGCACTGGAAGCATTGCGCTAATTACACATTCCATATCTACTAATTCTGTAGAAATTAATGTCATTTTTCATACAATTTTTTGATATTGATGTAATATTCCGTTTTTTCCCCGAGTAGCAATGATTCAATTTAAACATAATATATATGTTGCATACTCACTCATTTGAATTCTACTTAATCATTGTTGACCTATTAACTTAATCAACATGCAGATGTTCAACATATGTGAAAAGTGCGATATGATATGTATTACAGTAACAGCAAAAGTCTATTATGTATGATATGCATTATTTTCATATAATTCTTATTTTCAGACTATATTCTGTATGTAATAAGTTTGTGAAATGAAATTCCGTTATTACACTTGTACGAATCTGGTTTTTTTTTATTAATAACATTGATCCGTCATTGCACAAATCTGCTAAAATTTGCTAATGTGCAAAAGCTTTTGTAACAGTATATTATGAGTTTCATACATATATTGATACCTAATGTATGCATATTATTAATGTTCATCTCGGTACAAGTTACTCTGCATAAAAAAAAATCCATCGGCTTTAGAAATGTGATAAATTCATGTACAAATGCAACAACTTAGAGACGAATCCATACCAGATTATCAATACTGTATCATTAAAAAGATGGTAAGGATTTCTGATTTTCTGTAAATGTTTGTAAATTTCTAAAAATAACCTGAACTCATTATTAAATGATTGGTCAATGTATGTATTTCAACAGCCTAATTTATTTATCACGTACTATATTCCTCTAGTATTTAAGTATTATTATAATCAAGAGCCTATCTGTCAGCCATATGCAATGCTTACTTTGTACCATGGTCTCTTATTACAAGCAATAAATGTGTTTTAGTTATGAATAAAATATGAAAATATAAACATCATATATATAAATACATAAAGAAAAAGACTTAAAAGGATGAAGACTTCTTCGTTTATCAATATTTTCTATACATTTTTGAATTTTGAATCGGGCAATGTGAAAATAACATGATAAGTTATAAAGTTTATATATATATATCATATATAATACAGTTCTCGCTAAGATATTCGTGTCTTTTAACCCTTCAGAATTTTCTGCAACATATTCAGCGGATTTGATTATTTAAACTCAGCATTCAAAGAGTATACCAACTAGTAATTAAGTAGAATTTATGGGAACAGACATGATAATAATATTTGAAAAGAAACGTACAGAAACTATTTTAGTGTGTATCTATAATTATTAAATATTAAAGTCGTTTTATATTATGGTTTAAATGTATTTCACTTAAGTGAAATTATTATACCTTTACGCAAATTATTTCCTTTCACGTTTTATTTTCCTTCACTAAAATGTAAAAATAATTGAAATAAATTTTATTCATGGTTTGACCATTTTTTTTTTTTTTTTTTTAGAAAATGAGACATAACGCAAATTCTCCTTTTCCCCATTATGCTATTTTATTTGTATTGATCTTTTCCTTACAAAATTAACTATAGTATTTTTCAATGATTGTTAGTTAGTTACAGGGTTATCTTCTAAACGACATTGCCAACTTCTAGGTGTTTTGTCTGCGTTTTCAATGATTTTGCCTTAAAGACTAAAAATAGTTTAAAGAAAAATTAACTGTAGCTATAATACAGCATATGACACACTCGATCAAAACAAAGGTATATTAAACTATTATTATAAAATTTAATATTTAATTACAATTATCTTCCATTCTTTTATAACACAACACCTGGCAATCGTTGAAACTATGTTGCAATCTGCAGAAGCCATCGTCAGCTCAGCCATTCCCACCCAAATAATATTGACCTGTTTAAAATTATTCAAATATTTAATTGTGACACGGTTTAGAATATACATATGTACTTGCAGTTTCCTTTGAAATGCATTATTGAAATTAGTCAAATGTATTGAAAATATCAAAATTTATTGAATTATGGATATTCTGCCCCTAAGGAAAATCAAGATGTTGGCCTTTTATCTTTTTTTTTTTTTTTTTTTTTTATCTATTTCGAGTTTTGTTTTTGGTCGCCTCCTATCACGTAAGGCCCTTCATTAGCATCATCGTCGAGTCCCTGAAGAACGAAACAACTATGCAGATAATTTAATTATTTTTGCTCTGCTATATTTAACTCTTAATTTCTTTTGAGAGGCATTGATCGAATGTAATGTACGGAAGTAAGTGAAAATATATAAAAAAAAATGCACAGGCTACTAGTAAAAATCAATAGTAAAAATATTACATTGATGGTACTTATTGATAATGATTCACAAGTTCAATAAAGAATATACCGACGATAATATATAAATATATATATCCCCTTGGTTTTATATCAACAGGAGAATATATAACATATGGCAGCATTATATATATAGGTATATAGGCCGTTGTAAACACCAACATATCACAGTTATTATTACAATACATTTATTTTCACTTCTTTGCTAGATAAGTATTTCACACATTAACAATATATATACTATTCTAATTTCATAATTATATATCATTAAAAAGTGTGTTAATTGATAAATCGTAGTCTATGGGTCATATATCGGTCGTAACTAACAATATGGCGCTTGTTCGATGTTTGTGCTTCTATACCCCGATTGAATTACAGTTTTGTCAATATTATAGAAGATATCAATATCTCTAGGATATATAATTCAAAAGAAAGATATTTATTTTGCACAAAAATGAGATAAAAATGATACTTAGAGCAGATTTAATTCGATAAATTCACATCGGAATTGGAAATTTATTGCCAACAAATGGTAATATTGCCAGAAAATGGTTTATAAACATGATTCACCTGAAATGCGAACAATTTTGCTTGAAATGTCTAAAATCTCCAAACAAAAGTCTTTCTATTCGTCCTTAGACGAATATCATGGGAATTTGATTCAATGAACTACATACAATGAAAGTTGGAATAGGAAACACATAATCTGTGCAACTAACAAAATACGGTGAGATGAAAGCTAGCGACTGCGTGGTGTCTTCGACGACGTTCGAGCAAAATGAGTAAATAGGCGGATTTTGAAAATTTTTATCATTCTCGCTTATACCTCTGTACAGGAAGAATATCCAACTCGTCACCATGAGCGCCGCAGCAGCATCTCCAGCTAAGAAAGTAAAGAAGGCAAGCAAGCCAAAGGCTCCAGCAGCTCATCCTAAATATGAAGTTATGATAGCTGCAGCTATCGCATCACTGAAGGAGAAGGGAGGTTCATCCAAATTCGCCATTACAAAATACACCCTGGCTAACTACAAGGTCGCTGATGATAAAAAATCTAGCGCCCTCATCAAAGCCGCTCTCAAGAGGAGCGTTACGAAGGGGGCACTGAAGCAAGTCAAAGGCACTGGAGCTTCTGGTTCATTCAAACTTGGAGAAAAGCCCAAGGCAGCCAAGAAACCTGCAGCAGCCAAGAAAGCCGCAAAGCCAAAGAAAGCCGCAGCGGCTAAACCAAAGAAAACAAAGAGCCCGAAGAAAGCCAAGAAGCCCGCAGCCAAGAAGCCTGCCGCTAAGCCAAAGAAGCCTAAGAGCCCTAAGAAGGCAGCCAAGAAGCCAGCAGCTAAAAAAGCAGCAGCCAAAAAACCCGCAGCTAAGAAAGCTGCAAAGAAGCCCGCCAAAAAGTAAACACGTGTCGGTGTTTGGTCGCAACTGACCCCCAACCCTAAAAGTCCTTTTCAGGACTACCCACTTTTCTCGAAAAATGTCTTTGACAACTCGAATATACGCTGTGCATTTTTTTTCAGTTTTGCCTGTCCTATGAAACCTTTGGAATGCAATGTAAGTAATAAGTGCTATCTGCTACTTGGACGTATAAAATTTCCATATCTGGTATATTATTAACACCCGACAATTATAAAACATAAACATCTAAAATAACGTTTTAGTTATAAATTTATAATTTGTAAAATTAAATAAATTGACCAATATGGTTCACGAGTCTGAATAAAACGGAATACCGTCATTCAAACTCAAAATCGATAAAGCATGGGCAAAATACGAACAAAAAATTGAAAGCAGTATGTGGTTAATAAGACAGGTGTTCCGGACACGTGAGTATTTTCTGCTTTATCGACAACACCCATTATACAAATAAGTTCAAATCTGTGTTTAGTGTCTGTCTGCCTCAGAGATATTGTATCTTTAAATATAAATATATCATAAGTTCCAACCAACATGGACACTTCAGATAGGTATTTCATCTATGATGATAATAATATATAGAAACTTCGAAAACTGGCAGAATATATCACTCGAAATAGTATTACACGCTGAAATACCAAATAATGTTATTATTTAATGTGAAATGAAGAGATTTTCGTTCAGTATCAATGTCACAGTTCGATTGGACCAAAATGATAGAATCGATAAATAACACTTTTTTATATATCAAAAAAATATAATGATAAAAAAGCTTGTCAAACTTATATAATATTTGATTAGTGCAATTTATTACGTACATGTATTTGAAAGCTAAGAATAAAGTAAAGTTTTTGTTTATCTCAAAAAGGCCAGCAACAGAATTTACAAGCAAAATAAACTTTATAATTTTTTCTCCTAGACTAGCTGATGTTTCAGTAAATTTCTAACATTTGCCAAGGGTTTTCCATTTGTGTTTATGTCCTGAATACCGTCGAGTTTTCAATTGTCTGGAAATTATTTAAGTCCACTTTTATCGTTTTTTTTATCGATTATTTGTTAATAACTATATTTGTAAATATTATTTGTTATTGTAAACAGGAACCTCTTTTCAGTAATTCATTCACTTTTGTTCAATAAACCGTATCGATGAATGTTAGGACCTTAATCCCCGAAGGGACATTTTTAATTACCAGTTCATTATTACTTATTTGTTAGTTGATAATAACGACACAAACTGGTAAGGCTGTCCTGCTAATTGGTGGCCTTAGTTCCAACATACATGCAAACATATCTATTTAAATTGATACTGTAGGTAACAGCTTATTTAAATTGATACGCCTAATTGATTTAAAGTGAATAGTTTACTGAACAGATGTTGCCCGCTTAATGATCAGCGACAAACAAGGAATAAGTCTCAATAAATAAGTATTAATAAATAAGTCATCCTCCTTACAAGACATCCTCCCAAATAGAAATTCCGATGTACATACTAATGCTACTATAGAGACGGAGAAAATATTCGTCCTCTGCTTTGTCATACTTCTCTGTTTAAAAAAATTCTTTCATTCCCTCTGTCTTCAAATGTTGGAACTCTCTTCCATCTGATGTAAAAACGAATCCGTCATTGCGAAAACTTAAGAAACACTTGCATGGACCTTCCACCAAAGTACCATTATATTCTCCTCTGGAAGCAGACAAGGTCAGATCCTCCATGCGAGACTAAGAATGTAATGTAGCTCCCAAAATAGCCACCTTTAATCGAAAGGCTTAGTTGATAGTCCTCTCTGTTCATGTGGGCTATCGAATGAAACAAATTTTCATTATCTTTTGCGATGCCCACTATATGTTAATCTCCGCACTCCATACTTCAATCAGATCAATCAGTATCACTTAACTGAAAAGTCGTTACTATTTGGAGATGAAAACCTCTATTTCGAAGAAAATAAGGAATTGTTTACATGTATCCAAAAGTTTATAATTGATACTGAACGCTTTTGATTTCTTACATCATATTTTCGTTACTTTCATCATTTTGGAAATTACTACCTCAGTTAACGAATCATTAGGTAACTTGTATTCTTTCTTCTTCAAATAGAGAAAATTATAACCATGAAAGATTTGATGTAGTAATAAATAAGCTGGCAAGCCCACTGCACTTTCACCTATCCCCTCCTCCCTGCACACCATCTCCTTCTAGTAGAACATATTAAGGTTTATATATGAACACATATTGTTTGCCTCTCTCTCTCTCTCTCTCTCTCTCTCTCTCTCTCTCTCTCTCTGAAGGAAGTGGACTAGTATCAGCTTTCAAGCTTGTTTCCATATCCTGTTTCTGTTTGTTGTTACAAAAATGTTGTCATATACTCTATCAAAAGAAACGAAATGAAGTTTACATCAATAAATAAGTCTCAAGTTATAACAGATAAGAAATAACAGTAATAATAAAGTGGTCTTCAAAAAGTGTCTAGAATAATCAACGGTGCTCCACAACGGAACATAAACACATTAATAGTATACTTTCTACAAAATATCAATAATAATATCAATAGCATAATAAATAATGATCATAATATAACACATCAGTGTTAATAATTATTTATAAGAAATAAATAGTAACAAATAAGTGGGAAAATGTCCCGCTAGGGACTAAATTATTTTGTGTGTTTGCTAAAACTGAAGCCGTCCATTTTGCCTGACAGCTTTATCACATTTAGTCATAACAAAAATAAATCAATAAAATAGAAAAGTAATTGAAAAACAAAACAATAACCAAATAAATCATAACAAATGAGAAACATTATTAGTTTAATAAATTATTATTATGATATAAAACATTAGTATTGATCACAAATAAGGAATAGTAGTAACTAATAAACGATAAAAAATAAATATAAGGCTTCCGTACATATAATTGCAACAAAAGAAGCTTAAAAATACACCTAAACAACCTTCTTACAAAAATAATGACAGTTTTATTATTTAAATATATTTTTGTGAAACAATGTCTTAATATTCTGATGGATACTAAGGTCAATGTGTGACAAGTATTTGGTTGAAGGGAGACCACTCTCCTTAAATGTCTACTAATGTTGAAATAACACGTTACTGCAACGATTAGCAAAAACTGGTATCTTAAAAATTATCCCGTCTTACATACCATACCCTATACCTTCTCAATGTAATATCTTACAGGTGTGCCTCTGCATTTAGGCATGGGTAACTCTATTACATTAATGTATCAACATATTGTAGGCTTTGTAGTCAGTGATGGATAGATTTTTTGATATTTTAGAATTCGTCTACTGACATAGAGAAGTTAGTATTTGTGAAGTAAATTAATCATTTTATCACATTTACAGTCTTCATAATTTGTAGTTTAAGGATGTACACATCTGTGATGCAGAAAAAAAAATACTGTATAATTTTTTTTTATCTCATATACATTTAAGAAAGGGAAGTTAAACGCATAGCAGAAAATGTGAAAAGAATGAAATGTTCGTGTGCTCGTTTTTGTGCTTTGGCCGATCAAAGATACCAATTTGATATGATATGTTATTTTAAGTGAATTTTGTCGTTTTGAACTTTTACAGGACATATCCTATATCTTCCGTATGTGTTGTCAGATATGTATGGATGCTGGCAGAATTGACAAAAATAATATTTCTTTAGACAGTTCATTGAACTTATTATAGCAATTAAAGTTATTACCCCTAACCGTTAATTTTTGATGGCAAAATAATCATTTTTCATCAATTTTTGAAAATTGAACGCTTTATATGAAATAGTTGTGCTATCAAACTTTATAAAATATTTAACAGATCAAAAGAAAACAAGTTACTTTTTCCAACACAGCCATAACAATAGGAGGCCCGTGTGCTTCCCTTTTCTATCCCCATTATTATTTGTTTTATTTTTTGGGGTGAGAAATCCAAAGTGCTGAACTTAAACAAGAATTATAAAAACCCCTCAAAACTGCATAATTTCCCACATTGTTTTATATTATTTTCATTCTATTAAACGAAGTTGTACAGCAAATATGAGCTTGCTACAATTAAAACATGGCCACATGTAACTGATAATTTGAGTAATCAAACTAGAGTAAAAAAAGGTGAAATATGTACTTTTCATTGAGGGCAAGAAATAAACATTTTTAAAATGGCTCCCAAATTGGTTATTTATTAAAATTCTTGTGATAAATTCTATAAACAAAAGATGTATAGATTTTCGCAACACACGAAGTCCGATTTTTGTGTGTGCATATATATCTGAATATCAACCGTGCTGTGTACATTGAGGAATAAAATCACTAAAATAAAAAAAGTAAAAAAATGTCTAATTAGTTTTAGAAAAATCTGCTTGCGTAAAAATTGAAATAAAACTACAAGGTGCAAATACGTCATCGTTCCATAATGTACACGTTGATATGAGGATGAATAAGTTAAACATTTATGTACCTTATCCAAGTAAAATATATTCATTAATGTGGGAAAATTTATACATTATATTCATGCAGAATATTTGTCATCTAAATGAATTTTTTTTTACCGTAAGATAAATAAATGTTTGGCTTTATGTTTAATTCCACTGAAGTTATCTTTACCTTAAGATCAACAAACAATAATATATATTTGCATTGTTTTAATATAATATTTTCCAAAAGGTGAACAAATTATTTGCATTATGTAAATATTTTTCAATTGTGTAATGTGAAAACAATGCTTTAAGAGGAAATATGGTTAAATAAAAAAAGGAATTGACATAGGAATGAGTAAGCTAATAATTATCAAAAACATACAGAAGGGTTCAGTTATTTAAAATGGTGACTGGAGCATTGTTGAAACATTTCAAACCTTTTGACATGATGAATTACCAGAAATGTTTCCTTTGGCAAATACGATATAATATTAGATATTGTCTGAATTTCCTCCATTCTTATGGGTTACAACATGGACACGTGGAAGACAAGACTTTAAGATATTGACCTGCATGATTTTTGTTCTTTTAGAAAAAAACTAATTCATTGTTACGTTTATGATATCATAATCATTGCGATGTCACAATACTCCAAATATAAATTTCCTTTTGTCAAGATAAATAAAATGCAATTCCACCATTTTCCACACTTTTGTAAACAGGATTCATATCTAATATTAGAATTAAGGACCTTTGATTCGGTCAATATGGGTCTATATACCAACTAGGTAGAATACAAAATATTGAACTCATGCTTCTCCTTCGATTGATATTTGATACTACAAGATCGGTATAATACCATATTGACCTCATCAGTGGTCCATAATTGGAAATAATAATCCGTAACAGATAAACAAATCCAATTCAATTATAATACCTGAAGCCAGCTGTATTTTTTTTTGTAACTTTAAATTTTACGCACTATACAAATTGTACGCCATCTCCGCAAAGTTCGCCAATAATCATCATTTCAACATCCCCATGATAATCTATGTAGTACAAATTAAGTTATTTACGCAAATCAGGATATATTATTTATAGTAAAACTTGAATCACCAGGCGCGGATCCAGGATTTTCGAAAGGGGGGGTCCAGTAATTTAGTGATAATGTGAGCGCCGTAGGCACGAGCCGAATTTTTTTCCCATTTTTAAGGCTATAAAAAAAAATTTCATCCTCCGAAAAAGGGAAAATTTACCTAGAATAGGTATTCACGTTAAAAACTTATTATTTTTCCTTAATAATTGACAGGTTATTAACTTCAAATCTGATAGAAAGTGTATCTAAAGCGAACCTTATATGCTGCTAATTAGTTGACAACAGATGCCAGTGCAGTATAACAGTTATACGATGTTTCCCACTCGTACCTGTTGGTAATTAATATTACTCTATTCACGTTAAAATCGCACATTCTTATCCGTGTTGTGTTTCTGTCTTGTTCTCATTATGAAATCAATCAACTTCATAAATTATCATCAACTTATCGAATCTCTGTGATGAAGTTAAGCAAAATTTCGTATTAAGATATAAATATTGACTTACCAGACTAGTGCAGACGACCGACACACAGGCCTGAGGATTGATATACTAGTATAAAAGTCGGAATGTTCTTTTATGTTATCGAAATAAATATCAAAATTCGTAAGATTTTTTTCCTTATTTTTAGATTTTAAATGTCAAAAAGTGGGGGGCAAAAAGATATGTCCTGGACTATATTTCTATCTATAGCCCCCGAATCCATGTGTGCATTC
Organism: Pecten maximus; assembly: GCF_902652985.1. Taxonomy (NCBI): domain Eukaryota; kingdom Metazoa; phylum Mollusca; class Bivalvia; order Pectinida; family Pectinidae; genus Pecten; species Pecten maximus. Next base: position 19,232,346 of record NC_047027.1, read on the forward strand.
TTGGCATATATGTTTCACATCCAGTGGGGACTGTTACTCAAAAGACCCTAAGAATTTGACAAATGTGCTTACAAATAAATAGATTTAATGGTCTCTGGTTTTAGTTATACATTTTGCTTGGTATTCAATTTGCAATAAATAACTTGTCATCATAAATGTTAACTTAGGCATTCATGGCGATATTTGGGACCGATCTAGATATTTCTTTTACAGTTTATGTCTATATTTTGCTAAAATTGGCTCATGATGTTTAAACTTACTGAAAGACTCAATTTAAGTTTTATTTTTTATTCTTTAATTATAAATGTTAGGTGTGTGAAGTAAGAATGAATGTGAATGTCATCTTAAATATTCTGTGAGGATTCCTTTCTCTTTCTCTCGTTGTTTGTGAAACTTGTGCCCAATCCTTTTGTTAATTATGTTAATAAAATATGTTTAAACTAAACGTGCCCATTTAAAATCATCCCGAAATCTCCACTAACACGGTTCGACTTTACCACTATTCTGCCTGATCCTGTCGAAATCTTCGCCCGATTCTATCTGATCCTGTAAATCGTCTTAACCCCGATTCATGTTTTTAGTATGTACCACTGAAATTATTTAGAAGTATGGCGGCAAGTGTGTGGCTGCCAAAATATGCAAAATCTGTCGAAGAAGAAACGCTGAAATGGCTCTTAAAAATATTTCTTCAGCAGGAAAGGAAGTTTGTTAATCTGGTAATTGAAGGGTGCAATGCGAAGCGAGCATGTTGTTTTACGGACGCCTTCGTTGAATTAGAAGCGTACCAAAAAAACAGATCGTGCGAGGAGCCCGTGTCAAAAAGAAATGGGGTGTTGGTTACAGACATGGTTGATACTGACATATTGGAACAATTTATATTATCGGGGGTTGAAGCTGTTCCTAACATCGAACCATTTCGTGCGATATTGGACTTTATCCACGGTAAATAACATAAGCAAGTTGCGACAATCCCGCTTTTGCCCAACACAATTACTGTACACGTGTGTCTGAGAGTGAGAGTACTGAGGGTATTCTTAATGAGAGGCTGTCAAACCCTGCCCAGTTCAGATACATTGAACCCACCTTAATCAAGTTCTTTGAGCCCGAACAAACACACGAGACCATACACCTTCTGGGGGTAGTTGGACTCTAACCCGGGACCTTCAAACCATAGGCTAGCCCGAGTTTCCTCTGGTCCTGACACCATGTCTCCTACACCAGACATGGTGTCAGGACCAGAGGAAACTCGGGCTAATTCTAGGCCTACTGTAGAAGAAAGCTCTAACCATTGGATAAGCCTGAGTTTCCTCTGGCCCTGACACTAGCATTGTCTGGTGTAGGAGACTAGCTGTGATAACGTAGCTCTGGACGACGGACAGACAAATTCTGACGGATGGTCGTCGTCAGAGCTACGATTCCCTTCCCTTGACGGTATTGTTGTAAAACAGTGAACCTCGAAAATGCTATAAATAGCGGATAACGTGTAACTTTGGAGTAATAGTTGCTATAATTAAACATTTCTAATACAATTTTGCAATGTATTAGCCTACCGTCTAATCTGGAAATCTTTAATTCGCATATTCTGATATCATACTGCTCGGAGTTGTCTCCGTGATCCACCATGATACTTCTCGAAGAACTGTCGCGAGGATGCTGACCCAAATATGGAACCCTGTGACCATATGGATGAAGCTACTACGATAAATAAATACATAATCAGAGATATTTAATCACTGTTTTGTATCTCCTGTGAAGAAAGCGAATCTTACTTTGCGTAGTTAAAGAATTTCAGGATGAATTGACCTTCCTCACCGAAGTATACAACTCCGAATCTGTTTTTCTGTTGAAATCTCGCGGGAAATCTCATTAGCATCAATTTATTTTGATTTCCTCATAAGGAAATTGACCTTTACGCTTGTATCAAAGATGGCGGTATGTTTGAACTGATATCCCTGTGTGTCTTGCTTGTTTGGATTTTACTATTTATTGTGAAACAATTGACGTAATGTGCAGGTTTATGGCTTGAATATTGATAATAGATACCATAATCATCAATTTACATGTGTTTTTTTATCCGAGAAACTTTTAACCACAGCGAAATACTGCCAGATGTGAATTACATTGGGGCTTGCTACACTATCGGCAAAGGGAGGGACTTCATACCCTGCCAGAGAGCAGTAGTTCTAGTAGGAGACGTGTGTCAGGACCAGAGGAAACTCGGGCTACCATTGGATGTGTAACTAGCATTTCAGCATTTTGTACCTGGCCACTGGTGCCAATTCCAGTTCCGTATATGTAAACATAGTACGCTTTTAGGCTTAGATCGTGTATGCTTTATATTTACATACATTAGGATTTTAGTAGAGCAGGGAAAACACATTCTCTTTCTACTTGTGTTGCACTAGCTGCGATAACGTAGCTCTGGACGTCGGAAGGACAATTTCTGACAGATGGTAGAGCAGTGTAGGCAGGGTATGAATATTCGTTCTAGTGTTGCACCAATACCCTTCCCTCATGATATGATACGTATCATGATACATTCTGGAACCACCTAGACCTACTAGATGATGAAATAGTATGTGCCCCATCATTGGAGGCTTTCAGGAACACATTCACACTAGTCACACCAATAGTCCCTCCCAAATCTCTATCTTTACCGTTGTATTAAAACCGGTAACGGGTACTACAACGTACTAAGATATCGATAGATAATATTCATTTCTCAAATATAATGAAGCAGGCAGTTCTTTCAATTATAAACAGTCACTCAGGCTGCCGTCACACTGGTTTTTGATGATATTTATTATCGTCCCGAAAAACCGGAAACAGTCTGATGTGGAAAACTGTGGGCGTGATGTGAGAAAAAAATACAGTGAACCAAATGGTGCCATTACATGCACTTCGATATATCGTCCAAGAGATAACCGTTGCAGCACTAATATACCTCAATTGGCATATAATAGGCCAGTTTGCATATTATACGTAGGTTGGTGGATTTCCCTATCCTCTTTACCAAGTTTTCACCATGCCAAATTGGATTGTCGCTTCGCTTTGCAGGAGTTCGAGGGTGTAACCCCTTCGAAAGAACAGAATAATGCAACGCAAGACAAAATCTCACAATATTCAAAAATTTCTCCCCCCCCCCCCATATTACGTTGAGCCATTACTAATGTACTAGATTGCATGGGATCTGTGTGTTGTCTGTCTACTACTGTCAGTCATGTCTGGTAGTGGACTGGTCAGAACATTATGGCTGTGGCTTGTTTATGTATACAAAGCGGGTGTGAAGATAATGAGTCAGACATAACCAGGGGTGGGCTAGTCTACATGTATATTATATAGGCAATTTGTGTCTGCATCAATTATGTTACTTATTACTCGCTATTTAGATAATATTTCTGAAGATTCTTTCACAAGTTATAAAATCCTGTTCGCAAGCATTTCGAATATTCCTATATTTTTGTGTGTTTTTTTTTTTTTTTTTTACAAAGTTCTGCCTGATCAATACAAATTTTGGTTTCAATTTGATAAATAGATTTGTAATTGCATAAAATTTTTATTATCTTCATTGATTTGTTAAAAAATATAATTAGATGTTTTGAAAATGATGGACAAATTTTAGATATTTATTTTTCAGATAGAAGGAGACATGAACTGGCAATCAGGAAGATTATGGAGAAGACGGGAGGATCGGGACTGGCAGTGGCACTCTCAGAACACCTGTTTTCTCAACTCTTAGCCAGCAAAGACTACAGGATAGATTGTTCCTCTAAACACCTTCTGAAGAAATGCGCGTGTGGTTGTAATGCTGACATCAAATCTGGAACTACAGCTCTCGGTAGTGATATTATAAAATTCTGGCACTTTGTTACTATAAATATATATGGTGATTTATGGAGTTAAGAAAACAAAGATTGACCTTTTATTCATAAATCATCATATTAATCAAAACAAAATGCCATAACTAGAGCATAGGATGTTCAATGCAAGATCCAATGCCATTTAAAATGACCATTCCTTCGTTTAAATAAAGTGTAGGTTGCTAAAAATGAAAGTTAATGAGAAATGTATATATTTTTACCAAGTAGTGAGACTTCAAAGTTAGATCTTTACATTAAGACAGCAGTTTTACTCTCAAGGGAAACTAAAGTGATTTAAGTATTAAATCCTTAAAATTCTCAATTCGACCCAAAGTATCACTAATTATCACAAAGACAGATGGTATTTGTGTACCAAACGTCATTTTTTGTACATTTCGGCATTACTTTTAATACTGGTAGGCATAAAAAATCGCATCATCTTCATTTTGGGCATAAATTTTATCAAAAGAAATTTTGCAAGTTTCTGATGTCCGAATGAAGGAATGTCCCTTTAAATTGCATCTTTTTCCTTAATATTCACCACAGTGTTATAAATACTGCATCTGTGATAAAATATTGTTTTGCACTATCGTGCAACTTGGTAAATATGTGTCTGACAAATCAGATTGGATGTCACAGAACACTCGCATGATTGTACGATGGAGCAGAGTCATTTGATATTAGATGAGTAAAATGTGATCCGATGTAAACCAATCAGCATGCGAGAGTGACCGATACACAATTGAAAATTTAATACAGATATACATGCATTGTACATCACTTTACAATTTAAACTATATCTCGTCTGAGAATTGACAGGTGATAGGGATTCAACATTGAGCAAATTATTGGACTGGTTGGAAAAATAGTGTAAACTAATTTATTCAATATTTAGGTTTTGAGAAAATGAAGTTGACCTTTGACCCTCTTTCAGGATTTTTACACGTTTGGCCCTAGCATGAGCATTACTGACTACGAGAACAATTGTATTGCCCGGATTTTATGGCTTTCAGTTTTATTTGTTATCCCTAAATCGATAATCAGATGCCTTTTCACTTCTATATATTTTGTACAATCCTCTTTTAGTGTTTGTTGTCGGTCTGCCATCCTTCCATCGTAAATAATCCTTGTTATTCCATCGTAAATAATCCTTGTTATTCCATCGTAAATAATCCTTGTTATTCCATCATTACATAAGACGGTTATTTTTGCTCTTGTAAGCCGATATTGCTTGTTATATCATTAGTTTGTGTGAATCAAATAATGTCGTTTCTCATAAATTCATAACGTTACTCACGCAAACAAACAACTTTCTGTTAACAATCAATACCTTATAACAAGAGCAGATAACTCTGCATCATGAATTGCTATTCTTGAGAAAAACTGGATTGGTGACCGGTCATCCAGATCATGTGTGTGCATGTTATAAACAGAATCTAAACTCATGACTATGTCAATAAAAAAATTGTCATATCAAATTTATTAACAAATTAGATAAATAACATATGATATAGCCACTTTTGTAAGATCCTTTTAGTCTTCTTGTTTGAACTTATATAGATATATATAATTTATACTTCGATATAATATATATTTATATAATAAATATTTAATACCTTTATGTCACCAAGATCATGTAAGGGTATCTGGTCAACCATTACTGCACCATGGAAGCGTTCTTTTAGGAATTTGGATGTGGTGCAGTGGTATAAGCTGCAGGTATTTCTGGCTAGGAGGTTATGTGCTATAAATCATGAATTCAAAGCCTGGTCATGGCACGAGTCATAAAATTGTCTTCGTTCATCATTCGTGTTACTATCATGTCATATATATGGTATTGTCTGTCATTATCATTTTAGGATCACCGTTTCACATGGCATGGCAGAGCTGACGTTCTCCTTAACCAGATAATTGCTGTTCAGATCCTCGATGAACAAGTGGATGCTTCAAAGATTGATTCACCATTGAACACACAAGACACAAACGATTCAGAACAAGAGGATGGTGAGCCAGCATGGAAAAAACTAAGACCCCATTCAGATGGTATCATATCTGCTGTAAATGCCATTGAGGTAAATAGTAAGAACGGAAAGGACACACTGTATGATCTTCATGTGTTGGATAGGATTGTCGCCGAGGCAGTGACTAACAGCTTTACTCAGGTTTATTCACAAGCTTCACTTGCAGATCTCCTGATTCCAACAGTGGCAACAACTTCAAAGTACTTTACAATACTACTGTACGACCCAGTAAATGATATTTTGTTACAAGATGTACTTCGATTTAGTATCTGGGAATATCCGGAGGATGCTAGACTCAACTTGTTTTCGGTTGTTTGTTTGTGGTTATTTTTTAATTTCACTACATTTGTAAGGAAAACCAGCTTGTGGAGGAATGAGATAGAAACAGTGGAGTCAGAATTCCATAAGATCTTGGATTTGAAGCTGGAGAGGTATAAGAAAATATCTACAGACAATAAAACACAAACGGAAATATTGAATGACCAGGAGGGGTCCTCGTATGGAGAGATCCTAGATCTGTCTTGTCAAAGGATTAAAAGAAATAGGGAAATTTGAAAGTAATGTAAGAAAGATAAAAATATGATAAAAATAAATAGAGGATATCTAACAGTGTTTTCAGTAATACCAAATATATTTCACGAGTGGGGCTAATATTTTGATATTTTTCACAAGTGCGCAGTGAAAAATATCAAAATATTAGCCCCACTCGTGAAATATATTTGGTATTACTGAAAACACTGTTAGATATTCTGTTTATTACATTTTTTTTATCAACGAAAAACCTACCCCGTATGCTAACTAGGCCTACAGCGAAAGTTTGCATACAAAAAAATGTAGTTCCCCCTGTCCAGGTGCTGACATATATGTCGGGCTTTCTGATTGGTCAATTATTGTGGTATTTTCTAATCATTAATTTGATTGGTCAAATCAGCAAAAGTGATATTTTTCACTAGTGAAAAATATGATATTCTTCACTAGTAAAAAATATCACTTTTATAGAATGAATAATTTTTGATATTTCACTGGAAAAAATGTAATAAAAATAGTTTATGCATGCATGTTTTTCTAGTCAACATACTGTTATATACACTCTTGTCTTAGTGAATCAGAATTTTAGCATTTAAAATTTAGCACAATGATGAATTACTGCCCAAAAAAGTTGATTGACATAGAAATGATATTTAAAACATATAATTAGCACAATAGTAAATTAGTAAACTGGTTTCCTTGTGAAAAGTGCAAAAATATAATTACCATTAAAACTTGTACATTTACAGTATTTGAAAGTGAGAGAAGTTCTAGAAATTTGACAAAATCTGACAAACAGCTGTGTTATTAGCCCACTTGGTCTGAATGACAGGTGATCGGTGCGGCGTCCATTGTCCGTCAACATTTCTTTTAAATTTCTTAAAAGGACTGAATGGGTTTTGACCAAATTTGGTAAAAATCTCCCTTTCAGGAAAGGCAACAAAATTCAATATTTCTTTAAATCACTACTACTAGTAAGGACATCATGGATTTTGTAAATTGTCGGTCTGGCTCCCCAGAGCTACGATAGGCAGGCCCAATGGAGGAGATACAGCTAATCATTTGTAATCCTGTACGAATGAAGAATTCTGAAGCATCCTTGAGTGAATGTTGATCAGTTTTGTATAATTAGTCAGTCCAACATCCAGGGGCCTGAGGGGAGGGGCCCAATAGGTGAAATACAGAAAATTTTATTAAATCCTTCTGTAGGAATGAAAGAATTTGGACAAAGGGGAACCAATTTTGTATTGAATGATTGTTCTGGCCTCCAAGGGCCTGAGGTGCGGTTTCCGAATAGAATAAATATAGCATCTAGCCATCATCACTGCAATATCCAGGTGAGCAATACAGGCCCTCTCAGCCTCTTGTATGTACATGTATTGTATTATGTAAGCTAAATATTTCAAATTTATGTAAATGGTATGTGAATGCAAATGAAACTGTCAGTAGTATGCAGAACGAGTATTTGCAGAGGAGTACTGTTTACCTGTATGTATGTTATGTGTCATGCCTCTGTAGATGCATTAATTTGTAATATCTATGATGAAAAATGACTTCAACACAATTACTTTAAACAAACATGAAAGTATATATTTTATTTAATTTTGAACCAATATTTCGCTCACCTGTCCCCAAGGGACATTGAGCTTATGCGATGGCACACTGTCTGTCGTTTTCGACATTTCCTTTAAATTCCTACTTGTCTTGAATGCCTGAATGGATTTTGATGAAATTTTGTCTGGATCATTATTTGACAAAACAGATCTAACTGAATAAATGAAGGGTGTGGCTCTTCTGGGACCAGAGGGATGGGGCCCGATAGGGGAAATTGAGGTAAATCCTTCAAATCTCTAGTAATCCTGAATGCCTGAGTGCATTTTGATGAAATTTGGTCTGGAGCATTAATGGGCAAAGGAAATTTGATGTTGTATAAATACAGTATGCACACACTTGCTGTGGGAGAAAGGGGGCCCACTATATAAAAAAACAAAAACAAAAAAAACAGAACCCCCCCTCCCCCCCCCAATAAAACCCCACACAATTTAAAATACCTGGGTACTTTTCCTTTTTCAAGAATGAGAGGATTTAGTCCGTCTGTAGCTTGAACCATTGTTGGGAGACAGTTCAAAAGTATATTTGAATGATAACTTGAATTAGATTATTTTGTCATACTTACCGAAATATCCAGGTGAGAGTTGCAGGATAATGAAGGATGCTGTAGATCAAAAATTGATAGGTGATTTTAGTTTGATGTGTTTCTGTGAACGTCCACCTACAGTAGTCTGGTGTTGTCTGGCCCAAAAATGACTCAGAATGTTGATGGGCTGTAAAACAATACAATATGATCCTCTAATGAATATACTTATGAGCTTATGTCATGGGGCGGCGTCCGTTCTTCCGTCGTCTTCAACATTTGCTTCAAATCGCTACTAGTCATAAAGTTATGAATGGATTTGAACCCAATTTGGTCAGAAACATCCTTGCGGAAAGGGGAACAGATTTTGCATAAATGATGACTCTGACCCCCAAGGGGCCAAAGGGTTGGGCCCCAATAGGGGAAATAGAGGTAATGCCTTTAAATCGCTACTAGTCATAAAGTAATTAATGAATTTGAACCTAATTTTGTCAGAAACATTCTTTGGGGAAGGGGAACAGATTTTGCGTAAATATTGACTCTGACCCCCAAAGTGCTAAAGGGGTGGGGCTTAATAGGGGCAATAGATGTAATTCCTTTAAATCGCTACTTGTCATAAAGTTATGAATGGATTTGAACCCAATTTAGTCGGAAGCATCCTTGGGGAAAGTGAAACATTAATGTGATTTTGACCTCCAAGGGGCCAAAGGGGTGGGGCCCCAAAAGGGAAATAAAGGTAATTCCTTTAAATCGAACCAGTCATTAAGTTATGAATGCATGTTGTAAAAACAATCCTTGAGGTCTTTCAGACCCTTAGAGAGTTTGGACTTCTGTATATTTTCAAAGCAGTTCGGATTCCCACACTATAACCATATATAGCATTGTTTGAGATTGACAAATAAAATGAATTGAACATGAACATTATTTTGATATTTTGTCAATTCCAACCAGATGAGCGATACAGGCCTCAAGGGCCTCTTGTTCATAGATAACAACATGACCAAAGGGAGACAACTCAACACAAACCGAGAAAAAAAATTAATGATTAGAAAAAAAAATAAATTCATAACTATATAACTGAATAATATATATGGCCCCTTAAGCAGCCAGGGGTATTATGTAGAAGCTGGTTGTATTTTACTGAACATCATTCTTTGATAAGGAGACACATTACAGGCTATCCAGAGCAAGTGTTTTGACCAAAGACACAACCACCACAGCACAGGATGGTTGGTGGTCAGACTTCTAAATAATGACATATTATCGATAGAGGCTCTCATTGTTTAAATATCCTGTAAAATTTTAAATTATGTTTTCAAATTTTTTTTATACTTCCTGATATTAAATCCAAAATACCAGATTTAGGGTTCAAAAACATCAAAGACAACCACACAAATTGCGTAGACTCCAAAATATATAGAGAAACCAAAAAAATATTTATGTAACTATCCACTTATCAGTGTCATAACACAGAAATGTGAAAATATGGATAAATAAGATATTTTGTCAATTTTTAGCTCCCCTTTCTCTTCAAACAACTTCTTTTCATAATCCAAGAGGCCTAGAAACTTGATATTGGTCATGTGTCATGCTGGGATAAAGGGCTACCAATTTTGTTCAAATGAATGACCTTGACCTTCATTCAAGGTCATATGGGTCAAATATGCTGAAATCTTTAAATAACTTTTTCTCAATAACCGAGAGGCCCAGGGACTTGATATTAGGCCTGTAGCATGCTGGGGTAAAGTACTAACAATTTTGTTCAAACCAATGACCTTGACCTTCAGTCAAGGTCACAGGGGTCAAATAGGCTAAAATCTTAACAACTTTTTCTCAATAACCAAGAGACCTAATGTTGGACCTGTAGCATGCTGGGGTTAAGGGCTACCAAATTTGTTCAAATGAATGACCTTGACCTTCATTCAAGGTCACATGGGTCAAATATCCTGAAATCTTTAAATAACTTCTCAATAACCGAGAGTCCCAGGGACTTGATATTAGGTCTGTAGCATGCCGGGGTAAAGTGCTAACGATTTTGTTCAAACGAATGACCTTGACCTTCATTCAAGGTCACAGGGGTTAAAAAGGCTAAAATCTTTTAAACAACTTTTTCTCAATAACCAAGAGACCTAATGTTGGGCCTGTAGCATGCTGGGGTTAAGGGCTACCAAGTTTGTAAAAATGAATGACCTTGACCTACTTCAAGGTCACTATGGTTAGATAGGCTAAAATCTTTAAATAACTTCTTAATAAATAAGCGGCCCAGGGACTTAATATTAGTCCTGTAGCATGCTGGGGTAAAGGACTACCAAATTTGTAGAAATGAATGACCTTGACTTTCATTCAAGGTCACAGGGGTTGAATAGGCTGAAATGTTTAAACGACTTCTTCTCAATAACCAAGAGTGCCAGGGAGTTGATATTGGATCTGTAGCATTCTGTCGTGAAGGGCTACCAAGTTTATTCAAGTGAATAATCTTAACCTCCTTTTAAGGTTACATGACTCAAGTGTTCAAACAACTTCTGAACCAAAACCTCCTTGCCAATGAGCGATTAAAGCCCATAGGGCCTCTTTCTATTTGATATTCAATGAAGTACACAATCACCAATAATTTAGTCAGATGACCGTTAAGGCCTATGGGCCTCTTGTAATGCAATATCTCAGGTTGTTGTTCATGGGTCTTTTTCAAATTCTTGTTCAAGTTTCTCTTGAGCCTAGTTTTTTTTTTTTATGTCGGACAGGCAGCCATCATCATAAAGTGAAGTTAGGTGTCACATGCTCAATATAAAACTATCATACAGGTATGTCTTTCTTCTATGAATCTTCAGTGATGTTAGGGACCAGGTGTGTTGGAATTCAGAAGGGAGGTTGTTGGAAAAGTTATATAAATCAGAGATCCCAGAGATCAGCCCTCCACCTCAGGGTTGCCAGTTTGAAACCTATGTGGGACAGTTGCCTGGTATTGGCCCTAGGCCGGTGGTTTTTCTCGGGGTACTCCGGCTTTCCTCCACCTCCAAAACCTGGCACGTCCTTAAATGATACTGGCTGTTAATAGGACGCTAAATAGAATAAACCATTAGTGTAAAGTGTATAACTTTTGGAGGGTGGTAATAGTGTAAAGTATATAACTTTTGGAGGGTGGTAATAGTGTAAAGTATGTAACTTTTGGAGGGTGGTAATAGTGTAAAGTATATAACTTTTGGAGGGTGGTAATAGTGTAAAGTATGTAACTTTTGGAGGGTGGTAATAGTGTAAAGTATGTAACTATTGGAGGGTGGTAATAGTGTAAAGTATGTAACTTTTGGAGGGTGGTAATAGTGTAAAGTATATAACTTTTGGAAGGTGATAATATCGTTAAGTGTATATAACTTTTGGAGGGTGGTAATAGTGTAAAGTATGTAACTTTTGGAGGGTGGTAATAGTGTAAAGTATATAACTTTGGAGGATAGTAATAGTGTAAAATACAAAACTTTTTGTGATGCAAAAAGATGAAAAAAGTATAATTAAGAATTAATAATAAATAAACAAGTCTTTACATATACTCATGTTAACAACCAATCATCTTTGCCGCAAATTCCATGCCTCAAAGATTTTGACCCGGATACGTTCCTGTCTGGGTTGTCAAAATCTATTTATACCCTGTTTGGAATTTTATACCTGGATTACAAAGTTCATTACTGAACACACCTACAGGTAAGAATGCAATGTTTGTATTGTCTTGATGATTACAATGTATATCGCTTCATTTTGTTTTACCAGAAACCTAATTCCAAACAACCATTACGCGGTAAATTACATTACATTAAATTTGTAACAAGTTTTAACCGTAAAAACATTACGTTTAACATAAACCTGTTTACAAAGAAAACACTCTCCCCGGAAATCATTTGAGTAAAATGTCGATAGTGATGCCGCGCACAAACATTCCTTATTTTAGGCAAAACTCCCTTAAAATAATCATCAATCTCCCGTATTGGTGTCCTGAAGGTATGACATGTATGGAAATGGCTACCTGTTATGTGGTAGCGACAGACGTTTACTAAATATGATATGCGTAGTTAAACGAAATGCTTATATATAGATATTACTGCTGTTGATAGGCCATTGTGTATTGACGACGTCTTTGTGACGGATATTTATAGACATTATCATACATTCTAAGTACATTGTTATCGTAATGTCAATATTACCTTACATTGATAGTGATTTTCTGAAGACGATTGATAGAAGATTGGGCCATTAGCTGTACTTAATAGTTATTTTCTGAAAACGTTTGATAGAAGATCGGGTCATTAGCTGTAATTAACAGTGATTTTCTGAAGACGTTTGATAGAAGATAGGGTCATTAACTGTAATTAATAGTTATTTTCTGAAGACGTTTGATAGAAGATCGGGTCATTAGCTGTAATGACGATATATCTACGCCGACAGCCTATAAGGAGTCTGCTTGCAAAGAAAACTTCCAGCGAATTTGATTCCCAAATCTGGTTTTCTTTTCTAACCGGTTCTGTAAACTTTGCATTTGTTTCATAAACCGATTAAACTCTCATCGGATTTTCTATTGGTTGTTGATTAAACCAATTAAACCATCCCATGTTGTGGTTTGGATGGTTTCATCCTAAGAACTTGATGGCGGATGTTATGCTACTGCAGGATACTGTACTGTGTATTTTAAGCTATTGATAAGTCATAGTCATGACACCTGTACGTAACTTTTAGTGCACGCACGCACGCACGTATTTAGTACATGCACGTACGTACTAAATACACGAACGCACACATATATATACATATACAATAGTCTATTCTTGTTTTCAATCGATCTTAATAACTCTTTTGAAGATGCAGCGCCTTCAATAAAACAACAGAGATTACCGACACATACAAGGACAAACTACGAACAATAAAATATAGATTGAATTGAGATCTTTGAAGCTTCACAAGGGAAATAAGACCAGGTGCTCCGGCCCGTAAGCGTCTTCTGCTTCATCGACGACACCCGCTATACAAATGTAGGTCACGGCGACATCCGCCATACAATCTAGGTCACGGCGACACCAGCCATACAAATGTAGGTCACGAGGACACCCGCCATATAAATATAGGTCACGGCGACACCAGCCATACAAATGTTGGTCACGACGACACCCGCCATACAGATGTAGGTCACGGCGACACCCGCCATACAGATGTAGGTCACGGCGACACGCGCCATACAAATTAGGTCACGGCGATACCTGACATACAAATGTAGCTAGGTCACGATGATACCCGCCATACAATTCTAGGTCACGGCGACACCCGCCATACAAATCTAGGTCACGGCGACACCCGCCATACAAATCTAGGTCACGGCGACACCCGCCATACAATTCTAGGTCACGGCGACACCCGCCATACAAATCTAGGTCACGGCGACACCCGCCATACAAATCTAGGTCACGGCGACACCTGCCATGCAAAGCTAGGTCACGGCGACACCCGCCATACAATTCTAGGTCACGGCGACACCCGCCATACAAATCTAGGTCACGGCGACACCTGCCATGCAAAGCTAGGTCACGGCGACACCCGCCATATAAATCTAGGTCACGGCGACACCCGCCATACAATTGTATGTCCCGACGACATCCGCCATACAAATGACATACAAATGTTGGTCACGGTGACACCCGCCATACAGATGTAGGTCACGGCGACACCCGCCATACAAATGTAGCTAGGTCACGATGATACCTGCCATACAATTCTAGGTCACGGCGACACCCGCCATACAAATCTAGGTCACGGCGATACCTGCCATTCAAAGCTAGGTCACAATCACATTAAAAACATGAGAGGGTGGTGACAACGGATCATTTAGTCATATCAACAATGATCGGCCATATCTGACTTCATATCGCACAAGGACATAACATATTTTCAGTGGAGATCATGGTATCAATCAGAAAACATTCCCTTGGTCGTCATTAAGCAATCTTGAAACCCTGTATGGCTATTTTTTCTGTCGGTGGTAGACATCTGTCTCGGAAATCATTACTTAGCCTCGGGAACAAACTCGATTTAACTGTAAGTACTGTAGGTTAGGGTAGCAGGGTTAGGTAGTGTTTAGACAAGGAAGTCATATCTGTCGTACAGTTGTCCCTTCTGGCTCGTTGTAAATAAAGATCGACCCCCAATACACACACGTATCCACCCCCAACACACCCTCACACCTACATTCCCTCATACACCTCACAGACCATAACACACCTATACCCCCTACATAGCCTCAAACATCCTTACCCCCCCCCCCCCCCCCCCCCAACGGCCAAACACACATACGTATCCACCCCAACACACACTCACACCTACATTCCCTCACACACCCATGCCCCCTACACAGCCTCCCACCCTCAACCTCCCCCACCCCCTCCCCACACACACCCTTACATACTTACAATAAGCGAGCCTTTTATGGAGTCTGCTGTTGGATCTTTCCCCGTAAGCTAAACAAACCACCCCGGCGGATCCAGACAGGAGAAAGTAGGGTGATGAATTGAAAACTTATGTCAGTCTGAATGTCTGCGTTACTTCGTGAAATATCATGTCCACGACTGGTTCAGATAACCGACATTATTCGTAAATTTTTTATCTGTCATCGATTAACAACAGACCAATCAAAAAAAAAAAAAATGAAATGTCAAAAATATTCGGATCATTCAGATATGCTATATTATTCTGCTTAAGCTTACCAAACACTGAGTAAACTCTGATAATTAATACTTATTTTAATTTCTTTTGTGAATAGTTCTGGGTCAGGTCATAGTGACGTCACCCTATCGAGAACAAGAGCGCGTTCAAAGAGCACGTGTAGCTTGTCTTTTCCCTAGGGTGAATCTCACCCCGGTAAAACTGCGGATATCCCTGTTCAGGCAAGCCTCGTGTTTGGGAATTTAACAATCTTCCCCTCCGGGTTGAGATTCCACTATCTCATCCCACAAAGGAGCGAGAGATTCAATTAATCTCAGAGTAACGTAATACATAATTTGGAGAAATTTCTCGTGGGTGAGCATTTAGTGACCCTGCTTCCACGTCCTATCAGGGAATCGAACCCCGGTCGCCAAGGTGAAAGGCAGTTGTTTTACCAGCGCACCCTCCGAACATAAAAAGAGATTGCCTCATCTTATATCGGTTATCCACACTAACGATGACATTGTTTCAGTGTGTTGTACATTAAAATGTACCAATTACAAAAATAAATTACTGTAACATATCTATCGTGGCCTATATCGCACGTTGTCCAACCGATATAATATTTGACACATTGCAGCTTGAAAGGGATAATGTAAAAGTACATATTTTAGCGGTAATTTAATTTTAGCTCTTTTCGCGCTGGAAGCATTCTGCTAAATTTATCTACATTGGTTTCTATGGCATTCATGATTGGTGCGCAATTCATTATTTCGATAATCTGTTTTAATTTCATTTAGCGCTAAAATTTGAATGTGGTAATGTTTACAGTATATAAATAAAGGTAAAATAATTAGCACCTTTAAGTATAAAACGTTATCGATACGAAAAAAAAAAAAAAAAAAAAAAAAAAAAAAAAAATCGACAGTTCATGGGTACATCTAAAGCAAATATTTTTTCTCCTTTTTTTTTATTTATTTATTCATTTTTTTGAAAATCCTGAAAAAAGTGTAAATATTTGATATTAAGATTAAAATGAGTTTTTATGATGATGGTGATGATGATGATGATGATAATGATGATGATGCAATGTTTTGGTATTTCCTCAATATTTTGCATGTGTTTGTAGTTAAGGAACACCACCATGGATGACTGGAGCGGGACAGCACCGCCTCTGCCTAGTCGTCCAGTCACACAAGTCTTACCAGACCCCTCCTATATTCACGATGACGAAGATATGAACGTGTACGCAGATTTTCCAGAGGAGGAAGAGATGTTTCACCAATTTCTCAAGATAAATGAAACGCCAGAAGATGAGGGAACAGAATCTGGGGTGTACGCCTCAGAAGAAATCTGCAAATCAAAATGTTAGTACAGGTTTAACCTTCTTATTAAAAACCAACACGCTCTCTTATTGTATAAATAATATATAGGTGTAAGCTAAAGACAGATGGTAGACATATAGGCTTGTGATAGTCAGATAGATGTAGACAGGTGGTCGTTATAGACAGGTATTATAATATAGATGGAATATATAGAAATGTTGGCATTTATAGACAGTTGGTATATATACAGGTGGTAGTTATAGACAGGTGGTAGTTATAGATATGTGGTAGTTATAGACAGGTGGTAGTTATATACAGGTGGTAGTTATAGACAGGTGGTAGTTATAGACAGGTGGTAGATAAAGACAGGTGGTAGATATAGATATGTGGTAGTTATATACAGGTGGTAGTTATAGACAGGTGGTAGATATAGACAGGTGGTAGTTATATACAGGTGGTAGTTATATACAGGTGGTAGATATAGATATGTGGTAGTTATATACAGGTGGTAGTTATAGACAGGTGGTAGTTATATACAGGTGGTAGTTATATACAGGTGGTAGTTATAGACAGGTGGTAGATATAGACAGGTGGTAGATATAGACAGGTGGTAGATATAGACAGGTGGTAGATATAGATATGTGGTAGTTATATACAGGTGGTAGTTATAGACTGATGGTAGATATAGACAGGTGGTAGTTATAGACATGTGGTAGTTATATGCAGGTGGTAGTTATAGACAGGTGGTAGTTATATACAGGTGGTAGTTATAGACTGATGGTAGTTATAGACAGGTGGTAGTTAGAGACAGGTTGTAGATATATACAGGTGGTAGTTATAGACAGGTGGTAGATATAGACAGGTGGTAGTTATAGACAGGTGGTAGATATAGACAGATGGTGGATATAGACAGGTGGTAGTTATAGACTGATGGTAGTTATATGCAGGTGGTAGTTATAGACAGGTGGTAGATATAGACTGATGGTAGTTATAGACAGGTGGTAGATATAGATATGTGGTAGTTATAGACAGGTGGTCGTTATAGACAGGAGGTAGATATATACAGATGGTAGTTAGAGACAGGTGGTAGTTATAGACAGGTGATAGATATAGACATATGGTAGTTATAGACAGGTGGTCGTTATAGACAGGAGGTAGTTATAGACTGATGGTAGATATATGCAGGTGGTAGTTAAAGACAGGTGATAGATATAGACAGGTGGTAGGTATAGACAGGTGTTAGGTATAGACAGGTGTTAGGTATAGACATGTGTAAGGTGTAGACAGGTGGTAGTTATAGGCAGATGTCATCTAAAGTTTGGACGAAAGTAACACTTATAAAAATGTATTTTGTAATTTTTCAGTATTAGAGGATAAGGACCTGAGCGATGTCATTCGCTGTATCAACACTGGGGATTACAATACCGCCTCCGAAATGATCACACACGTGCACACTTGCATCATCCCTAACGCTGTCTCAAACTGTGACCTTGAAACGTTAGCCTTACTACTGGACTGTGATCATAAGGCTGTAGAGAGAAGAATAACAAAAGTGATGACTGAAGTGTTGTTTGAATCTGACATGAGACGGTATGATTATACGAAACTACTATCATGTTTAAATTCCTTGTTTCGAATGCTTCAAAAGCGCGCCATGTCTCCAGAGTCAATGTCAAGTATTCAACCCATTGTGATCCTAGTTCTGCTTGTCTTGCACCACCAGTGTCTGAACCATCCAGACAGGACGAAGATATCAGTCTCGACCAGAGACACTCTCGTTAGCTACATAGATATAGTCGAGAAACTAAACACCATTGATTCAACGCAAACATTGTTAAATCTTCGCTTGTCATTGCAAATGGTACTGACAAGTTTACATGACGTTTTAGTAAAGGCTAAAACAAGTCATCTCCAGTTGGGCAATTTCAGCGAGGAACTACGCGATGACAGACACAGAAAACGTTTATCCAAGGACCTTGGGAAAATGTCCACGTTGGAGCATTATTCGCTTATCTTTGGAGTCGTAATACAGGTATTGTAGTACCTGCATTCCGTTTGGCTCCCATTGCTTCCCTTCCTAGGGGTAGCGATGGCCGAGTGTTTAAGGTGTTCCGACACTTTATCACTAGCCCTCCACCTCTGGGTTGCGAGTTCGAAACCCAAGTTTGGCACTTTCCCGGTATTGACAGTAGGCTGGGTTTTTCTCCGGGTACTCCTCCACCTCCAAACCCGGGCATGTCCTTAAATGACCCTGGTTGTTAATATCACGTACATTAATAAACCAAACTTGCTGCCATTCCTCTGATGTTTTTGACCCGTCATTTGGTGGTTTTCTTTCGGTTGTTGTGATGTTTGTGACCCGTCATTTGGTTGTTTTCTTTCGGTTGTTTTGCTCTTTACCAAACAAAGGTAATATATTTCTGTTTACTTTTGTGTCCTCCTCTTAATTCCTGTTATTTGTGTTAGTGATATCTTAATTCGTGTCATTGCTTTAGTCGTACCTCAAGTCTTGCATCCTTTTCTTCGCTTTATTATAACCTACCGGTTAAACAGGGGTGGTGTCTAGTTTTCTTCTTCGTCCGTCCTGTACGTATGTAATTCTTTTACTCGTGACGCCAGATTTTGTCATCGCTCTAGCGGCTTCTTTCCTTGAGGGATCTTCATCAATCTTCACACAATGATGAAGGACCATGATTTTAAGTTTCAAGGATTTTTATTACTGTAACTTTTAGCGCTTTGGTTTGGAAGGTTTATTTTGTTTAACGTCCTATTATTAACAGCCAGAGTCATTTAAGGACATACCAGGTTTTAGAGGTAGAGGAAAGCCGGAGTATCCGGAGAAATACCACCGACCTACGGTCAGTACCTGCCAACTGCCCCACGTAAGTTTCGAACTCGCAAACCAGAGGTGGAGGGCAGGTGAAAAAGTGTCGGGACACCTTAACCACTCGACCACCGCGGCCCCTACTTTAAGCTGGGCCATGTATGGGCTATTTATGTTTTCCTCTAAATCCCTGTTACCTTTTCCTGACTCGGTGTCCTTTCTTTCCTACTTTCAATCTTTTCTAAGTTCCCTCCCATTTTCTGTTTTTTAATTCTTTCTGTTTTTTCTTAGAATGTAACAGAGCGCAGGAATTATATAAATTTAAATCACTGCCTCCGCTAGGGATCGAACTCGGGACCTCTGTCTTACTAGTCTTACGCTCAACCGATCGAGCTAAAGAGAAGATCTCTCTAGCCGAGCGGTATATTACGGCTAGTATTTACCAGGGTTACATAAACATTGCGCACTCCTAACATATTTCTGTCGATGACATACATTACATTTGCCCCTCAACTCTTGTTGAATGTGCTTCTCTTTATTTAATGCCTCTCGATTGCTGATGAATCTTTTAGTGTTTACAACAGCTTACGTCATCGTCTATAATACATTATTTAATATCTTAACTGAGTTATGTGTCTATGTGTTTTTAGAAAAATGTGAAATCTACTATCACATATTAAATATATATTTGTGGCTTATTTTGTATAGTGGTTAAAATATTGTGTTAAATATTCCATACATTCAAATGAAGGGACGGTTTCTCAGATTGTGTGTATGAAGAAACCCTCGCACCTCTCTGGTAGTTTATGAAAGGGTTGTTTTTTTATTACTATGATTATCTGTCTTCTCAGTTCCTGTTGTTTTTCATCTCTCCCTTGAGTATATTTTTATTCTTTTTTGTTGTTTTGACAGATAAGTAAATTCCCGGTCACAATGGAAACATTAGATTTCCTTCGCTTATGTGTATCATCAGTTCTAGATTACTACAAGAAGAAGACAAAGGGCGAGAAGCACTTGTATGCATTACTTCTCTTGACGACAAGGGCGATAATCAATACCCTGGAGAGACGACATGAGGAACGTATGTACATGTATATCGTAGTTAAAATTGATTTATTGTAAAAAATGTAAATACGAGATAAGCTAAGCTTTCTTTCTACAAAAAATGGTCGAGAGATAACAAACTTAGTCTGAATTTGAACAAAACTCAGTGCATGCTGATAGGATCAGCACAAAAGCTATCTAAATACCGAGAGTTGAATGTAAAGGTTGATGATTTAAATATCGAAACTGTACGTTGTGCTTAACTCCTTGGAATTTTTGTTGACTGTTGTTTGTCGTGGAAAGACCACATTGATCTAAGAAAGTATCTAAAAAGATTAGTGTTCTGAAAAGTGTATCAAAATATTGGTTTTCTACATTTTATCTTTTGCTCTTTAGTCTGGAATGAGACCAGTTACCTTTCCTATATCTATAAATTGTTCAAACTACAAAAAAGAGCAGCAATCGTTTTACTGAATGTAAGAGATGTTTTAACCGCATCTAAATTACACAGTTAAAGTGCCTGCCGTTTTAGTTTTGGGAAAGCTGGTTTTGGTTACAAAATTTTAGATGGATATTCCAAATGTGTTATGTAATATGTTTACCTATATCAGAGATGTTAGTTTGAGAAGTACAAGGTCTTCAGTCTCCAACAAGTTATTCTAAACGCTCATTTGTGTACACATATTTCTTAAACAGGTTAAATGAAAATATCAGAAATGCCAGCAGTGTTGCTATTATCAAACAGATATATAAAGGATGTCTTTTCATAGCTTTAGATTTGTTCTCAGTATCCATGTACTTTGTTTAAGATAAGAACTATATGTGTGTTTTCATTATACATTACATGTATTTTAATTAAGATGCTTATATCAATATATTGTTTATCTTTGATAACTGTATATATATTGATTCAGGGCCATATTTTAAATAATTCTTGTCTAAATATGTAACCCTGGATAAATAAAAGATATTATTATTATTATTATAACGTATCATAGTTACGTAAATGTTGGCTTAAACGGACTTTACACAGCGAATAAAATCTGTTTACCTGCTAATTGTATTTCATACCAGATACTTCGGATTCATCAAGAGATAGCCTGCAAGAGAAATTGTGTGAAATACTACAAATGATCGTGTGCGGTCCAAATATAAGAAAGGAAGTCCGGTGCGCACTACAGGAGGAAATGGCAATTCTGATGTTTCATGAGACCGGCCTTGTAGTACAAAGAGCGATGGAAATGAAAGAAAAGAACAGTTCATTTGTATTGAACGCTGTACTATTAAGATATCTTACTAGAACTCTTGAATCTTTGAATTTCACTTGTCATTCGACACTGATCGACGATACGTACCTGAGATGGCATTCCATTCAGGGTTCAATTGTAGGACATATCCACGTCACAACACAAGTCTTCCTACCTTCCCCAGATTCAATCTTAAATGGAAAATTTGACATAGACACTTATCGCCAAAATGCAGCAAAAGTTCCACAAACCGCCGAACACTACAACACTCTTAAGGCACTGAGAAAGCTGTCAGCGCACGGACCAAACAAACATGTCCAACGTTTGTTTGCGTTTCAAACAGAACCGCTACCAATGTTCTATATTACTGAAACCCTACCCGAAACTACCCTAAGTAGTTATCTCCTGGCGCACAGGAAAGATAGGAAATGGATCTCTGAAAAAATGCTGGGGCTTATGAGTTTAGGGGCTCTAAAAGCTTTACGATTTCTTCACAATGCTGGCTTGGTTCATAGAAACATTACAGCAGAAAGTTTCAGATACCGCAATCAAACTGTCGTTCTGTCAGACTTCAGCATTGTGAAACCCACAAGAACGGAGTCCGAGGGATTCGAGGATCACATGTTGCAAGGTAAATTTCATGATTTAATAGAATAAAATCTTTCTCTTTTAAAAGTTTTGGTTGATGATCATACTGATTTAAGAATTTAAGTTTTTTTCACAACTTCTAGTATCAGCAGATTTTGGTTGTGATTGCAGAAGTACGCTTGAACCACGTTCAGGCTACAGTTTTAACAATATTCTTTTGAATGAAATTCTCTGATTAAAATTTTCTATAGGAAAGTGTAATGTCATTTCAGGGGAGTTCAATGATTCTTTCTTTGTAACTTTTGTAAAAAGATCAAAAGAGATATTAGTGCACGCACAACCAAAACTAAAAATAGGGTTGTCGGGTCGCACAGTGATAAAACATTTGCCTTTTATCTATGCGTCTAGTGTTCGATTCCACGATCAGACATTAAAAAGTACATGTACGTGGTCACCTGCCCGACCACGTGGTTTTTCTCCGGGTACTCCGGTTTCCTCTCGCTTGCGCGCTTCCATCTTTGTCAACAAGCGTGATTGATAAAAGTTAGTGTAACACAATAGTTGCAAAATAGATAAAAAAAAAAGGAAAGAAAAAAAGAAAACTAAATTAAGACCAGAATCAAGTTTAAAAGGGGTTAACAGAATGCTTGATAAGTAGGAAATGTTCTATTTAGGAAAGGGAATCAGTCGCTCGCGCGCATATATCGGCTCATCATTTAGGACGGACCTTCTGTAGGTATACGGTATTTCATTGTTATTTCAGTGACACATGTAATCCCGATCCGCTGGTCTTCGTATGAATCTCTTTGTGAGGACCAGTTCACTTTCGCCTCTGACGTGTGGATGTTTGGGCAGCTGTTGTATGAGATTTTTACTCACGGATGTCATCCCTACACCGACTTGTACGGATATGATCTGGATGACGTCATGGACATGGTAAGTATAAACGAAGAGTTACAAATTTTAGAAGAGTTTATGAGAATGCACAATTTTTCAGCTTTGAATTTTAAAAGAATATTTTGTCGTCATGTTTTGATTTTATCTTACTTTGTTTTTATCACTAGATAAAATGATTAGTAAAGCACATCTCAAATTACAGTGACAACATTTGGTTAGTCTATAATCTACAGTGATATAAAATATATTGTATTATTAAAAATAACTGATTATATTTTTGATTTAAACATGTTTTATTTGTTCAATGTTCAATGTTACATATAGGATTAGGCACAAGTTATCACAACTTAGAACGCCTTATCTCAAAAGATGACGTTATTAATTAATTGATACTTATATTAGATCATTAATGTTAACAGTTTTCATGTAGATTTTCACATAATGTAGAAGTATTTAAAGTAAATATCTCAGAAAGATCAAAAGAGATAGTATGGCAAGATTGATTCTCTATTTGAGGATATTTTCATTGTTCAAGATTTTGAAACCATGGATCCACAACCACTTTATTTGAAAGCCAATAATTGAAAGTTGGAAAATATGAAGTAATGTAAAATTTTACTTCAAATTAAGAGAAATAAGTTTTTTTTATTTCGACGAACCGCTTTCTTTTCATTAAGGTTCTGTTCCACGAGCTGAAACCGAAATGGTGGCCATGTACCCCACTTGCCATTCATGATGTTATTGTTGGTTGTGTACGCTCGTCACCATGCGAGCGGTCGAGTCTACAAAATGCACAAGATGATATAGAGCGTTGGCTGGAAACAAGTAAACGCACAGGTGAAATTCTTTTTTGTCATTTTAAGGGCTATTGTGTCTTGGCATGGTAACCTTTGATCATATCAGTATTTGGAAAATAGCAAATTTATCCAGCAATTGTATCTCATGAATTATCTAGATACTATTTTCATAAGACATACTCTTACACAAAAAAGAATATTAAGAGTGAAAGAAAAATACCT
Source organism: Pecten maximus (assembly GCF_902652985.1). NCBI lineage: Eukaryota > Metazoa > Mollusca > Bivalvia > Pectinida > Pectinidae > Pecten > Pecten maximus. Next base: position 19,256,505 of record NC_047027.1, read on the forward strand.
TCATTACAAAAAAGGTTAAAACATAATTTGAAGTGCAAAATTGCGCGATTATTAGCTTTTTGAAAGTCACTTAAATTCCTGAAAATTAGAATTGTCCTATTTTAAAGTGTATTGATGTAAATTATGGTGGTATCTTATCCAAAATAGTAGTTAAGGTGACCATGCTTTGTGTGTACTATAAGAACTGCATGTAACACGTGTAACATGTGAACTGAAAGCCCGTACTATAGGTGGATAGGTGCACTCATGAACGTGTTACAAGTAGTTTTCTGATATGCAAGATTCGTTTTATTTATTTTCGTGCTTCCTATTTACCAAGAAAATCACGAATGTTTGTATTCTTGTTATATAGTGTTTGAAAAGTTTTTCTGTTATCTGTATACTTTTGTGAAATTTAGAGTTTAAAATAATAGTTTCAATCTTTAACACCGGTGAAATGATTTTTGTAACAGCTCCTCCCAGCCTCTCGTTCTCCAACAGGAGAAGCTTGTACCCGGAGCTAAATCAACTACAAAAAGGCAAGCCTGAACGAGTACGTAGTATTATATTGTAGAACTGTATGATTAACAAATCATGGTGGAGCATGATACGCGTGTTAAATGATTGATATAGAATGTACACTGGTTATTGATGTAGAAAAATAAACATGTTTATTGGTATGCAATTGATTTAGAATGATAATGTTTTAATTGATGATGAATGGTATACGGTTTATTTATTGATGAACAATTTATAGTGATACACTTGTTATATAATTGATGTAAAATGACACTCGCGTAAGATATTTGATATTATTAATGTATAATGATACACGTTCTATAATTGATGTAGAATGATACACATACTATATAATTGGTGTGAAAGAATACACGTGCTATATAATTGATGTAAAATGATACACCTGTTATGTGATTGATATTATTAATGTAGAATAATACATGTGGTATATATATTTGATATAGAATAACACTCTTGTGATAGGATTAATCTTAACTGAAAAGATGTAACATACTTTTGAGGAAGAAATACAATATTATGCAATGCCTGTTCTGACAGAAATGCATTACTTGTATATTTCTGCATTTGATATATATAATAATAAAACAAAATTTTACCCATCATTCAACATGTAAGTTGTAAAAGGGAAACAATATATATTTTTTATTTAATTACACCATTGGATTTTTGCACATCCCCGTTCAGATTTTGACAATTCTTTCGACCCCCCTTTTTAGTTTCCTCCGACACATTCTAGTCATCAGCACTTTAGACCCATAGTATCACTCACGAGTCGAAGAAGGACGAAACAGCTGTATATTGCAATTAAATTAATTTTAGCTATACTATATTTTACTCTAACTCTTGCTTAAATAGGTGCTAATGTCTCATTTACTACCGATGTCGCTTTATACACTGATATATTTATCTAGCCGCTATTGAAACTAGACAAAAACATAATCAAAGTACATTTTCATTACGTTTTTCATATATTTGTACTTATGGTTTCTTGATGTTATTATTCTAGGGGACAACAGTGAAATTGAAACAACTGAAAATTATTGGTGGAAGTAAGTGGGACATACACGCCGTAATTCGGCAAGCGTAATGGACTATTGAATCCTCTCACCTGCTATTTATTAAGATAGATAGATAGATAGTTAGATAGATAGATAGATAGATCGATAGATAGGCTGGGTTTCACAGTGCTATCACACTTGCCTTTCGCCAAGGCGGCTGGGGTTCAATTCTCCGTTCGACCCTTCCAACCTGGCCAACAAGAGTGATTAATATAAGTTATAAGTTGATATGCTTGTTTCACAATTACTGTAAATAAATAAATAAATAATATTTACAATACATTGTACCAGATAAACGAACTAAATAACCAAATTAATCGCAACTTTATGCTTTGACTTTCTTGGCTCTAAATTTTATTTTGTGTTTACCTTCCTATTTAATAGCAAACGAATATACCATAACTTTTTTTATTGATGAAGCCGAAGACGGTTTCTCCTTCGTATCCCCTGGTCTTATTCTCCTAGTATTTTTTTCTCAATTTTCTCCGTGCAAATCTATATTGATTGTTCACGTTTGCATTCATGCTGTCGATTTTTGAACTAGAATTACGTCTTGTATTGTTTATTTTATGTTTTTTCATCAATTTCACATTCTTCGAAGACGTCAAAGACTTGTATTACAATACATTAAAGAAGTGGAAGGTTCCAACCGATACTCTTCAAATTACAGAACTGGATTTAACAGCCCCAGACCACCCCGTTATAAAGAAAGAGGTGCTGTGTTTAATGTTTTTCGTAAAAGAAAATAATGGCGAACGCTTGAGATTTAATACCTTCTCCTTGAAATATATCATATCAAAATATTCTCCGTTTTACATCTTCTCTATCTTTCCTTGTCTCCACCCTGGTTATATTTTGATAAAATGAAACAGAAGACGAATCCTTGTAATGTCTCAAGAATCTTCATTTTTAGTTTTTAGGTCGTCTGATCTGAAGGGTCAAGATGACCTATAGCCATCGTTCTTCGTCCGTCGTCGTCCGCTGTGCGTAAACTTTTTGCATCTTAAACGTCTTCTGCGTTCCATCCGTGGGATTCAATGAAACTTGCCAAACATGATTCTAAGATGGTCCTGACCAATTGTTGTAGTCATTAATATCAGATGAGTGTTAAGGCCCTGATCATCTTATTTGTTCGTATCTTTGTGTTCGTTTGACCGATTTTGAATTAGGAATACTGAAACAGCTTTGTTCTAATCCGGGTATCATCTTTTTCAGCTCCCAGTGAAACATCTTAATGATTTTATACTTACAGGGAATTTATCTTCATGTTGAAGAGCCAGTCAGTCAGAAATTTATTGATGGACCGCTTGACAGAATGAAATATGAGGAAGATTTTGCAACTAAACAACACATAGTCAACTTTCCACCACAGAAAACCCCCCGAGAAAGTACAGTACAAAACGGGTTCACGCATACAATAGTAATTATTACATGTACTACAAATATAATAACAAAATTATACTAATATCATTGTCAAAATATTTTTGCACTACATTAATATATTCATGTTAAAATAGCGGATTTACGAAAACGTAAATGAGTATAATTAGAATCCATGAGTATATAAATATTTTGCGTTAGAGTAAACGGACATAATTTCGTGATAGTCTTATGTTATAGCTGTTTTTTGCTGAAAGAATTTTGTGTTAAATATGCCTTCGGTAATTGTAGTTTTTTTTATATTATTTTTTGTGAGAAATATTTTCTGTGCGCCAATTCATCATCGCACTTATGTATCTTAATTCAGCTATATGCTGATATTTGAATGCGTCAAAATAAACACTTTTACCAAACTGTATAGTGGAAATAATCCCTGATTGAAACGAATGCCTCATATTTCATTCTGTCAATCCCTAATTCGAAGTAATGATTAGCGGTTATTTGAATTGAACATTTTGCAGCTTTACAGATGTTTCCAGGGGAAGTGCTTACTGGATATAGCCGTTGAACATGTTTTTGGTAACCCTGCAGACGCGGATAATGAAGTTGCTTATGCTAATATCATAAAGGAAGCTGTCTTGTTCGTTTCTGATATGCACAAAAATAACTGGATCCTGAGGGACATCTGTTGCTCGACCCTGTTTAAGTCGGAAGCGAAAGACAAGGTAGGAATAAAGCTAAATTCCATTAGCCTTACGTTTTTGTTCTCGTGACATCACGTCATTTCTCTTCGATAGTCGGCGCTCGATTTTGCGATTCCCAGTGGAAAGTAGAAATACTACAAGTCATCCATTTTACCCTGTCATAAGCTTAAATGTGTTGTTAGATCCTGTTTTTGTTTCACTGACAAAGTAGTATACTGACTTCATGAACGTTCTCTATGTAAACTGCCTTTATGCATTAAACTGTTGTTAATGAAAAATGTTTAATTTTTTTAAAAATTTGATTCAGTGGAGTTGACCTTTACTTCAACAGGTGTAACCATAACAAAATAAATTAATAAATAAATACGGTGCTATGTTGGATTGTTTTTCAGAACTTTTAAGATATCTAAATTCTGTATCAAACCAATTAGATAAAATATTGATTCCATGTGTTATGTCTATTACAGACCAACTAAAAATTACATGATTTAGTTTTGATTATTTCCCATTATCCCCCTAGGTGTTCATGCCACGCATAGGACGATTTCTGAAATGCGAGTCCTCTGTTGGATGTGTCAAAGACTCGTCTACCAACACAGACGATCGACGAAACTGGTGAGATATTCTTTAGCAATGCACTACACTTTATAGAGGGTAAATACATTAAACACCCATTGGATATTTGCTGGAAATAGGGAAACTCTGAAGAGTTTGTCGTTGCATCAAAACATTATTTTTAAGGTGATGGTAACGCTCGGGAGATATGCGAATTTTCTTTCATATCATTAACGTGTTGTGTCGTCACTCTCTTCCGGTTCAGAAGGCCAGTGCGTGCTTTAGAAGTTGACATATCTCACAGCTAATACAAGCGACTTGTCCATTTAAACATAATATGACTTTACTATGCTATCCATGATGCACAAATTTAACAACTTATCTATCCGTAGGTAATACAGCTTTTGATATTCATGCCAACCAATTTTGAATTCCTTCTATCGCATTTTGGGTAAGAACACGTAAGGACTTTAACATCAGTGACAAGTCCTACAACGATGAAAAAGTTTTATGATATCGTTTATCTATCAACTTGTATAGGAAGGTAATACATCATAGGAGCTTTGTGCAATTTCATATGAAATATATTGTAAGAGGCAGAAACAAATATTGGTACGGTGATGTTTCAGGATGCCCATAGAGGTGCTACACAGTAAGACATACTCGATGGCCAGTGATGTGTACATGTTGGCTATGACTGTTTACGAATTCTATACGTCCGCTTCTGTAGCTAGGAACAACCCATTGGCAACCAGTCTAAATGCTGTTCCATTCGCAACTGTAGCTCCGGAAAAGGTAATTATATTCATGAATTAATTTCATTAAAAGCTAAGAAAAGGTACCCGCTTAATTATCATGCAGTCAATAAGTTCTGATACTAACTCTTTCAAGGTAATGTCATATCTGACCATCATTTGAAGTAAGATGAAAATTCGTTTTAAAATGAAGTACCTAGAGCGCCGACAAAGATTTTCTATAAAAAAAACAACACCAAAAAACAAAAAACGATGACCTCATTCTTAACCTTGTCAGCCTGAAACACAATCTCATTTGAGGTATTCTCATATTTGACCAATGTACGAAGGTTGATTGAGATCTAGTCAAAAATAAACTCGCTAGAGAGATGAAAAAAATGAGCTTACGAACAAACGTACGTATGAACGGAACGCTAAAGGGGATATCAAGGGTATGCTGTCTTTGTATGGCGTTGAAGTGAAATCCGAAACGTAACATTCTGTATTTTTTCTATGTATTGTAAATTATCTGCTATCCGCACACACATATCATTTCTACATATCTTTCCTTTCTCTCATCGGTTTTAGCTCACCTGGTGAGCTTGTGCCATACCGTGGCGTCCGCCCGTCGTCTGTCGTCCGTCCGTCCGTCCGTCAACAATTGACTTATTTTACTTCTCCTTCATAACCGCTGATCAGTATTTGAACAAATTTGGTCAGTAGCATCCCTATGGGAAGGGGACTCAAAAATGTACAAAGGATGGGGGCCTCTTGGGCGGGGCCAAAAGGGGTAAATTTGGCTATATTGATATAAACGACCTTTTCTCTGAAACCAAGCAATGGATATCGCTCATGTTTGCCTGGTAGCATCGTTATGGGGTGGGGATTCAAAATTGTACAAAGGATGGGACTGACTCAATGGGGGCTTCTGGGGCGGGGCCAAAAGGGGTCAATTCGGCTATATTGATATAAACGACTTCTTCTCTGAAACCGAGCAATGGATATCGCTCATATTTGTCTGGTAGCATCATTATGGGGTGGGGATTCAAATTATACAAATGATGGGGCCTGAGGTGCGGGGCCAAATGGGGTCAATTTAGCTCTTTTGTTATAAACGACTGCTCTGAAACCTAGCAATGGATATTTCCATGATAGCATCTCTATTGGGATAGTATTCAAAATTGTGCAAATGGTGGGGACCTAACCCCCTGTGGGCTAGGGGGGGGGGGGGGGGGGGGGGGGGGGGGGGGGGGGGGGCAAAATGGGTTAATTTGTCTTTTGATATAAACAACTTCTGAAACCAAGTACAAATAGTTGGGCTGACCCCGGGGGCCTGAGGGGCGGGGCCAAACGTGTTCAATATGGCTAGATTGATATAAGTGACTTCTCCTCTGAAATGGAGCAATGAATATTGCTTATGTTTGTTTGGTAGCATCAATATGGGTTGCAGATTCAAATAATTGGGGTGACTCCCCGGGGCCTGAGGGGCAGTGCCAAAAGAGGTCCATTTGGCAATACTGATATTTAAACCTTTTCTCTGGAACTAAGCAATGTATGACATTGATATTTCAGTGGTAACATCCCTAGGTAGCTGGGATTCAAATTTATACAAAGGGAAGCAATTTGGCTGTATTGCTAAAAACGACCTCTTGTATTTTAGAAACCGTTGAGATCCAGTGGTTCTCATCCGGTTACTCCGCTTTTCTCCACCTCCAAAACCTGGCACGTCCTTTAATGACCCTGGCTGTAAATAGGACGTTGAACAAAATAAGCCAAACCAAACTAAACAAACATCCCAATTGGTACTTGAACTGAACTTTTGAGAAAGAAATGTTTGAGTATATTCAGGTAGCCAAAATCCTTGCTCTATATGGAAAGGCAGCACAGATTATATTATACATATGTTATCATCAGCTAATATTTGACATTAGGTACCTTGATTGTTAATGTAGACAATCTGTTAATGATGTTATGATGTCTTTACTTTGCAGCTCCTTGATAGCTTATACAGAGATGAAATACCGAACCAACCTGAAACATGCCCAGAGTGGATGTACCGTCTACTGAAGCCATGTTGGAACAGGGACCCAACAAGGAGACCTACAGCTCGCTCACTTCTGGCTCAAATAGAATCCAGGTAGGTTCACCTGTCAAGTAAATAACATACAAGGGTGCGAATTGTCTCCTGTATGATGTAACAAATCGATATGAATAGAAACTTGCCTTTATAGATGATTAGTTATTATAACTTGCTTCGCAAATTATCTCTATTATATTCTTATAACATTATTTATTGTATTATTTTCATCATTGATAAGCATTAAGTTTGGCAACTTTCAAATTAAAGTGTACCCGGAACGAAACACGATATTCAAATATGTTATTCTATGTAACCACCAAAGAAGCATGTCGCAAACCGCATCAAATTCGGTTGGCCTATGTACAGGTACATAGCATAGTTACTTATTAAAACCATCATTTTAGCTCCGTTTTTTATGATAAAAAATATACAATTTAGTTAATTGTGACTAATCATAATTAATACTAAAACTGATTTTCGTGTATGATTTTTTCAAATTGTATTTATTTATGTTTTGTTATTATTTTTTTTATTGTAATTGTGTCATTATCGTGAAGTGATTGAGATCCTTGTGGTTTTACTTTCCATTCGCGTGGCGCAAGTCATATCTTCTCTTAAAACAGGACTTTAAAAGATGTATAAACATGTTCGGAGAATTACGAATTTCAAGTTTGAGTGGGTTAGTATACCGCTAAACAATTACCAGGTGTGAAATTACGATCCACAAGCTCGTCACACCTGTCACTGCACCACAGGTGTCTGTGATTTCTGGTGTTCTAATCGGCACACGCCGATAATTGCTTGTGAGTTCACGCGTTTGGTTTCAATGCACTTCAAAAAAGTTCTGAAGATATGCTTTTACAGGTTGAACGTAAATTGAGCTTGAATTTTATAAAGAATTGCGTTTATACTGTAGGGAATACATTTTCAAGTTGTTAAAATCAAACACATTATTTTTGGAATTTAGTGAGTTTCGTTTTCCTTACAAGCGAAAAACATTCGTATCTCAAAGGTTTGTCTATAGAATAATTAACCTAAATTTGCTCATTCATATACCCACGATGTTGAAAATTTACTCTTTGAATCTTGTCTGGGAGTTACTTATCTTTCATGGACAAGTGTTATCAATTTCGGACAATTATCCGAAAATCACAAATAACGGTATCTTCAAGTGTATTTGCAACGTATCCATTGCTGTTTTGGCTAATACAAATTCAAAATTTTCCGCATTTATTTCACATCGTGTATGAATTGCATTTTAAACTTCTATTACTAGAAGTATTATAACCGAAATCAATATTGGTATGTAACAAACCGGTCATGCCCTCATAATAAAGGCTATATGATGTAAGTCGTTATAAACGGCCCGTTATTCAAATGTCATACATGCTACAACGACCCGTTAAAATAGAAAAATATTCAAATTTTAGATGTTATAAACGACCTGTTATGATAGAAAATAAGTAAGATGATACACGTTGTATTTGGCCCGTTATAATAGAAAATTAGTAAGATGTTACATATTGTATATGGCTCGTTATGAGAGAAAATTGTATATTGCCCGTTATAATAGAAAATTATATGTCCCTGATTTCGGTAGCACTTGTTATTAACTAATTCACAAATATAACTCAAAAAGTTTATTCAGCACTTTCATTATTGTTGTCTAATTCGCATTAATTGCAGGCACGTGTTCACGTTTGTTTCTATATATTTCCTATATGGCGGCTCTGACCCCGTTAAACCTCTGACGTCACAGGTCAGAGGTCACCGAAACGAGGCGAACGGCTTTGGGCTTCATGTGTGTTTTCGAGAACAATCGCAATTACTCTAAAACTAAAGTCGCTATGAAAGTCGGACTTTCAGCATTTTTAGTTTCATCCTAAATCACATTTTTTAAGCTTAACATAGCAAATCGTTCCGGGTACACTTTAAGTTAACGGTCAGATAGTTTACTGCTGACGGAGTTAACACTTAAGCTTTCCTGTCGGATTTTTTATGTTGACAATTAGAGGTATAAAAAGAAATAAGCATAATTGGATTGTTAGAGTGACCAAGTATAAATGTGTATTTATATGAGTGTTTTTGTTTTGTTTTGTTTTTATTCTTCCTTTTTTCTTTTATCAGTATACAGGAAATGTCGGATGACGTTTCTGTATTTTCCTGCGGGAATAGCTCTTTTGGAACAGATAGTGCTCGCAGCACGTACGCAACGATAGAATCTTTGCCAAAGGCTCATTGGCTTTCACAACAATTATCAGAAAAGGCAGACGTCACTATTTACGAAACATCACTCAGAGAATCGGAAAACAAACAAGACCATACTGCAGAAATCTCGGACGGATATCTCCATGCTATTTACGATGATTTAGAAAAAGAGACGGCACCAGAACCAAACAATGGAAGAGCGAGCATGACGTCATCAGTAATGTCTGAACCATCAGGATATACAGCAAGCGATGGAAAGTTCGATTATGCAGATATGTCTGGTACAAGGAATTCAAAGACATTTTACAATGCAGATGAATGCGGCACATCAAAGGAAAGTCCAAATCAAATAGCTGTTATTTCGGAAAGTAATCCTGCGGTCTCGTTACTGGATGGAGATGACAGCGAAGACGACACCATGGTTACAGGTTCGCGTGCGGTTCATCAGGAAAACCATGCAGAATCGTCTTCTGTGGAATACAAAGATCCAACACTGAAAGTTGAAGACACTACTCAGATACCAACTTATACTCCAGAGAATATTGTTGACACGGAAAAAAATGAAGTATGGGTTTAAACACTGCCTAAATTATCATTTTATCTATGTTTTATTAAGGATTGAATAATGTTATGTTGAGGTGTATGGGGGTATAAACCTCAATAGGTCTTGAGACAAATTTTATGAACTGCGAAGCAGTTCATAATAAATTTGTCTCAAGACCTATTGAGGTTTATACCCCCATACACCTCAACATAACTTTATTCAATCCTTATATTTATATTTTTTTGATATTTTGTACAATATTTTGTCTTTGACAAATAGGGACTTGTGCAAGTCTACCACGGAAATGTACGTCATCACTCTTCGTCTACATATGGTTAATACTTTCAGGATTTCTTTCGTGAACAAACTTAATAGCAATTAAAACAAAAAACAGTTTTAAAGAAATTTATTTCATATAATTATGATCACTTTTGAAAAGGAATTAAAAAAATATAGTCCAAGCTGGACAAATGTATTCCTACGCCGGACTTGATATAGTTCATTGAAAAATGACTCGAGTTAACTGTGGTAGGTTCATTGAGTCTGAATTGAGTGGAAATATAAATATTTATAGATGACTGTAATAATCTGCATAAGTTCATATAGAGATCCAACACTGACCAAATTATCATTTTATCAATGTTTTGTTATAGATGACTGTAATCATCTGCATAACTTCATGTAGAGATCCAACACTGACCAAATTATCATTTTATCAATGTTTTGTTATAGATGACTGTAATCATCCGCATAAGTTCATGCAGACATGTTTAACTTGAGGATCGAGAATTCGAGACGTAAACCAGTATGTGGTGTTGAATTTGTATTCAAATTATCTACATGAAGGAGAATATTTTTAGTCGATATAATTTATCATTGTTATACATTTTTACCTCGTTTACTGATTCTATTGGTCTATTATAACCGTCATCCAGGAAAAAGTGTGATTTAGAAAGCTATAAATGCCATCCATCGCGTGCTCGTTATGAAGTCATGATTGCACTAATATGAACGGCGATACTTCATCGCCAGATGGGTGATTCCTTTAATGGATCACTGTCAGTAATGGATAACATATCTTAATTCATATCGAATTTTAGTATACTGAATGTAAAGCACTTAATATGGCTTTCTATATTATTTATAGACATTAGAAATGTCAGAGCTGTGCAGGTAAACAAAATATTGCACGTTCGCATGCATCACTGTCGGCCCAATGCTTATACAACGTAACCAAAAATCACTGAGATACTATGATAAAGTATATGAAAACCAATTTTCAATTACGCTTGTTCTCTTGGGAACGTTGAAATTGAAATAACTATTGTTGTAGATTAATTAAATTCATTTCAATTCAATGGTAACGAGGATGTGCAAAACTATTGGTTCTTTGAATGGCGCAGTGGGTAGTGAAACCTTCTCTCACTAAGACTGAGGGTAGCAATTCCCACAGCGGCCGCAAAAAGGTATGGAGGTATATGGCAGTCCAGTTGAAACTTCAGTTACTCCGATTTCCTTCATTTTCCTTGATTAGTTTAAGTGTATAAAATGATATTGAATAAATGTCTACTACTAACGTACAGGTGGTTGCAAAGTCTACACAGTTTGATGATGTCATGTTGTCCAAATAATGTTTATCATGGTTGATGAAGTCCATGGGAAGGTTTTGTGTTCACATTGCCGTGCTATTTGGAAACATTCTATTTCCTGATGCAATTTAAAGGCAGATGTGTTGTTGATGTGCCTATTGGTTCCGTTGTTAACACTCTAAATTTCATTTGAGAATGTAACTTAACACGGAGTTGACACTTGCTCTTCTGGAGCTCCTGGTCTGACTTATTACTCATTAACTTCATACTCAACCCTATTTTCTTAACGAAATTCTTTCAAAACATTGAAAAGCATACCAATTAAGATACCGATAACAGTAATTGAGCCTGACCACAAAATGTGTTTTTGAGCATAAGTACGGATTCATGAATACAGTCTTAATCTCTATATTCATTTTCATGAGTTTCCATGCAAATATATATTTTTGTTAATATATAATATTTTGCCCTGGTTTAATCGATGTGAAGTTTGAATTAATTTCGTTACTATGCCGATATCTTTTGTTGTTTGCGATACCTGAATTATTGTACAATAAGACATACGATACATCAACACTGTCCGATAGAAATTGAGAGTTAGATACGGTAGAGCCTAAATGAATTAAACTGTTTCATACAGCTGTTTCTTTCTTCGAAGTTACTCCTCGACTCCTTTTGTTCGCAAAAATTTCCCCCACGCGTATTACTGTATACCTGGTAAATGTTGCCTTTGAGCAACATAAAACATAATCGCCCCGTTTTAAACTCGCCCTAAATGGTTTTCAAGAAATATCCTTTTGCGCGTTTGTAAAATAGAAAAAATTCGTCCAAAATGTTCAATACTGTTGCACTCGGAACGATCGGTACTTATCGAGTTCCCAAATTGTCTTACCAGCATGCGATATGAAATATAATCAGGTGTGAAATAAAGAACGTTTACCTGTGCTCAGATTTTTTTTAAGGTTCCTACTGATTCAAGTAGTATCGGGTATGCATGCGTGATTTTAAGCAAACATTTGTAAGTGACTAATGACTGACCAGTGTTTTCTCTTGTTCACATGTACATGAATGGAAGCCAAATTAAGCGATGGTGAACTCATAAAGATACGTCTTATATTCGCCCTATCTTCAAAGGGCTAAAATGGCGAAAATTAAATGGGAGCAAAATTACTAGGCATACAGTAATTTATATCAATTTGCGTAATCTTGAACTACAAACGAATCGATCGCGAAAATTACCCCCACGCGTTTAGTTTACATATTGAAATCGCGAAATTATCCCCCCCCCCCCCCCCCCCCCCCCCCGCGAAAATAATCACGTTTACAGTACGTCTGTGATGGTGATGGGGGAACAACTTTAAAATAGGTCAAAAGGTCAATTTCGGACTTCATATTGATTTGATATAGGATTCCTAAAGAATATTCAGCAATGATTACGTTACATTTCGGTGTCTGAAATATTGAGCGCTAGAACTATTCCATGTAGGATATGGATTCTAGACCAAAATACTTTGTACTGTATGTGAATGGGGGTTTCAGTTTATGGAGGTAGAATCCAAGTTCGTCCTTTTGTTTACATCCTAAAAGAATCAAGAATATCACCAATGGTTGGAGATTATCTCTCCGTCACGTCCTAAAGGTAGGGAATGGTCATTTACGCAGTATCCAGTTATTCAAATATTTGAAAATGTAGGTAATGTACATTTTTCTCCCGTCATTCAATTTCATTTACGCAGTATCCAGTTATTCAAATATTTGAAAATGTATTGCAATTCAACACTATGTTGACATGCTGTGATTGAATTGTCGACGTGACATCATTGTATTGTTGCCAGTACGTGCTATTTGTCATACCCTAAGGGTGATAGAGAAATCTTGCACAGATAAAACAGGAGACAAATCTTTGAATGACGCGAGAAAAATATGTCTATTCGCCAATGTCTCTGTATGAATATGTTAAAATGTTAAAAAAGTAAGTCTTTGTGCAAAACTGGAGTTACTGTAAAATCTTGTGTCGGATATATTGAATAAAAACATTATTTTTGTTGTCTCTAGTAATTCCTGTTTATATTTTCGCAAATTTATTCCATCCGTAAATCTATCGTAAACAGAATCCTTCAATTGAACGATTTTTGTATAACTACTTGGGCAATGAGGCCGTAAGTTATGCACTCACAATGACATTGGTTTTAGACTCGCGTCCATAACCCGTCACAATTTGTGACTTATTACGGACATAATTTGCAAAATAATCCAGAATACAGCAATTTGTTTAAAAACGCATTTAATATTAAAATATAAGAAATACTGTCCTAGTCTTAACATTCACGTTTATTACTTATTGGTAATTTGTCTTCACTGAATAAATAGTATTAACACACGTTCAGATATTTATATTCATCTAAGGTAGAAAATATCATTAGTCTATTTGAACCTGGCTTATTTTTCAATATATATACATAAAGATTTCCAATCAAACCGTTCAAATATAACCAAAACATTCAAAATCACACAAGGTTGATAAAAATTTTCAAAGTGAATATTGATTTAATTAATTTATCCAGTGAGTGGATAACGGTAGTAAGATTTAGAGAAAAAAGCAAAATGAGGGATCATCCCAAGCCCCTTCATCAACAAACTAAATCCCCACCCCTTAACCAATAAAATACACACCCTCTCACCAATAAAATAAATCCTCACCCTCTTCACCAATACAATAAATCCCCACCTCCGCACCAATAAATCAATCCCCACCCCCTTCATCAATACAATAAATCCCCACCCCCTTCATCAATACAATAAATCCCCACCTCCGCACCAATAAATCAATCCTCATCCCCTTCATCAATAGAATAAATTCCCATCCCCTTCATCAACAGAATAAATCCCCATCCCCTCACCAATAAAATCAATCCCCATTCCCTCACCAATAAAATAAATCCCCACCCCCTCATCAATTAAATAAATCTGTTCTGAGGTTCATGGGATACCATATTTACCGTTTTTTGAAAACGTGCAATTGCAGCCTTTGGCCTTTAACCTTGACCAATGACCACCAAAATCTTGTAATAAATAAGGCTGGTGCCTTATTATACAATTTTGACCATTCACCTCGTCGTTATAATAATTGAGACATTTGACCAAGAACAATCATCATATTTTAGTCGATTTAACCAAATATTTAAAGCCAAAATATGTATTTTTCGTTGAAATAATGAAATGGACGATAATTTCTCTTTAAAAAAAAGCAGAAAAAAAAATTACATATAATGTAACAGTTACATGCTTAATGTAAATGTTCGTTATATCGAACTCTCATAATTCGAAGACCCCTTTTAACTCGACCGAAAAATAACATTCCGAGAATTTACATATATATATACAATTATATATATATATATATAAATATGTTATACTTGGTTACCTTATACACACACGATATCTAATAAGTTTTTATGGTCCTTCCGACTTCGAGATTTGACGGTATTTAGTCAATACACTAAATATATATAGAGCTAACACATCTAATGCTGGTAAGAGACAAGTTATCCAGAATTGATCTCCCGATAGAACGGGTGTTCACCAAATCCTTCATTAATTCTCTTAGGCATATAAATGTGGTAGGTGGCATCATTTCGACTTCGCCTTGTGTTAGAATGCAATGCACAATTTCATACTTTCCAAAACGAAGATATACATTATTGAATATTATTTTTTGCAAAAACAAAGGTAAAATAAATGATTATATATAATTCATCAAAATGATAAGATATATATATATATATAATTCACAAAAGCGAATACATATGCTGTAGCTCATGCATTAGGATAATTAGTGTTTTATCAAATTGTCAATCAAGCCTTAATCGCCATGGATGATTACACACATACGGTTTCTCAAGCTTCATCAAGAGACAATTCAAAATTAATATTTTTTACATAGTATAAGCAAAGCATTATGACAATTACATCCCGTGACTGGGTTTTTGTACGAACAATCCATTTCAGCATTATGACAAACAAATTTCATCATTGGGTTTTAATGAGAAAAAAGAAGAAAAAAACCCAGAAAAAATGTTAGCATAATAGCATGCATATTCCATAGCTGTAATTTCAAGCAAAAAATCTATGTCTGCATTATTGACAGACAAATCCCTTCACTGGGTTTTCATACAAACAATATATCTAATCAATATTACAAATATATCTCATCACTAGGTTTTCTTACAAAACAATCTATGTCAACATTATGACAAAGCAAATCCGATAACTCGGTTTTCATACAATCTATGAAATCATTATTACAAACAAATACCATCACTTGGTTTTTATAAATCTATGTCATCGTTATGACAAATTTCTATCACAATACGCTCTCTCAAGTCATTTTATAAATGTGCCGATATATATTATGTTCTATTCCACTAGTGGAATATGACCTTCCGGTCTTTTGATTGGTCAAGAATTCGAACTTTGACCCGACATGCAATTGTTAAAGACGTCATCAATATTCGAATGACGTCACATCACCGGGTCCTGGCCTTCACCGTTACACCTTATTTGCATATGCAAAATAATACTTGGTCAGGTTTCCCTTTGATTCAAGCCGATATTATTGTGGTAGAAACAGGTCACACGACTTACTGGGATTTTCACAAACAATATAACAAATATATCACAAACAATCAATGTCATCATTATGACAAATATATCCCATCACTGGGTTTATAGAAACAATCAATGTCATCATTATGACAAATATATCCATCGCTAGGTTCTATGAAATCATCATGAAACCTATTTCATCACTGGGTTTTATGCAAACAATCTATCTATGAAATGAGACCATGAGACATATTCCAACACTTGGTTTCCATACAAAATCCATGTCATTATTACTGATTAGTCGTTCTGCTGTTGCTGTTAAACCTCATGTCATCGCAAAAAAAGTGATTTAAGGACATACTTGAATATTGACCCATTATAATGTTATCATACTGAAATGTCACAATGACCGTTTTATTCACGGCCCATTGTACCAACCTATAACGGACTAACTCAACCATGTTTCTTTGCTCTCAGTAATGAAAGGTACTCAGTGAACATTCAGTGCCACTTTAATAACTAGTATTTCACGGCCTGACAGCAAAACCTATAGCTTTCCTCACATGAACGAACAGTCGCCTCCGAGGCAGAAAGTGAGGCGGCAGTGCCAAGTAAGATTATAAAAAGTAAATGGTTGCTTAAATAGACATGATAGAATTTCAAATCTAATCGTCTTACGAATCATGAGTGCAGCAAGTACAATTTTACGCTATACCAGACATTACTGAAAAAACCCATTCATAATAGGTTCAAAACAACAATATACGTCCGTCTAGGATTTCCTTAATCACAATATACGTCACCATTTGGTTAACACTGCCAAAAAGTATCACGGCAAAGGTTCGCTGGCACCATATCAAATACCGTGTAAAACAACGACTCGCTTATCGAAAGAGGCGAAGCACGTAGGTTCACTTACAGAGACTCGAGCGTCGGGCTTTTGCTGTGTTTTGTTTGTTTTGTTTAGGGGACATAAAGGACACCAGGACAATGCCCATCCCCTTTCAGATCATCCTGCGGCCCCTACTGTTGTGCAGACGCCGGGCCCCCATCAAAGCTCACTTTCTGTGTATTGAGCTACTAGAAATATTGATGCTGTATTGATTACCCCGATGTCCATTACTGTATCAGATGCCCGAAAAATATATGAATTGTTTAATAAACACGATCCTATTGTTCTTTTCATACCGAGAAGCATCTATCATTAAAATGTGTAAATGCAAAATCGAAAACAAAATCGTAGAGGCATGTAATGCAGTAGTTGCAATAAGCAAATCATGAATGTTCTCTTAATTAAGAGACAACAACGTGGCGAAACCCGCTGAACAATCTTAGAGCTGCCGTCCTTTTCAATTTTCGGTGAACTAGCCCCGATAATTAATTATCTATGGTCATTCAAGTGATATGATGCACATTGGGTAATTAGTTTGGAGAAACTGCATGATATTGATGAAAAGTTAAAAAATCATCCAAATTGTTGTTTTGTTCCTTCCAAAATGCACCTAATGTAAATTCCTATTAGATTCTGTTTTTTTTAATCTTTTTTTTAAAAATTAAATGTAAGCAAAACTCAGTCTAAATTAAGGAAAGTATCAAACTGAGACATGCATACACTTGACAAAGTCGAAATACTCTAGTCAACATAATACAATCATCTCCTGGACACATTAGCCCCTTACAGATGCCAGCTAGACCCAATTTTTCCAAATATTGTTCGCCCGATTTGTTATTTTGGTCCGAAAAATTTGGTCTGGAGTCTAATATCCAGATACATATCGTCGTCGTCATTCATTTCCCATGTGAATATCTTGGTAATTGTTGTCATCGAAACAGAGACAAAACTGGGCTGATGCATTGTTCAGTGCGAGACATTCGATTGCCTCGTGCAGTCTGTAGCACATGTACGTTTTCTCATGATCAGGCCATTTCCCTACATAGACAAACGCAGGTGACACTTCGTCCGTGTCTCCATTCGAACTAACGAAGGAAACCAAGCCGCCACTATGCCCATGATTTCCAAAGGAAACTTCCGAGTCCTCCGTCTCTTCTATGATATCAATCCTTCGAGGGCCGTCAGAGAATGGGATGTTGACGCTATGGTCTTGACCACAATCCCATATTCCATTTTCGCCACCGTCTTCTTCCTCTTCATTAGGTGTCAGATACATGACATCTATGTACTTCCCATAAGCTGTGTAGTTTTCTTCTCCTTTTTTGTAAACATCCATTCCGCGTCGCGAACGGAAATTTTCGTCAAAACCGCAAATAACCCTTTTCCGACCGGGGTTCGGTCCTTGTATACTGGTGTCTACCTCACAAGAGCCATTCACACTTATGCAGGAGATATCTACGAAACCATCACTCAGCTGGTTGCTGTCTTCAACGCCATGAGTATGAATACAAGTCCCCGTTAAAACTACACAGTTACAGGGTTGGCTGTTTTCCTGTGTGTGATCACAAAGATTGCTGAACAGCTTAACGAAAGCATTTTTCTTGGTGACCACATGCTTGCATGTGAAGCACACAAGACGGCTGTCCATTATCCTTTGTCCAAAAAGAGTTACACATCCGTAACATTCCTTGCCAGACTCTCCCGTAAACAAGTGGAGCTCCAAGTCCCTTTCACTTGACCTGAAATGAATGTTTCGTCTTTCAATACCTACGCTACATGCTTTTTCATCCCCACGAATTGCGTCATGAAGTATCTTGATTAAGCTTTGTATCTTATCCTTCCATCTTTCTTCGCAAACGCTGACTTCAAATTCGTTTTTCCAGTAGCCAAAGGATTTTAACCCAGGTATTCTGAAAGAGCGTCACATTCATGTTATGAGAATACATTATTTTCCTGACCAATAATATTTAACTGATCAGAAAAGTTTTCTTGAAAATGAAGTACCGTTTATATCGATGCTTTATAGTTTTGCAATATCTACTTGTATATCTATTTAATCAATAAAAATATGCACTTAAAACCATTGTCAGTTGCATCTGTAAAGTCTACTTACCGAGAGAGTGAGATTTGGGCACAGATATGTACGTCATCACTGTATCGCTCAGATACAACTTTGTTGAACAAGTCGTAGATTTCTTGTACTCCTTGCGTTGTTTCAATTATTTCAATGTACTTCTTACAATCTCTAGCCGCCTGTTGAATTTCGTTGCTCATCGCAGTAGAAATACGTTGTCCATCTTTGACAACAATACTGATGATCTGATCAGCTATTGCGTCTGGACTAACACAATAATTGGATTGACGTATGTCTTTCCCAGACCAAATGAAGGTGCCCGTGACAATGCCACTAAACATGCTGGAGGAGGTTCCAGATAGGTATTCCAGTAGGACATAGCTTCTGAGTGAACAAAATGTTTTGTAAGGCATTTGCTTTTCTGTAACGTAATTTTCCTCAGAGCAAACATTTTGCAATGCCTGCTTAGTAACGAGCAAACCATATTGCGGTAAAATACTTCCCAAACATGCATTTATTTGGTGTTTAGTACATTCAGCAGGATGTTTACAGGTCACCTGTTTTGCCAAATCATATAACTTGTCATGGGTGGAATTGAAAACGTCAATGATTTTTCCTCGAACTCTTTCCTTGGAGCCCTTCTCGTCATCCTGTCGCCAAAATTGCATCTTGCTTAGGGAGTACAGGTGGTCGATCTCGCTGCCAAGATGGTTCTCAAGATATCTGGATATTAACTTGAGTAGCATTCTGTCATGGCTATGGAAGATTCTGGAACCTCTGCATTCATCAGAGAAACTCATTTCTGGATTATTTGGGATCAAGGATTCCACGTATTTGTACATCTGTGACCTTGACGTGACCTTCTCGTCAATAACGAACAGCATTTTTCGTAAACATTTCTCGTTGAGACAAGATGCTTTCAGAAGTCTAATAACTTCTTCCTACAAAAAGATAACGGTTAATTAATTACTATTTTAAAACAAGTTATTATTATAACGGATCACGATACATAAGTCCCACAAACTACCCCAAGCAGTCGTTAATAATTAAAGTTTATAGTTTTTGCAAAAGTCAGAGTACACTTAAACATCCAATATGATCGAAATTGGACCTCTAAATTTCGATTACTCAGAAGCCAACATAACAAAGCATTGTATTTCTTATCAAATTCTGCAAACATTAATTTTTATCCAAATAAAAAAATATCCGAATTTCAACCAATCTTATTAAAATCAGTGTAACTACGTTACATGAACATCTAACGACATCGCATAAGGGGTCACGTCAGGATGGCCTTTTGGATTAATCAATCAAATTACTACTTACAGAATCTTGGAAGTGATTTTTCTATGTGCGAGATAGTATGACTAAAGTGCATAGCTTGCATAATCTGTCAACCTGTTTCAAGTCATTTCGTCCAACGAAGCATTAACAATAGCTATATGCATGCTGTACCCAAATGGTTAGCTTCAGATGCGTGATGTGACGAATGGGTGAGATCAGTGTGGAATTGACAATTCCATCTGAAAGTGAAATATTGAGATAACAAAGGCCATCAGAACGTGACCTCTTACGCGATATCGTTAGATGTTCGTGTAAGGTAGTGAGAATGAGCATGCATATTTTAATTAGATTGAATCTCAACCTGTCAGAAGCCACGACAGACATTGATATTGATATGGTCAAATGTTATTAAGTTCTGTAACATGATCTACCTATGTGTTTTTGATTTGTACGAAAAATAATGATAAGAACCAAAGACTGCATCTTTCACTTGGATATTTCAGCGATCATTTGAAAAATTACACTAATTTTAAATGTTCCCTCACTTTGGATTATTGTAACACCCAGGGACATGACAACATTCCATATAGTTCATGGTTTTACTTAATGTCCCTTATTTTATCCCGTCGCGCTGGCCCCAGGATAGCAAGACTCATTAAAAAGATATACAAAATTAGTTTAGTGGATGTTATACAAAATAAGTTTAGTCAACATCCACTCAGTCTCTCTATAACGAAGTGGTTTAAAGAATAGGCTGACAGAAAAATCACGGTGGACGTCGTGTTATGGTATAAGCTCAATGATCCTTTGGACGAAAATGTTTTTTAAAGAAATTAGTTTATTCATCGATTTGGATAATAAAAATCGACATATCAGTTACGCGCTAGAGATTAAAGACTATTTAAAAAGGGAAACAAAAGTCAAAACACAACTAGGAAAATGTTAATGCGCTTTAGATACAAGATACAGATGCAAATAGTACAATATATCTATGAATATGAAATAAGTCGAATTATGAATAAAACCAGCGTTAAAAATACTAAGTAAGAGGGACTAACTTAATGGTTAAATCAATTAATTTGACTGATATATTGTAGCTGGATATTGGATTTTATAAAGAACATCAAAACACGACAGATCTTTCTGAAAGGGTGCCAATGTGACACACTATTCATGACGTGGACAGTTACGGCACACTCTACAGTCTATATCATTCTAATGAATGTACAAAAGAAACAAAAAATAGACAAAATGAAACATAATTACCCGCGAACCCCCGTTATATTTGGCCGCCACAAAAACATTGTGTAAAAGCATACAGAGTATCCTTTATGATTGTGTGACGTTTGATCAAAATGCCTAAAGGAAGCCGCCGAAGTGCCGAAAAGAAGTTTTTTCGGAATGAAACATTGGGAAGCAAAAACTTCTTGAAATGAACCTTAAACCGAACAACTTTACTGCATATTAACAGACGGAGAGCATTTTCTTCGAAGCAACAACAAATTTGATAATTTCAAAATTCCGTGCCTCAATATTTCATCAGAAAATCAGAATACATCAGGTAAAATACGTCTATGGTAGCCGAGGAAAATATCTTTCTTTACAGAGAATCTAAGATAGGACTGATTATCGTGATATGTTGTGTAGTTTACATGTTTAAATGCGTTTCCTCTCTCTTTATTACAGAATTTGAACTTTTTGTAGATCTCCTACTTCGTTTTTTGAACGATTTCTTTGAAATTTGGAAAGCTATACAATCGTGGTATGTTATTTTGCCTGAAAATCAAATCCTAAAACAAACACAGGGAAATAACATTTGCAAAAATAATCGAACCAAGAAGAACATATGATAATAATGGATACGAAGCTTCTAAGAGATCGGTGAAATACACAAAGGACAATCACTTTAGTAAAAGTAGTGGAATCAAAATTCTTTTCGGGGAAACAAATAACTTATCTAACTATCATGATTATAATGTAAACAAGGTTTCAACGAAATCAGTCAAACAAGAAGTTAATTCCGGGACAAAAATCAAAAACGGAAAATCAAGCGAAACCTACATTTGAAGTTTGAGAACTATCATCCCCATACTTCTCAAGAAATAATGATTAAGTTTTAGAAATATACTTTCAGTACTTTTCAAGAAATCACGATAATAATTTTGCTTCATCATGCCATAAAAAATGTTCTTTAGTGAAAAGGTACAAATGTGACCATAGCTTCTGACCCCATGACCTTGAATTTTGGTCAATTGGCTCTTTTTTAAATTTTGACTAACTTTTGCTTCATCATGTCATAACAAAATGTTCATCAGTAGAAATATACAAATTTGACCTTGACCTTAGGACCTAATGACCTTGATGTGGATGTTTTTTTTCCATCTCGATGTGAATTCAGAAGCAGAATTATATCAGCATATGAATGGACAAATTAAGGAACCTTACATGTGAAATATGAGAAAGACCCACGAATAACTGTAATAGTGACAACAATCTTAAACAGTTAATATTCGATATGTCCACTTGCCGACAATGCCGTTTTAAAGATATGCCTCATTGATCATGCACAGCAGTGATAAAATCCTTAATATACATCTCAAATTATACAGCGTAGTGATAACAAGGATGGTTTATGAATGGACAGACGGACGGACCGACCACGGACGACGGGAGATTTAAATAACCCATCATCTGACTATGAAAGGTTATCTAAATGCCCTGATGATAGTACATTTGTACCTTATTTTTGCCTAACCTTACCTCAAGGCAGGCGCAACAAACCATCTCTATCCTAAATAACTGCAGAGAAATCCCTTTCATGCAACTTAACGCTACTGTATTATAGTATATTCGTACTTTAATAGTGCACTCGATATTATCATTCGTCGATAATATATATATATATACACCTTAAAATACAGTAACGTAATTATTACCTCCCCATTATGTTATTGGTTGTATTACGTCATAATGTTGTTACTAAGCATTAAAAAGTAATCGCCTGAAGATAGCCGATACACGGCTTGAAAACGTTAGCGATATTCAACCGGAATTGTCTTGTTGTGTCATTTATGTTTACATATACAGTCAAACCTCGATGATTCGAACTTCGTTGATTCGAATTTCTCGCTGTATCGAACTTTTTGCTTGGTCCCGAATTTTTTCACTATATAACACTACTAACGAAACTATGTATGATTCGAATTTTTATAAATCGAAGTTTTCGATGTATCGAACTTTTTTCATGACCCGTTAGCTATGATATTATAGGTAATTGACATCTCATGATTCGAACAAAAAATTTACCTGTACTGACCACTGGACAGGTGTTTGTCGTGACCCCTGCGGCAAGATTTCACACCTCTCCCCCAAATGCCCTGACTGACAATAGGGATAACGATAGCGTGTGTTGTCACTCCCGGTCATGGGGTTAATTAATAATCAGACCAAATTGATAGATAAAAGGTGTATTTAGAAGCCATGACATTTAATCACTCCGGTAAAACATTTCGGTAGTCGTCTCTGATAATCTCCGCCGCCATTGAAATCAGCGGTCGGTGAGTAAATTTTACGGAACTGTAAAACAACCGGACCAATTTTAAACACAAACAATTAGCGATAGCTTCACTCATATTCAAAGTGTCACGTTTCAAACTTATACATAAATATCCAAGTAAATCGATTATTTGTCATTCAATCATGCTTTTCTCCAACCGATCGGCATTCCGTATTTTATATGCACAACGTAAACGCACATGTCTTTAGCAGAAAAGCCTAACGACTTACGTAAGTGTGCATTGTACTTCTTTTGCTTTATCTGTTAAACGCGATATAAGTGTTTTGTAACCGATACATATTTTGTTTAATTAATAAAATGCTTAGGTATAATTAATGAAAATAATTTTTATTTTGTTGTGTTTGAGGTATAAATTAACTAAACTTTTCGATGTGAGCCTGACAGGCGACGATCAACACGAAGACACTGAGGACATGTAACGTTAACAGATATGGTCATTATCAAGAAAACATCGATCTATTGTCAACCATGAATAATTCGAAGTCCCGCTGTTTCGAAGTTTTTCTGTTAGTCCCTTGAACTTCGAAACATCGAAGTTTGACTGTATATATATATATACATACATACATATTTATTGAAAAAATGAATCAAAAGCTAGTCTGAAATTGTTAACTTAACACTTACACATTCCGTTGTCATTCCACATCCTGACAACAATGTCACAAACACAGAAGGGTTGCGGTTACACTGCATATTATTACACATTTCTGCATTAGAGCAACGGCTTGGTGCCCCTGCTCCAATACGCATGTGGTTTGATAGGAAATTCTCAACATCATTTGATCCGCCTGTCTTTGTTTTCTTGATGACAAATATTGTTGCTGGGTAGAACATATTGTCTATAACAGAAACAAGGTCATCCCGAAGTTGTTTCGGTTCAGGTGGTAATGACCTTTTGAATGTTTCCAATTTTCCGTGAAGTTTTCTATGCAGATACGCCATCCGTGGAAAGGCGTCTATCTTAAGTGTTGACTTCCAACATTCCATGCTTACAGAAAGATCGTCACAAATATTGGATGCCATACTGATATTAACAAAACAGCAATACGCCAGTCATGCCTGTTCGAAATCCTCAGTTTTCCGTTAAAACTATTGTATCACTTCATTCATCTTCTTATTTCTCCTTTTCGGTTTCTTTTTCTAGCAATATTGCAACTCGCTCATAACAAAAAACATGATCTTCAGCTCAGTTCATGATTGAGAGGGCTACAGACATCACTACGAACACCACTGAGCGGCCATGTTATAAGTTGCTGATGTCTTATAAATAGCATACTGGTAAACCTCAATTGATTTGCTATAAATAGATCATTATGGGTTTTCCCACTATCAACACCGCCTTTGTGCATAGTCCTATCGTGAAATATCAAATCTGTCTGCGATGTAGCAACTGTAACATAAAATGAGATAAACTAAACGAATTATATCTATTTCAACATAAGCGTACATACCAACAGCATGTGGTCAAATACCACTTCGAACAATTGGCGATTCTAAATGACAATCAAAGTACTGAAAGTACTGAAGACACAAACGAAAACAAATAATTTTAACTGCTTTTGTTTAGTGGGGACATGGTCAACTTTGTATGGAACATCACCAATACCTGATTAGGACTAGGACAAAATATTGGCAAGAAAAGAAATTCATATCTACTTTTGATTGCAAGTGCGTCTTGGCAGCTAATTGTCAGAATAGGTACTCGGGTAATCTTATTTGACATCTTCAATGGGTTAATGTTTACGTAGTTGTAGATGTAATATGAAGGTCCTAGATTACCTGTAAAATTAATGAGGCCTTTCTTTTCAAACTTTTGAGGATCCCATGCCTATAAGCGCTTCACAAATTATCATTATCATTAGCCATTGAAAAGATATTTTTACATTTGATGTAGCGCCCCACCTAGCTACCAGCTTTTAGATAAGAGAGAGCTCAGGTTAAAAACACTTGTGTGATTGTTTTAGGATTTTATCGTGTGTGTGAGCCCTGGTTTGAATGATGTTATGTCAAGGTTTTGAATGATATTTTGTGGCAGATTGTTCTATCCCTTCAGTACCTTCTGTAAAATAGCGATAACAAACTTCAATTGTCAAAATACAATATGGCTGCCTGTCGACCATGTAGTTTTCCGATTAGTCTCAAAATGCAATATCCATAACTAGGCACCGAGGGGAACCTACATATAAAATTTGAGAAAGATCCCTTTAGCACTTTCTGAGAAATAGCGATAACAAACTTCAATTGTCTAAATCCAAGATGGCTGCCTGTCGGCCATATTGTTTTCCGATTGGTCTCAAAATGCAACATGCATAACTAATGTAAGCACCAAGAGGAACCTACATATGAAATTTGAGAAAGATCAATTCAGTGCTTTCTGAGAAATAGTAATAACAAACTTCAATTGTCAAAACCTAAGATGGCTGCCTGTCGGCCATATTGTTTTCCGATTGGTCTCAAAATGCAATATGCATAACCACCCACCAAGGGGAACCTACATATCAAATTTGAGAAAGATCCCTTCAGCACTTTCTGAGAAATAGCGATAACAAACTTCAATTGTCCAAATCCAAGATGGCTGCCTGTCGGCCATGTTGTTTTCCGATTAGTCTCAAAATGCAATATCCATAACAAGGCACCGAGGGGAACCTACTTATGAAATTTGAAAAAGATCCCGTCAACACTTTCTGAGAAATAGTGATAACAAACTTCAATTGACAAAATCCAAGATGGCTGCCTGTCGGCCTTATTGTTTTCCGATTGGTCTCAAAATGCAATATGCATAACCACCCACCAAGGGGAACCTGCATATCAAATTTGAGAAAGATCTCTTCAGCACTTTCTGAGAAATAGCGATAACAAACTTCAATTGTCCAAATCCAAGATGGCTGCCTGTCGGCCATGTTGTTTTCCGATTAGTCTCAAAATGCAATATCCATAACTAGGCACCGAGGGGAACCTACTTATGAAATTTGAAAAAGATCCCGTCAACACTTTCTGAGAAATAGTGATAACAAACTTCAATTGACAAAATCCAAGATGGCTGCCTGTCGGCCTTATTGTTTTCCGATTGGTCTCAAAATGCAATATGCATAACTAATGTTAGCACCAAGAGGAACCTACATATGAAATTTGAGAAAGATCAATTCAGTGCTTTCTGAGAAATAGCAATAACAAACTTCAATTGTCAAAACCTAAGATGGCTGCCTGTCGGCCATATTGTTTTCCGATAAGTCTCAAAATGCAATATGCATAACTAGAAACCAAGAGAAACCTATATATCAAATTTTAGAAGATCCCTTCAGTACTTTGAGAAATAGCGATAACAAGAATTGTTTACGGATGGAGGGACGGACGGACCACGGACGCAGGGCGATTTGAATAGCCCACCATCTGATGATGGTGGGTTAAAAACACCTGGGTCTGATAAACAGACTCTGGAGGCGTAGAATGCGGATGTAGACAGGGCAGGGTATACCATCACAACGGCCACATTAAACTAAGCACTATATTCAAAACTTAGAATTACATGCTCATATCAGCTCAGACTTGAGACAGTTTCTTAATCGCTCATTAGAGTGAACATGATTTTCATATAGCACTCTACGTTATATGTTTACACTCCATACTGTGTAGCTACAAATAATCTATACAACAAAAACACATTCATTCACATGTACAGTTCAAATCAATTTGAAGTAGAATTTTGTTTTTCACTTATGTACATTGCATCAAATATTCTCCGCAATAGTATATGTACCATATACATAATTGTAACTGCATGATACATATATATATGTATGGTATATATATCATGTTAATTAATATTAGTGAGATGTGAAGTAGCTATATGTATTGATATCATCGATTTCAAAATCAGATTTTTTTTTTAATCTGCAGCATCTGTCAGATGAAAATGTAGTTTGAATGCCCAAACTGGATGAACTGTACATGTAGTAGCATTCTTCAAAGTCCATTATGAATGCTTTTCATACAAATGTATTGCTTTCAATTGTTCATGTGTTTAAATTATTAGAACACTGAAGTAATTTTTATTTTCATAAAAATGGAAGTACTGCTTATCTTTAAAACTAAATTGGATATTGATAAGATAAATTTGCCAAAATGTTAAAAATCAAACCTTATTAAGTAGAATCTAAACAGTTGTAAATGGCTAAGCCCACTATTCTTAACAAAATTACTTATTTTGATTCTCTGTCAAATATAATCAGGTTACTTGAAGACTTTGTCAGAAAAGTTAACACATATATACATTATTAATAGTTGCTTTAATTAAATTAATCTGAATTTGAACATTAAACCGACTTAACAATTTAAATGAAAAAAATGTGTTTTCACCATTGACCATAATTGATAAGAAGAAAATAATTATTTAACTCAACCTATGATATAGTATGTAACAGCCATCAAGACAATACTATTATCTTTAGTCATGCCAAGTTATTTCACAATAGGATATATGCACAACACAAACAAGTTTTACACATTTTTGTTGTTTAGAAGAATAATGAACTTAGTAATTTTTGCTGTTCTTCTCAAATAATATGTACTAGTGTTGTAAAGAAAAAAAGATTAAATAATAATAATAAATCTAAGTTATAATAAATTATTTGCATTGATTTATCAATACTTTACTGTGCATTAGTTTAAAGGTTAATTTAATTCAGAAGCTGAAATGATTTAAGACAGAAAAAACCGCAGATGTAGGAATATAACATTTCCACTGCCTTTAAATATCTCTGGTTAAATTTAGCAATCAGTACATTTCCATGAAAAATGGTGTTTTCTAAAGAGTTACTGCCCTTTAACCGTCCCTGAAGCGTTCAAAACTCCACCAAACATAATAAAGGTCTATGTAGATGTACATCGTAGACCCTTTCTTTTTTATAATATGCTTCGACTGTTATGTAATATTTCAAATGATAATGATAGATCATTTTCTATTTTTTTTTAAACCATCACGAATATTAGAAAAAAAGAATCAGTCGCTATAATTAGAGATGAAATTTTCAGTGACGACTACATCTGCATGCAGACAGCCACGTTAATGCGGTACGCGTTCTGTAAACGAAAAACTTCATGTGCATTACGTAGGATATAATCAATAGATCCGAAGTCAATATTAATATTCACAAGTCCATTTGCCTTTTCGAAACCCTATTCAGTGAGAATTTATTTAACTTTTTATTTGCAAACATGCGTATGGTACTCGACTGCCGTTGTTGTGATATTGTTATGATGAATAGACAACTTTTTATCTTTCGTAAAAAAACATCTATATAATCTAACCATCTGCAGACTACATCAATCACATGCAAGTTAATATTTCAGTGAGAAAATGACAGTCAAAGTTGGGTTTGATCACCTACTCTTGCTTTTATTATTGTTTACATTACTGAAAGATGGCGGACAAAATCGGATGCTGGATGAGTGATTTTCAATGTACAAAATAACAACGATATTCCGACGAAACTTTATCAATATTATAACCCATTCAGTAACATGCCACCAAAGAAAAACAAGAGGCCCATGGGGCCTGTATCGCTCACCTGGTTGGATTTGACCAAATGTCAAAATAATGTTCATGTTCAATTCCTTTTGTTTGTTAACCTCAAACAATGCTATTGGTTATAGCGTGGGTATCCCAACTGCTTTAAAGAAATAATGAAGTCCAGACTCTCTGAGTTTACAACATGCATTTATAACTTTATGACTAGTAGTGATTTAAAGGAATTACCTCTATTTCCCATATGGGGCGCCGCCCCTTTGGCCCCTTGGGGGTCAGAGTAACCATTTATCCAAAATCTGTTCCCCTTCCCTGGAGGATGTTTCTGACTAAATTGGGTTCAAATCCATTCATAACTTTATGACAAGTAGCGATTTTAAGGAATTGCCTCAATTTCCCCTATTGGGCCCCGCCCCTCAGGCCCCTTGGGCGTCAGAGTCACCATTTATGCAAAATCTGTTCCCCTTCCCCCAAGAATGTTTCTGACCAAATTGGGTTCAAATCCATTCATAACTTTATGACTAGTAGCGATTTAAAGGAATTACCTCTATTTCCCCATTAGGCCCCGCCCCTTTGGCCCCTTGGGGGTCAGAGTCACCATTTATGCAAAATCTGTTCCCCTTCCCCCAAGAATGTTTCTTACTAAATTGGGTTCAAATCCATTCATAAATGTATGACTAGTAGCGATTTAAAGGAATTACCTCTATTTCCCATATGGGGCGCCGCCCCTTTGGCCCCTTGGGGGTCAGAGTAACCATTTATCCAAAATCTGTTCCCCTTCCCTGGAGGATGTTTCTGACTAAATTGGGTTCAAATCCATTCATAACTTTATGACAAGTAGCGATTTTAAGGAATTGCCTCAATTTCCCCTATTGGGCCCCGTCCCTCAGGCCCCTTGGGGGTCAGAGTCACCATTTATGCAAAATCTGTTCCCCTTCCCCCAAGAATGTTTCTGACCAAATTGGGTTCAAATCCATTCATAACTTTATGACTAGTAGCGATTTAAAGGAATTACTTCTATTTCCCCTATTGGGACCCGCCCCTTTGGCTCCTCGGGGGTCAGAGTCACCATTTATGCAAAATCTGATCCCCTTCTGCCAAGGACGTTTCTGACTAAATTTGGTCAAAATCCAATAAGAACTTTTTGACTAGTAGCGATTTGAAGCAAATGTTGACGGACGACGGACGACGGACGACAGACGACGGACGCCGCGCCATGACATAAGCTCACCGGACCTTCGGTCCAGGTGAGCTAAAAACACATAGATGTCGATGATGAAAATTCAGCGTGATGTTAGTAGATTTTTCTTCCGGGTCACAGGTAAGCAGCAATATGACGCCAGCGAAAAGTCGATTGTATCATTCCGCGTGAAATCTAATGCGTTCAACGCGGAAAAAATATTCTTACGTATCATCGACAGAACATACTTAAATTAAATACTTTGAAAACTATGTATTTGTGGGTTCTGTTGTTTTGTCATATATCTAACGAAACTGCAGTGTTGCATTTGACTCCGTAAGTCACGGGACTATTATTTTTTTGCGATAGAATATGATTGTGAAGTGGCAGTGGAAGTTGTGTCAGAGCGAACGAAAATGCCAAAAAAAACCACATTGTCCTGCCAGCTTCTAAAATACAACAAAACAAAAGGTGATTTTTTTAATAGCTGAACTTCACTGTATGTCATTTTTTATCTTGAAGTTAAACAAATATTTACTGCATAACATTACGGAGTTACTGTAAAGCAACGTTAAGATTGGCCAACAGCAGTATCCGCCAGAGGGCATCGTAGATTTTGTCAGCTACCCTCAAAAGCGCTGACATAGACTCAAACTTACGTTTGTGTCAACAAAACAAAAGGTGATTTTTTTTATAGCTGAAGTTTACTATATGTCATTTTTTATCGTGAATATTTACGATATTTACAAATATTTACTGCATAGCATTACGGAGTTACTGTAAAGCAACGGTTAGATTGGCCAAGGCAGTATCCGCCAGAGGGCATCGTAGATTTTGTCAGCTAAACCTCAAAAGCGCTGACATAGACTCAAACTTACGTTTGTGTCAAAAAAACACCTTTCAATGATGTAAAAATGAGCAAACATTAAATTGGATCATAGAAGATGTATTTATTCCGCAGCAGTGTACTAGTATCTTTGGTACTCAAACCTAGGTTATCGTATCTATGGAAATCCAAACCCAGGTTATCGTATCGATGGTAATCCAAACCAAGGTCATCGTCTCTATGGTAATCCAAACCAAGGTCATCGTATCTATGGTAATCCAAACCAAGGTCATCGTATCTATGGTAATACAAACCCAGGTCATCGTGTCTATGGTAACCAGATCCTAGGTCATAGTATATATGGCAGCTCAAACTCATGTCATCGTATCTATGGCAACATAAATCCAGGTCATCGTATCTATAGTTATCCAAACCAAGGTCATCGTATCTATAGTTATCCAAACCAAGGTCAACGTATCAATGGTAATCTTACCCAATGTCATCGTATCTGTGGTAATCCCACTCGTCGGCATTACTTTTCCTTGATGTATTTTTCTGCAGTAAATAACAACATTAGAAGCCTTTTGTCAAAATCATAATTGTAAACTCTGTAATATTAACCGGTATTACTCCTTTGGTATAAACATCTGATTTAACCTTCATATTTCTAGTTACATGTATTTTCGTGTGGAATATAATTTTGCTATTTTCTGGCCATTAACAAGCAGTGCATACTGTTTAGTCCATAATATTTGTGGATTTAAAATTGTTGCGGTCATTTAAAATGCACAAACTTTAACAATCGACAACTATTTCATTGCGAATTGTATTCCCTATATCTCGATCATTCTAAATTTTATTGATATAGAGGTAAATGCATCTATACTGACAAGGCCGTGGTGCAAAAACCTAAATCTACTAGTTTCGACTCCCGACAACAGCGAAAACTATTTGGCCCTGCGAAATAGAACAACTGTACAGTTATGGTATCATCAAGAAAATTTTCCTTTAAACTTTGTATACATATAAGGAAATAACACCCATTCCACTCTGGTTTCTAATAAGCGTTTAAAAACTAATGTACGCAAACTACTTCCGAGTGCGACAACCGAGATGTTCATTTTAACCTTTTAATATTTATGTATATATATTCATATATCGACAATTGCCAATGATTCTGAATCGATAATCTACATCTGAGCAAGTCTGGTTATTTCTCAATACCTTGACTGTAGAACATGATTAAGTTCGCCGCACTTGAATATTTGTAAACATTGGCGGACATCTTTTTTGCTAATCACGTGTCAATGTTTACTGGTAAACGCCATGCTTATTTTTCATATCAACATAACGTTATGTACTTTCATGAATAATTATTGTGTTTAATTAAGTTAACTCCTGCTTCATTGGATTCATCATCTTTTAAACAAAATAAAACGTGAAACCTTAGATAACAAACATTGCAAAAAAGAGTTTGGACAAGTATTTGAAACAACTTGAGAACGTGACGAAAAACATTGCGAATGATTTTAATTAAGCAACAATCTCAAAAAGCCGTTCAGGCAATAATTGCAAAACGACACATTTCAAACAAAATAAGCTACAAAGCTGAAACGATTAATAGAGTAAACCATATATATGTGGGACATTTAAGTACTTAACAAGTCAAACACGTGATGGCGATGATAGATATTACTTCTATCAAATATATACAAACATATTTTAATACGTCAAATCATACTGCTCGTGCCTTTTAACCCTGTTTACAAAATATTAATTAATATGCATAACACTAATATATTGCATACATTGTCATAGTAACGATAATTCACTTCTCAACAATACATAGTGGAAATACATGTATACATGTATAATAATGATGAACTACAAGTGTCACTAATTTTCAAAGGTTCTCTAAATTCTAAATAATAATAGTATACAACATTTAAATAGCGCCATATGTAATATGTAAAATTATTCTAATGCACTTCCTTATTTTCTTAGGCATAATCAAATCCCCCCAAAATGATAAATTATTGAGAAAAAATCACGCTTTTTATAACTGCCGCTAAAGTAATACTTTTTGCTTCTGACACAAACAATATTGATACAAGTTTTACTGTTTCTGGATCACTGACCATTGTCTAAAACAATCAATGTATTTATATAAAAAACTCATTTACATAAATGAAATTTATTATATTTGTATTTTGTTTTCTTCAGTTCTTATGAAAAACCACGGAAATCTAAATCTTTGAAATCACTTTCTTTTCAACATATGAAACCTTGTTACTCGACTATGTTCAGCCTTTTAGTAAAAGGTAATAAATGTGAATTCATAGAAAGCAGTATATTCATCGACAAATAAAAGACAAAATGGGTGTTTTACAAGAGGATTTGTTTTACATAAGTTCTTTAAAAAAAACCTTTACAATATCTATATCTGTGAAAGACAAAACCTCAACGCTCAGCAATAATGTAGGGTTACTATAAGAAACCTTAAATACGCATGGTTTCGGCGAATCTCCTGATTTTGTTTCTTTCGCGACAGCAAAATATTTATGATGGAATACTTTGATGATAGTTTATTGATTGAAATAGATTTAATATTATTATTAATCATATCAGCAGTAACTGTATTACCTTATTTTCGAGAATCCTCACGTTTACCTCTATGTTCGTTTCTAGACGTAGAATCGGCAAAGAAAAAGTATTTCCAATTATTTCACAAATTTGGTATCAATGCAATGCTCAGAGCTGAAGTTAACATTTTCACAGGGAAGAAAAATTGAGCGAAAATATACAGGAATCAGTCTTTAATACTAGTGATAGAAACACGCCTCTGTTACCATTCCATACAGATTTGTATACAAACTTCGTTATCCCAAACTCCTATAACTCCAAGACTTTGCTTATATCGAAGTAAACAATTCAGTCCCGATAGTAAAATTCTGCACAAAATATACTAAGTTATCTCGAATACACGGGATAAGTTTTGCCATGACCCCATTGGCTTTGAGATAACGAAGTTCGGCTGTCTCTAACATTGAGACGAATAACCTTGAAAGCAATCAAGTCTAGAAAATACATAATATATGATTGTGACACGCATAAATTATACGTCACAACAGATTTCAATCACGCCATTGTCTTACAGACAAAACGTGATTAAAAAAAAAACCCCCAAAAAACACAGAGATCATCACAGATTTTCAATTATTAACAAATCTATTTTGTAAAAAAACTGAAAAATCACACATTTTACAGCAGGTATAGTTAAACAGTGGTTAACATGTTTTGTAAATAACGACCTTAATCTTGTTTCCAGTTGTAATTTGATTGTCCATACTGTCTAGAATTCTTTCTTTGATCAATGAATAGTGAGCTAAACTGAAAAAATTCACTTTAGTCTCGTTTCATGAATCTTAAACGAAATGGACACAAATTAGATATCGTATTTATGACATGAACTTTTAATTTTCAGAATATTGCTAAAATTATTTCTAATTATTTTTTAATACATACATTGTACTTAACAATGTAATGGAGTGAAAAACATATATATTCATATATCATTGAAAAGCGACGATATGCAAGTAAATATATTAAACTGTTTTTGACGCAAGAAGATCTTAAGTTTACATTTTGCAGAAAGATTCCTTTAGTTCCTATAGTTAGCTGCGAGCATGTTCTACAAAATGTCATTCTCGGACCCCATGGGCTGGCAAGCCTATTGAACGAATGTACTATGATAGATAAGAAAGCAAAATGCAAACTTACAACAGTCTTGTGTCGTTACAGTATATATATGTATTCAAATTAATCCTTATAATTTAATCTCTTAATAATTTCTGACAGAAAAGAGTTCCTCAATGAAAGTATATTGTAGACAAGTAGACAATATACTTTCATTGAGGAACTCTTTTCTGTCAGAAATCATTACGCCGCTG
Organism: Pecten maximus; assembly: GCF_902652985.1. Lineage (NCBI taxonomy): Eukaryota > Metazoa > Mollusca > Bivalvia > Pectinida > Pectinidae > Pecten > Pecten maximus. The sequence goes on from NC_047027.1 coordinate 19,291,788, forward strand.
CATAAGCCAATCAAAAGCGACGTTACAAACGGCGACGTCATTTAATTCATTATGGGCTGATAACAGAAATTGTCAAGCTAATTAAAATGCGTGTTACAAATAAATCTAAATTATAATAAGTATTTGACAAAACATTTACATTGTATCTGATAAAATGTAATTACGAGAATCAGTTGTGTATGGTTTACTGACCTTAATAAAGGATTGTATGAAAGACAGAAGTGAATAGTTTATCTAAATATGAATTTAGTGTTAGATAACGTATAAACACAGCATCATACATGAACAGATATGTAAGATACGTGTTTCTATAACAAATGATGGACAGCAACATAGCTTTGTTCTTTAGTAACTATCTTTAAGGCACATTTTTCATTGCATTGTAGTTTTTAATTGATAAATGTATAGGGTGTGGATTGTCACGAGTGATTAGGGGTCAAGTTTAATTATATCCTTATCTATTTTACAACAATTGTGATACAAGATACTGTATCTCATTTAATAACAGTACCTTGATGCCCCGGATGGCATCGCGTGAGGGGTCTCAATGTGGAAAGAAACTGGAGGACCCGGAAAAAATCCACGTGATCGGAAAGGTGACCCACATAATTTTCAAGTCAAATTGGGGAATCGAACTCCGGCCATCCAGGTAAAAGTGCAATCTGACAATCTGACTACCCTAGTGTCAGTTTAACAAAATCTGCATTATTTCTATTTTAAGCACTGACCAATAACCATGTGACTAATTGAAGTCAAAATGACATAACTATATAACAGTAAAAGAGTGATGTAATTATTGTAAAAAAAACAGGATTATTGACCTAAGAAAAATAATTTCATTAATCCCCTTCTGAGATTGTTTTGTGAATATTGCAGAAACATGTGTTACGGAGTTTGGATGTTTGATATGTTGTACGATATCGCCAAACTGAAGATACCAAATGTTAAAGGTAAAGGTCACTAAATAAAGAAGGCCTTAAAATGAAGTTTATTGTATGCACATATATAAGGATTGAGATGATCTTATATGACAAAAAATAAGGTTTTTTTTAATTTTTTTTTTATTTTGGAAAGATCACGGGATTTCAGCATTTTTCTTATTCAAAAAATTAATTGCATGCATATCATTTTGTCTGACTAAGAGGGATTTTAAAATTAATCCTTTTTATAATGTTATACACAAACTTCTACTTTTTCATAAAAATCCTTTGGATTATGGTAACAATCAAGTAATTACTTGCGAATATCTCGATCAAAACATTATTGAAATTTAAAGACCTTTATTTGTTTGTCCAGACAATGTTTAGACCTAGTATTAGTAGGGAAACGGACTTTTCATGGTGACTTGAGGAAAACGTTAAAGGTTTTATGGTATTGGTTTTTAAAACAGAGGTATATGTATGCTATTTTTTATGCTTGAAATTTCAATTGTTCACAGTCCTGTAAAAGTAAATGGATCTTAAAGAAACCCAATAAATAAAATCAAAATGAGCTTTTAGGAAGTTTCAGCGACAACAAATGAAATGATAGTGAGTTTGGGAATATTTTTGTTGTATTATAAATATGGAATATTCAATTGCACCTTTTCTGATAATTAAAAAAGAAAAAGAAACGACCTATTTTGACAATGTCATAAAATGTCATCAACGGTGATTTTACATGACAATGGGGAAAACGTGAAATTATGATGTAATTGTGTCTTGTATCATAGAAAAAAGTTGTGAATTCATGACGGCATTGTGCCAGGCTTGATATTTCATGATGTATGGAAAACTTGTGAATTTATCACATCAGTGTGATGTCATTTTATCATAATCTGTGATTTTATATTTAAAGTTGAAGGGATGGACATTTTCTAGCTATTCAGTATGTGCATTTTAAGTGTTCTTTCTAGTGACTTCCAAAACTATTCTCACAATAAGCATATCGTTCCGGTGGGCAGTTTGAACAAGCAAAATTGGAGGCAAAACCCCTGACCACTATACAGGTAAGTAACACATCAGGGAGGCGCAATGGATCATCCATTTTATGCAAAGGATTTGGTAGATATGGTGTATACTGTTCACTTAAAACTTTTACTTGGCTCAAAATTGCATTGCTTCAAATTTTCCTGTTGGTTTTAGAATGTACACAAATGTTTTATACTATTTGGCAGGTACAACGCAAACCTGTGACACAATCAGGGCCTCACAAACGTTTGTAAAACGATCTAGTTACATGTAGACCTATAAAGAATTTTCACAATTCAAATAACATAAAATTGAGGCGTACGATTTCAAGAAGACCATAAATAGATACTTCTGTAAAAATAATTATAAACAAGAGATCCCAGAGGGATCTTGGCGCCCACCATTGAATGATCTTTATAGGTTCCATGTCAGATTGATCTTTTCCCTACTTTTCCCTTCCTCGAAGTCTTACTTATCTGTGTAAATTCAGAAACAGCCCTCTAGTACTTTTCAAACAAGGGGAACCTATATACAGAATTTAAGATTTAGCTATAATGGCTGTCTGTCGGCCATGTTGTTTTCGTATTGGTCCCAATATGCAAAACTAGGCACTGAGGGGAACCTACATATAAAAAATTTGAAAAAGATCCCTTCAGTACTTTCACAGAAATAGCGATAACAAACTTCAATTGTCAAAATCCGAGATGGCTGCCTGTCGGCCATGTTGTTTTCTGATTGGTCTCAAAATGCAATATGCATAACTAGGCACTGAGGGGAACCTGCATATAAAATTTCAGAAAGATCCCTTCATTACTTTCTGAGAAATAGCGATAACAAATTTTAATTGTCAAAATCAAAGATGGCTGCCTGTCAGCAATGTTGTTTTCCTATTGGTCTCAAAATGCAATTGCATAAGTAGGCATCAAGGGGAACCTACATATGAAATTTGAGATATCCCTTCAGTTCTTTCACAGAAAAAGTGAAAACAAATTTCAATTGTCAAAATCCAAGATGGCTGCCTGTCGGCCATGTTGTTTTCCGATTGGTCTCAAAATGCAATATGCATAACTACGCACTGAGGGGAACCTACATATAAAATTTGAGAAAGATCCCTTCAGTACTTCCTCAGAAATAGAGATAACAAACTTCGATTGTCAAAATCCAAGATGGCTGCCTGTCGGCCATGTTGTTTTCCGATCGGTCCCAAAATGCAATATGCATAACTAAGCACCAAGGGGAACCTACATATGAAATTTGAGAAAGATCCCTTCAATACTTTCTCAGAAATAGAGATAACAAACTTCAATTGTCTAAATCCAAGATGGCTGCCTGTCGGCCATGTTGTTTTCTGATCGGTCCCAAAATGCAATATGCATAACTAGGCACCAAGGGGAACCTACATATGAAATTTGAGAAAGATCCCTTCAATACTTTCTCAGAAATAGAGATAACAAACTTCGATTGTCAAAATCCAAGATGGCTGCCTGTCGGCCATGTTGTTTTCCGATCGGTCCCAAAATACAATATGCACAACTAGGCACCAAGGGGAACCCAAATATGAAATTTGAGAAAGATCCCATCAGTACTTTCTCAGAAATAGCGATAACAAGAATTGTTTACGGACGGAGGGACGGACGGACGGACGGACGACAGACCACGGACGCAGGGCGATTTGAATAGCCCACCATCTGATGATGGTGGGCTAAAAACATTATATAAATCCGAACTTGTGTAGCATATCCCTTTAACTGATGGTAATATTGCTCAATAATTTTGTGCAGACAGGAATTGTAAAGGACCTCAGTCCAGGAAATGTCGATTCTTTAAGTTAAGATGTACACATATATAATATATAATATACCATAGAAGTCATTTGTGTATCAATTTTTTTATATTGTTTGTGAAAATACATGAAAAAATTGAAATTAATTTTTTATACAGCATAAACTTGATAAGCTTCAAAGCCATATATATATTCTATACCATATTGCTACATTCGTATTTACATAATGGTGTGCTGTTTAAATAACTTTTCCAAATATGATTTCATTTTAACATATAAAATGTTCTCACAATTCATTTCAGAGGATAAAGTCACAAAGAATGCCTATGGCCAGTCAAATTTTTTTAAGTAAAAACCAGTCAAAATATTACAGTATTCTTGTCTCAAATGAAATCAAAATATTTCAGAATTTTCATTAAATTTGAAAACAGTTTTGAATTGTATTACACAATAAATTAATGCGTTACATCTGGGTTATATCAATGGAAAGATCTATTGCTGCTACTCAAATGGTTGTGTGTAGGACGATAGTTTGTAAACAAATTTGTATACAATAACATACATTATGTAAACAAAATGGTTCCTTTATATGCATAATAAACAATTGCAACTAAATTTATATTTCATTTAAGAATGACATAGATATATAGTCACACCTCGTTATGATGAAGTCAGTGGACCATGAAAACTGTTCTTGTTATCCTGAGTAACCAAGGTAACCTACAGTATATTTTACATAGAATATTCACAGTTAAACCTGAAGGTCTTGGAGTTGTGGCTTTGAAGTATTTTATCATTCAATACTCCGATTTCAAACACTCACAAGACCTTTTTTAATGTTACGTCTATGATAAAGTTATTTGATACAATTTCTGTATTTGATTATTTACGTGAAATACAACTTTACCAGACAATATTAAGTGTGATGCGACCAGTTCCTTTGACATCAGCGAATTTTAGATTTTAAAATTTCAGCTTGAGTTTGATGTGTTTTTCTGCAAACATCCTTCTAATCTGGTGCAGTTATGCTCTAAATGACTCAAATTGTTAATTGGCTGTGAAGCAAAATGATACTTTGAGTTATAAAAGTTCAAAATAACGAAGTTTGACTAATAACAATATCCAAACAAATAGAATACAAGAATAATGAAGTAAATATAACATGTCAAATCACAGGGGCCAGCATACAATTAGTAAATATAACATGTCAAATCACAGGGGCCAGCATACAATTAGTAAATATTACATATTAAATCACAGGGGCCAGCATACAATTAGTAAATATTACATATTAAATCACAGGGGCCTGCATACAATTAGTAAATATTACATATCAAATCAAAGGGGCCTGTATACAATAAGTAAATATTACATATCGAATCACAGGGGCCTGCATGCAATAAGTGAATATTTACGTACTGGGAAAACTTAAATAAATGCTCGCAAAAAAAAAAATATCTGTCACGCATACATGCCAAATTTTTCTAGAGGTGGTAAGGGAGATTGACAACCATTTTAAGGGATTTTTGTCTGAAATAAGGGAGGTATACACGCGGCATAAATATCGGCACATTTTGTAACATAACAACATACAAAATAGAAAACAAACACATAATTTCATGTTCAGTCACATTATTGCTTCATTTTTGTATCACTTTTGTATCATTTTCACATGGCATAAGCTTTCTTAGCACATTGTTTTGTATGTGGTACTTATAGGACATGTACAGAAGAAAAAAAGGTAAATCGTTTGCCAAAATAACCTCCACAGTTTACCTATTGAAATCGTGAAATCAAATACCCTGGGGAATCACAGAATCTCATCCCACTACTAGTATATCAAAAAGTAATCTTTTTCTGAATATTTACAAACTGCGTGCAGGCGTCTGTGATCAGAATTCATACACATGCAAGGAGACAAATTGGTCCTCTTTTATTGAGCATCTCGTAATCAAAAACAGATATTGCTAGTTGTCATAAAATTAAGCTTACTATATTCATCCCACAATAAGGTCATGCCTGCTAATAAGCCAACCCTATCTACCGAAGTTCAGACAAAATGCTAACAATTGTTATTTCTTTGTTTAGCAATAAGTTCCTTCCCTACTTCATGTTAAAGATATTGTGTGTGTGTCCTGGGCCTATTACAGCATAAATATACAGTAATCGATCTTAACAATCCCACCATGCACTTACAAAACCACAAAAGGGTGTGCTTAGTTCAGGTTTGTTTGTTTGTTTGCTGGATCTTCCATATGCGACATTGTTGTCAAATTCATCATCATTAATTTGTTCGTGCAAGTACCCGGAAAATTACAAAAGAGTAAATTTGTTCAATTTGAATAGTGGTTTTCATCTTATTTATAATTATGTAATAAAACAATTCTAATATGGTTTTTCATGACAAGGACAAAAAATCTTTGTTCCTAGCACAGGGATTGGCATGATTTCCAAACCTAATTGATATAATATTCATATATGGACAGTGGAGTTAGGAATTGTGTCAAGACCCTGTGGTCCCTCAGAAGTGTTAAATTTATGATGAAAACACACTCCATTTTTTGTGATATAACTCCAAAACATAAAAAAAAAAAAAAATCAAAATAATCCTTATAATTTAATCTATCTAAACAAATCTTCTATTAAGGAACTCTTTTCTCTTAAAAATCATCATGCCTCTGTGGCGTTACAAATGGTTAAATCATTTTTTTGTGTTATGAGCTGATAACAAATTTTTAGCCAATGAAAATGCTTGTTACAAGCTAAGCTAATTTATTACTTTGTTGTAATTTGCATTTTGCAGTATGATAGTTATCTTATGTAACATAACACAAAATCAATTACTGATGGAAATTATGATGACACCAACACATGACATTAAACAACTGTACCTCATATATATCCTGTAATAAACCCATGTCAGGTAATTAGCATGCCTATGTCTACTGCAGTTTGATTTAAATGTTTACTTACAAAGACTATTTTAACTAAGTTTATGTCAAGATAAATAAAACAGGCAATGCCTGGAATGAGCCCAGCTACCTTATCTAGCAGTATATGAATGCTCTCATTTGACCTATTACTAAAGGTTTTGTGAGGTATATATCAAGTCTGAAAACTGTAGAGAGGTCAAAATGTAAACATTTATATACTGTAAACTTTGAAATTGACGTGAGGGGGAATTTTACACTGATTACACAGACTCACTTTGTTCGGGAAAATTTCCCCAACGCATATTATTTTGATATCAATTCGGATAATCTTGATCTACAAGCGAAAGAGGATTAATCGCGAAAATTACCTCCAAGCGTATAGTTTACATATTCAAATCGCGAAATTATCCCCACCCGCGAAAAATTCAGTTTACAGTATATTTCCTTGGGAGTAAGGGGCTTTAGATAGATATCTCTATTTTCTACTCAGATATCTATTTATTCAATAATTAGATATATATGTACTTAAAATAGAGATATCTGTATTTTAGATACACACCTGGGTTCAGTACGGAATATGTAAGGTTATGTAAATGTATACAAAAATATATACCGGTATAGGACCTTGCATGAGTTTGCTTTTTATTTATTTTAAACAAAAGCCTTTTAAGTGAAATATAATTCTGTTAAGATACCTATATTAATGCACTCATATTTTACAGAATACATTGCTATAGTAACAGTATACAAAAAACTTCACTAGTGCAATTATAATTTAATATGATGCATCAAGAACCAAACAAAAACAAAAACAAATATGATAGATCTGCAGTATTTGAAACAAGATCTATTTATCTTCTGATAAAAAGAAACAAAATAATCCATTTAAAACATATTTCAAACATATTGCAAAAAATTGTGATATCCCAATAAATGCTTGAAGTCTTAAATTATACCAGTCTGTTTAAAACCATCCTTTCATGGTTCCATTTCCTCCTTAAATAATGCCGCCTTTGTTACAACACCTAATGTTTTTCAAAATCTCAAATCTTTCTGGTCAATAGTTAATGACTATTCATCAGAATGGAGGTCATCAGAATGTGACCCATATCACAGTATCTTCAGATGTTCATGAAGTCATGAACCATCATTATGCTATATAGGTGTTTGGAATATGTTATTGCATTCATGACGTCAAGTTAAAACTAGCCTCATTTTATGACGTCACAGTAAGTTATACTACATAATTTTATAGCTGTAATACATGACATAGGTATATATAATAATAAAACGTAATCATTGATGACAGCATGTTACTTGTAGATACTGTCCGATATATTTAGTCTGTTTTTGTTTTTTTGTTTTTTTTTCGGTGGATCAAAATTTTACTGTTTTACAAAAGGGATATACTTTCTGAGGAAATTATGAAATGGACAATTTTTACTGGTTTTATTTCAAAATATCTTGTGATTTATTCAAACCTTCAAAAAAGAAAAAAAAGGGGAAAATAACAACAACAAAAACCAAAACCAATAGTCATCATGAAAATTATAACCTCTATATTATTTCTTGGGACATTTTGTTATAATTATATTTTCTATAAAATAATATTTTACCTGTATAAATCACAGCATGCACCTGGACCCTGTCAAATTGAAATTCATAAAAACCTATATACAATGGCCTTTATCAACAAAAGTAAAATGATGATATACACTGTCATACCCAAAAATCTTGAAGATAAACTCAAATTGGATATAAGCCAACGATTCACTGTAAGAAAAGTGCCTGAAAACAAGAATATCTTGAAAAATGAGATTATCTTGATAATAATCAAAGTCAGGGATTTCTTGCAGAAAAATGATATTAAAATAATCTTGAAAATAAGCTGATCATCCAAAAAAGTTCATATTGAAAATAAGCCAATGATTCATTGTAGGAAAAGCATCTGGATAATAAGCTGGTCTTGAAAATAAGCTGACCTTTGAAATAAGCTGATCTTGATAAGCTGATCTTGAAAATAAGCTAACCTTTGAAATAAGCTGATCTTCATAATAAGGCAGAAATTTCTCACAGAAAAATTATGAAATAAGCTGGTTTCGTAAATAACTGTAAAGCTTTTATCAAGTTGTATATGCCCATATTGTATGAACAAATCAAGCATTTGTGATCACATTTCAATTGTGTACATTGTATTATCAATTGAATCTCATGCTTTGTGAAATGGAATGGTAAACGTAGTATTTTTTACTTTCGTAAGTGAAGTAAAACCATAAAATGCTTGTTTAGATACAATGACCTTTGAGTGACAATTGCCATCTTGTTTAAAATGATAATTAAAAATACAAAATGCATGCATGCTGCACTTTACCTGCAGTGAAAGCACATGGAAAATAAGTTTAAAAAATAGACATGGTATCATTATTTAGTAGAATAATTTAAACAACAGCATATTTTCAAGACTTAAGGATATTTTGAACCTGATTTTCATCTGGCCCCAAAATTTGATGCTATGGCATGTGCAGACATTTGACAGACAGGTGTCTTGTCCCCACACTATAGGCAGACGTCCTTCAAAATGTCTAACGTCTGGTCTGACCCAAGGAAACACAATCTATACACCGATACATTTTGAATCTGGCAGTATACAAATAATAAAGCAACTAATTAAAGAATAAAATACACAAAAAATGGGTAACTCAGGGGTCAAAGTTCATGCATAATGTTTGTACCATATATATCCTACAATCAGCCCATGATTTGTAATAAACATCTAAATAAGGTGACCAAAGTCTATTGCAGTTCAATGAAAAATGCAAATAAATTATATTTACTGTCTTGCAACTTTGAGTCAAAGTGAAAAAGTTGCCTTCCCATCCCTCCTGTCCTCCCTGGGCTTTTTTTACAGGATAAATACGGTAACGTCGCCATCATATTAATATGCAGACGGAGAACATTTTATCCAGAGATTTAGTGTAATACAAAATATACTCTTCTATCTATTGTGATCAGTACTACGGAATGGTTGATTATTGTCAATGATACAAATGATAACCTCGATACTCCGGGGTTACTTTCACTTTCGACATCAATACTTAAGGGGTTATGTTCACTTTCGCTATCAATACTCAAGGGGTTACGTTCACATACGCTAGCCATACTCCAGGAGTTACATTCACTTTCGCAATCAATACTCCGGGGTTACGTTCACTTTGCAATCAATACTCCGGGGTTACGTTCACTTTGCAATCAATACTCCAGGGTTACGTTCACTTTCACAATCAATACTCCGGGGTTACGTTCACTTTCACAATCAATACTCCGGGGTTACGTTCACTTTCACAATCAATACTCCGGGGTTACGTTCACTTTGCAATCAATACTCAAGGTGTAATGTTAAAAAAAAAAAAAAAAAACTGGAGTATCGAGAGTGAAAAGCTAAAGTAAACTTACTCCTGAAGTATCAAGAACACAAATGAGATTGAGGATGACATGATATAAAGAGATGAATTTTGATCGATTTGACACCACTGTTAACACGGTCAGTGCAAGTATATGTAAGGCCTCTGCTTCACTGAATGTCAAATCTGATAATGTCTGATTTGAGAAATAATCCAAACTCGGTTTCAAATTCCTCGTAAGATTCATATGTGCTGGGAAGTTCTATTGAGAAACTACATGTATGTGCTATGGGACGTCTCTCGATACCGGAGAGGTCTGAAAAGTTTACTGTTATACTGCGACGCGGCACACATGCTTGGCCTGTGATAAACTGAAGCAATGTCTCCAAGTCATCTTGTATCAGATTCGAGATAAGATCTACGAAATATCCATAGACTTTCTCGGTTCGAGAATTCAGTTCAGATTCATCGGGACGTAGACATGCAATAATTTTTTCTGCAGTGGGTTTGAGCCGATCATTCAGGATCTGCAGATGGTCTATGGTCAGCTGACTCCAAAACCTTTCGTAATGGATTTCCGGAATTCCTTCTCGTATCAGTTCGCACAAAGACCGTGGTTTTAAACACAGTTCACTTCTCGCCATTTTTAGAAAATGTTCTCGGAATGTAGATTCTTGTATCAAGCATCCCATATCAAATCTCGTAAACAAGTCTTGGAGACTGTCTCTATCCTCGTCTGACAGGGACTCAAAATCAGTAAGAGCTGTCCGAACCATCCTGGCATCATCCTGGTCCAGGAATAATAGGAAATCCTCGACAAGAGTGCTCTCATCAATAGTGGTCGTGTCCAGTATGGTTACCATGACAACTGACTTACACAGCGGTACTGGTATGTATCCCAGTATGGCTGTGCTGTGAGCAAGTATACGTCCCAGTAAACGGAATTTATATTCTTCCTCGAGTCTATGTGGTGGGAGATACGGAATCAGAACGGAATTTCCACGGAAAAAGTTTTCTGATACTTCATTCCAGAATGAGGTAAAACAGTCGCGACTCACTCCTCCCCAATCTGAACCCTGCTCGTCGACCATCTTTACATGAAGGTAAGAGTCGACAATCATTGGGTCTGTGTAGATGTCAAAGAGGTTCTGTACAAGATTTTCCCGGCTCACCTGGACCTGTGTCTGGGCATTGTGTAGTGTCTTTCGAAGCTCCTTCAGACCTTCAGTAAGAATGAACCAACTTTGTCAACAAATCAACAATATGAAATATCACAGACTTTTGAGGTAAAATAGTAAAAGATAAATAGAATCTCTTACTCTGTGTAATTTATATAGATATTGCAACCAAATCATATTTTTTTTTATAAATTGAGCATGAGACTTGTAGAACTAAATTTAGACAAGAGGCCTAAGGGGCCTGAATAGCTCACAGGAATAGTTATATAAGGAATAATGACAAAATTACTTTTTTGATATTTCATGTCGTCTTTATGTGACTGATGTTTCAGGAAGAAATGATACCTAATGAAAGGCTTTTTTCTTATTTGTATTAGCCAGTGTTACAGGTACTTGGTCCTATACTCACCATGTTCTACCTCCTTGATGAGTACGCTGCGATCAACTCCCTCTGCTCCTGTCACAGCACCATCACTGGCCGCAACAACTGGTACGCTGTGATTGCCTTCTTCATTCTCATTCTCATCTAAAATCAAACGACAAGTTCAAATCTGATGACAAGGTCAAATCAGACGACAAGGTCAAAAACGTTGTCGAGGTCAAATCTGATAACAATTTGACCTTGTTGTCTATTTTGACCTTGTTGTCTATTTTAACATTGTCATTTGACCTGACCTTGTCATCTTATTTGTTGATATCAAATGTCAAATGTCAAATAAGATGACAAGGTCAGGTCAAATGACAATGTCAAAATAGACAACAAGGTCAAAATAGACAACAAGGTCAAATCTGATAACAATTAAAATAAGGTGATAAGATCAGGTCAAATGACAAGGTCAAAAAAGACAGCAAGGTCAAATAAGATGACAAAGTCAGCTCAAATGACAAGGTCAAAAGCAAATACTAAAGGAATTTTCACAGCCAGAAGTATGCTCTGACATAGCTTCAACTGCTGACTAACAAATAACTACATAATGTATATGTACCTTGTTTTCAGCCAGAGGCTTAAATGTAGAGAAATTCAGCATAATCTGACGCAATAATGATTTACTTGAGCCAAGTATGAAATAAACAATGCCAATCACCTGTATTTTGGCTTTCCCTCAGTGCTGGAGGTAGCGGGACAGGCACGTCACTTCCCGGAGAGTACACATTGAGCAGATCCCGCCAGTTACTTCCCCTGTCTCGTGACATTGTAAAGTACGGATCATCTCCATCTCGAGTCATGTTACTGATGTAGTCAGAGTAAAACTCATCGTCATCTGAAATAAACGTTGATTGTAATGGACAGAAGTCCCCCGGTATATCAGTCCAAACTGACCAAATTTACAAGGGACAAAAGATGGTGATATAAAGGGGGACTACTCTAGTTTGAAAGATTATAAAAACAAATATACCAAAAGTTACAATCTATTACCAACTTTGAGTTTTTCTTTTTACATTTTACAGTGAATGATTATCTGTAACCATACTTCATCTGTCACCATACTTTATCTGTCATCATACTTTATCTGTCACCATACTTTATCTGTCATCACACTTTATCTGTCACCACACTTTATCTGTCACCATACTTTATCTGTCACCATACTTTATCTGTCATCATACTTTATCTGTCATCATACTTTATCTACCACCATACTTTATCTGTCATCATACTTTATCTGTCACCATACTTTATCTGTCACCATACTTTATCTGTCACCATACTTTATCTGTCACCATACTTTATCTGTCACCATACTTTATCTGTCACCATACTTTATCTGTCATCATACTTTATCTGTCACCATACTTTATCTGTCACCATACTTTATCTGTCATCATACTTTATATATCATCATACTTTATCTGTCACCATACTTTATCTGTCACCATACTTTATTTATCACCACACTTTATCTGTCACCATACTTTATCTGTCACCATACTTTATCTGTCATCATACTTTATATATCATCATACTTTATCTGTCATCATACTTTATCTGTCACCATACTTTATCTGTCATCATACTTTATCTGTCATCATACTTTATATATCATCATACTTTATCTGTCATCATACTTTATCTGTCACCATACTTTATCTGTCATCATACTTTATATATCATCATACTTTATCTGTCATCATACTTTATCTGTCATCATACTTTATAACCATACTTTATCTGTCACCATACTTTATCTGTCATCATACTTTATCTGTCACCATACTTTATCTGTCATCATACTTTATCTGTCATCATACTTTATCTGTCATCATACTTTATAACCATACTTTATCTGTCACCATACTTTATCTGTCATCATACTTTATCTACCACCATACTTTATCTGTCACCATACTTTATCTATCACCGTACTTTATCTATCACCATACTTTATCTGTCACCATACTTTATCTACCATCATACTTTATCTATCACCATACTTTATCTGTCACCATACTTTATCTGTCATCATACTTTATAACCATACTTTATCTGTCATCATACTTTATCTATCACCATACTTTATCTGTCATCATACTTTATCTGTCATCATACTTTATCTGTCACCATACTTTATAAGCATACTTTATCTGTCACCATACTTTATCTGTCACCATACTTTATCTGTCATCATACTTTATCTATCACCATACTTTATCTGTCACCATACTTTATCTGTCATCACACTTTATCTGTTATCATAATTTATCTGTCACCATACTTTATCTGTCACCATACTTTATCTGTCACTTTATCTGTCACCATACTTTATCTGTCATCATACTTTATCTGTCACCATACTTTATCTGTCATCATGTTTTTGTCATCACACTTTATCTGTCATCACACTTTATCTGTCACAATACTTTATCTGTCACAATACTTTATCTGTCATCATACTTTATCTGTCATCATACTTTATCTGTCATCATACTTTGTCATCATACTTTATCTGTCATCATACTTTATAACCATACTTTATCTGTCACCATACTTTATCTACCATCATACTTTATCTGTCACCATACTTTATCTGTCACAATACTTTATCTGTCATCATACTTTATATGTCATCATACTTTATCTGTCACCATACTTTATAACCAAACTTTATCTGTCACCATACTTTATCTGTCATCATACTTTATCTGTCACCATACTTTATCTGTCATACTTTATCTGTCATCATACTTTATCTGTCACCATACTTTATCTGTCATCATACTTTATCTGTCATCATACTTTATCTGTCACCATACTTTATCTGTCACCATACTTTATCTGTCACCATACTTTATCTGTCATCATACTTTATCTACCATCATACTTTATCTATCACCATACTTTATCTGTCACCATACTTTATCTGTCATCATACTTTATCTACCACCATACTTTATCTGTCACCATACTTTATCTGTCACCATACTTTATCTGTCACCATACTTTATCTGTCACCATACTTTATCTGTCATCATACTTTATAACCATACTTTATCCGTCACCATACTTTATCTGTCATCATACTTTATCTGTCACCATACTTTATCTGTCACCATACTTTATCTATCACCATACTTTATCTGTCATCATACTTTATCTGTCACCATACTTTATCTGTCACCATACTTTATCTGTCCATACTTTTTTTCCTAACTTAGATGTTGCAGATATGTGCATACTTTTAACATAAATTTATCATGCAATATTTATTCTAGTGATTGAATTTTGTTTTGACATGTTTGTTTGTGTGGCAGGACACAGGAGGTTATAAGGCTTGAGTAGTAATATTTTTAATTTTCCGGATTTTCACACAATATATTTGGGTGGTGACACTTTATTAATAGTAACATCTTTATTAAATGTTGGTCATAGGTACTTTCCAGCTCACTGTAGGTTCAGCTGGAATAGTTCTACATTAAATATTTGTGTAAAGTTTGCACTCGTGTATAGTGCGCAGGTATGTTTTTGAGGTTCATTTAAAATTTTTTTTTTTTTTTAAATGTTAAGTATTAAATCGCACGGAAGTTTTGAAATATTATAATTTTGATTTTTCACAGTTTCACAAGAAGCTGCGTATTCGCGACTCACCAAACTTGTTACACTTGCGACAGATGGTACGGCCACAGCACCAACAAATCTTCCTAAAACAAAAGCTGCAGCAATGGCCCACATTCTTCTTCCTGAAGACAAAAAAGGAAAAATCAATTATATACAAAGATCACTAGCGCTTCCAGGTTTCACTGTCGTGAATGAAACTTGAAGTGTATTATTCTGTACTTTTTGCCTAGATTTGTTCTGGACACTTTATAAACTGGATCCTTTACAGATAACATCGGGGTCCCTCTCTATAATTCGAATGGACTACCCAAAAAAGTGGGGTGATTTCTATTCTTTATCCTTCGAAAGGCTATGGGGACGGCTTCAAGGCAAACTCGGTTAACAATCAAATGTGACAAAATAGTTCATCACATCAGTTCCATGTTATCAGTGTCATAACACCCATTACATAAACTGTGTAATTCCACCTCAGGACCAAGGGAAACTTAAACAGTAAGTTCGAGAAATATTCTTTTCAAAATATATCAATAACAAACTTCAACTGTCAAAATCAAAGATGGCCATCTGGTGACCATTTTTTTTCCTTGATCAGACCCAAAATCAAATGGGCACAACTAGGGACCAAAGGGAGCAAAAACATCAAGTTCAAGAAATATTCTTCCAGATCTTCTTAAGATATATATCGATAACAATTAACATCAACTGTCATAATCAAAGATGGCTGTCTGGCAGCCATTTTGTTTTCTGGATCAGATCCAAAATCAATTGACACAACTTGGGACCAAGGGGAGCCTAAACCTAAGGAACTGGTTAAGTAGCAAAATTTGGACAGTATGACATTTCACTGTATGACACTATAAAAGTGTCCGTAATCTGTCCATCCACTGTCCATCCTTTATGGGCACCATCTACTTATGACCTTTCATGCAGTGTGGAAGTATAACCAGTAATTAACCCTAATGAACTGGTTTGCAAAATTTCGAAAAAAAAAACAAACTTTCATTTAAACCAGAAAATAAATTTCCACTTACCCAGCACAGAACATCACTCCAAACAGTGCAAATCCAATGACTGAAAACAGCAAAAGACTTATAAGAAATACATGGTAAAATCATAAATATTGGTTTTTTTTTTCAACTTTGCTTCATGATGTCATATCTAAAGGTACAGGTACCAGTTACAGTTTTTAAGATGTGACCTTGAATGCATTGACCAAGCTTAGTAGAAAAACAAACTAATACATCAATGAAGCATTAATCTTGTGACCTTCAATATGGATCAAGGTTATTCTTATTAACAAACTGTAAAACACTTCATGCCAGAAAGCGACATACTGTCAATATACGGTATTAAGATTTCAATATTTAGATTCATTATCAGGAGTCTTTTAAATTCTTAACAAATTACAAACACATGAGCTTGAATAAGGGTCAAGGCCATTTTTCACAAACTTTTTCATATTCAGTGCTGATTAAAAATAAAAATTCTCAACATCTGAATTCATCCCAATACTGTAAGTGGGAAATTTTACTCTATATATGCAAACGTCATTTGACCACGAACAATTTCTTTAACAAGTATTATTTTGTGATGAATGTGTTATTTATGGAACAAAGCAAACAGAAAATAATTGTGGAAATAACCCCCAAGCTAAAGGTTTACAGATAAACTTCTGTGAAAAATGACCACCTTTATAGTAAGTTTTCAGAGTATTTTAAATACTTTGACCTTGAATTTGAATAACAATAACTGATTTCTGCATACTTTGTCAGGCTTCGTTTCCAGTAAGTTCTAATTTCCAAATACATATGTACATTTGTTGCAGTCAGGAGTATTTTAAGAATATGACCCCTGTACATGACTTTGCTGAAATAAACACATCTGGAACTTGGCCCAGGTGTACTAATATCAAACAAAGATCCGGTTATTCTTTTATACAAACTGAAATGCAACTAACGTCCAATGACGCCGATGGAAATGAGTAGCGAGCGATCACTGTCGTTCTTGTCGCCATCTTGTACGACTGATGGAGGTAATGTTGTGATTGGATGCCATGTACCTGTAATAATCAAATCCTCAAAATAGAATCATGGTTAATTTGATGTTTCAATCATACTGTATTTATGCTGTAACAATCAAACATTTATGTGATCATTGTTTATTTGATGTTAAATTTTACTTGTACACATTTATATACCCTATAACAATCAAACATTTATGTGATCAAGGTTAAATTGACGTTTAATTTTACTGTATTTATCCTATAACAATCAAATATTTATGTGATCATGGTTAAATTGATGTTTAATTTTACTGTATTTATCCATTACCAATCAAAACTGAAACAATTTCAATCTCAGGAATGAAAACTTTTATTTCAATCTGACAGGAGACTTACAAAGGTTGTGGGGATAGAAATGTGTCCGGTCAGACATTGGGCCGCCCACTTCCTGGCCGCCCACTTCCTGTGCCTCACAGAAGATTGGCTGTGACCTATTGACAATACAACTGACCCCAGTGATGGTCAGCACACTGTCATTGACCGATATGTTGTAACCGACATCAAGTTGTGGATAGATCCAATGAATACTAATCTGAGGAGTGTAGTAATACGGACCTGCCGATCTCCTCACAGCAGTACAGGTCAAAGTACCATACTTCACTTTTTTAGATGTGGGGTCAAAGGTTACATCTGATGGAGTTATTTTTGGCTCATCCAATTTTTCTGAAAAAATAAAAAAAAAAAAAAATATAGTAAGTAGATTATGTATAGTTTAAGTTTGAATCCCAATACATGTAATAACACATTCATACAATTCAATAGTACCATAATTATCTGACTTAACAAAATTTTCAACAGAATATCATCCATACCAAATGGCTCAGAGAAGCTCCCTAGCTTAACAGAAGAGCTCGATGAAAAGTAAAAAGGAGGTAAAAAATATTGCACAAATATATCTTAGATGTAGCCAACTTACTTAAGCTTACAAAATACATGTACATATGTATATAGTTTCTGATACACAAATCAAAGAGAACTATTTGGAACATTGTATGGTTCTTAAGTCAGGTTTTTAATGAGGTGATCCTGAATGTATAATACAAAAGTCAGATGAGAGATTGGTTTTTGATGAGTTGATCCTGAATGTATGGTACAAAAGTCAGATGAGAGATTGGTTTTTAATGAGGTGATCCTGAATGTATGATACAAATGTCAGATGAGAGATTAGTTTTTAATGAGTTGATCCTGAATGTATGGTACAAAAGTCAGATGAGAGATTGGTTTTTAATGAGTTGATCCTGAATGTATGGTACAAAAGTCAGATGAGAGACTGGTTTTTAATGAGGTGATCCTGAATGTATGGTACAAAAGTCAGGTGCGAGATTGGTTTTTAATGAGGTCATCCTAATAATTCTTGAGTAGGCCGAACTTACCAAGAACAATAAGAGTAAGTCCATATCTGTTAAACGATGACTGTACTTCGCAGACATAAGTTCCGTTTTCTGATGAAGTTATATTTACTAACAAAAGGGAGACAACTCTTGTCAGTGAATCAAATGTTACAACGACGTCTGGGTTGGTATTGATAAACCCTGATGAGATGGTTGCTATGGGAGATCCTTCTGGGTTATAAATAGTAATGTTTTCCTCTGTATCAAATTCCTTTATCATAAAATCCAGTTTAGCATTTTCCGATTTGTTTCCTAGCATAACTCCTCCATCTTTGAACAAGACTGAAAAAAATATCACAAAAACATGTATTATCAGTAAGTAAGTACATCATAATTATTACTGAATTGAAATACCAAGAACTAAAGGAGAAGGATTATCAACTGAAAGATGGTAAACTAACTTATTTACTGAGAATGAGGGTGGCTGGCTTATCTACTGAGAATGAAGGTTGGCTGGATTATCTACTGAGAATGAAGGTGGCAGGATTATCTACTGAGAATGAGGGTGGCTGGATTATCTACTGAGAATGAGGGTGGCTGGCTTATCTACTGAGAATGAAGGTTGGCTGGATTATCTACTGAGAATGAAGGTGGCAGGATTATCTACTGAGAGTGAAGGTGGCTGAATTATCTACTGAGAATGAAGGTGGCTGGATTATCTACTGGGAATGAAGGTGGCTGGATTATCTACTGGGAATGAAGGTGGCTGGATTATCTACTGAGAATGAAGGCGGCTGAATTATCTACTGAGAATGAAGGTGGCTGGATTGTTAACTGCGAATGAGGGTGGCTGGATTGTTAACTGGGAATGAGGGTGACTGGATTATCTACTGAGAATGAAGGTGGCTGGATTATCTACTGAGAATGAAAGTGGCTGGATTATCTACTGAGAATGAAGGTGGCTGGTTAATCTACTGAGAAATGAGGGTGGCTGAATTATCTACTGAGAATGAAGGTGGCTGGAATTATCTACTGAGAAGGAAGGTGACCTTATATTATCTACTGAGATTGAAGGTGGCGGAATTATCTACTGAGAATGAAGTGCGGCTGAAATTATCTACTGAGAATGAAGGCGGCTGGATTATCTACTGAGAATGAATTTCGCTATTGAGTTCTACTGAGAATGAAGTTGCTTGATTTACTAACTGAAATGAGGTGGCTTGATTTTCTAACTGAGAATGAAGGTGGCTTGACTTCTACTGAGAATGAAAGTTTCTAGTGAATTTTCTACTGAGAATGAAGTGGCTGGATTTCTACTGAGAATGAAATGGTGCTAGTATTTCTACTGAGAATGAAGTGGCTTGTTAATCACTGAATGAGGGTGGCTGGATTATCTACTGAGAATGAAGGCGGATTGATTTCTACTGAGTATAAAGTTGTCAGGATCATCTATTCAGAATGAAGGTGGCTGGATTATCTACAGAGAATGAAGGTGGCTGGATTATCTACTGAGAATGAAGGTGGCTGGATTATCTACTGAGAATGAAGGTGGCTGGATTATCTACTGAGAATGAAGGTGGCTGGATTATCTACTGAGAATGAAGGTGGCTGGATTATCTACTGAGAATGAAGGTGGCTGGATTATCTACTGAGAATGAAGGTGGCTGGATTATCTACTGAGAATGAAGGTGGCTGGATTATCTACTGAGAATGAAGGTGGCTGGATTATCTACTGAGAATGAAGGTGGCTGGATTATCTACTGAGAATGAAGGTGGCTGGATTATCTACTGAGAATGAAGGTGGCTGGATTATCTACTGAGAATGAAGGTGGCTGGATTATCTACTGAGAATGAAGGTGGCTGGATTATCTACTGAGAATGAAGGTGGCTGGATTATCTACTGAGAATGAAGGTGGCTTGACTTTCTACTGAGAATGAAGGTGGCTGGATTTTCTACTGAGAATGAAGGTGGCTGGATTATCTACTGAGAATGAAGGTGCTGGATTATCTACTGAGAATGAAGGTGGCTGGTTAATCTACTGAGAATGAGGGTGGCTGGATTATCTACTGAGAATGAAGGCGGCTTGATTTTCTACTGAGTATAAAGTTGTCAGGATCATCTATTCAGAATGAAGGTGGCTAGTTTATCTACTGAGAACGAAGTTGCCAAGATTATCTATTCAGAATGAATTTCACAAGGTTATCTACAAATAAATAGGATTATCTACAAATTCAAAACTGACCTTGAATCTTGTCGATCACCAGCATTGATGTCTTTCCATTTATGTATATAATAATATTTGAGATAATCAAGTTAGAATTTCAATAGAATGTCTGAATTACAGAGCAACCCGCTTATTTGCATAGCCCTTTTTCGATGACAAAATATGCAAATAACCGGAGTATTTGTATAGGCGAGAATGAAGGTGGCTGGATTATCTACTGAGAACGAGGGTGGCTGGATTATCTACTGAGAATGAAGGTGGCTGGATTATCTACTGAGAATGAAGGTGGCTGGATTATCTACTGAGAATGAAGGTGGCTGGATTATCTACTGAGAATGAAGGTGGCTGGATTATCTACTGAGAATGAAGGTGGCTGGATTATCTACTGAGAATGAAGGTGGCTGGATTATCTACAGAGAATGAAGGTGGCTGGATTATCTACTGAGAATGAAGGTGGCTGGATTATCTACTGAGAATGAAGGTGGCTGGATTATCTACTGAGAATGAAGGTGGCTGGATTATCTACAGAGAATGAAGGTGGCTGGATTATCTACTGAGAATGAAGGTGGCTGGATTATCTACTGAGAATGAAGGTGGCTGGATTATCTACTGAGAATGAAGGTGGCTGGATTATCTACTGAGAATGAAGGTGGCTGGATTATCTACAGAGAATGAAGGTGGCTGGATTATCTACTGAGAATGAAGGTGGCTGGATTATCTACTGAGAACGAGGGTGGCTGGATTATCTACTGAGAATGAAGGTGGCTGGATTATCTACAGAGAATGAAGGTGGCTGGATTATCTACTGAGAACGAGGGTGGCTGGATTATCTACTGAGAATGAAGGGTGGCTGGATTATCTACTGAGAATGAAGGTGGCTGGATTATCTACAGAGAATGAAGGTGGCTGGATTATCTACAGAGAATGAAGGTGGCTGGATTATCTACTGAGAATGAAGGTGGCTGGATTATCTACAGAGAATGAAGGTGGCTGGATTATCTACTGAGAATGAAGGTGGCTGGATTATCTACTGAGAATGAAGGTGGCTGGATTATCTACTGAGAATGAAGGTGACTGGATTATCTACTGAGAATGAAGGTGGCTGGATTATCTACTGAGAATGAAGGTGGCAGGATTATCTACTGAGAATGAAAGTGGCAGGATTATCTACTGAGAATGATGGTGGCTGAATTATCTACTGAGAATGAAGATGGCTGGATTATCTACTGAGAATGATGGTGGCTGAATTATCTACTGAGAATGAAGGATGGCTGGATTATCTACTGAGAATGAAGGTGGCTGGATTATCTACTGAGAATGAAGGTGGCTGGATTATCTACTGAGAATGAAGGTGGCTGGATTATCTACTGAGAATGAAGGTGGCTGGATTATCTAGTGAGAATGAAGGTTGGCTGGATTTTCTACTGAGAATGAAGGTGGCTGGATTATCTACTGAGAATGAAGGTGGCTGGATTATCTACTGAGAATGAAGGTGGCTGGATTATCTACTGAGAATGAAGGTGGCTGGATTATCTACAGAGAATGAAGGTGGCTGGATTATCTACTGAGAATGAAGGTGGCTGGATTATCTACAGAGAATGAAGGTGGCTGGATTATCTACTGAGAATGAAGGTGGCTGTATTATCTACTGAGAATGAAGGTGGCTGTATTATCTACTGGGAATGAAGGTGGCTGGATTATCTACAGAGAATGAAGGTGGCTGGATTATCTACTGAGAATGAAAGTTGGCTGAATTATCTACAGAGAATGAAGGTGGTTGGATTATCTACCGAGAATGAAAGTTGGCTGAATTATCTACTGGGAATGAAGGTGGCTGAATTATCTACTGAGAATGAAGGTGGCTGGATTATCTACTGAGAATGAAGGTGGCTGAATTATCTACAGAGAATGAAGGTGGCTGGATTATCTACTGAGAATGAAGGTTGGCTGAATTATCTACTGAGAATGAAGGTGGCTGAATTATCTACTGAGAATGAAGGTGGTTGAATTATCTACTGAGAATGAAGGTGGCTGGATTATCTACTGAGAATGAAGGTGACTTAATTATCTACTGAGAATGAAGGTGGCTGGATTATCTACTGAGAATGAAGGTGGCAAGATTATCTACTGAGAATGAAGGTGACAGGATTATCTACTGAGAATGAAGGTGGCTGAATTATCTACTGAGAATGAAGGTGGCTGGATTATCTACTGAGAATGAAGGTGGCTGGATTATCTACTGAGAATGAAGGTGGCTGGATTATCTACTGAGAATGAAGGTGGCTGGATTATCTACTGAGAATGAAGGTGGCTGGATTATCTACAGAGAATGAAGGTGGCTGGATTATCTACAGAGAATGAAGGTGGCTGGATTATCTACTGAGAATGAAGGTGGCTGGATTATCTACAGAGAATGAAAGGTGGCTGGATTATCTACAGAGAATGAAGGTGGCTGGATTATCTACTGAGAATGAAGGTGGCTGGATTATCTACAGAGAATGAAGGTGGCTGGGTTATCTACTGAGAATGAAGGTGGCTGGATTATCTACTGAGAATGAAGGTGACTGGATTATCTACTGAGAATGAAGGTGGCTGGATTATCTACAGAGAATGAAGGTTGCTGGATTATCTACTGAGAATGAAGGTGGCTGGATTATCTACAGAGAATGAAGGTGGCTGGGTTATCTACTGAGAATGAAGATGGCTGGATTATCTACTGAGAATGGAGGTGACTGGATTATCTACTGAGAATGAAGGAGGCTGGATTATCTACTGAGAGTGAAGGTGGCTGGATTATCTACTGAGAATGAAGGTGACTTAATTATCTACTGAGAATGAAGTTCGCTTGATTTTCTACTGAGAATGGAAGTTGCTTGATTTTCTACTGAGAATGAAGGTGGCTTGATTTTCTACTGAGAATGAAGGTTGCTTGATTTTCTACTGAGAATGAAGGTGGCTTGATTTTCTACTGAGAATGAAAGTTGCTTGATTTTCTACTGAGCACAAACTTGTCATGATTATCTATTCAGAAAGAAGGTTGGCTGAATTATCTACTGAGAGTGAAGGTGGTTGGATTATCTACTGAGAATGAAGGTGGCTGGATTATCTACTGAGAATGAGGGTGGCTGGATTATCTACTGAGAATGAAGGTTGCTGGATTATCTACTGAGAATGAAGGCGGATTGATTTCTACTGAGTATAAAGTTGTCAGGATCATCTATTCAGAATGAAGGTGGCTGGTTTATCTACCGAGAACAAAGTTGTCAAGATTATCTATTCAGACTGAATGTCACAAGGTTATCTACAAATAAATAGGATTATCTACATATTCAAAACTGACCTTGAGTCTTGTGGATCACCAACATTGATGTCTTTCCATAATATCTGCATCCCCATGTTCCAATATCCTGTTCTAAATTTGGGTAAAGTATTGTCAAAATGAGGTCACGGTGACCATTAACCTTTGGAATACAAGTCACGTTGTAGTCACTTTGATCAGGAGTTGTATCACATGTATGCTTTACAATAGCTACATCTGTCAACTTTGTATTCTGTGGGGATTGGTGGAAAAAAGTGACGGTCGCAGAGTGAATGTCTTTTGTGGCACAGCACAATGACCAGCTTGACCTCAACAACGGTATCTTACAGAGATGTATTGAAATATCTGGCTGTTCTCCTGAAACAAAATAGGATAGATGATAAGATCATATGCAAATCTGAATATTCCATTTTAAGGCTCATGCTAACAAAAAAAAAGTTTTCTGTTACTTAATAAAACAAGAGGCCCAGACGGCCTGTATCGCTCACCTGGACATTTCAGTAAGTATGGTAAAATACTCTGATTTTTAAAGTTAAATTTCAAATGTTTTCCTACTTTTGAACTGACTCTCCCAACAATAGTTCAAACTACAGGTTGACTAAATCCTGTCATTCTTGAAAAAGAAAAAGTATTTTAAAGTTTTTTGTTTTTTGTTCTGGTAGATTTCCTTTATTTGGCCCCTTTCTTCCACCCCAAGAGTGTCATATCATCCATTTATGTAGCATACATCATTGCCAAATAATTCTCCAGACTAAATTTCATCAAAATCCATTTTGCTTTTCAGGACTAGTAGTGTTTTTAATAGATTTACTCTTTAGGACAGGTGAGCTACGAAATTGTTGATAATATTATTACAAAGGGCAATAACTCTGTTAGTTACAGTTGAATAATTCCCATTTCAAACCATGTTGATCTATGATTACATGCAAAGTTTGATCAAACTTGGTAGTTGACATTTACTCAAGTTATCATATTCACAAGGTCCAATAATATTATACAAAGGGCAATAACTCTGTAAGTGACTGTCAAATAATTTCCATATTCAAACTTGTCCAAGATCTTGTCGATATATGGCTGCATACAAAGTTTAATCAAATTTAACTTGGTTGATATTTACACAAGTTATCGTGTTCACAAGTTAATTGTTGATGGACGAATAGACAGACGGACAAATACTGTATGACAAGGTTTGGCATAAGCTCACCTTGGTCCTTTTGACCAGGTGAGCTAAAATGAGGTGAGGACCATGTAATTTGCTGGTTGATCTTTTCTGCATTTTTCATGAAACATAACCCAGAAACCAAATTAGAGCTTGATCAGAAAGCTGAAACATTTATGTATATAATAATATTTTGAGATAATCATGTTAGAATTTCAATAGAATGTCTGAATTATATAAAAGGAAGATACTGAATTGATTCCTATTGAATACCATAGATCTCACAAGTAAGACAGAATATCAATCAATCTTTTTATCTTGTTTAATGTAAGCAGAGTAATTCAGAACAAGAGGTCCAATGGGCCTGCACTGCTCATTTGGCATTTATTTGTTTGATGATTATGTGCCTTTTGTTAATCTAAATAACTTGATTCTCGGCCTTGCAAGTTAATGAAAAGAGGTACTTTTATATTGTTTTAACACATTTGACCTCTGTGAACTTGAATACAGTTCAAGGTCACTTCTTTTTTGCAAACTTTGTGGGACTTCATCCCGGAACTATACCAAGCCATATATCATACTTCTAGTACTGTTGGTTACGAGAAGAAGTTGTTTAAAGGTTTGACACCTTTGACCTTAAATACACCATAGGTCAAGGTCATTTTCTCCACAAACTTTGTTCAGCTTCTTTGAAAAAACCTATCAGCCAAAGAACATGCTTCTAGGCCTTTTGGTTAACCAGGAAGAAGTCATTTAAAGGATTCAACAAACTTTACCCCTGTGACCCTGAATATAGATCAAGGCCATTTCTTGTTGTAAACTTTGTAGGACTCTATCCCAGGAACCTATCAGCCTGATATCATGAATTTGGGTGTTTTGGTTAATATGAGTGTTTTGGGGTAAATAAATATATCATTCATCCAAAAATGTAAGGTAGGTGTTATGTCACCCCCGATTTTATTGTGTTTGTGCCAAAATCTAAGTGACACCAAATGGTGTCAGAGTATTCCACATATTCATATACTGTAGTAGTGCGCTCTGGCCCTACACTAGACATGGTGTCAGGGTCAGAGGAAACTCTGGCTAGGCTTTCTACAATACATAGAAATTTAATCTCACTTAAAAGATACCTGATATCCATTATGTCTATCTATTGTAAATATTTTTGAAAATTTCACTTCTCCCAAATTGCAGAGATTTAACTTGAAATACGATATACAGTATTTCAAAGAAATAATTCATAATTTATGCTATATTTATTCAACACAATATCATCAAACCCCTGTAAATCCATTGAAGATTGTAAAACAAAATTGCTCAATCACAGAAATTATTCCATTTTGAATATTGTTCAAATATGAGTAAATGTACTGTTAATTTTTTTGTGCCACTTTGACAGAGTTCAATTTTGGATACTATCTGTTCAATTTTGGATACCATTATTTGATTCCATTCAATTTCATCATTGAGATTGGATTTCATTCAATATTTCAGATGTTGTTGAAATCTGAATACTTTGAAATTTTGGATATCTGGGACATGTGTTCAAATTTGGAAAGAGTCCATCTTAGGGAACTATTTACTTTTGGAATTTGTCTTGTATTCAATTTTGGAAACTATTAATTTTTGGGAACAATTCAATTTTTGATGTAAACAAATTAACTACTGAACGATGACAAAGCCAGGAACGAAAAGCACTTACCTCGGCCAGGTAATGGAGGAATGATGAGGCAAAACAGCCAAAACCATCGGACCATAACATGCATGACTGTGTTATTCTAGCCCCCCGAATACACCAGCCTACAATGAATAAATAAATAGATAAATAAATAAATAAGTAAATATGGATGATTCAATATCAATATAAACGTAGTCTTTCACTGGTTTTGAAAATTGCAGAATTAAAAGGATTGCCGTCGACAAGGTATCATTGAGCATATCCGAAGTTTCCTCGGCCCTGACACCATGTCTAGTGTAGGGCCAGAGGAAACTCTGGATACATTGAACAATACTAATATATCTTCATTCAACTGTTTTAACTGTAAGTACATGTACCATCAGAACAGGGAAGTTCTTTAGTAGCAATACAAAATATCAATGGGGCTCAAAATATAGCCAGATTTGCTGATGATCCAGTACCTGTTAAAATAAGGGTTGGGAATTAACTGAAAACAAGAAATATCTTTAAAAAAGATAAACAACATAGTTTTATGCTGGTGGTTATAATGTAAGACTGTTGGTGAAATAAATCAACGAACTAATGCATTTCAGCACGGATAACAACATTAGATCAGTCTGAATCATTCTTGGTGATAATAAGACTGCATTTAAATCAGGAATATGATTTTATTAATGTGTCATTTGAAAAGATAATCTACTATGCCATAAAAAGACAGCAGTCAATCTTTATCTTCTTTAAGTTTGAGTTCCTAATTTACTTTTGCTTACTTCCCGTGACTTTCCATGACTGTCCTGGAAAGTTTTATGGAGTTCCCAATATGTTAATTACTAGCTGCGATAACGTAGCTCTGGACGACGGACAGACAATTTCTGACAGATGGACTGCAGGAGTGAAGGCAGAATATGAATATTGGTTCTAGTTAATTACACAGGGGCTAGACACATTCCTATGACAACAATGAAAGTACTGTAAAGTTTCTGTACTGGAAACCTAACCCAGGTTCGGTGATCTTGGTCCGTCAGGGTCTTACATTCTGGGTCATAATTTGTAGGTGAAGTCTGGCAAATAAACACAAACTCAAGATATATAAAGTTCGGGTAGTTTTATTTAGACAACACTGTGTAAAATATACAGACATAGGGACAAATTTTACAACTCTGTCACACACTCCAACACATATACTATATGACAACATGACAGTAGTTTAGTAAACTAGCGGCTACATGGCCATACTATAAACGATAGTACACAAAACTACTGACAGTGAGTGTTACCATAACAGTCTGATAAAGACTTTCATTCTGACAACACGAGTCAGGGAGAGCTGAGCCAGGCAGTCCTATAGAGACTTTCCATCTGACTGACGAACTACACAGGTGTACTGGCATATATAGACAACCCCGGCAATCCGCACGTGCAATATTTACGCCAAATTACCTGTACTCGGAACACTTCCGCTGTCCGCAGTATATCGAACAATACAGTGGTAACTTGTAAGCAGACAGTCACCATATAATCTAAAGTACTCAATAAAGTTTATAAATTTCCTCAACTTTTACATATGTATAACCCCAGATCACTTACAGGCCAGTGATCAGAGGTTCAGAACCAGGGGCTAAATAACCCAAGATCACTTACAGGTGAGTGATATGGAATTCGGACAACGGGGTTTAATATTTCATTTTGGGTCAACCCTTGGTCCGACCCCCAGATCACGTACAATGTAGATGAGTGATCTAAGGCCTTAGGACCGGACATCGAGATAATATTCCATCTCGATTCTGGGTCAATAGGAAGTGTCTGACACCTATGGATTAGTTAGTCACTAATTAGTGTGTAAGCTAGAATTGATATTGAATGTAAAATATAGAATCTATCTTAACATTTTGTCATCACTAAAGGATATTTCATCACCGACTGTCAACGTGTGGCCTTCATCTAGATCAGTAACAAATCAGCTCGAAAACGAAAGTGGGTCCCAGAGATGACTCATTCGTCAAAACACACATCTTAAAAATCCGACCAAACGAAGATGATTTACAATTTGCTGAACAATAGAACATTTTATCGATATGACCATATCTGCAGTCATGACACAATCTCGGTTAACTAGCTTACCTGTACAGTTGTGGTATCTTCACCTCGTTGTCCGACATCTTGCATAGTTTGTTACCTGTTCAGTCTGTGTCATTTCCATGCTTGACAGAAGCTGCATCCGGAACATCTCGGGGAATTTATTACCACGTATTTCGACGACACTACCCGATGAGCTCCGGATGGAGAGACGAGGGTAAAAATCAGCAAATAAACCTGCGCTGGAGACAGACCCAATCGTTTAGATTACTTCTCACAAAACATCCGTTATTAGCACAATTAAGGACGTCTCTCTTCTTTTCAAACTCGCGTTGACAATATTTAAACATAAGTGATTGATTGATTAAATTGTCACTACGGACTTATATTAGGGTCAATAACGTATCAATGTAATTCCGAGGTTTAACTGAACTTAAAACTGTATTAAAATACATTGTATTGATGGAACAATGATGAGTAACAAGTTGGCTATATAGCTACTACGACTGATAGATCGGGATTAGATTACGTGTTGCCTTATGGGTTTATTTTGAAGTATATGTCTACTGTAATGTATTTAGAAAATGATTGATTTTTATTTAATTTTACTTCGTATAGCACCTTCATTGGGTCTCTATTTATCCTTTATTCTTTAAGGCGACATTAAAGCGACTGTATTTGTAGATTTTATCCTCATTTAAGCGACTATATCTGTAGATTTCAGTCTTATTAAGCGACCATAGCTTAAGATTTTATGCTCATTAAAGCGACTGTATCTGTAGATTTTATACTCATTTAAAAGACTTTAACTGTAGATATCATTCCCATTAAAACTTCTTCTTCTTCTTCTTCTTCTTCTTGCGTCTGATAATTTTTTCCAACAATGATTCTTTTACAGTTACAGTCTCTTTAAACCTACATTACGTCATCTTATTAAATGTAAGTTGTAAACTTGAAAATTCTATAGGAACAGGGGATTTGAAAGGTTTTCAATTTTAGTAATCACTTATAGGTACGGAATATCGAACTTTTTGAAATTGAAAAAAAAAGACAAGAAATAGTAAAATGTTTGAAAAATGTTTTCTTTCTGAAAGTAAATATGAATACCATATTTTGAAGCTCTATATGATTATGCGTCGGTAATAGAACTGGTATACATAATGTACATCAGAGTATTGAGGATTTGAATTCGCTCGATTGGACATTAACTTGATATCCTACAGTATTGTACGACACATGTGTAACAATACTACTTGATTACATGTTAAAATACTATAATCAGCTTATATCGACCCTAGCACTCCTGTGATATATATATATAAATAATAAAATAAAAAGCCAAACACAGATCTGCTGTCTCCCTAGTACTTTCGCGGCTACATTCTGCCGCTCTTCAGGAGTACTTTCGCGGCTACATTCTGCCGCTCTTCAGGAATCCCTGAAGAGCGGCAGAATGTAGCCGCGAAAGTACTCCCTGAAGAGCGGCAGAATGTAGCCGCGAAAGTACTAGGGAGACAGCAGATCTGTGTTTGGCTTTTTATTTTATTATTATTTACCGTCACATGGACATTTCAACTTTATTCTATATATATATATATATATATAAACAACAACACAAACAACCATCAACCAAAGATTATATATTTAATGATACATAATGTTACGAGTCACATTCAATTTATTATTTAAATACATGTACGTATCTACATGCTATATCTGAAGCATTATAAATACTTACTTTATTACGGCAGAGTTAATCATGATTGACTCCCATTCAAATTTATCAATAATCAATTAACTACACCATTAATAATTAATTAAGTAAATCCAACTAGGAGCACACTAAATATTCAATATTCATACTGTGTACTTTAACATATAAGTCAACAACAATTGACAGCTGAGTGGAGTTAA
Source organism: Pecten maximus (assembly GCF_902652985.1). Lineage (NCBI taxonomy): Eukaryota > Metazoa > Mollusca > Bivalvia > Pectinida > Pectinidae > Pecten > Pecten maximus. Next base: position 19,322,850 of record NC_047027.1, read on the forward strand.
ATCACTCAATCGGTCTAGAATCAATATTTCAAACCTTTCTTTCCTAATTTTTAGAATACCGACCGGCACTGGCCGAGAGTTTTCTTATGAAATATCTGACACCCCCAACCCCTTAATACCATAATACCTATAATGGTGATAATATATGTCAAGTAGTAATAACGACAGTACAGACAAGTAAATTGTCGAATTTCCGAGGCATTCTGCCCCTTTATCAAGACACGGGTAAATTTCATACGATCGCATATAGACAAAGAACATGGAACAGTTACACAAATATAGTAGTATAAAAAATATATATATCGTAATGTTGTAAAAATGACCCCCCCCCCCCCCCCCCCCCCCCCCCCCCCCAGCCGATACGTAATTCGCCGAGGGACTGTTATGATTAATTAGGAAACATCTTAGGTGGTGTACATATGCTAAATGTAAATGAATGAATGAATAAATAAATAAATAAATAAATAAGGCATGGAAATTTCAACTCGGCTTGGATGATTTTGTTTGGATTTACATTTAAAATAAGAAATCAATCAATGATAAACATAGCATTGTTGATTTGATCTGCGTACGTTGTATCGAGCATTCTGATTAGTCAGTTTTATAGCAAATGATAGCTGGAATGAAAACACGTTTCACTTCTCGCCTAGAATAACAAAGCCAGGTTACAGTAAAGTGATTATAAAGATTATCATTCTCTAGAAAAAGAAGTACGTATTCAACAATACACCATGGAGATAGGTGCTGTACACGAGGGATATGAGATGTCGGAACGAACAGAAAGCCATAAGGTAATGATGAAATATTTCAAAGCTGCCCTTTTATGATAAAGTTTCTTAAGGATGTACTTCAATGATGAAACATCTTTAGGGTCACTTTAATGAAATATTTAAAGGGTCACTTTAAAGATGAAATACCTTAAGGGCCACCTTAATTATGAAGTATCTTAAGTGTCACTTTAGCGATGAAGCATATTAAGGGTAACTTAAAGCATATTCTTTGTATGTAAAAATTATACGAAACACTTTACTTTTGTACAATTTTCTGTGTTTGTCACTGTAAATTACATCAAAATGTGCTAATTACTTTGATTACTACTAGACGTATGCCGTAGCAATACAGTATTCACGCTCACATTCTAAATGTCCTACTTAAAAAGAATGTGGAATAAAGTCGCAAGGAAATGTAATGTGTATGGAGTAAATCTTCACAACAAAACAACATACATGGTTTGATTTACCAAAGGAAAAAAAAAACTTTAGGAAAAAGTGATTTGTAAAGTAAGTTCTTTTTGTGAAAAAAAAAAAAAAAATATGCATATACCTGAGAAATATACCCAAAGCGAGATATTCATGAAATATGATTATTTTTAAAAATGTATTCTGCAGTTGTTTGTTGAATTTAATGAGAGTTGGTAAAGATTCTGTGATAACGATGTTCATTATTTTAATGGCCAGTCACGTCGACACATTGTCTGCCATCAAAGCCACCATGGTTGGTTCGACTGACCAGTGTCCAGCTAATTACCCTTTGGTCGTGTTATCTTCTTTAAGTATCTCATTACAGATGTGTGATCTGATTTAACTGCCAACACATGAAATGGAATATATTTCATTTAAGTGTCACACATTTTGAATATATAAATGTTCATCAAATACATACATTAAACTGTTCAGTCATACCAGATTTGTGATGCACTATAAACACCAGACATATGTTGACTGTGTGGTTTTTAGACAAAAATGACGAGATACAAACACACATTGTTTTCGATCCTTTCAGCAGGTTATGTCACTGGAGTTTGTTTTGGGTTTCCTGTGTTTCAAATGCTATTTTTTATCAGTATGTGGTATAAATACAGGCGTTTTGACAATATTGTCGGTATCAAAACAAGAACCTACATTGCAAATATCAAATAAAATGCGATAATGAATAACAAAAAATTCAGAATGTAATTACAAGAAACTTTCAGGACATAATTACTGGGCATCAGATATAAAACACAAGATTTAGGACATAATTACATAGCATCATATATAAAACACAACATTTAGGACATAATTACATAGCATCATATATAAAAACACAACATTTAGGACAAAATTACATAGCATCATATATAAAACACAACATTTAGGACATTTCTTACATGGCATTAGATATAAAACACAACATTTAGAACATAACTTCGTGGCATCAGATATAAAACACAACATTTAGGACATAATTACATAGCATCATATATAAAACACAACATTTAGGACATTTCTTACATGGCATTAGATATAAAACACAACATTTAGAACATAACTTCGTGGCATCAGATATAAAACACAACATTTAGAACATAATTAGGTGCCTAATGGGCATCAGATACAAAACACAACATTTAGAACAAAATTACAAAAAGACAGCCGGCACGCGCTATATGACGTTGCTCACAATAGCGTCATCATTTTACGTTGGTAACCAAGTCGTAAATGATGACGTCATCAATGTTGATGCACATTCAAAGGAACATTGAAGATGGCACAATTATAAACTTTCATAAAAACTTACATTTGTTTGCAAGTATGCGTGTAAGAGTTTGGCTGGCCAGCACTCGGCAAGGCTCGTGCTGACTGGCCAAACTCTTACACTCGGGTTGAGATATCCCTGTCCACGGCACAGACCCGTGATATATTCTAATATAATTTTAGGCATGGCCTATGTGAGAGCGCAGCAATCCCGGTGCTCATGGAATTCGAGAAACAAGCACACATAATCTAGTCTACTAGAATAGTAAATCCCACGTGTTTTGTTTCATCTATGCGGAACGTAGTACAGTTTCCGATGGTGTGAAATGTAAAACAGACTGGTCGTATCACTGCCTCAAATATCATGTGAATTTAAATACATGCTTTATTTAGCGTAAGATATATATATAAGATATATATAATATTGTAATGTTTTTAAAACTCGAGGATCAAGACCGTGATTTCGATGCTAATCTATTTACGGTGGTCACGTGACTCCTCGAATACCGCGAGATCTGCCGAAGTTTACCGAGTCCACACATCACGTGGTATGAAACTCGAACGGACCGGAGCTGCACTCGTAAAACACTGGAAATATTTTCGTTGAAAATTATACCGTTACGTTTTGAATATAAAAAAATTAAGAAATTGTTCGAGATAAATTTTATTAACAAATTCTAACTAGTGTGAAGTCAAACATTTGCATATTTTTAAAATGTTGATATTTTGTTATCTCCCGAGAATGTGACTTTGAATACAGTCTTGCGCAACACTGGATCTTGTCGTGACTTCCTGTTTCCGGTTACTGAGAAAGTTTTTGAACTCTAAGTATATTGGGGGAAAAAAACGGGGGGGGGGGGGGGGGGGGTCCGAGACATCTCTACCATTAAGTTCGCTACGCGAACGGGCTTCGCCCGTTAGAGCTGCACTCTCTACTATACTCTATTGACGCTATAACACATAGTTAAGAAAATGAATCACAAGATTACGGAACTCGATATTATTCCCAGCCATCATACAGTTCCGTGTCACTCCCGAAGTTTATTATCTCCCGATTAGCTTAGTCTCCAACTAAAAACATCTGTGTCGATCATCGGTGATCAGGTAGCTCAATTGGTAGAACACCCGGCTACTGTTCGGAGGTACCGGGTTCGAACCCTGGTCTGGCCGCTACATTTTTATCTCTCCTGTTACGTATATATCTTATTAACACCAACAATTCAATGAGACCCATGATAAAGAAAAATAGATATATCTAATTAACAACAACAAATAACACCCATGCTACAGAAAAAATAGATATATCTAATTATCACCAACAAATGACACCCATGATACAGAAATATAGATACATCTAATTAACACCAACAAATGACACCCATGATACAGAAAAAATAGATATATCTAACTATCACCAACATATGACACCCATGATACAGAAAAAATAGATATATCTAATTATCACCAACATATGACACACATGATACAGAAAAAATAGATCTATCTAATTATCACCAACAAATGACACCCATGATACAGAAATATAGATATATCTAATTATCACCAACAAATGACATCCATGATACAGAAATATAGATACATCTAATTAACACCAACAAATGACACCCATGATAGATAAATATATGCTACTGTTTTCATATAGAAAACCGTAACACGTTTTATAATGTAACCCTGATAAATACTCGCCATAATACAAATTTCGATATGAGGCTCAGAACATATCAATCTGCCCTCGTATGTGACGACAGAGATCTCTTTAGCTCGATCGTTTGAGCGTTAGATAGTAAGCCAGATAGCCCGGGTTCGATCCCTAGCGTAGGCAGCGATTTAGGATTAATTGATAATGCGCTCCGTTACCATAGTTATATAACATTGAACTACAAACAATATTTCAGCACCTTGGTGTTCCTGCAAATGTGGAAAAACGAAGATCGGTCAAGCCAACCAACGAAAATAATGACGATGATCGACCCCCTCTAGTTGTCATTTCTGCTACCCTTCCGAAAGAGGAAATAGAAACAGAATTGACGACAGGTCTTATGTACAACATCAGCTCTAATGTTCCTCCGCATCTCACACTTATGTTTGCCTTACAGGTCGGTAAAACTTTCATAGGAGGGCTAAATCGGCCCACGGCGATTTTTTTCCCGGAAACATATTTTTGTCAAAAGCATAATATCCCCGATTATGTGGGAGGAATTAATTTCCATTCCTCAATGTATATATTCTTTTTTTGGTGATTTCATTTCCCCCCATCTAACTGCATAAGAAGCTAATGTTTTGACAACTAATTATTATAGAACACATTTTTATTTCCTATTTGTGAAACAAATTCACCCCATTTGTTTAAGGTTTAATTTTGTATATGAATCATCACGCTCCGTGACACTAAAATTAAATTTCAGCCTAATTTGATGTCTTATTTGTGAAAATCATTGTTTTTAACTTTTCATTTAAAGTCTAATACCACAAAGTTATTAATGGAGTACTATCAAAATTTCCGGTTAGAAATAATCTATGGATATTCATAAACATTTAATGAAACAAATTTATTTGGTGAATTACTGGATATGTCAAGATTTTATTATGTTAAATGCATACACCCCCAATTTTGGACAACATATCAAAGTACCGAAAGTACTGAAAAATAGAGGCAAATGCTAAAAATCCAACAAAACTAACAATGCAACCAGACTTTACTGCTTGTGTCAGACAGGGTGCTCCTTTTTAACCCTTGGGTTTTTAATATAATTTACTTCATGACCTTTCATTGTAAGCACAAATCTTTTGTTATCCAGTAATTTTTGATGATTTTTTTTGGTTGTGTATCAAGATTAATATGCAAACATGTTTTTTAAAAGCAAAATTTGATAGTACTCCAACGATTATTACATTTTATCTGCTTAACAAATAAAAGAAAATTTCAAGAAGGTAATTTTTTTACTGATAATTTTGTTAAACAAGCTGTAATTACACTTTCTATTATACAAATTCATACTAAACACACATGTTTTTATAAAATATAACATCACATGAGACTATCAATGCAATATGAAATTTATCAAGTACTTTTGTACGAGAAATATACTGAATTTAAAAGGGAGGGTACACATTTTTTACAGAAATCATGTTAGGTGGCGCTGCGTATACAGCATTTGCCAATTTTCGTTTTAGTGTCTAAAATGACATGTATTTGGTAAAAGTCTATCATAATATCATGCATAAAATAATATTCGGCCGTGGGCCGCCATGCACCACCTCCTTTAGATAGATATAACATAATATATGAACATTAATGTGGGTTTTTTTGGATTAAAGTAACATAATTGTAAATAGTCTAAGGTTGTTTTTCTTGTACATACGATTTACATTGTCATTAAATTATACATCTGTTGTAACATGCACGGTCTGACACAGTCCGAGTGATCTAGGATGTCATCTGATTTATTTTACATATTGGTTCAATGTGTCCTTGACACTAAGTATCTGACGACCTTTAATTTTAGTCAACAATCGACAGTACGAGCTACAGACATATACCATTATGGCGAAAGACAGAATTACGCTTTAAACAACATATCCTATTACAGTGTACATACCTCAACGCTAGGGGACATGTTACAAGCTTTTTAAGGGGCATCTAAACAGAAAATCCAGCCAAAACATTCTATATTTTACTAGGCTATAAATATATATAATTCTGAAAAAGGCCATAAAATCACTAGTTTGACAATTTGTCTTAAAAAGGTCATTCGTACTATAATCAGATGACTTAAAATTATGATATAGGAGCATTTTTAATGGTTGAAATGCCCCCCCCCCCCCCCCCCCCCCCACACACACACACACACACACACTTTATGCCATATTGGTGTAATATCATCCACAGCCGCCATTTGCATTTCAATGTCAAAACAAAATATGTGTTTTTTTTTATCTACTTAAAGTCAAATCCGTTCAAACAAATGCTCCTACCCTGTGGTATAGACACTTATGAACATGACAGCTGGGCTATTTTTCAGTTTTGGTTATTTTTGTGACTTATAATTATTCCATGCTACAACTTACTACAAAGTAACTCTATAGAAGAAACTGTATCTAGAGCAAATTATTTGTGATTTGAAGACATTACATGTCTAAACAAACATTTTGGTATATTATATAACTATTTTTGTGCAAATTTTAAGATATTTATTCGTGTTTGAAATACAACATTATTCTGCTATATAGATGACCCTTAACAGGTGCAATAAGTTATAACATAAGGAATATAATTATGTGAACATTTTCATTTTCATTCAAATCGCGTTTACACATAAAAAAAAACCCAGTTATTTTGCTAGATTATCTACAGTAAATGTACTCGCATATACTAAGGTGCTAGATATTGTAATCTATTGTGATTTTACCTTTTCTGTTAGCTAGGGTGCCACAATGTATATTAATTAAATACTAGTAGACTTTTTGGCATTTAAGGTGTTACATCCCCGACAAAAGTAATTTTGATCGATTGAAAACATGAATATTCTATCGTGAATCTTATCTAAAACCTAATTCTAATTGGTCTTATTTGGGTTTTTTAAATTTTAAGTGGGTAAATGATGTATGGCGTCCAGAAGATAATAATTTGTTCACTGTCTTTGCATTTTGAATGAAACTTTCAGTGTAAAAGCGACATTATTAGGACAATGTTATTGGTATTTTTCATTTCTTGGTATTAATATATTACTATACCGTCAATGTCACTGTTTATGTTGCTGTGATAGGCAGGTAATACGCCGTCGGTGGTGAATCATATTTGCTATTAATAAGGAATTCTTCTTGATAATAGAACATGACTATATGGTGCACATTGGCTCTAAAAGCAATGTATTATTTATTTTTCAGCAAGTCCTGTCAACCCTGTCAGGCTCCCTGGTCGTGTCCCTACTAGTGGCACAGGTTGTATGTGCAGAGGATAACGATGAATTCAAAGCCAAACTCCTCAGTTCCACTCTGTTCATGAATGGCGTGACGACATTCTTCATGGTCACCCTGGGTGTACGGTCAGTCTGCTTGTTGGCATTAAACAGTTCATTAAGCTTTTATCGTTTACAGAAATGTGTTCTGTTACTTTTAGAATTATTACATAAAATGATTGTAGCTGATATCGTTTGATTATTAAAATCTGTGTTAATACATATCTTGACTCTGCTATAATCATCAACATTAATTAGTAACCAAGAATTCTTTTTGTATTTGCGAATTTTTTTTTATATTTCGTGCTATGATGTTTGTCTTATTGTTCGAAATTTCAAGCTACTCTGTTTAAGTAAGTGTAAGTGAGCTTATGTCCTCGTGCTGTGTTCGTTGTCTGCTCGTCCGTACGGGCGTCTGTCCGGGCGTCCGTCCGACCGTCTGCCCAGCGTCTCTCTGTTCTCTTAAAACATCTTGTCATTAACTAATGAGTCTAGAGTAATTAGTAGTTAGACCAGTAGCATGCTCAGGTGTATGATTATCAAGGTCAGTATGTGTGTTTTACTTTTTACTGTCAAGATCACAATCGCCAAGTCAATCTATTTGAAATAACAAGGAGGTCCTAAAACTAAATGCTGAATAATTGGCATGTTGAGGAAGCGCAACCATTTTTCAATGAACTCTTCAGAAGATGACACGGAGGATTAGTTAATCTGTTTCTACGGATGTAAACAACACAAATGCTGAGTCTTCTGAAACGTATTGGTAGCTTTTTAACCAATCAATGCAGACTTGTAAATTACAGTCAAATTTGTGTTAATGTTAAGTTTGATAATCAGAATGACTTGTATAACTTTTTTATGGCCACGGTATGGAAATATATCTTTCAAAAAGGAGGGGTGAAAATTTGGGCCTTTCGGCGGACAATCAGTAGTTTAATTTTAGTTTAAACATATTTTATTTGAAAACATTTCAAAAGGAATTGGACACAAGTTTTACAACTTATAATTGTCCTCTTCCATAAACATAAATATAATGGTATTAACAAATGGCAGCATTTACGATACAATATAATGATATTTTACACACATATATATAAGAACACAACATTAATATGTATTGGTTGAAACAACGACGTGTGCCATACCAGTTACCAAAATTACAATAGTGTTATGGCTATTAAGTAAATGATCATGACATAATATTAATAAGTAAATATAAAACAAAATGTACAATATGGTAATAAAAATGTTGGTTTACATGTACTATCAACAATATAGTTTCGATATGTATAGTCTATCGGTGTTATATATATCAGTATTTTGCATAATATATATGTCATATATAATTTATTTTGCACAAATTGATATAGGAATTGTATAGTCTATTGTTCATGACTTATTATAGTAAAAAAAAACAACCAAAAAACAATTATGACATAAATGACATCAGGTCAATAAAAACGGTTAGTATTTTTTATATATTCTTGAACAATCAACCGTATATGGTCATTGTCAATTTGACTAAGTCTATCTGATCCATTAAGTATCAGATTTAGATCTATATGGACATTAAATACAGACAATTTCCTCAAAAACATGACACGATGATCGTTATATTGGTGACAGTGTAAAAAATAATGTAGCGCATTTTCCAAGGGAAAATCAGTAATAAGGCTGATGTTTTGAAGGAAGATACTTTAAGACCAGTTGCAAATTGTATTATGTTTCAAACATCCGATTTTGTGGCGGCTCTTAGAAAATTTGAATTCAAAGTGGGATGGTGTAACATTTCTTTGGTTAAGTTCTTAAAACTAATATTGTAGTAAAATTTATTAGTTTATGTAAAATAACTAGCAGATCTTAAAGGGTTCAGTTGAAAACAAAGCAAAAAAAAAAAAAAAAAAAAACCATTAATAAATGATAAAATGGGTCAAGGTTATGTAACTTCTTAATGGACTATTTTGATATCAAATACTTTAAGAAAATACCAGAAATCTCAATTAACATACCCCAAAATATTATGACAACAGTGTTTACGACATCTTGAAGATTATAATCTATATTTAACAAGTAATATAAAATATTGTAAACAGCTTGTCTGATTTTAATATTACATAGAAGCAATTATTCATGGCAAGTCTGGAAAGCCTAAATGCACTCTTGATACATTCCGCTGAGGATAGTATATGCAATTTGAGGGCATGAGGTCAGCGTTTAAGAAGACATTTGCAGGCTTTCTACTTTATCGCCATAACAGATTACCAGTGTTCCAAGGACCTTCCTCTAGCTACGTGGCACCACTTTTAGCCATATCTCAGATAGGCAAAGGAAGATGCAACGGCACACAGCCCTTCACTGGTAAGGTGAACCATCTCTCATAAGTATTGCGTTCATTAGTGAGTACGTCGATTGTTGGTGTGCATATTGGTGAGAAAGCCGATGACAGAGGGCCAACTGACCACGGACTTGAATTGGTTGATTGCTTTCAGAGGGACTGGCTATATTGTTATGATGATTCAAACATTCGATGCTTTAACATCTTTTCGAAGCAAAACGTATGCTTTCTTACAAAACAAAATGTTATAAGTTTTTCGTCATTTTATCTTGGATTTCCAAGAATTGTTAGCATATAACACTGTTACTAACCAAAATTAGTAAGCTTTTCTATGTATCGCTTGTGAGGATTGAAGTCATATTAAGTTAACTGGTAACATACTTTTCATGTAAGCCTTAATGAATTGCATATCACAGGTCTTTTGTTTTATTTTAGAACTCTCTCTGCTATGGAATTAATTTGAATAATTTTGCAAATTTGCAATGATCGTAGTTTGCTTCTATTCTCGAGTATGTTGAAGCCTTAGTTTATTTATCTACAAGAGCTTATACTCTCTTTTTGATATCTTGAGATCATACCTTAAATTATGTATTACACAATATATTACTGTACATTTTACTGGAAGTCAAATACCCGTCACAGAATGATGTAACACGTGTCAGTACTTTGACGAAAATGAATTCCCTATTAATGCCTATAACGTTCGTGTCATAATATATTTATGATGAAAATTACACGAACGTTACAGACAGTGACAAAAAACTATATTTCACTATTCAAATAAACCTTCGCTCGATTCTGCCTGCAGTTTTCAACAATATTTCAAACATGACAGAGACAAAATTTCCGGAAGGGTCAGACGATATCATACTCCGCTACCTACAGGCGGTAAGTTTTATTAATACAATGCATGCTGTGTGCGTACGTTTTACATAAACTACTCAATTACCGCAGAGGCGGTAACGGTATAAAACCAAAATTGTCTATGACGGCACAAATAAATGACGTCATAATGTAACTAAGCAAGAATAAACAAATCGCCTAAAGATAGCCACCAGCAAGGCATGGAAACGTTAGCGAAAATGTCATGTTGATTTCATTATTTCTACTATTTACACAATGCACAATGTCCTTTAAAGTTTTCATATATATATATATATACACAAACAATTACGATATCAGTTTTCGATTAACGTTATATTATAATAATTGCTCATGATTGTGACTACAGACGAGGTAATTTTTACATACAGGAAATGAAGGAATTTGGACATGTTTTCATATTTTTTAGTTACAAGGCAGTTTATTGGCGGCTGGTGCTGTCCATTTTTTGGTAGGAGTGACTGGATTGGCTGGAGTTTTGCTACGATTTATTGGGCCAATTACTATTGTTCCGACAATTCTTCTCACTGGCTTTTCCGTATCAGGCACAATTATAAAATACACTCAAGTCAACTGGCCGCTGTCTATGATGTACGTCGTTTGTAACTACAAATTCAAGCACTTTTATAAAATATGTAACGTTTTCGACGTGTTTTTACAAAGTGTAAAAGTTAATCGACTGCAACATGAACATGTCACTCAGTAACTATACAACTGGATTGACATGTCATATTATAAGAAGAGTGATAGTCCTATCTTGTTTTATGCCTTGATTTCTAAACTGTTTATACACTCTATGGAAATGAAAAGGATATATAATAATATAAGCACAAATACTGTAAATATTTTTTTTCGGATGTGCTTTTTTTTTTTATAGATTTTATCAGATGTTTGAAGCGAATATATAAATCGGGCAGTATATATTTTTTAATAAATCAATGTTTGCTTTATTTAATCAAACCTCGATACACGGCACATATATAATATAAAAGGCTTGCACACAAACTATAAGCACCTTTCAAAAGCTGAGCGTTAGATACAGTAAAGCTTAAACTGAATTAAACTGTATTATAAAACAAAAACGTTGTCATCTCCATCCGAGATGATAAATATTAATACTCAATTTTAATTTTCCTTACAGGACCAGTGCCATAGCCATAATCCTGTCTCTGTACTTAGCTAATAGGAAAACAGTCATCCCGATGTGGTCAAGAAAGAAATCCTGCCATTTCATACGATATCCACTCCATACAGTGTTCGCTGTAAGTACCTGGTGTACCTGTTAACACTAATTGTATACATAGATGTGTGGTCCCTCTGTTGCAGTATTATCTTTTATAACAATGACTGACACCTATCAACAAACTATTTTAGCGATTATTTTATTTGAGCTATCTTTCGAGTAAACTGAAGTTTCTGTACTCTTGATCGGTTGTGTTCGCGATCCTCTATTTCATCATTGCGCTAATTGACGTAAAGTCGGTTATGTACGCGGTCCTCTACTTCATCATTACGCTAATTGGCTTAAAGTCGACTGTGTACGCGGTCCTCTACTTCATCATTTCGCTAATTGGCTTAAAGTCAGTTATGTTCGGTGTCCTCTTCTTCATCATTTCGCTTAAAGTCGGTTGTGTACGCGGTCCTCTACTTCATCATTGCGCTAATTGGCTGAAAGTCGGTTGTCTATACGGTCCTCTACTTCATCATTGCGCTATATGGCTTAAAGTGTGTTATGTACGCGGTCCTCTACTTCATCATTGCGCTAATTAGCTGAAAGTCGGTGGTATTCGCGATCCTCTACTTCATCATTGCGCTAATTGGCGTAAAGTCGGTTATGTACGCGGTCCTCTACTTCATCATTTCGCTAATTGGCTTAAAGTCGGTTGTGTATGCGGTTCTCTACTTCATCATTATGCTTATTAGCTTAAAGTCGGCAGTGTACGCAAATTTGAGTGCGCCAAAATGAATAAGTTTACAGTATTGTCTTTAATTTTTAATCATAATGATATAAAACATTGTTCTTATTATCCAAAGAACCCGACCAGGTTCAAACAGAAGGTAAAGATGAAGATTTTTATAATTTGAGAATTAATTTCAGAAACACACTGCTTCATACAACGTGTATAATATGTTCGACATATTTGATATCAGTAACGGTATTTCATCTGGAAACGTTTCCTTTCCTTTGCGGTATGAAATGAGACGTGTTTGATGCATATTGATACAAATGGTGGTTCTGTTTTCACCCCTCAATCTCGTTTTGATTTAACATACAATTGTGTGCTGTGTATCGCGGATGAAACAGGACATTTATCCTTTCAGAACAAATGGCTTTATCCTCCATGTACTTTTTATGGGCCTTCATTTCTGCTCCTATTTTGGCTTCTTGACTTTGTTCTCTGTTTTTGTTTTGTTTTGTTTTGTTTTTGTGTGTGTTTCTTTTTTTGTTTTTGTTTTTTGGACCTTCATATGTGTTCGTATTTTGGCATCTCGATTTTCATCTCTATTTTTTTTGTGTGCGTATTTTTCTTTGTTTTTGTTGTTTTTATTTTTTGGGCGTTCATATCTGTGCGTATTTTGGCATCCCGATTTTGTTCTCTGTTTGTGTGTTTGTGTGTGTGTGTATTTTGCTTTGTTTTCGTCGTTTTTGCTATTTGTTTTTGTTTTTTTGACTGGCCCTTTAGTGTTACGTTGCCACTGTTATCTTATTGAAATGTTTATATGCTAGATCCTGATAGCTATGGCGGTAGGTTGGGCGATATGTGCCATCCTCACAGAGGTCGGCGCCTTCAGTATGGACAGGAATCATAAAGACTTCTACTCAAGAACAGACGCTAGGACAGACATCATCCACAAGTCCAGTTGGTTTAACATGCCCTACCCTGGTACGTGACCCTAATGTCAGCTGATTTAACATGCCCCACCCTGGTACGTGACCCTAATGTCAGCTGATTTAACATGCCTTAACTGGTATGACATAAATGTAAACTGGTGCAACTTGACCTACCTTGTACGTTATATAAATGCAAGTTGGTCAAATTGCCCTACCTGGTACGCTAGTACGTGACATAAATGTCAGCTGGTTTAAACATGTCCTATCCTGGTACGTGACCCTAATGTCAGTTTGTTCAGCATGCCTTAACTGGTATGTGACATAAATGTAAACTGATTCATCTTGCCCTGCGTAAGTCCGTTGTTCTTGGTCTTAAAATGTCCTGATCATTCGAAAAAGAAATATTAGAGCTAAAAGATACGTTTTGAATTATCTTTTGACAAGACGACACTATTCCCCGCATAGCAGATTGATGATCAACTAGAAACCTTAGAAAATTATTTGCTAACGATGCTTTTGCCAAAATTAGTTGTGCACATCACCATGGCATTCACTGCCCTCCAAAAGTCCTGTTACAATTATATCGTACAATATAGCGAAGTTAATCTCGAAGTCATTATTACAATTTGTTCGAATCATAACTTCTTATTATGTTTTTGTTCATGATTTCAAATGTTCATGATCATTTTCCAACAATTCATATGTTTTGTAACAATAGAAATCCTCAAAAAGCAACATTCTGGAAACCCTCTTTGTTTAATATAAATATCAAAAATGCATTTATTACATTCTTTAACTGTTAATTAGTTTAACAATTACTTTATTTGTGTCAGTAAAAACACACTTATTTCTATTCAATTTTGAACAAAATGGAAAAAAGGACCCTCCATTCCCTCTCCCTGCAACTTCAAAGAAGTGAGGTATTTTTCAAACAAATTTCAATCGTCACTTACAATAAACTATCTTACGGATATAACAATACTTTTTTTCTCAAATTCTGTTGGCTAACCATTCGATTTAAAACTTCCAAGTCTCACAGAACTTTTGGAAAGCAATGCATATTAAAATATGGAGGTTATCTAATGATTTTTACCTTTTTTCCGTTCAGGACAGTTTGGACCAATGCGGTTTGATATCTCAGTGTTCGTTAGCTTTATGGTGGCAACTGTTGTTTCCATCCTCGATTCCATCGGGGATTATTACGCATGTGCATCAGCCTGCAATGTTCCTCCACCTCCGTCACACAGTGTAAACCGTGGTATTGCAATCGAAGGGCTCTGTTCCTCCCTGTCAGGTGTAATCGGATGTGGACACGCTACTACTACCTACGGGACTAGCATCGGTGCTATTGGACTGACACGGGTGAGTGTTTGTTTGGATCAAACCAATAGAATAAAACATAGAACACATCCCCTTCTAAACTTAAACACTTGCCGATTAACGTCCATTTTATTCTTCTAACTTACCTTCTGTATCTCAACACTTGGTCCTCAGTATTACTAACGAGTCCTACAAAGGCAAAATGGCCGATATCTTTATCGATTATAAGGTGTCTACTTCGTGTATATTACAAATTGCATTTCAAAGGTGCAAATCGCGTTCTGTGTCTGCTATAC
This sequence comes from Pecten maximus, assembly GCF_902652985.1. Taxonomy (NCBI): domain Eukaryota; kingdom Metazoa; phylum Mollusca; class Bivalvia; order Pectinida; family Pectinidae; genus Pecten; species Pecten maximus. Next base: position 19,338,011 of record NC_047027.1, read on the forward strand.
AAGATATATTCAAGTGCAATGTTATGATAATAAACTTGGGCACGCAGGGCAAAAGTTTAATGGTTAGTGTGCTTGTTGGTTAAAAACACGCTGTGAATGTGTAATATAACTAATTAACCATATATGATGAAGCACGGTTAAACATTATAAGCTCGGATGAAATATATTCACCACGAATGGTAGGATTCCTATTAAGCATTTGATGATGTATATGTTATGTGATGAATGTGTCCAAACACAATGTTTTCATACATTTTAACACAAATTGAAATTCGGATTCATTAGGGCCAAAATTAATTACTACAGTTGTTTCGCCCTTCTAGGACTCGACAGTGAAGATGAAGGCCTAAATAAATCAAAAGTGTTGATACCCATATGATGTCAGGAAATTGGGTTAGGAAAGAGGTTCGGTATTGATCAGTTGTGGGTTTTTTTCTTCTCCTTTGATTTCAAGCTTGAAAATAGGCAGCGATGGCTTCTGATCAAACAACTTGTCGATTGTCAAATGAAAGTGTTTTTTTATTGACAACATGTACTAACCTACAATTTGTGTTCTGTTTTAATGTTAAAGGTCGCCAGCCGCTACGTATTCATGGCAGCTGCACTGATCTACATAGTCTTTGGTCTCGTCGGAAAAGTATCCGCCATTTTTATCACAATTCCATATCCGGTCCTAGGTGGCGTTCTCCTCGTTATGTTTGGAGTCTTTAATGGAGTCGTTTTATCCAACCTACAGTCTGTTAGTCTGTCGTCCATGCGAAACCTCGCTATCATAGGTACTTCACTGATGGTAGGATTGGTCATACCGGAGTGGATAGAGACGTACGACAACACTATCGACACAGGTATATAATTTCTATTGCAAATGATTGCTGTTTTATCAAAAAAAAGTTTATAGCGGAATTTATGAATTTCACCGTTAATCTAATTTTTATACTCGTTATTTTATTTCATGCTCTGAAGTACCAGGAAGAAACACATTCCTTGAAGATAACAATCGTAACAGTACAAAGAATGAAGCCTGCAGGCTATGTCTGCAAAATACATTAATATCATGGTTTACTTTTTTTTTAATCTTATTTTCTTCTTCAATTTTTATTTTTATATGTTGTATTATTTTTTCTGGCTTTCGAGTTTTGGTACAGACGTTCTCTATATATGTGTGTTTGTGCAAAATAACAGTACAACAACAACAATCGTACAGCAAAAAGCGAAGGGACTCTTTCGTGCGTAGCCTTTCCGTGTATTTCCGTTTCTTAGAATGCAAGTTTTATTATTCAATTACGTTTCAAGAAATCACTGATGAAAATGTTTTTATGCTTGTCTTCTGCCTTCCTTGGATGATGTCAATAAAATAATGGAAATTTACTGATAAGCAACTGGTTGCTGTGCATTTGAACTATGTTACCATTTCACAGTAATGCATTCATGCGTTAAAGATATGAGTCATTCACTGAAATCATTAAAACAGATTGTATTTCTATTTAACATATTTGTCTTTACATTATTGGACATTAATATATGTAGAATACACTGCAAATGGGAAGTAACTCAGTACGTTTTGTTGTATGATGAAGATTAATGTCGGATGGGTAATTTTCAACAGGAAACAAAGAAGCGGACAATGTCATTCTTACGTTGCTAGGCAACCCGAACCTAGCGGGCGGTGTACTTGCCTGCTTCCTTGATAACACTATACCAGGTGGGTACTGAATTAAGGAGTGTAACCTTTTAGCGATATTCATTATACAAGTTCTACTTTATAACATTTGTATCTCAATAAATATGTGTGAACCTTGATTTTCGCAGCAAATCTGGACGATTGCGAAAACTAATCACCTCGAACATATTACTATATAAATGTTATCAATTGAATATAAGAAGGTCATATCGCGAAAACGTCATTGCAAAAGTTATTATATTATCAACAGCTACAAATCCTATTTTTGACATGATTTTAAGAATTCCTAACCTTCACCTTTACCACAAAGTCGAGAGCTGAGTGAGACATCATATTGTGTATGTTGGATCTGTCAAAGTTATCTAATGAGTAAATGTTGGATAAAGTTTAGTTTAAAAAACAGTACCATAATGTTATCTATTTGTATTACTGTTTCAGCACCTGTATTATCCGTTTATGGAATAACATTATAGCAATGCAAATTATGTATATATTATTATATATCATTGCCTATTATATTGGATAAATGCAAGTAGTCTAGTACTTCCACAAAAATAGCGACTTCAGCCTTGACCTGAAATCCCTGAAACTCAAACGTGTCTGATGTAATATTGTCCTTTATCATTGCGTTCAGTTTCATCATGTAAAAAATTTAAAAAAAAAAAACTATAATCAAATTATGACCTTGACCTTAACGCTGCAACCCTAAAACTCAATATTTGTGTGAATAAAATTCCTCAAGGAATTAAGCCGTATGAGCACTTACAATGGAATTGCTGAAAATAGATAAAATTACCTGGACTTTGACCCGAACAAAAACTTGTCCAAGATATTGCAAATATGGTTCTTTCTATTCGTGCGAAATTCCTCAGGGAATGAAGCCGCTAGAGCAATGACAATGGATTTCATAGAAAATATGAATTGACCTACATTTTTATCCAAACTCAAACTTGTCTGAGATATTATACATTATGGTCCTTTGTATTTGTGTGAAGTTTGATCAAAATCCTTCAAAGAAGGCAGCCGATGCTGCATACGTATGTACAAACTTTTGTACGTATGTACGTACGATACTGACGGAGAGGTAACTAATCCCAAAAGGACAAATAACTGGGAGCAATCATATACAATAACTATTACAATGCATTAAAGATTTGAATAACTGCGATTATTATATACAATAACTATTACACAGTCTTGGATATTTTAGACTATTGGAAATAGCTTTAACAACTTTAAATTACAATATTGCAAACCCGTAAGCCGTAATATCTAATTATGACCATTCGTCAGCCTTTATTAAACGATGAGATGGGGAAAATAGAACGCGGATTATATTTGTTAAGTTTTAATGTGAACGTAAAAAATCCATTCATGTTGCTTTAACTATTACTATTATAATTTTGAAGGCACAAGGACAGAACGTGGTATAGCTCAATGGGAAACTAAAGAAGAAGATGATTCATCGTCAAAATTTTCGGAGGGATATGAAGTGTACAACCCCCTATTTTTTGACAAGCTAAAGCATTTCAAAATGCTTAGGTTTCTTCCATTCATGCCGGCTCCCCAGGAAAAGGGAGTGTAGATAGAGAGCTCTTCGTCTTTGGAACTAAGAAGTAATAATGGAACAATAATCAGAAATGAAGTGCTTTTCATTGATATGTTTATTTTTACCTACTAAACTGTACACGGAATCAATGGCTACAGAGGATGTGTTAATACAAAAACAACATTAGAAGTAGGTGTGGTGAAATGGACATCTTCATGTAATATATACTATACCTGAAATAAAATCAAAAAGTATCCTGTCGAAGTTTATACAGAAGGCATAATGAGAAACACGACAAAGACATTACCAACATGACTCAAAAGCATATCCAAAAATGTGGATGAGTTGAACGAAAAGTCTATCAGTTTTCCGAAAGCAACAAGGAAATTTGTTATCAATAGATGCACATATCACAAACAATTTAAATTTGGATTTATGGTCACAGCTTTATTGCAAAGATACGGCGGCCGGTCTGTCAATAGACCATAATGGCACGCCAACAATAAATTCAATTTCAATCAAACAAATTAATCGATTGATTCTGGGAAACAGTTCTCAACCAATTAAACAATACAATTCAAATCAATTAATCAGCTGATCCTGGGAAACAGTTCTCAACCAATTCAACAACAATTCAAATCAATTAATCAGCTGATCCTGGGAAACATATTTCAGCTGACTACAAATCAATCAGATGACAATACTGATTAGTAGATACTGGGAAACAGATATCACTGATTCGCATCAGTATGCGCAATATACATCAATCAATATCAATCAATAACTCAATAATCACCAATAAATGCTTGTACCGCGAAATCTGCCGTTCCGCGAAATCTGAACAAGTCAAATTGACTTCTGAAAGTTTATAACGCGAAATCCGCCATTTGAAGCTGGTCACAATAATCGTCAATAAGGAATAGAAGTTCATCACAATGCTCGTCACTAAGGAATAGATTTCAATTGGGCTGTGAATCCGTCGTCGAAAAGGGGTCAGGAGCTGTGACTATCCTGCCTTCTCACACCACCGCTATAAAAAGAAAAAAAACAACAGCAGAACACAGATCCTATCCTAAAGGGGAGGGATTATGGGAGGGTGAAGAAATAAAGTATTTAAGCAAGTAAATTTTTGATAAACTTAGCCTGATAACTCTCTGGCTGATCTTCACAAAGTTTTCTTCCTTTAACAAGGGAGATAACTCGATTATCACTTTCGCCAAATAGGCGTCAGGTTGCACAACACCAATAATTCATGTGCCCTCTGATAACGGCACTCTATGGTTTATTGCCATAAGTGCTATTATCAATAGATGCACATATCACAAACAATTTAAATTTGGATTTATGGTCACAGCTTTATTGCAAAGATATGGCGGCCGGTCTGTCAATAGACCATAATGGCACGCCAAAAATAAATTCAATTTCAATCAAACAAATTAATCGATTGATTCTGGGAAACAGTTCTCAACCAATTAAACAATACAATTCAAATCAATTAATCAGCTGATCCTGGGAAACAGTTCTCAACCAATTCAACAACAATTCAACTCAATTAATCAGCTGATCCTGGGAAACATATTTCAGCTGACTACAAATCAATCAGATGACAATACTGATTAGTAGATACTGGGAAACAGATATCACTGATTCGCATCAATATGCGCAATATACATCAATCAATATCAATCAATAACTCAATAATCACCAATAAATGCTTGTACCGCGAAATCTGCCATATGAATGAGTTATCCACATGAAACTCATTCACCGCCAAACGAAGACAGAAGAGGAGGCGACACATTTCCCGGTACAAGGCTGTGACCAAAATCCTAACATGTCATTATTGTTCCATGTTACTTGTAACTGTGAACTAGTAACTGTTAGGGAAGAACCTGGCTTTTTTTTTTATTTTTAAGGTGTTAAGAAAGAGGTCATTACCCAAAGGAGACAGGTGGACCCCATCTTTCAGAAAAAAAATGGTTATCTAATTTCAAGTCTGTATAAAGTACAACAGCTCCACTATGCTATAAAACATGATCAGAAATTGCATTGTTCAATCTCTTTCAGACTTTTTTAAGTGCGTAATGACTTATGGCCCCCCGCCAACTCCTTCGGGGTAATATTTACAACCATATCAATAATGTCCTAGGGAACTAGGGGACATCAGGAAATACATGATCTTCTTTAATTATATTCAATGCACCCAACCCAAGTGTTACCTATGTCATTACCCCAACAGTGTATGACAAGCCTTGCTGGTTGATCAGTTTCAAATTTCCCAAGTGACAAATTTTACTTTTGATGTCCGAAATGACCATACATGTACCTCCTTTAAACTGCCACCACACTGTTAATCCAATGCGAGACAGCCCAAGGTGTACCCCTCCTGGGCAAACCCGACTGAACAAAGGCATATTTAATGATTGATGACAAGAATCCAGACCTTCCCTCAGGTACCTACAAATCTTAAAATGTGTACTAACACTTTACAATTATTCTTTGGGTTGGAATTATGATGTATCTTTTGTAAACACTGGATTTCCACCTACCACATTCCATAATATCTTCAGTAGACATACCATATAGGGAGGTCGATGTAGTTACCCCAATTCTGAATGAATGGGATTTGTAAAGAAAATTAATGTTACAGCCAAAGCTAGTGCATGCTTTGGTGAGGACACTACTTTAGCAGCACTTCCCTGAAGTGATACTTGTGCAACAGTTACAACCCTGTAAGCCATGTCCCTGCTACTGACAGTAATTTTTACAACACGAAAACAATCCATAGAAAGCCAATGAACAGGCACAACTAAACAAAGCAACCTCATATTGGGAACTGCATATTTCATATTTTTGGCAAGACTGATATAATGCTTGCTAACAGATCAACAGTAATAGGTAATCTGGCATGTCTAATCCCAACACTAAATCCACATTACTATTCCAAGACTTTTCCCTAAAAATAACAGCATTTGCCATTGAATTGACTTAACAATTGCAACCAAATCTCTAGGTCAGCTCTAATATACCAATAGCTAGAGTATTTATTCAACTTTTTTTCCTTTTTTTTTATGTCATGTTAGGCATACAAAAACCTTACTACAGAGTAATAATATTTCAAGAATTAGTACGAAATGACATTATCCCTGCTACAGACTGTAAATCCTGTAATCTAACCTTTACCCCCTACCTAAAACTTCCCAAATCACTGTCCTTAATACCACAACTTTTTCCTGTGGGACCCTAATTGTCATGTCCACTGTGTCAATTTCAAGACCTAAGGATATCAGTTGTAGTTGGACCCTCAGATATCTACTCAGCGATGGGTATACCAATGTCTCAACATGTTTCAAGCCTAGGAGGCTAGCACATGTATCCGTTTTGTCCTTCCCAGCAAATATGAAGTCATCTATATAATGATCTAAACTTTGTTCACCAGACTTCTCTCCGACAATCCACTCAATAAAAGATGAAAACTTTTCAATAAACTACCCCACACTGAGCATTAAACCCATAGGTAAATATTTGTCAAAGTATTTGTCTTGAAACTTAAAACCTAACAATGGAAAATCAGCTGGATGGTCTCTATCTTCCCCAATAATGCACCTTTGCCCAACTCAGCTATCATCTCAACAACTTTATCCAATGATGAGTATTGGGCTGAAACCATATCAGGGTCAATATTGCTATCCATGCTATCCCCTAATTGCAATGAGAGATGTGTTATTAGGCACCACTTTCCATCCTGTTTGAGAACTATTCCACTGTGCGATGGTTTTTTTTTTAATATCAAAATAACCTGCCACCCTACCTAATTCTACTTCCTGCATAATTTTTTTTTTTTTTTTTTTTTGGCAAAAATAATGAAGTTTAGAAACGCTCTTAAACCCTTGGAGAAGAAGCCTCCCTACAGACATGTTTGTATATTTAGTAACCCAGTGCTTATGAGCTGGACATTTTTAAAGCCATAACTGTTTGTGTTCCTTATCTTGCTTGTCTTGTTCTGGGGTAGACGGAGTGTATGAAGTTCGGTTTTGACTGAAAGGAATTGGAATTTCTATTGTTTGCCTTAAGCTTAAAGCATTAGAGAGTGGCATACCCTCCATTACACCGAATACATTTATGAGAGTAAGTACAATGTGACCGAGCACAACTGCCCTTGTAATTGAAATCAAAGCATTTTTGTGAGTTATGATTCAGTGTCTGTGGCAACGCCTGCTTCTGTGGCTGCATATGTATATATCAAGTACATTTCATTGTCAATAATGTCCCATGTTCCTGTGTTTTTTTTTTTTTTTTTTTTTGCAACTTTCTAAGCCAGTACTGCTCATCATACTTCAACCATCCAGTACCACCACATCTTTGTGCCCCAAGGCAAACAATCTGCATATATTTCAATAGCCCATGCAGTTGCCCTGAATGAACAGAGGTGTAGATACTTATATATATTATAAATGCATCCATCCATTTACTTATATCAGATATTTTGTGGGTTCACTACTAACTTCCCATCAATCAAAGAAATTTTGTGGGTATTTTCATATACCCCCATGGAGTGTGACAACAAGTGGGCAAGCTCAATATATTCCACATTGATTTTTTTTTTTTGCTTAACATTAGCTGCTACATGCAAGCCTAAATTGAACAGGCGTGTAGATACTTGTATATTATAAATGGATCAGTCCATTTACTTATATCAGATATTTTAGGGGTTTGTGTTTTGGGCTTCACTACTATAACTCCCCATCAATCAAAGACATTTTGTGGGTACCGTCAGATATCCCCATGGAGTGTGACAACATATGGGCAAGCTCAATATATTCACCATTGATATTTTTTTGTTTAACATTAGCTGCTACATGCAAGCCTAAATTATCATTTACACTGTCATATATGTGTTAGTATTGCCTACCCATTGTATATGTACTCAGCCTCAGGTTCCCTTGATGTCTGTTAATTGCCAGCTGTGATCTGTTCCTGTTGAAACGACTGTGGCATCACATTCTCAGCTGACACCAACGGTTGCTCTACTGTAGCCTCCTCCGGTTGACGAACAGCTGGCTCCATGGTACCCCCTGTCCTACATTTTCTGCTCCAATACATGATCACTGTTTTGATATATTATAGCAGATGAATAGAGTATACGGGTAATTTCATATATTATTAAAGTATCAACTTTTATGAATTGCTTCCAAGTTCCATAATCAATATACATTAACATACTTTGACCTAATTTCAATAAAAGACAACTCGACCCTATATACGTGATGCCATCGGTTAAGTCCGACAAAGACCCAATTTGAATAAAAGACAACTCGACCCAACGTGGTGCGATTGGGACGAGTCGACCATTGGCGTTTGATTTAAACATAAGCACGGTGCGACAAAATATGCTACAATTGGACTGAATCTCAAAATTGTTGAGCCAGATATTTCATTCCGATGGCTTGAAGATTTGTTTGACTATCATCAGCGGTCTCAAATGTATCATATACGAGATATGAAGAAATATGGCCGACCACGCCATTTCATATATTGAACAACGATCCGGTGCCATCAACCGGTACCCATTATTAATATAAGCAATTTTTACACTGACAATATATCATCAAATATCATTGAAATGTATTACATCTGAATATTGAAGAAATAAAGTATTTAAGCAAGTAAATTTTTGATAAACTTAGCCTGATAACTCTCTGGCTGATCTTCACAAAGTTTTCTTCCTTTAACAAGGGAGATAACTCGATTATCACTTTCGCCAAACAGGCGTCAGATTGCACAACACCAATAATTCATGTGCCCTCTGATAACGGCACTCTATGGTTTATTGCCATAAGTGCTATTATTTTTAGCTCAAAATTTCAATAAAGGAGGGGGAATATAAAGAAAAAAGACATTTACCCCAGAAAAAGGTACAATAAGTATAAAGTGAAGCTCGATAAGGAAAGTAAGAACCCTAACAGAGTGGTTGGCTTCATCAGGAAAGTAAGAACCATTACTTGGAGGGTAGCCCAATAAGGAAAGAAGAACCCTAACTAGAAGGGTAGCTTAATAAGGAAAGTAATAACTCTAAAAATAGGTTCCGCTCAAGCAAGCAGGAACCCTAACCAGGCGGATAGCTCAATGGGAAAATAAATTCCTCACTAGAATGGTTAAGTTCAGTAAGGAATTTTAGAACTTCGACTTTGGAAGTAGCTCAATAAGGAATAGAAAAAAAACCTAATTAGGAGGGGAGCTCAAAAACGAAAAGTAAGAACGTTGACTGGGAGGGTTTCTCAGGAATGGAAATTATAGCTCTAACTGGGAGGTAGCTTAATAAATAAAATAATAACTCTAAACTGGGAAGCTCTATGAGTAAAGAAAAAGCATAACAAGGAGGGTAGCCCAATCAAGATGGTAAAATTCCAGACTAGGAATAGGAAATTCAATCAGGAAAGTAAGACATCTTAATTGGAGGTAAGCTGAATATGGCAAGTAATCTCCGTACCTAGGGGAGTTGGTAGATAAGGAAAGTAATAACTCTAACTAGGAGGGTAGCTCAATACGGCAAGTAATAACTTCCATCTGGGTAACTCAATTAAGATAGAACAACTATCTAAAGGAGGGGGGGGGGGGGGGGGGGGGGGGTAGCTCAATTAGGAAAGTAAAAGCCATAACTCAGTTGGTAGTTAGATTAGGAGATAACTATCGAAGGGGATAGCTCAATAAAGAAAGGAAGAACCCTACCTGGAAGAGCGTAGCTCAATACTGAAAAAAAACCCTTATCTAGTAGGGTTAAGGCTATAAAGGAAATTAAAAAAAACCTAACTAGCAGTGTAGATCAATTAGAAAAGTAATAACTTTAACGGGAAGATTAGTTAAATAAGGAACCTGATCTAGGACAGTTAATGTTCAATAAGGAACGTAAAAACCTGATCTAGGACGGTTAATGTTCAATAAGGAACGTTAATGTTCAATAAGGAACGTCAAAACCTGATCTAGGACGGGTAATGTTCAATAAGGAAAAGTAATAACGCGAAGTGGAAGAGTATCTCAATTAGTAAAGTATGATCCCCAACTAAGAAAGAAGCTGATTCAGGAAAATAAAAACCTTACTAGGAGGATAGCAATAAAGAAAATAAAGGAGGACAACTCAATAAGGAACTGTAGGAACCCCAACTGGTGGGTTAGTTCATTTGGGAAATTAAAAACTCTATCTAAGGGGTTACTCATTAAGGAAAGAAAACAAGAGGATGTCCAGAGGGCCTGTATCGCTCACCTGGTTTATTTCAGCAAGCATCAAAATAATATTTATGTCCATTTGCTAAAATCTTTATTTGTTGATGTATGATTGTAGGGATCTCAACTGCTTCAAAGACATAACCCAGAATCAAAATCAAGATTCAACATGATTGTATTAAATAAACTGGGGTGGGGAACGAACCTTGGGACCATTTTTACATCAGGATTGTGTTCATCTCTTGATGCCTCATTTTTTTATATATAAATTTGAATATCCGCCTTCTGGGGATGTAACCACTGAAATATCAATATCATACATTGCTTCTTGCTTACGGTACATACTTAGGTTTAGATAATTCGTTTAACTTTTAGCCAAATTGACACTTGTAGACCCACCACTCAGTCCCCTGGGGGTCAGCTGGACCATTTATAGTTTTTTGAATCACCACCCACTAGGGATACCAGTCAAATTTGATATAGATATTCATCGCTTATTTCCTGGTAATTAATTGTTTATAGCAATTTAGTCAAATTGACCCCTTTTGACCATGTCCTTCAAGGCCAGAGGGTCAGTCCCAACTATTTGTAAAAGTTTTAATCTACACCCATAAAGATGCTACCAGTCAAATATGAGCAACATCGATAGCTCAGTTGCAGAGAAGAAGTTGTTTATATTAATTCAGCCAAAAATTGAACCCTTTTGGAGTCAGCCCAACCAGTTGTACAATTTTGAATACTTACCCAATAAGGATGCTACCAGACAAATATGAGCAATAGCCATTGCTTTTTTCCAGATAAAAAGTCATTTATATCAATTAAGCGAAATTAACCCTGTTTGGTCTCGTCTATCTATTTATAAAAAAAATCAATCTTATTCTTCATTATCATTTTATGAATCAAATAGTCAGTGACTACTTAGAACTTTGGTTAGATGTATGATTAATGTAAGCGAGAACATTGTATGACTCTAGACCATGGTAATATATGATTAATATCAGCGAGAACATTGAATGACTGTAGACCATGGTATATATAATTAATGTAAGCGGGAATATTGTATGACTCTAGACCATGGTGATATATGGTTAGTGTAAGCGAGAACATTGAATGACTGTAGACCATGGTATATATAATTAGTGTAAAACGGGAACAATGAATGATTGTTGACCACGGAAATATATGATTCGTGTAAGCGAGAACATTGTATGACTCTAGACCATGGTAATATATGATTAATGTAAGCGAGAACATTGTATGACTGTAGACCATGGTATATATAATTAATGTAAGCGGTAACTTTGAATATATATCTGATGAATATGAACTCGGATTTGCACCAAGAGACTACTTGCCATATGTGACCTTGTTTTAGCGCCGTTGGAAGGTCACATATAACAGGTATGATTTAATATGTTTTGGTCTTTTTACCACTACTAGAAACTACAACGATAGTCTGCGGTCCGTGTTAATAACCGCTAGCGACAGATCTTCCATATAACAAAATAAGCATCAACCAGTTACCTCAGAATACGTTCAATACGTCTTATGTGTTATAGACACAAGAGAAGAACGTGGCATTGCAGCATGGGAAACTCTAGAAAAAGGTAGTCCATCGCCAAAAGATTCGAAGGTTTACGTGGAATACGACTCTTTGACAAGCTAAAACAAATCAAAACATTCAAGTTTCCATCTAAGTCTGCTCCCGGGAGGAGGACGGGAAAATAGAGACATCAATTACCTTGGTTCTATGAAATTAATCTGACATTACAGGCTAAAATATTATTCTGGGTAAAATATTCTTATTGCTGTGCTCTTTTGTATTTATCAAACTTAAGACATTGATTATATAATTTTATATATAGTTTACATAATTTAAATTCATCCTTTTTGCTGTGATATGTCTTTTTTGGCATCTATATTATAAATATATGTACAAGCTGCGGGTATTTCTGGCTATGCGATTTGGTTCCATGCATCGTAATTCGAGGTCTGGTCAGGGCACGAGTCAAAAAGTTGTCTTCCTTCGTCAATTGTGTTTGTTTGTTATATATCAAATAATTAGCACAATGTATCATATGCACTATGTGTTCGTGATCCGAAGATAAAGATTTGAATTTCCTTTCGTAGTTGTACGATGGTGAATGTTTATATTTTGTTTACAATTCGCTTCCATGAACATGTGTGTAAATACATTGGGATCCAGGTATTCATATCATCTAATAGATGACTTGCACCATGATCATGTCAGGATATCGGGCCGACCATCACTGCTTTGATACCATTTATGATTAGGAAATGATGTTTTGGTATAAGGACATGATGTTTTGGTAATATTTGTGATAAGGACATGATCTTTTGGTATTAGAACATGACGTTTTGGTATTATTTGTGATTACGACATGATGTTTTGGTATAAGGACATGATGTTTTGGTATTAGGGCAAGATGTTTTGGTATTATTTGTGATATTTGTGATAAGGACATTATTTGATATTGAACACGATGGGTTTACCACTGTGCGTTATCGGATTATCTTTTACAATACTTCTGAAACATTCTTTTACTTATGAAAATTGTTCTGCATCAGGAGATAATATCATACTTGACACATTTATTCGCACGTCTATAGATTTCTTTATCCACCATGTCATGCTTTAGTTTATCTTAGTACACGTTTCGTCTTTACCGGCATCTTCTCGAAACTTCTCGAAATATCTACTTAGTATCTACATGGTTTTCTCGTCGTATTTAATCGATGATTGTATAGCAGCACGGGAGATCACTCGTGCTTGAATTCTTAAGCATTGCCATTGATTCGTACTTCTTTTTTTCTATTTTTTTTCCTTTTTTGGGGGGGGGGGGGGGGGGTTTGTTTTGGATAGTGTTTTGTTTGTTTTTGTAACTTTTTATTTTTCCAAGAATTTTTTTCCAACAATGTAGTTACAAGACATGTACAAATGACTTCAAATGCTCACCATCACATTCATCCTTTTTTTTTTTTTTAAACTTATACACCAATATCTGTACCCATGATCATACTAGTAATTTATTGGTGATAAAACTAAGGTGTTTTTGTTCTGTATTCATAGTGCTTATTATTACTAATACATTTTGTAGTTTTTATTTTTGTTTTCACGTATATTTGATACAGTAATGTAACTGTTTTATATATCATCATGTCCGTCTATTGAAAAAAGGATCAAATTAATTTGCCTTTAGCACTATAACTACATTGTCTGAAAGAAAGGAAAGTGATAGGACAGAAAAGAAAAGAGGAGAGCGCGGTGTCTGGATTAGGAGGAAGGGAGAGCGGGAGGGGTGTCACAGCATTGTGGGGGAAAATCCCATAAAAGATCACAAAAACTATTGTGTTTAACTAGTAAGATATCATCAGGATTTGTTAATTTAATATTTTCAATCTGATAAAATGCAGCGAAAACTGAAAATTATGTTTATTCAAGTAATCTAGCCCATTTATTACAGTAATTCCCCAGTTTCTGTAAAAAAAATATAACACCTTTACCAATGACAGTAAATTTTTGGGTATAGTAACTTTCTCTGATCCGACTAATTAAGGCATTAAGGGAAAGGTCAGTTTCTAAACATCTTGATGAATAAATATATTGTTTCATGATTAATAGTATCATACCATTTACCTTGTTATTTATCTGATTTGGGTTAGAGAAGCCAAAAGTGAAAGTTTATTTATCATTATTACTTCCTAAATATTGTGAACCGGGAGACATGAAAGTGTGGTTGCAGTCTTGCTCCAAAAGCAGCGGTAGGGTAGCAGACAATTCATTAGAAGCAGTATGGCACAGAAATCGAATGATGCAGTAGGTGTAACAGCAGAGGAGAAGCTACAAAGAGCAGTAGGAGTCTATTTATGACATACTGTTTAATTAATTCATATGCATAGTGTTACGATAGTGTAAAGGCATTATAGCTCAATATTAGAGGTCACTCGCATCAATTCGGGTTTACTTATGGCAAATTAAGAGAAACTTACTAAAATGTGCAAGAACCAAAACTGAAATCTTCAAATATTTTAACAACCTGCTCATTTAATGTCTGCTCATTTATTAAAATTTACAAGTCAAGGGAGACAAGTCGCCAGCAATCACTCGTTTTGTACAAGTGGTCCCGAAGTCTGCTGAAGTGAGAGTGGGTATATATCTTGTACCAGCTTGTTAGTCAATATTTGCAAATAAGTCAATAAATTCCCATATTATCTTTATACAATTTGTTGAGTTAGTCTTTCTTAAAGGGACTAAATGGCTAGATTTCCACTTAAATAATATATAAAAAAGGATATACGATTTAAAATGATGTTAACAGTTATGCACTTTAATTCGAAGTTGATAAACAGTGCCAATATTTAACAAAAAAGTGTCATAATTTTGTAAACAATCTAATTTCAAGTATCACAACGCTTTCCGGAAATCAAATGCACGTAGAAATCATTGAAATCTAACCCTTTAAGAAGTTCACCATAACCACTACCAGATTATTTAAACTGTATACAATACATCTTCCGGCAAGATACTGGGTCACACGACAGACTGTACGTGACGATGGGGCATTGCAATCTAGGCACAATATATTTTGTAACATTTTATAATAGTAGCATACAAGTTGATGCTGTTTTTACTTTGATTCTAGTGATGACAGAATAAAGCAGTCCAATTCGTGCGTCGATTATGATGTCTTTCAGACAACTATTAGTCTGACTATTGGAATGCTATTTATATCAGGATATGTTTGCATCACCTTGCAATAAAAACGACGTATTTTACATGATCGAATGGAGACATGGCTTTCTGCGATAGAGAAGTGTAGCTACGTTGTTTATATCCATTTAAGAACAGGATTATCTGAAATAACGAATTAACTGTGACAACGTAACATAATAGAGGGAAGTAATGTTAACTATCACATTGTGAGATATATTTCACATTATTTGTGCAGGAGACGGGAATATCCATATATAAAATAAAGGTTTCTTATTCTTCAACAATAGCGAAACAAGCTATTCCAACATATATTAATCACTCTCGTTGGCCCGGATAGAAGCTCGCAATGGATCTTACTGTGGAAGGAATCCGGAGTGCCCACAGAAACCCACTTGGCTGGGCAGGTGACCCAATACTTCTGTCACGTCTGATAAGGTAAGCAAACCCTGGCCGTCTGGGTAAAAGGAAAGTGTGTTTCCTTTGTGCCACCTGACCCGATATTCATATCATACCGCATTGCACATAAGGAGAGATTAAATACGTGATCTCACAGCAGGATTTAAGATGTTTTGTCCGTGCCTGGATGTTTCAGGGACATGGAAAAGATCGTAGATATTTGGGTCCCTGCAGAATCCTAAAATCGAAAGAAATATATGCTGTCCTACTACAGGAATTGGAATTAAAAACCTTTGCAATTTATTTCTTTATTTCTTTTAATCAATGCTCTTTTTGTCTATGGTTTATTTCCGTAAGTAAGTGTCTTCTTGACCACCATCCTGATACTTGCTGTTGCGATGCGCTAAACTCAGTATTGACAAACCAAATCTCAATGGTTGACCCTGGTTTAAATGTAAAATTATATACAGATGTTTTCGAGATATGCCTCCCTTGTTAAAACATCATCCTTTCATTGTATCTAACGCAGTGCATTTTTGTTTATGCATTGTTTCGAAACGAGCGCGAGTAACCAAAGGTATAAAATGCACACACATAATCCTGGTTTTGGTAAACAGTCTTGACGTTACAAAAACACTTGCCTGAGCGACGTGATGTTTAGCTGTCCCTCTCAGATATCATCATAATTTAAATGTCAAATCAACATAAAAACACACTCTAATTATTCTATATTGCAGTCATACTTCATGTTACACGTACAAGCGTGGTAGTCAAGGACAGCAGAGCAAGGTGAGTAAGGCGGTCGTACTCTCTGTTTTTGTTGTTGTTGCTGCAGAAAATATCAAATGTTCTGTTTAAAAGAAGGACACATCCAGAATCAATAATAAACATAGCAATGTTGATCTGACCTGCGTACGTTGTATCGAGCATTCTGATTAGTCATTTTTATAGCAAATGATAGCTGGAATGAAAACACGTTTCACTTCTCGCTTAGAACTTCAAAGCTAGGTTACAGTACAATGATTATAAAGACTATCATTCTCTAGAAAAGAAGTACGTATTCAACAATACATCATGGAGATAGGTGCTGTAAACGAGGGATATGAGATGTCGGAACGAACAGAAAGTAGTAAGGTAATGATGAAATATTTCAAAGCTGCCCTTTTATGATAAAGTGTCTTAAGGACTACTTTAATTAAATATCTCACTGGTCACTCTAATGATGAAGTATTTTAAGGATGTACCTAAATGTTAAAGCATCTTAAGGGTCCTTTCAATGAAGTATCTTAAGGGTCACTTTAATGAAATATCTTAATGACCACTTTATCGATGAAGTATATTTAGGGTAACTTTAAGTATATACTATTTTTTGCATGTAAATATAATACGAAATACTTTATTATTGTACAATTGTCTGTGTTTATTACGGGACACTACACCAAAGTATGCTATTTACTTTGATTAGCAAAACATGTGTCGTAACCATAGAATATTCATGTTAAAAGAATGAGGAATAAAGTCACAAGGAAACGTCATGTGTATGGAGTGAATCTTCACAACAAATCATCATACTAAATAGATAAAAATGTGTATATACATGAGAAATATACCCAAATCGAGATATTTATAAAATGTAATATTTTAAATATTATTAAATATATAATGTTTGCTGAATTTAGAGTTGGTAAAGATTCTCTGGTTACGAGGGTCATTATTTCAACGACCAATCACGTCGACACACTGTGTGCCAACAAAGATACCATGGTTGGTTCGACTGACCAGTATCAGATACCATGGTTGGTTCAACTGACAAGTATCAGATACCATGGTTGGTTCAACTGACCAGTATCAGATTCCATGGTTGGTTCGACTGACCAGTATCAGATTCCATGGTTGGTTCGACTGACCGGTATCAGATTCCATGGTTGGTTCGACTGACCGGTATCAGATACCATGGTTGCTTCGACTGACCGGTATCAGATACCATGGTTGGTTCAACTGACCAGTATCAGATACCATGGTTAGTTCGACTGACCAGTATCAGCTTCCATGGTTGGTTCGACTGGCCAGTATCAGATATCATGGTTGGTTCGACTGGCCAGTATCAGATATCATGGTTGGTTTAACTGACCGGTACTCATAACAGTAAATATCTTTGTAATATATTTACTATTGTTCTGTTAAATGATGAATATATGTGAGGGTTATGATGAATATTATGATGATGATTGTGTATGCATACGTCTGATGACGGTAGTAATTATGTACCACTATGTGAAATAATTATTAATTAGCGCATGTATCTGAATGTATAGCATAAAAATGGTGATTTATATTTGGGCTCCTTTTCAATAAGCATAAGTATTTATAGTGAAATTATCATAAATTACGAAACAAAAGCGATTGTATAATTTGTTTTCCCCGTCGGTTCTTTTCGAGATCCGCTGCGTGAATAGAGTTGGCCTTTCAATCAGCTGAAGCAACTCGATGTTGGCTACGTTATTTTTCGATAAAAATGACGATGCACTCACACATTGTTTTGATCTTGGCAGCTTGTTATGTAGCTGGAGTTTGTTTTGGTTTTCCTGTGTAAATTGTCTTGATACTGGTAGCGTAATGCGCGGATCCGTCTACCTGATCTGCTGCCATTTTTGTTAACACAATGAATAGAATGAATCCCGAATAGCCGAAGTTTATCGTCTCCCAATTACCTTAGTCTCCATAAAAACATTCAGCTTAATCTCTGTAGTATTACGATGCCTTTTCAATTTAATAGGCTTTTCTCCACTTTCTCGCCTAATGCGTCGTTAAATACTTCATGTGCTTCTCACACTTTACTTATTGCATCTACTGTGTAGTTGTTTGTGTAATCCCTAACACAGTACCTAGGATGATAAAGGTGCCAACATGACTTTTTTTACATCGTACATTTATCGTGGTCAATAACAGCAACTCAAAAGTAAGTCATTACATGTCAGAGTACCAACAGGACATGTACCGGGCTATCTAACGACCAATCTACGGATACGTCTGACAGCACGCTTGTCTGCACGTGTGGCGCATGTATCTTTAGGAACGTTTTCAGTCGCATTCAGCCTTTCAGACACTTCCTACCAATAAGGAAACTCTCATTGCAAGAAGAAAAACTATAAACAACATTTTATTTATTTGAATATGCTGTTCTTCCAAATGTCATAGCGAAACAGCGTAAGCACTGCTAGGCAACCATGAAACAGAATTATATATATATATATCTAATTAACACCAACAAATCACAACTATGAAATAAAAAATAGATCAATATAATTAACAGCCACAAATGACACCCTTGATACAGATATTTAGATATATCTACTTAACACCTTCAAATGGCACCCATGATACAGAAATACTGATATATCTACGTAACACCAAAAAAATGACACCAATGATATAAAAAAAATAGATATATCTAATTATAACCAACAAATGAAAATCCTGATATAGAAATACTGATATATCTACTAAACACCAAAAAAATGACACACATAATAAAGAAAAAAAATAGATATATCTAATTATAACCAGCAAATCACACCCATGATTAATAAATATATATTAATGTTTTCATATAGAAAACCGTAACACTCGCCAGAGCATATCAATCTGCCCTCGTATGTGACTACAGAGATATCTTTAACTCGATCGTTTGAGCGTTAACTACATTGTAGTAAGCCAGATATCCCGAGTTCGATCCCTCGCGTTTAGGATTAATTGATCATGGGTTCCCTTACAATAATTACATAACATTGAACTACAAACAATATTTCAGCACCTTGGTGTTCCTGCAAATGTGGAAAAACGAAGATCGATCAAGCCAACCAACGAAAATAATGACGAGGATCGACCCCCTCTAGTTGTCATTTCTGCTACCCTTCCAAAAGGAGAAATAGAAACAGAATTGACGACAGGTCTTATGTACAACATCAGCTCTTATGTTCCTCCGCATCTCACACTTATGTTTGCCTTACAGGTCGGTAAAACTTTCATTGTTTTTCATAGTATATTTACATAGATATAACATGATATATCTAAATGTGTATTTTGTGTATTAAAGTAAATTCTTTATCGCTAAACATAATTGTAAATAGTCTAAGGTTGTTTTTCTTGGACAAACGATTTACCTTATCATTAAATTATACATATGTTGTAACATGCATGGTCTGACACAGTCCGATTGATCTAAGATGTCATCTGATTTATTTTACATATTGGTTCAATGTGTCCTTGGCACTAAGTATCTGACGACCTTCAGTTTTAGTAAACAATCGACAGTACGTGATACAGACATATACCATTATGACGAAAGACAGGATTACGTTTTGAACAACATATCCTATTACATATCTCAACGCTAGGGGACATGTTACAAGCGCTTTAACAGGTGCAATAAGTTATAACATGAGGAATATAATTATGTGAAAATTTTCATTTTCATTCAAATCGCGTTAACACTTCAAGATATGTAAAAAAACACACCAGTTATTTGGTTTGATGAATTTCTTTCATAGAAGAATGAAAAGAATTTTTCGACCAATCACATTTGAGTATTTACCATGAAAACAAAGAAAAATTAATTATTATATCGTGAATGTCATTGTTTATATTGTTGTGAGAGGCAGGTAATGTGCTGTCGGTGGTATATCATCTTTGATATTAATAAGGAATTGTTCTGGATATTAGAAAATGACTATATGGTGCACATTGGCTCTAAAAGCAATGTATTATTTATTTTTCAGCAAGCCCTGTTGTCTCTGTCAGGCTCCCTGGCCGTGTCCCTACTAATGGCAGAGGTGGTGTGTGCAGAGGATAACGATGAATTCAAAGCCAAACTCCTCAGTTCCACTCTGTTCATGAATGGCGTGACGACATTCTTCATGGTCACCCTGGGTGTACGGTCAGTCTGCTTGTTTGCATCAACAGTTTATTAAGCTTTTATCGTTTACAGATATTTGTTCTATTACTTTTAAAATCATTACATAAAAGGATTGTAGCTGATATCGTTTAATTACAATCTCTTTGTTAACACTGATTTTGACTCTGCTATAATCTACATTTAATAAGTAATGAAGAATTCTTTTTTTATTTGCGAATCTTTTTTTTTATTTCATGCTATGATGTTTGTCGTGTACGTGTTAGTGAGCTTATGTCCTCGTGCTGCGTTTGTTGTCTGTTCGTCCGTCCGGGCGTCTGTCCGACCGTCTGTCCAGCGTCACTCTGTTCTCTTTAAACATCTTCGGATTAGCCAATGAGCCTAGTAATTAGTAGTTAGACCAGTAACATGCTCAGGTGTATGATTATCAAGGTCAGTATGTGTGTTTTACTTCATTACTGTCAAGATCACAATCGCCAAATCAGTCTCTTTGAAATAACAAGGAGATCCTAAAACTTAATGCTGAAAAAAGGTCATGTTGGGGGGAAAGCAACCATTTTTTGATGAACTCTTCAGAAGATGACAGGGAGGTTACTTTATCTGTCTCTACGGATGTAAACAACAAAAATGCGGAGTGTTCTGCAACGTATTGGCAGCTTTTTGACAAATCAAGGAAGACTTGTAAATTACAACTCTTTCACGGTGTCAAAGTTTAATAAATGTCCGATGGTATGACATTAATGTTCCACGAAAAGTATCAGAAAAATGGAAAAGATACAACAAAAGAGCCTTGTGTTTAGTCCATAATGATCACAACTCATCTTCTTACCAGTAACTTATTTTAACCAAAAGTAATAAATGGCATGTAAGGCGCCTGACCGATATGGGTTGTGAAGTTTTTAAGATAACCATACAGATAGCAACTGTATATATTAAAAACCAGAAAAACTTAAAAGAAATCCAACTATGACCTGAGGGCACAATTCGAATTTGCTTTTAAGACCGGTCAGGTGTGGAACTGTCTCCCCAATGACTTTCGAAAAATAGAAAACTTCAGATTATTCAGGAGAATGGTCCACTCTTGGGATGGTTCCATCTGTCTATGTTATATTTGCAAATCCTGATGATTCTGCTTGTTTCCTCTGTACATGTCTAAATACTTCGTATTTTTTAACATTTTTACTTTCTACATGCAACCTCATATCAGAAAATGTTCAATTCATTATTCATTTATTTATGTCTTTTTTTTATCTATTGCGTCAGTGAGTTTGGTAGGTAGGGGTTTTCTGTCCTATTAATTATTCTATCTAAATTTGTATTTTCAAGATTTCATGATAACGCTTCATGCCTTTTATCTTGTAAAATGATACCTCTATATGTTTCGTAGTTAATAATTGTTTTAAACAGTGTTGTGCATGGTCAATCGTGTCGATGACTCAGTTGACGTGTCAAGAGTTGATATGACCAACATAGAAGCTGAGCCCTCGACATGATTGATCTGGCTACCTTGAACCGAAACGTAATATTAGTACGATATGCTTTATATATATGTTTATATTATATGTATTACAGGCATATTATAATTGCAATGTTGTTGTATACAATCTACATTTCATATGATCCGACCATATGTAAGACATATGTAATGTATATAATAAGAAATTTGCAGGCTTTCTACTTTATCGCCATAACAGATTACCAGTGTTCCAAGGACCTTCCTCTAGCTACGTGGCACCACTTTTAGCCATATCTCAGATAGATAAAGGAAGATGCAACGGCACACAGCCCTTCACTTGTAAGGTGAACCATCTCTCATAAGTATTGCGCTTATTAGTGAGTACGTCGATTGTTGTTGTGCATATTGGTGAGAAAGCCGATGACAGAGGGCCAAATGACCACGGACTTTAATTGGTTGATTGCTTTTAGAGGACTGGCTATATTGTTATGATGATTCAAACATTCGATGCTTTAACATCTTTTCGAAGCAAAACGTATATTTTCTTACAAAACAAAATGAATTGTTAGCATATAACACTGTTACTAACCAAAATTAGTAAGCTTGTCTATGTATCGCTTGTGAGAATTGAAGTAATATTAAGTTAACTGGTAACATACTTTTCATGTAAGCCTTAATGAATTGCATATCACAGGTTAGAATCCTTAGTTTATTTATCTACAAGAGTGTATACTCTCGTTTTGATGTCTTTTGATCATACCTTAAATTATGTATTACATTTACTGTACATTTTACTGGAAGTCAAATACTAACCGTCACATAATGATGTAACACGTGTCAGTACTTTGACGAAAATGAATTCCCTATTATTGCCTTTAACGTTCGTTCATTATTATGATGATAATTACACGAACGTTACCGACAGTAACAGGAAAACACTATTCAAATAAACCTTCGCTCGATTCTGCCTGCAGTTTTCAACAATATTTCAAACATGACAGAGACAAAATTTCCGGAAGGGTCCGACGAAATCGTACTCCGCTATATACAGGCGGTAAGTTTTATTAATAACAATGCCTGGTGTGTGTTAGTTTTATATGTACTACTCAATGCAAGTTTTATATATAATTAGCTTATAAGTAAAGGATCTGCTCTACTCTGTCTTTTTTCACTTTATTGTTAAATACTGCTTTAGATGTTCGATATACATGTATTACAATTTCAATATACTTGTGTTACTATGCTATACATCGCAAAAGTAGCACTGTGTCAAATGCACTATGTGTTGGTGATCCGAAGATAAAGATTTAGATTTCCTGTCGTAGTTGAACAGTGGCGAATATTTATGTGTACAATTCGCATCCATGTATGTAAATACATTGTGATCCAGGTTTTCATACTACAGACACGAGTTCCAATTTGATCATGTCAGGCTATCGGGCCAACCATCACTGCGCCATTGAAGCGTTCTTTTTAGGAAGCCGATGTGGCGCAGCGATATAAGCTGCGGGTGTTTCTGGCTAGGCGATTAGGTGACGTAGATCGTGAGTTCGAGGCCCGGTTAGGGCTCGGGTCATCAAGTTGTCTTCCTTCGTCATTTGTGTTACTATGTTATATATCAAATGATTAGCATAATGTATCATATGCACTATGTGTTGGCGATCCGAAGATAAAGATTTGAATGTCCTGTCATAGTTGAACAGTGGCGAATATTTATGTGTACAATTCGCATCCATGTATGTAAATACATTGTGATCCAGGTTTTCATACTACAGAGACGAGTTCCAATATGATCCTGTCAGGCTATCGGGCCAACCATCACTGCGACATTGAAAAGTTCTTTTTAGGAAGCCGATGTGGCGCAGCGATATAAGCTGCGGGTGTTTCTGGCTAGGCGATTAGGTGACGTAGATCGTGAGTTCAACGCCCGGTTAGGGATCGGGTCATCAAGTTGTCTTCCTTCGTCAGTTGTGTTACTATGTTATATATCAAATGATTAGCATAATGTATCGTATGCACTATGTGTTGGCGATCCGAAGATAAAGATTTGAA
Organism: Pecten maximus; assembly: GCF_902652985.1. Lineage (NCBI taxonomy): Eukaryota > Metazoa > Mollusca > Bivalvia > Pectinida > Pectinidae > Pecten > Pecten maximus. The sequence goes on from NC_047027.1 coordinate 19,362,013, forward strand.
TGTCCTGTCATAGTTGTCATAGTATGAAAAAATATATATACAATTTTACATATAGCAAAAGGAGGTATTAACAAAATGTTTTCATATTTTTTAGTTACAAGGCAGTTTATTGGCTGCTGGTGCTGTCCATTTTTTGGTAGGAGTGACTGGATTGGCTGGAGTTTTGCTACGATTTATTGGGCCAATTACAATTGTCCCGACAATTCTCCTCACTGGCTTTTCCGTAACAGACACAATTATAAAATACACTCAAGTCAACTGGCCGCTGTCTATAATGTAGGTCGTTTGTAACTACATATTCAAGAACTTTTATAAAATATATAACGTTTTCGACGTGCTTTACGGTTACAGAGTGTAAAACTTAATCTACTGCAACATGAAAATGTCACTCAGTCACTATACAACTGGACATGTCCTATTATAAGAAGAGTGATATTCCTATCTTGTTTTATGCCTTGAATTCAAAACTGTTTATTCACTCTATGGGAATGAACAGTATTTTTTAATGATATGAGCACAAATACTGTAAATATATTTTCGGATGTGCCATTTTTATTTAGATTTTATTAGATGTTTGAAGCGAATATATAAATCGGTCAGTATATATTTTTTCAATATATCGATGTTTCCTTTGTTTATTTAATCAAACCTCGATACACGCCACATATATGATATAATATGAAAGGCTTGCACACAAAATATAAGCACCTTTCAAAATTGAGCGTTAGATACAGTAAAGCTTAAACTGAGTTAAACTACATTATAAAACAAAAACGTTGTCATATCCATCCGAAATGATAAATATCAATACTCAATTTTAATTTTCCTTACAGGACCAGTGCCATAGCCATAATCCTGTCTCTGTACTTAGCTAATAGGAAAACAGTCATCCCGATGTGGTCAAGAAAGAAATCCTGGCATTTGATACGATATCCACTCCATACAGTGTTCGCTGTAAGTACACTAACAGTAAACTATTTTGGCGATTATTCAATTTCATCTATTTTTCGAGTAAACTGAAGTTTCTGTACTCTTGGTCCTCTACTTCATCATTACGCTAATTGGCTTAAAGTTGGTTGTACACGCGGTCCTCTACTTCATCATTTCTCTAATTAGCTTAAAGTCGGTTATGTTCGCGGTCCTCTACTATGTACGCGGTCCTCTACTTCATCTTGACGCTAATTGGCATAAAAGTCGGTTGTGTACGCGTCATATACGTCATCAATGTGCTAATTAGCTTAAAGTCAGTTGTGTACGCGATCCTCTACTTCATAATTGCGCTAATTGGCTTAAAGTCGGTTGTGTACGCGGTCTTCTACTTCATCATTACGATAATTGGATTTAAGTCGGCTGTGTACGCGGTCCTCTATATCGTCATTACGGTAATTAGCTTAAAGTTGGTTGTGTACGCGGTCTTCTACTTCGTCATTACGCTAATTGGCTTAAAGTCGGATTTGTACGCCTTCCTCTACTTCGTCATTGCCCTAATTAGCTTAAAGTTGGTTGTGTACGCGGTCCTCTGCTTCGTCATTACGCTTATTGGATTTAAGTCGGTTTTGTACGTGATCCTCTACTTCATCATTACGGTACTTAGCTTAAAGTCGGTTGTGTACGCGGTCCTCTACTTCGTCATTGCGCTAATTAGCTTTAAGTAGGTTGTGTACGCGGTGCTTTACTTCGTCACTGCGCTAATTGGCTTAAAGTCGGTTATGTACGTGGTCCTAGCTTAAAGTCGGTTTTGTACGCGGTCCTCTACTTCATCATTACGCGTATTAGCTTAAAGTCGGTTGTGTATGTGATCCTCTACTTCATCATTACGCTTATTGGATTGAAGTCGGTTGTGAAAGCGGTCCTCAACTTCGTTATTACGCTTTTTAGCTTAAAGTCGGTAGTGTACGCAAATTTTAGTGCGCCAAAATGAATAAGTATACAATATTTTCCTTAATTGTTAATCATAATGAAATCAAACATTGTTCTTATTATCCAAAGAACCCGGTCAGGTTCAAACAGAAGGTAAAGATGAAGATTTTTATAATCTGAGAATTAATTTCAGAAACACACTGCTTCATACAACGTGTATAATATGTTCGACATATTTGATATCAGTACCGGTATTTCATCTGGAAACGTTTCCTTTCCTTTGCGGTATGAAATGAGACGGTTTGATGCATATTGATACAAATGGTGGTTCTGTTTTCACCCCTCAATCTCGTTTTGATTTAACATACAATTGTGTGCTCTGTATTGCGGATGAAGCAGAGAACATTTATCCTTTCAGAACACATGGCTTAATTCTCCATGTCATTTTCACGGGCCTTCATTTCCGCTCCTATTTTGGCTTCTCGACTTCTTCTCTGTTTTTTTTTTTTTTTTGTTTGTTGATTTTTTGTGTGTTTTTCTTTGTTTTTGTTGTTTTTGTTTTTGTGTCTTTTTTGTGTGTTTTTCTTTGTTTTTGTTGTTTTTGTTTTTGTGTCTTTTTTGTGTGTTTCTTCCTTTGTTTTTGTTGGGAATTTTTAATGTTTTTTTTGTCTGACCCTTACGTGTTATGTTGCCACTGTTATCTTATGGAAATGTTTTTACGATAGCTCCTGATAGCTATGGCGGTAGGTTGGGCGATGTGTGCCATCCTTACAGAGGTCGGTGCCTTCAGTATGGACAGGGATCATAAAGACTTTTACTCAAGGACAGACGCTAGGACAGACATCATCCACAAGTCCAGCTGGTTTAACATGCCCTATCCTGGTACGTGACCCTAATGCCAGTTTGTTCAACATGCCCTACCCTGGTACGTGACCCCAATGTCAGTTGGTTCAACATGCCCTACCCTGGTACGTGACCCTAATGTCAGTTGGTTCAACATGCCCTTCCCTGGTACGTGACCCTTATGTCAGCTGGTTTAACATGCCCTTCCCTGGTACGTGACCATAATGCCAGTTTGTTCAACATGCCCTTCCCTGATATGTGACCCTAATGTCAGTTTGTTCAGCATGCCTTAACTGGTATGTGACATAAATGTAAACTGGTGCAACTTGCCCTTCCTTGTACGTTATATAAATGCCCTTCCCTGGTACGTGACCCTAATGTCAGTTGGTTCAACATGCATTACCGGTTACGTTACATAAATGTCAACTGGTTCAGCATGCCCTGTGTAAGTACGTTGTTCTTGGTTTTAAAATGTCCTGAACATTCGAAAAAGAAATATTGGAGTTAAAAGATACGTTTTGAACTATCTTTTGACGAGACGACACAATTCCCCGCATAGCAGATTGATGATAAACCAGAAACGTTAGAAAATTATTTGCTAACGGTGCTTTTGCCAAAATTAGTTGTGGACATCACCATGACATACACTGCCCTCCAAAAGTCCAGTTACAATTATTACGGAAAATATAGCGAAGTAAAGTCTTTATTACAATTTGTTAGAATCATAACTTCTTAGGATGTTTTTGTTCATGATTTAAAATGCTCCTTTTTGTAATAATGCATATGTTTTGTTACAGTGTAAATCCTCAAAATGCAACATTCTGGAAATTTCCCACTTTGTTTAATACAAATTTCAAAAATACATTTATTACATTCATTAACTTTTAATTAGTTAAACAATTACTTTTATTTGTGTCAGTAAAAACACACTTATTTTTATTCAATTTTGAACATTATGGAAAATATGGCCCTACATTCTCTCTCCTTGCAACTTCAAAGAAGTGAGGTATTTTTCAAATAATTTGCAATCAGTATTAACAAATAGACTATCTAATGTATATTACAACACTTTTTCTCAAATTTTGTTTGCTAACTATTCTTTTGGAGGGAAGTGTACATTAAAATATGGGGGTTATCTCATAATTTTTACCATTTTTCCGTTCAGGACAGTTTGGACCGATGCGGTTTGATATCTCAGTGTTCGTTAGCTTTATGGTGGCAACTGTTGTTTCCATCCTCGATTCCTACGGGAGTAGCATTGGTGCTATTGGACTGACACAGGTGAGTGTTTGTTAATAATATAATAAAACATAGAACACATCCCCTTCTAAACTTAAACACTTGTCGATTAATGTCCATTTTTATTCTTCTAACTTACCTTCTGTATCTCAACACTTGGTCCTCAGTATTACTAACGAGTCATACAAAGACATGGAGGCCGAATGATGATTTTTGTATCGATTATAAATAAGAAGGAATATTACAAATTGAATTTCAAAATCACAAATCCCTTGTGTGTCTGCTATACAAGATGTCTTCAAGCGCAATGTTATGATAATAAACTCTGGCACGAAGGGCAATCGTTTAATGGTAAGTGTGCTTGTTGGTGCAAACTCGCTGTGAATGTCTAATGTAACTAATTAAGCACATATAATGAAGCACGGTTAAACATTATAAGCTCGGATGAAATACATTCACCTCGAATGGTAGACTTCTTATTAGCATTTGATGATGTGTATGCTATGTGATGAATGTCTCCAAATACAATGTTTTCACACATTTTAACGTAAATTGAAATTCGGATTCATTAGGGCCAAAATTAATTGAACTGCATAATACAGTTGTTTCACTCTTCTAGGACTCGACAGTGAAGATGAAGGCCTCAATAAATCAAAAGTGTTGATACCCATATGATGTCATAAAATTGGGTTAGGATAGAGATTCGGTATTTATCAGTTGTGTTTTTTCTTCCCCTTCGATTTAAGCTTGAAAGTATGCAGCGATGGCTTCTGATCAAACACCTTGACGATTGTCAAATAAAAGTGTTTTTTGTCTTCACTGCACAATTATAATAAAGAAAAGTTTTAAATATCATGTGCTGACCCTCTTACAATAACTTGAGAATTGAAACTCTGCTTGTTTACATGTAATTATCCATGCTGTGAAGCTCTGTTTGCATATTACTACCAGGATTGCTAGATACAATAAAATAACAAAGACAGTCAAATGAGAGGCGAAATTGGCTCACTTCTTCATTGAAGTGGCCGCGTTTATTCAAACAATTTTAATTCAAAATTATCATTTCTGTTTGTTTTTCCTTTTGATGTATGATAAAATAATCTTTTTCTTTTTCTTTCACAGAATGTCAAAATCAAAAGTAAAATAATTTGGGTGTCAAAACAAAGATGGCGATCGATGAAAATCTTTTCTTCTAGTGGCCGGATGCTTTGTGGTATCGACCAATGAGAGATGACCTTTAACTTATGACCCGGATGTTATGATACAATATATGGCATGTATAGGGGGCGCTGCTAAATTAGCCCTCTAATTTAGAGGAATTAAATCAAAGTGCCATGCAGTTTACAAAAATATGTTTGTTGTTACAAACTTTAATTTTTTTATTGACAGCATGTACTAAACTACAATTTGTGTTCTGTTTTAATGTTAAAGGTCGCCAGCCGCTACGTATTCATTGCGACCGCACTGATCTACATAGTCTTTGGTCTCGTCGGAAAAGTATCCGCCATTTTTATCACAATTCCATATCCGGTCCTAGGTGGCATTCTCCTCGTTATGTTTGGAGTCTTTAATGGAGTCGTTTTATCCAACCTACAGTCTGTAAGTCTGTCGTCCATGCGAAACCTCGCTATCATAGGTACTTCACTGATGGTAGGATTGGTCATACCGGAGTGGATAGAGACGTACGACAACACTATCGACACAGGTATACAATTTATATTGCAAATGATTGCTGTTTTATCAAAAAAAAGTTTAAAGCGGAAGTTATGAATTTCACCGTTAATCAGGCGATGTCTGCTAAATACATTAATATCATGGTTTACTTTTTTTTTTATCTTATTTTCTTCTTCAATTTTTATTTGTATATGTTGTTTTTATTTTTTCTGGCTCTCGAGTTGGACAGACGTTCTCTATATATGTGTGTTTGTGCAAAATAACAGTACAACAACAACAATCGTACAGCAAAAAGCGCAGGGGCTCTATCGTTCGTAGCCTTCCCGTGTATTTCCGTTTCTTAGAATGCAAGTTTAATTATTCAATTACGTTTCAAGAAATCACTGATGAAAATATGTTTATGCTTGTCCTCTGCCTACCTAGGATGATGTCAATAAAATAATGAAAATTTACTGATAAGCAACTGGTTGCTGTGCATTTGAACTATGTTACCATTTCACAGTAATGCATTCATGCGTTAAAGTTATAAGAGTCATTCCCTAAAATCATTTAAACAGATTGTATTTCTATTTACATATTTGTCTTTACATTATTTGACATCAATATATGTAGAATACACTGCAAAGGGAAGTAACTCAGTACGTTTTGTTGTATGATACAGACTAAGTGTCGGATGTGTATTTTTCAACAGGAAACAAAGAAGCGGACAATGTCATTCTTGCGTTGCTAGGCAACCCGAACCTAGCGGGTGGTGTACTTGCCTGCTTCCTTGATAACACTATACCAGGTGGGTACTGAATTAAGGAGTGTAACCTTTTAGCGATATCCATTATACAAGTTCTACTTTATAACATTTGTATCTCAATAAATATTTGTGAACCTTGATTTTCGCAGCAAATCTGGACGATTGCGAAAACTAATCACCTCGAACATATTACTATATAAATGTTATCAATTGAATATAAGAAGGTCATATCGCGAAAACGTCATTGCAAAAGTTATTATATTATCAACAGCTACAAATCCTATTTTTGACATGATTTGAAGAATTCCTAACCTTCACCTTTACCACAAAGTCGAGAGCTGAGTGAGACATCATATTGTGTATGTTGGATCTGTCAAAGTTATCTAATGAGTAAATGTTGGATAATGTTTAGTTTAAAAAACAGTACCATAATGTTATCTATTTGTATTACTGTTTCAGCACCTGTATTACCCGTTTATGGAATAACATTATAACAATGCAAATTATGTATATATTATTATATATCATTGCCTATTATATTGGATAAATGCAAGTAGTCTAGTACTTCCACAAAAATAGCGACTTCAGCCTTGACTTGAAATCCCTGAAACTCAAACGTGTCTGATGTAATATTGTCCTTTATCATTGCGTTCAGTTTCATCATGTAAAAAATTTAAAAAAAACTATAATCAAATTATGACCTTGACCTTAACGCTGCAACCCTAAAACTCAATATTTGTGTGAATAAAATTCCTCAAGGAATTAAGCCGTATGAGCACTTACAATAGAATTGCTGAAAATAGATAAAATTACCTGGACTTTGACCCGAACAAAAACTTGTCCAAGATATTGCAAATATGGTTCTTTCTATTCGTGCGAAATTCCTCAAGGAATGAAGCCGCTAGAGCAATGACAATGGATTTCATAGAAAATATGAATTGACCTACATTTTTATCCAAACTCAAACTTGTCTGAGATATTATACATTATGGTCCTTTGTATTTGTGTGAAGTTTGATCAAAATCCTTCAAAGAAGGCAGCCGATGCTGCATACGTATGTACAAACTTTTGTACGTATGTACGTACGATACTGACGGAGAGGTAACTAATCCCAAAAGGACAAATAACTGGGAGCAATCATATACAATAACTATTACAATGCATTAAAGATTTGAATAACTGCGATTATTATATACAATAACTATTACACAGTCTTGGATATTTTAGACTATTGGAAATAGCTTTAACAACTTTAAATTACAATATTGCAAACCCGTAAGCCGTAATATCTAATTATGACCATTCGTCAGTCTTTATTAAACGATGAGATGGGGAAAATAGAACGCGGATTATATTTGTTAAGTTTAAATGTGAACGTAAAAAATCCATTCATGTTGCTTTAACTATTACTATTATAATTTTGAAGGCACAAGGACAGAACGTGGTATAGCTCAATGGGAAACTAAAGAAGAAGATGATTCATCGTCAAAATTTTCGGAGGGATATGAAGTGTACAACCCCCTATTTTTTGACAAGCTAAAGCACTTCAAAATGCTTAGGTTTCTTCCATTCATGCCGGCTCCCCAGGAAAAGGGAGTGTAGATAGAGAGCTCTTCGTCTTTGGAACTAAGAAGTAATAATGGAACAATAATCAGAAATGAAGTGCTTTTCATTGATATGTTTATTTTTACCTACTAAACTGTACACGGAATCAATGGCTACAGAGGATGTGTTAATACAAAAACAACATTAGAAGTAGGTGTGGTGAAATGGACATCTTCATGTAATATATACTATACCTGAAATAAAATCAAAAAGTATCCTGTCGAAGTTTATACAGAAGGCATAATGAGAAACACGACAAAGACATTACCAACATGACTCAAAAGCATATCCAAAAATGTGGATGAGTTGAACGAAAAGTCTATCAGTTTTCCGAAAGCAACAAGGAAATTTGTTATTTTTAGCTCAAAATTTCAATAAAGGAGGGGGAATATAAAGAAAAAAGACATTTACCCCAGAAAAAGGTACAATAAGTATAAAGTGAAGCTCGATAAGGAAAGTAAGAACCCTAACAGAGTGGTTGGCTTCATCAGGAAAGTAAGAACCATTACTTGGAGGGTAGCCCAATAAGGAAAGAAGAACCCTAACTAGAAGGGTAGCTTAATAAGGAAAGTAATAACTCTAAAAATAGGTTCCGCTCAAGCAAGCAGGAACCCTAACCAGGCGGATAGCTCAATGGGAAAATAAATTCCTCACTAGAATGGTTAAGTTCAGTAAGGAATTTAAGAACTTCGACTTTGGAAGTAGCTCAATAAGAATAGAAAAAAAAACCTAATTAGGAGGGGAGCTCAAAAACGAAAAGTAAGAACGTTGACTGGGAGGGTTTCTCAGGAATGGAAATTATAGCTCTAACTGGGAGGTAGCTTAATAAATAAAATAATAACTCTAAACTGGGAAGCTCTATGAGTAAAGAAAAAGCATAACAAGGAGGGTAGCCCAATCAAGATGGTAAAATTCCAGACTAGGAATAGGAAATTCAATCAAGAAAGTAAGACATCTTAATTGGAGGTAAGCTGAATAGGGCAAGTAATCTCCGTACCTAGGGGAGTTGGTAGATAAGGAAAGTAATAACTCTAACTAGGAGGGTAGCTCAATACGGCAAGTAATAACTTCCATCTGGGTAACTCAATTAAGATAGAACAACTATCTAAAGGGGGGGCGGGGGGGTTAGCTCAATTAGGAAAGTAAAAGCCATAACTCAGTTGGTAGCTAGATTAGGAGATAACTATCGAAGGGGATAGCTCAATAAAGAAAGGAAGAACCCTACCTGGAAGAGCGTAGCTCAATACTAAAAAAAAAACCTTATCTAGTAGGGTTAAGGCTATAAAGGAAATTAAAAAAAACCTAACTAGCGGTGTAGATCAATTAGAAAAGTAATAACTTTAACGGGAAGATTAGTTAAATAAGGAACCTGATCTAGGACAGTTAATGTTCAATAAGGAACGTAAAAACCTGATCTAGGACGGTTAATGTTCAATAAGGAACGTTAATGTTCAATAAGGAACGTCAAAACCTGATCTAGGACGGGTAATGTTCAATAAGGAAAAGTAATAACGCGAAGTGGAAGAGTATCTCAATTAGTAAAGTATGATCCCCAACTAAGAAGAAAGCTGATTCAGGAAAATAAAAACCTTACTAGGAGGATAGCAATAAAGAAAATAAAGGAGGACAACTCAATAAGGAACTGTAGGAACCCCAACTGGTGGGTTAGTTCATTTGGGAAATTAAAAACTCTATCTAAGGGGTTACTCATTAAGGAAAGAAAACAAGAGGATGTCCAGAGGGCCTGTATCGCTCACCTGGTTTATTTCAGCAAGCATCAAAATAATATTTATGTCCATTTGCTAAAATCTTTATTTGTTGATGTATGATTGTAGGGATCTCAACTGCTTCAAAGACATAACCCAGAATCAAAATCAAGATTCAACATGATTGTATTAAATAAACTATAAGTCCCCTGGGGTGGGGAACGAACCTTGGGACCATTTTTACATCAGGATTGTGTTCATTTCTTGATGCCTCATTTTTTTTATATATAAATTTGAATATCCGCCTTCTGGGGATGTAACCACTGAAATATCAATATCATACATTGCTTCTTGCTTACGGTACATACTTAGGTTTAGATAATTCGTTTAACTTTTAGCCAAATTGACACTTGTAGACCCACCACTCAGTCCCCTGGGGGTCAGCTGGACCATTTATAGTATTTTGAATCACCACCCATAGGGATACCAGTCAAATTTGATATAGATATTCATCGCTTATTTCCAGGTAATTAATTGTTTATAGCAATTTAGTCAAATTGACCCCTTTTGACCATGCCCTTCAAGGCCAGAGGGTCAGTCCCAACTATTTGTTAAAGTTTTAATCTACACCCCATAAAGATGCTACCAGTCAAATATGAGCAACATCGATAGCTCAGTTGCAGAGAAGAAGTTGTTTATATTAATTCAGCCAAAAATTGAACCCTTTTGGAGTCAGCCCAACCAGTTGTACAATTTTGAATACTTACCCAATAAGGATGCTACCAGACAAATATGAGCAATAGCCATTGCTTTTTTCCAGATAAAAAGTCATTTATATCAATTAAGCGAAATTAACCCCGTTTGGTCTCGTCTATCGGGCCCGCAGAGGTCAGTCCGATCATTTGTACAATTTTGAATCCCTACCCAATAAGGATGCTACCAGACCAACATGAGCTATATCCATTGCTTATTCCCAGAGAAGAAGTCGTTTATATCAATTTAGCAAAAATAATGCACAGGACAGACTCGATTCCTCGGAAACACTTATGTTTCTATCGACTGGATTAACGCTACTTTCAGAAGAATATCTACTCTTAAATTCTAAATGAAGTCGCCTTGACAGTAGGTTAGGAAACGTTTCCAATGATATTTCTTTCGAAACCAAATTCAGTCTAACCCGTCATATCAGTGTCGCTACAGTAACTTAGAAGACGATGTCATCTTCACAGGGGCTCGATTTAGGCCATTGACATCAGTGAATAACCACTAAACTATAATTCAGTAGGCCTTCACATACACTACACTGACCGGAACACTGTACATTGTACAATTTAAAATCTAGTACACGTACACAACCGGAAACCATATCGATACTCCGGATTATTTAAACAATATTTTTTTTTATTAATTCTTTTACTTTTAATGTTGCCGTGTCTTGCATTTCTGAAAATTCGGAACGAGCCTCTGTGTGTGTGACGACATTGACAATTTGATCATATTTCGTATAGATCAAGAATGGCACTTAAAGTAATTTCGTGTCGACTACATTTTTCTAATTATAATATAATACTCTCATAACTTGTGACGTTGCTTATTTTTCGTTGTGCCTTCTGTAAATAAACGCTAGCATTGCAAAGCTCTCTAGACCGAACTGGCGGCCATTGTTTAACCTACAACACATGGAGCTGTATTCCTACACTGACCGAATCACTGTAAATTGTAGTATACAGTCTCATGAATACAATTTGGTTTACTAACGACATAAAGACAAATGCAACACAAAATGTATATATTGAAATATGAATATCTAAATTTGTAATTTATAAAAAAAAAATCAATCTTATTCTTCATATTGTATGACTCTAGACCATGGTAATATATGATTAATATCAGCGAGAACATTGAATGACTGTAGACCATGGTATATATAATTAATGTAAGCGGGAATATTGTATGACTCTAGACCATGGTGATATATGGTTAGTGTAAGCGAGAACATTGAATGACTGTAGACCATGGTATATATAATTAGTGTATAACGGGAACAATGAATGATTGTTGACCACGGAAATATATGATTCGTGTAAGCGAGAACATTGTATGACTCTAGACCATGGTAATATATGATTAATGTAAGCGAGAACATTGTATGACTGTAGACCATGGTATATATAATTAATGTAAGCGGTAACTTTGAATATATATCTGATGAATATGAACTCGGATTTGCACCAAGAGACTACTTGCCATATGCGACCTTCTTTTAGCGCCGTTGGAAGGTCACATATAACAGGTATGATTTAATATGTTTTGGTCTTTTTACCACTACTAGAAACTACAACGATAGTCTGCGGTCCGTGTTTATAACCGCTAGCGACAGATCTTCCATATAACAAAATAAGCATCAACCAGTTACCTCAGAATACGTTCAATACATCTTATGTGTTATAGACACAAGAGAAGAACGTGGCATTGCAGCATGGGAAACTCTAGAACAAGGTAGTCCATCGCCAAAAGATTCGAAGGTTTACGTGGAATACGACTCTTTGACAAGCTAAAACAAATCAAAACACTCAAGTTTCCATCCAAGTCTGCTCCCGGGAGGAGGACGTGAAAATAGAGACATCAATTACCTTGGTTCTATGAAATTAATCTGACATTACAGGCTAAAATATTATTCTGGGTAAAATATTCTTATTGATGTGCTCTTTTGTATTTATCAAACTTAAGACATTGATTATATAATTTTATATATAGTTTATAAAATTTAAATTCATCCTTTTTGCTGTGATATGTCTTTTTTGGCATCTATATTATAAATATATGTACAAGCTGCGGGTATTTCTGGCTATGCGATTTGGTTCCATGCATCGTAATTCGAGGTCTGGTCAGGGCACGAGTCAAAAAGTTGTCTTCCTTCGTCAATTGTGTTTGTTTGTTATATATCAAATAATTAGCACAATGTATCATATGCACTATGTGTTCGTGATCCGAAGATAAAGATTTGAATTTCCTGTCGTAGTTGTACGATGGTGAATGTTTATATTTTGTTTACAATTCGCTTCAATGAACATGTGTGTAAATACATTGGGATCCAGGTATTCATATCATCTAATAGATGACTTGCACCATGATCATGTCAGGATATCGGGCCGACCATCACTGCTTTGATACCATTTATGATTAGGAAATGATGTTTTGGTATAAGGACATGATGTTTTGGTAATATTTGTGATAAGGACATGATCTTTTGGTATTAGAACATGACGTTTTGGTATTATTTGTGATTACGACATGATGTTTTGGTATAAGGACATGATGTTTTGGTATTAGGGCAAGATGTTTGGTATTATTGTGATATTTGTGATAAGGACATTATTTGATATTGAACACGATGGGTTTACCGCTGTGCGTTATCGGATTATCTTTTACAATACTTCTGAAACATTCTTTTACTTATGAAAATTGTTCTGCATCAGGAGATAATATCATACTTGACACATTTATTCGCACGTCTATAGATTTCTTTATCCACCATGTCATGCTTTAGTTTATCTTAGTACACGGTTCGTCTTTACCGGCATCTTCTCGAAACTTCTCGAAATATCTACTTAGTATCTACATGGTTTTCTCGTCGTATTTAATCGATGATTGTATAGCAGCACGGGAGATCACTCGTGCTTGAATTCTTAAGCATTGCCATTGATTCGTACTTCTTTTTTTTCTATTTTTTTTTTCTTTTTTTGGGGGTTTTTGTTTTGTTTAGTTTTTTGTTTGTTTTTGTAACTTTTTATTTTTCCAAGAATTTTTTTCCAACAATGTAGTTACAAGACATGTACAAATGACTTCAAATGCTCACCATCACATTCATCCTTTCTTTTTTTTTAAACTTATACACCAATATCTGTACCCATGATCATACTAGTAATTTATAGGTGATAAAACTAAGGTATTTTTGTTTTGTATTCATAGTGCTTATTATTACTAATACATTTTGTAGTTTTTATTTTTGTTTTCACCTATATTTGATACAGTAATGTAACTGTTTTATATATCATCATGTCCGTCTATTGAAAAAAGGATCAAATTAATTTGCCTTTAGCACTATAACTACATTGTCTGAAAGAAAGGAAAGTGATAGGACAGAAAAGAAAAGAGGAGAACGCGGTGTCTGGATTAGGAGGAAGGGAGAGCGGGAGGGGTGTCACAGCATTGTGGGGGGAAATCCCATAAAAGATCACAAAAACTATTGTGTTTAACTAGTAAGATATCATCAGGATTTGTTAATTTAATATTTTCAATCTGATAAAATGCAGCGAAAACAGAAAATTATGTTTATTCAAGTAATCTAGCCCATTTATTACAGTAATTCCCCAGTTTCTGTAAAAAAAATATAACACCTTTACCAATGACAGTAAATTTTTGGGTATAGTAACTTTCTCTGATCTGACTAATTAAGGCATTAAGGGAAAGGTCAGTTTCTAAACATCTTGATGAATAAATATATTGTTTCATGAATCATAGTATCATACCATTTACCTTGTTATTTATCTGATTTGGGTTAGAGAAGCCAAAAGTGAAAGTTTATTTATCATTATTACTTCCTAAATATTGTGAACCGGGAGACATGAAAGTGTGGTTGCAGCCTTGCTCCAAAAGCAGCGGTAGGGTAGCAGACAATTCATTAGAAGCAGTATGGCACAGAAATCGAATGATGCAGTAGGTGTAGCAGCAGAGGAGAAGCTACAAAGAGCAGTAGGAGTCTATTTATGATATACTGTTTAATTAATTCATATGCATAGTGTTACGATAGTTGAAAGGCATTATAGCTCAATATTAGAGGTCACTCGCATCAATTCGGGTCTACTTATGGCAAATTAAGAGAAACTTACTAAAATGTGCAAGAACCAAAACTGAAATCTTCAAATATGTTAACAACCTGCTCATTTAATGTCTGCTGATTTATTAAAATTTACAAGTCAAGGGAGACAAGTCGCCAGCAATCACTCGTTTTGTACAAGTGGTCCCGAAGTCTGCTGAAGTGAGAGTGGGTATATATTTTGTACCAGCTTGTTAGTCAATATTTGCAAATAAGTCAATAAATTCCCATATTATCTTTATACAATTTGTTGAGTTAGTCTTTCTTAAAGGGACTAAATGGCTAGATTTCCACTTAAATAATATATAAAAAAAGGATATACGATTTAAAATGATGTTAACAGTTATGCACTTTAATTCGAAGTTGATAAACAGTGCCAATATTTAACAAAAAAAGTGTCATAATTTTGTAAACAATCTAATTTCAAGTATCACAACGCTTTCCGGAAATCAAATGCACGTAGAAATTATTGAAATCTAACCCTTTAAGAAGTTCACCATAACCACTACCAGATTATTTAAACTGTATACAATACATCTTCCGGCAAGATACTGGGTAACACGACAGACTGTACGTGACGATGGGGCATTGCAATCTAGGCACAATATATTTTGTAACATTTTATAATAGTAGCATACAAGTTGATGCTGTTTTTACTTTGATTCTAGTGATGACAGAATAAAGCAGTCCAACTCGTGCGTCGGTTATGATGTCTTTCAGACAACTATTAGTCTGACTATTTGAATGCTATTTATATAAGGATATGTTTGCATCACCTTGCAATAAAAACGACGTATTTTACATGATCGAATGGAGACATGGCTTTCTGCGATAGAGAAGTGTAGCTACGTTGTTTATATCCATTTAAGAACAGGATTATCTGAAATAACGAATTAACTGTGACAACGTAACATAATAGAGGGAAGTAATGTTAACTATCACATTGTGAGATATATTTCACATTATTTGTGCAGGAGACGGGAATATCCATATATAAAATAAAGGTTTCTTATTCTTCAACAATAGCGAAACAAGCTATTCCAACTTATATTAATCACTCTCGTTGGCCCGGATAGAAGCTCGCAATGGATCTTACTGTGGAAGGAATCCGGAGTGCCCACAGAAACCCACTTGGTTGGGCAGGTGACCCAATACTTCTGTCACGTCTGATAAGGTAAGCAAACCCTGGCCGTCTGGGTAAAAGGAAAGTGTGTTTCCTTTGTGCCACCTGACCCGATATTCATATCATACCGCATTGCACATGAGGAGAGATTAAATACGTGATCTCACAGCAGGATTTAAGATGTTTTGTCCGTGCCTGGATGTTTCAGGGACATGGAAAAGATCGTAGGATATTTGGGTCCCTGCAGAATCCTAAAATCGAAAGAAATATATGCTGTCCTACTACAAGAATTGGAATTAAAAACCTTTGCAATTTATTTCTTTATTTCTTTTAATCACTGCTCTTTCTGTCTTTGATTTATTTCCGTAAGTAAGTGTCTTCTTGACCACCATCCTGATACTTGCTGTTGCGATGCGCTAAACTCAGTATTGACAAACCAAATCTCAATGGTTGACCCTGGTTTAAATGTAAAATTATATACAGATGTTTTCGAGATATGCCTCCCTTGTTAAAAGATCATCCTTTCATTGTATCTAACGCAGTGCATTTTTGTTTATGCATTGTTTCGAAACGAGCGCGAGTAACCAAAGGTATAAAATGCACACACATAATCCTGGTTTTGGTAAACAGTCTTGACGTTACAAAAACACCTGCCTGAGCGACGTGATGTTTAGCTGTCCCTCTCAGATATCATCATAATTTAAATGTCAAATCAACATAAAAACACACTCTAATTATTCTATATTGCAGTCATACTTCATGTTACACGTACAAGCGTGGTAGTCAAGGACAGCAGAGCAAGGTGAGTAAGGCGGTCGTACTCTCTGTGTTTGTTGTTGTTGTTGTTGTTGTTGCTGCAGACACTATCAAATGTTCTGTTGAAAAGAAGGACACGTCCAGAATCAATAATAAACATAGCAATGCTGATCTGACCTGTGTACGTTGTATCGAGCATTCTGATTAGTCAGTATTATAGCCAATGATAGCTGGAATGAAAACACGTTTCACTACTTGCTTCGAACTAGTAAGCTAGGTTACAGTACAGTGATTATAAATATTAACATTCTCTAGAAAAGAAGTACGTATTCAACAATACACCATGGAGACAAGTGCTGTACACGAGGGATATGAGATGTTGGAACGAACAGAAAGCAATAAGGTAATGATGAAATATTTCAAAGTAGCCCTTTTATGACAAAGTATCTTAAGGGTGCCCTTTAATGATGAAGCATCTTAAGGATGTACTTCAATGTTGTAGTATCTTTGGGGCCAATTCAAAGAAGTATATTAAGGACTACTTCAATTAGATATCTTAATGGTCACTCTAATGATGAAGTATTTTAAGGGCCACTTTAATGATGAAGCATCTTAAGGGTCACTGTTATGATGAAATATCTTAAGGGTCACTGTTATGATGAAATATCTTAAGGACCACTTTATCGATGAAGTATATTAAGGGTAACTTTAAGTATATATTCTTTTTTGTATATAAATATTATGCGAAACACTTTATTATTGTACAATGTTCTGTGTTTATTACTGGAAACTACACCAAAGTCTGCTAATTACTTTGATTAGCTAAACGTATGCCGTAACAATACAGTATTCCTGTTGACATTCTTAATGTCCTACTTAGAAAGAATGTGGAATATAGTCGCAAGGAAATGTCATGTGTATGGAGTGAATCTTCAAAACAAATCAACATACTAAATAGCATGGTTTAATTTACCAAAGGAAAAGAGCTTTACGAAAGCAAAATGTTGATACAAATGTAATATTTTAAATATTATTAAATGTCTAATGTTTGTTGAATTTTATGAGAGATTGTGTGGGTACGATGTTCATTATTTCAACGACCAATCACGTCGACACACTGTGCCAACAAAGATAGCATGGGTTGTTCGACTGACCAGTGACAGATACCATGGTTGGTTTGACTGACCGGTATCAGATACCATGGTTGGTTCGACTGGCCGCTTTCAGATACCAAGGTTGGTTCGACTGACCAGTATCAGATACAATGGTTGGTTCGACTGACCGGTATCAGATACCATGGTTGATTCAACTGACCAGTATCAGATCCAATGGCTGGTTCGACTGACCAGTATCAGATATCATGGTTTGTTCGACTGACCGGTATCAGATACCATGGTTGGTTCGACTGACCAGTATCAGATACCATGGTTGGTTCGACTAACCGGTATCAGATACCATGGTTGGTTCGACTGACCAGTATCAGATACCATGGTTTGTTCGACTGACCGGTATCATATTCCATGGTTGGTTCGACTGACCAGTATCAGATACCATGGTTGGTTCGACTGACCGGTATCAGATGCCATTGTTGGTTCGACTGACCAGTATCAGATACCATGGTTGGTTCGACTGACCAGTATCAGATACCATGGTGATTTGACTGACAGGTATCAGATACCATGGTTGGTTCGACTGACTAGTATCAGATACCATGGTTGTTCGACTGACCAATATCAGATACCATGGTTGGTTCGAATGACCAGTATCAGATACCATGGTTGGTTCGACTGACCAGTATCAGATACCATGGTGATTTGACTGACCGGTATCAGATACAATGGTTGGTTCGACTGACCGGTATCAGATACCATGGTTGATTCAACTGACCAGTATCAGATGCAATGGTTGGTTCGACTGACCAGTATCAGATATCATGGTTTGTTCGACTGACCGGTATCAGATACCATGGTTGGTTCGACTGACCAGTATCAGATACCATGGTTGGTTCGACTTACCAGTATCAGATACCATGGTTTGTTCGACTGACCGGTATCAGATACCATGGTTGGTTCGACTGACCAGTATCAGATACCATGGTTTGTTCGACTGACCGGTATCAGATTCCATGGTTGGTTCGACTGACCAGTATCAGATAACATGGTTGGTTCGACTGACCAGTATCAGATACCATGGTTGGTTCGACTTACAAGTATCAGATACCATGGTTCGTTCGACTGACCGGTATCAGATATCATGGTTGGTTCGACTGACCGGTATCAGATATCATGGTTGGTTCGACTGACAAGTATCAGCTACCATGGTTGGTTCGACTGACCGGTATCAGATTCCATGGTTGGTTCGACTGACCAGCATCAGATAACATGGTTGGTTCGACTGACCGGTATCAGATACCATGGTTGGTTCGACTGACCAGTATCAGATACCATGGTTTGTTCGACTGACCAGTATCAGATACCATGGTGATTTGACTGACAGGTATCAGATACCATGGTTGGTTCGACTGACCAGTATCAGATACCATGGTTGGTTCGACTGACCGGTATCAGATGCCATTGTTGGTTCGACTGACCAGTATCAGATACCATGGTTGGTTCGACTGACCAGTATCAGATACCATGGTGATTTGACTGACAGGTATCAGATACCATGGTTGGTTCGACTGACTAGTATCAGATACCATGGTTGGTTCGACTGACCAGTATCAGATACCATTGTTGGTTCGACTGACCAGTATCAGATACCATGGTTGTTCGACTGACCAATATCAGATACCATGGTTGGTTCGACTGACCAGTATCAGATATCATGGTTGGTTCGACTGACCAGTATCAGATACCATGGTGATTTGACTGACCGGTATCAGATACCATGGTTGGTTCGACTGACCAGTATCAGATTCCATGGTTGGTTCGACTGACCGGTATCAGATACCATGGTTTGTTCGACTGACCGGTATCAGATACCATTGTTGGTTCGACTGACCGGTATCAGATACCATTGTTGGTTCGACTGACCAGTATCAGATACCATGGTTGTTCGACTGACCAATATCAGATACCATGGTTGGTTCGACTGACCAATATCAGATACCATGGTTGGTTCGACTGACCAGTATCAGATACCATGGTTGGTTCGACTGACCAGTATCAGATACCATGGTGATTTGACTGACCGGTATCAGATACCATGGTTGGTTCGACTGACCAGTATCAGATTCCATGGTTGGTTCGACTGACCGGTATCAGATACCATGGTTTGTTCGACTGACCGGTATCAGATACCATTGTTGGTTCGACTGACCGGTATCAGATACCATGGTTTGTTCGACTGACCGGTATCCAGCTAATTTCACTTGGTCGTGTTATCTTCTTTAAGTAACTTATTACAGATGTGTCATCTGATTTAACTACCAACACATCAAAATGAAATATATTTCATTTAAGTGTCACACATTTTAAATACTTATAAGTACATCAATTACATGCATATAATACATTAAAACGTCCAGTCATACCAGACTTCTTCAATTATAAACGTATATATATATATATATTTATATTATTTTTTCAAGATAAGATATAAGTTAAATAAATATCAACAGTACCGATACACTATTTAGCTAACATACTTATACATCCATCAATACATGTTTTTATCCAACGACATGTTTATATGTGTTTAAAGACAGATATTGACATTGTAGTTTTCAGATATAAGCGTAGAATTGACGGTAGTAATGCTTTGACGGTTATCATGCTCTTCCGTGCACTTAAGTGTCAAAACATTATAAGCACTTAACGGGAAAAATTATCAGCATTTAACTGCAAAACACTATTAGCACTTAAGTGTCAAAAAGTATAAGCAGTTTAGTGTCAAAAAATTATTTGCACTTAAGTGTAAAAAAAATTATACACTCAGTAACAAAAATTATTTGCACTTAAGTGTCAGAAAATTATTTGCACTTAAGTGTCAGAAAATTATCTGCACTTAATAGGCAAAACAATATTTGCACTTAAGTGTCAATACATTATTTACACTTAGGTGTCAATTAATTATCTGCACTTAAGTGGCAAAACATCATTTGCGCTTAAATGGCAAAAATTAATTTGTACTTAAGTGTCAATATATTATTTCAAGTGAAGTGTCAAAAAATGATTTACCAGAAAACACTTGCACTTCAAAAAAAATATTTGTAAGAGTAAATGAACGCTTATAGAGTCGGTACCGTAATGTTACCTAGAGTAAATAGGATTTGTCGTTTTTGTATCCAATACAGAGTAGAGAATGAGTTCCATTTATTTTGATCTGTCCACTCTATGTAATGTAGATATTTCTAAGAAGCGTATTACTGGAAACGACCATCTTCCTTCAAGTTTGTTCAGCTGCTATCTACTCATAACTGTAAAGATCTTTGTAATCTAAGAAAGTATTTGCAATCTCTGTGTGGATGAGGACTAGTTACTATTATTCTGATAAATGATGAATATAATGATGATGATTGTGTATGCAGATGTGTGATGACGGTAGTAATTATGTGAAATAATTTGTTTTGGTTTTCCTGTGTAAATTGTCTTGATACTGGTAGCGTAATGCGTGAATCAACCCCCAATGAGGCTGCACAGGGAAAGGAAAACTTTCGTGGTTTTAGTGCTAAAGAGTTCCATATCGATGGGGCAATCCCTTTCGATAAAACGGATAAGAAAAAAGATGTACGCACATACCAATAAGCGTTGCGAGGATGCTATAACTATATGAAAAAATATAATATAATACATAACATATGGAATTGCTTTAGTACGCCATATATCACGGAAGGCATATGATAAAGTATATCTATATTTTGGATTTTGGATTTTTAGATTATATAAATGGATGTCTCAATCTGATTTTAGGAAACGTTGTTATAAACCTTGAAATAAAATTCAACATTCAGAACATAAATTATCAGATATAAAACACAACATTTAGAACATAATTTATCAGATATAAACCACAAGATTTAGAACATAATTACAAGGTATCAGATATAAAACGTAAGATTTGGAACATAATTAATCAGACAATAAACACAACATCTAGAACATAATTAATCAGACATAAAACACAACATCAAGAACATAATTAATCAGACAATAAACACAACATCTAGAACATAATTAATCAGACAATAAACACAACATCTAGAACATAATTAATCAGACAATAAACACAACATCTAGAACATGATTAATCAGACATAAAACACATCTAGAATATAATTTATTAGACAATAAACACAACATCTAGAACATGATTTATCAGACAATAAACACAACATTTAGAACATAATAACAAGGTATCAGATATAAAACGTAAGATTTGGAACATAATTAATCAGACAATAAACACAACATCTAGAACATAATTAATCAGACAATAAACACAACATCTAGAGCATAATTAATCAGACAATAAACACAACATCTAGAACATAATTAATCAGACAATAAACACAACATCTAGAACATAATTAATCAGACAATAAACACAACATCTAAAACATAATTAATCAGACAATAAACACAACATCTAGAACATAATTAATCAGACATAAAACACAACATCTAGAACATGATTACATGGCATCATATATAAAACACAACATTTCAAACTTAATTACTGGGCATCAGATATCAAACACATCATTTAGAACATAACTACAGGGCGTCAGATATAAAACACAAGATTTAGACCACAATTACAAAACGACAGCCGCAACGTGCTATATGACGCTGATCACAATAAGGTAACGTCATCATTTTTACGTTCAGTAACCAAGTCGTAAATGATGACGTCATCAATTTTGATGCACATTCAAAGGAACATTGAAGATGGCGCAATTAAAAACTTTCATAAAAAACGTACATTTGGTTGCAAGTATGCGTGTAAGAGTTCGGCAGGCCAGCACTCGACAAGGTTCATGCTAACTGGCCAAACTCTTACACTCGGGTTGAGATATCCCTGTCAACGGCACAGACCCGTGATATCTTCTATTATACTCTATTGACGCTATAACACATAGTTAAGAAAATAAATCACAAGATTACGGAACTCGATATTATTCCGAACCATCATATAGCTCCGTGTCACTCCCGAAGTTTATCATCTCCCGATTACCTTAGTCTCCATAAAAACATTCAACTTAATCTCTGCAGTATTACGATGCCTTTTCAATTGAATAGGCTTTTCTCCGCTTTCTTGCCTAATGCGTCGTTAAATAATTCATGTGCTTCTCACACTTTACTTATTGCATCTACTGTGTAGTTGTTTAAAAAAGAAAAAAACTTTATTTATTTTACAACAATTGCTAAACAAGTTATATTAACTTATATTAATAACGCTTGTTGGCCCGGATAGAAGCGCGCGAGGGGTCTTACTGTGGGAGGAAACCGGAGTACCCGGGGAAACCCCACGTGGTCGGACAGATGACCCCATACCTTTTCACGTCCGATCGGGGAATTGAACCCCGGCCGTCAAAGTGAAAGGCAAGTGTGTTACCACTGTGCCACCCGACCACCCTAGTATGTGTAGTTGTTTGTGTAATCCCTTACACAGTACCTAGGATGATAAAGGTACCAACATAGTTTTTTTTACATCGTACATTTACGGTGGTCAAACAATGTAACAGCAACTCAAAAGTAATTAATTACATGTCAGATTACCAACAAGACATGCACCGGGCTATCTAACGACCAATCTACGGATACGTCTGACAGCACGCTTGTCTGCACGTGTGCCGCATGTATCTTTACGAACGTTTTCAGTCGCATTCAACCTTTCAGATTTTTCCTAACAATAAGGAAACTTTCATTGCAAGAAGAAAAACTATAAACAACATTTTATTTATTTGAATATGCTGTTCTTATAGCGAAACAGCGTAAGCACTGCTAGGCAACCATGAAACAGAAGTATAGATATATCTAATTAACACCAACAAATGACAACCATGATATAGAAAAAATAGATATATCTAATCAACACCAACAAATGACAACCATGATATAGAAAAATAGATCAATCTAATTAACACCAACAAATGGCACCCCTGATACAGAAATTTAGATATATCTAATTAAAACCAGCAAATGAAACCCATGATATAGAAATATAGATATATATTATTTATAATAAATATATACTAATGTTTTCATATAGAAAACCGTAACACTCGCCATAAACCAATTTTTCGATATGAGGCTCAGAACATATCAATCTGCCCTCGTATGTGACGACAGAGATCTCTTTAGCTCGATCGTTTGAGCGTTAGCTAGTAAGCCAGATATCCCGGGTTCGATCCCTAGCGTAGGCAGCGATTTAGGATTAATTGATAATGCGCTCCGTTACCATAGTTATATAACATTGAACTACAAACAATATTTCAGCACCTTGGTGTTCCTGCAAATGTGGAAAAACGAAGGTCGATCAAGCCAACCAACGAAAATAATGACGATGATCGACCCCCTCTAGTTGTCATTTCTGCTACCCTTCCAAAAGAGGAAATAGAAACAGAATTGACGACAGGTCTTATGTACAACATCAGCTCTTATGTTCCTCCGCATCTCACACTTATGTTTGCCTTGCAGGTCGGTAAACCTTTCATTGTTTTTTATGATATAAATTTACATAGATATAACATAATATATGAAAATTAATGTGTATTTTTTGTTTTAAAGTAAATTCTTTATCGTTAAAAATAATTGTAAATAGTCTAAGGTTGTTTTTCTTGGACAAACGATTTACCTTATCATTAAATTATACATATGTTGTAACATGCACGGTCTGACACAGCCCGAGTGATCTAAGATGTCATCTGATTTATTTTACATATTGGTTTAATGTGTCCTTGACACTAAGTATCTGACGACCTTCAATTTTAGTAAACAATCGACAGTACGTGATACAGACATATACCATTATGACGAAAGACAGGATTACGCTTTAATATACTATTACATATCTCAACGCTAGGGGACATGTTACAAGCGCTTTAACAGGTGCACTAAGTTATAAAATGAGGAATATAATGATGTGAAAATTTTCATTTTCATTCAAATCGCGTTTACACATCAAGATATGTAAAAAATCAGTTATTTGGTTTGATGATCTACAGTAAATGTACTCGCACATAATATGGTGCTAGATTTTGTAATTTATTGTGATTTTACTTTTTCGTTTTCGCTGAATTTGTATTCAACTTTTCTGTTAACTAGGATGCCACAATGTATATTAATTAAATAGACTTTTTGGCATTTAAGGTATTACATCCCCGACAAAGTAATTTTGATTGATTGAAAACATAAATATTCTATCGTGGAATTTTTCATTTTTTGGTATCAATACATTACTTAAGAGTAGCGGATTCTTACAGAAGTTTGCAAACAAATTTTTTTTCATACCCCGATGAAACTAAAATAATAATTGACATCAACGCTTATAATTAATTTTTGAAAATGATTTTCTTATTTAAAACATGTTTTATGTACAATTTCAATGGTTTTGAATGGGATTCTTTTTCTCAAATCAATACGCAACGTCAATTGTCGTATTGTGAAGTCACATTTTTCGCGCCATTCTCGGAATTTCTTTCATAGAAGAATGAAAAGAATTTTTCGACCAATCACATTTGGGTATTTACCATGAAAACAAAGAAAAAATTATTATTATACCGTGAATGTCATTGTTAATATTGTTGCGAGAGGCAGGTAATGTGCCGTCGGTGGTAAATCATCTTTACTATTAATAAGGAATTGTTCTGGATATTAGAAAATGACTATATGGTGCACATTGGCTCTAAAAGCAATGTATTATTTATTTTTCAGCAAGCCATGTTGTCTCTGTCAGGCTCCCTGGTCGTGTCCCTACTAGTGGCACAGGTTGTATGTGCAGAGGATAACGATGAATTCAAAGCCAAACTCCTCAGTTCCACTCTGTTCATGAATGGCGTGACGACATTCTTCATGGTCACCCTGGGTGTACGGTCAGTCTGCTTGTTTGCATCAACAGTTCATTAAGCTTTTATCGTTTACATATATTTGTTCTGTTACTTTTAAAATCATTACATACAATGATTGTAGCTGATATCGTTTGATTATAACCTCTTTGTTAACACTAATCTCGACTCTGCTATAATCTACATTTGATTAGTAACGAAGAATTTTTTTTGTTTATTTGCGAATTTTTTTTTTATTTCATGCTATGATGTTTGTCTTATTGTTCGAAATTTTAAGCTACTCAGCCTAAGTACGTATTAGTGAGCTTATGTCCTCGTGCTGCGTTTGTTTTCTGTTCGTCCGTCCGGGCGTCCGTCCGACCGTCTGTCAAGCGTCACTCTGTTCTCTTTAAACATCTTCTCATTAGCCAATGAGCCTAGTAATTAGTAGATTGACCAGTAGAGTGGTGCAAAGGTGTATGATTTTCAAGGTTAGTATGTGTGTTTTACTTTATTACTGTCAAGATCACAATCGCCAAATCAGTCTCTTTGAAATAACCAGGTCCTAAAACTTAATGCTGAAAAAATGGCATGTTGGGGGGAAAGCAACCATTTTTCCATGAACTCTTCAGAAGATGACAGGGAGGTTACTTTATCTGTCTCTACGGATGTAAACAACAAAAATGCGGAGTGTTCTGAAACGTATGGGCAGCTTTTTGACAAATCAAGGCAGACTTGTAAATTACAACTCTTTCACGGTGTCAAAGTTTAATTAATGTCCGATGGTATGACATTAATGTTCCACGAAAAGTATCAGAAAAATGGAAAAGATACAACAAAAGAGCCTTGCGTTTTGTCCATAAAGATCACAACTCATCTTCTTACCAGAAACTTATTTTAACCAAAAGTAATAAATGGCATGTAAGGCGCCTGAACGATATGGGTTTGTGAAGTTTTTAAGATAACCATACAGATATCAACTGTATATTTTAAAAACCAGAAAAACTTAAAAGTAATCCAACTATGACCTGAGGGCACAATTCGAATTTGCTTTTAAGACCGGTCAGGTGTGGAACTGTCTCCCCAATGACTTTCGAAAAATAGAAAAATTATTCAGGAGAAAGATCCACTCTTGGGATGGTTCCATCTGTCTATGTTACATTTGCAAATCCTGATGATTCTGCTTGTTTCCTCTGGCAATTTCTATAGAGTTCGTATTTTTTAAAAACATTTCTACTTTCTACATGCAACCTCATATCAGAAAATTTTCAATTCATTTATTTATGTATTTATTTATCTAAAACGTCAGTGAGTTTGGTAGGTAGGGGCTTCCCAACCACCTGTTTTCTGTCCTATTAATTATTCTATCTAAATTTGTATTTTTAAGCTATCATGATAACGCTTAATGCCTTTTATCTAGTAAAATAATATCCCTATATGTTTCGTAGTTAATAATTGTGTTAAACAGTGTTGAGCGTGATTAATCATGCCGATGAATCAGTTTAGGTGGCAAGAGTTGATATGACCAATATAGAAGATGAGCCACTGGCACGATTGATCTGGCTACCTGGAAACGTAATACTAGAACGATATGCTTTATATATATGTTTATATTATCATAGATCAATGGCATTAACAATATAAAAGAAATAATTCAACAAAGGCATAATTTGATGATCTTGGCCACAGTTTAATAAACAATAATACAAATGTACTCCGCAATTGGCGTACCACAAAATACAATATAAAAACATCGAGAGGATCCTGGGAACAGTCAACCTCTGATGTCGAGTCAATAAGTTTGACAACAGTTCAATGCAATCAAGAGAGATCCTGGGTACAGACATCCTCTGATCTCAATAAGTTCAATGCAATAAGTTTCCTATCATCAATCAAGGAAACTTCAATCAAATAATTGTTTCCAATCATCATTCATGGAAACTGCATCAATAATAGTACTGATTTCCTGAGATGTAGCGACATCCGCCATGTGGACATGGATATCAAAATATCCAGATATCAAAAATATCCACTGTCCACCGCCACCAACAACAGGGGAGGCCAGAAGTCGCTACAGGAAAAAGGAAAACTGTGGCCCAGATCAAAACTTATCTTGAAAATGCATATCAGATACATATTCACATTTGTTTCCTACCTGAATCAATGTCTCTATTCCACCTTAGAGTGTTTAAGAATATTTCTTTTTCTAATCTTGTCAAATTAACAGTCATCTTTATACAACTCTGATGAAACCTCCGCCAAGTCTGGATACTAGAATAACCCCCTATACCTTTAACACAATTTGCTACAAGACTATTCAGATGAACCAATGATAATCCACTATATCTGTCATTGTCACTTTAACTCCACACCTACCTAGGCTAAAGTTGTGACCATCAATGTTTGTGGCAGATTCATGTATACCAATATCTTAACAAGTGCCCTCGCAGAGGTCAGCCAAGGGGTATTTTTCCCCAGTTCATTAGTACCACAATAAATGATTAACATTGATGCAACGTCTTCAAACCTTTGTAGAAACTGTACCGTCTTTCGTAGATTTGTAATCAACATCCCACTTTTGCCCGGCCACCAAATCTGGACTCCATGCACTGAATGCCCAGATTTAAACCATCTGGTCTGGCATGAGCATGCGAGAACACTCGATTATCATTGATGAACCCACTATGCAAACTAGAAAACTTGAACCAGAAAGCTTAAAACTGCTTACGGGTTGGTTGTAATGCTAACAACTTTTTTTCTTTTTCTTTTTCTCCCTCCGTTATATATATGTGACCCCTAATAGAGGCGATCGTTGAAGCTCCAATTCTGAACCAATGAGACATTTTTTTGTAACATTTTTTACCAGAACATTAATGCTTCATTTACCGGACTACAATTTTTCCTAAAAACTTCTATTAAAAGTGTTTATATATCATAAATAATTTGGGAGTTGTAATTCAGCGGTTGAATTTAATCTTTCTATACACCCAAACAGTTTCCTCGTAACAAACTTTTGGGCAACAGCTTCCATATCCCTGATTTTAAGTAAATAACTAATACCAGGGATGAGTTTGCCTGGCATAGGACTGTCCCTTTCGTGATAATTAAGCTATATACCAAGTTATATATCTCACTTAGGGCTACAATGTTGATAAAAAGATGAAAGATGATATTCTGAACAAACATGTTAGAATTATGGACCCCTGTCTGGTAAGTTTTCTTTGAATTAACTGCTACAGATGCATCTGTCGCATATTTCACGGTTGATAGCATATGGAGAAATCTGTATAGGAGTTAGATGGTGAGCTGCATGGGGGCTGGGGGGGGGGGGGGGGGGGGGGGGGGGGGGGGTTGGCGCTAAGATACAAAACCACTGAAAACTAGAAAGCGCATTAGCGTTTTCTTTATCGGCCAGATATATGCTTGTAGCTTTACAATATTGCTGGGCTTAAATAATAAACCAATTCCTCTACATTCCTCTTATTACCTTTGATGGCATTTTGTTCAATAGTGAAACTAAAGCTTGGTTGTCTAATCTAAATAGAATGCGCTTGCCCTGTTGTTTGTTTGACCAAATCTGGATTGCTTATACAAATACAATGGACACTAACTCAGGGAAAATGACATCAGACAGGATAAAATTGCCACTGAGCTGGCCAATAAAGACCAACCCATTCACTTCTGAAGTAATCTGTATCTTCAGTAAACATCTGAAAGTGTATCATTTGTAAACTAGCTTTGGTTAGGCAATAGACAGGTGCCATTGAAGTTAGTGCTGAAGGAATCTTGACCACATGTGTGCAACTTATCTCCTTCCCTTTGTAATTCTTATAAGATGATGTGGGAATTTAGCAAAATAAAGTCATCAAGATAATGATCTTGTGTATTCAACCTAGATTTTTCTCTGATAAGCCAATTGGAAAAGGTAGAAAATTTTTGAAAAAGTGAGCACAATATGAAACAACCCATTGGCAAGCATTTGTGAATGAATTACTGATCCTGGAAAATGTATTCCTTGCCTTGTCAAATCCATGACATGTAGTGAAAACTGGGGTTTTAATACTTTTATCAGCCCTAGTACAAAGCGCGTGGAAAGATGGGATGGGGTTCAATTTATACAATTAGCAAAATACAGTATCCATGCATTTAATACCATGGCTACATTATACAGTATTTTAGAGGCTATAAGGCCTAATTAATTGAATTAGAATTATTTTACTATCAATGGCACAACGAAACTAGCGGCGAGGTCAGCGAATTTTCCGATCGAATTATTGCAGTAATTTAAAACTGTTTTCTTCAGTAAAGCGTGGAAATACACCCTTTTATCATTAATAAACATATCTGGAACATTGTTCGACCCCGCTGCATGATTATTTCAACATTAATTCATATGGATGCTCTAGATTACCCGACTGCTGTCTGTTATTGCCAATCGTAACTGCAGAATCTCCGCAAGGGAGGTTCTCATCAAGGGAGACAATTCAAAAGTCAAAAATATCTCGTGACAGCACAAGGGAGGTAACTCTTTGAACACCCGGACAAATTGCACACCACCAGAATGCCATATGCCTCTGATAATGTGATTTATATATAGTACATAAATCTAATTATATGTATTGCATAATTACATGCATAATATAATTGCAATGTTGTTGTATACAATCTACATTTCATATGATTTGATCATATGTAAGACATATGTAATGTATATAATAAGCAATTTGCAGGCTTTCTACTTTATCGCCATAACAGATTACCAGTGTTCCAAGGACCTTCCTCTAGCTACGTGGCACCACTTTTAGCCATATCTCAGATAGGCAAAGGAAGATGCAACGGCACACAGCCCTTCACTGGTAAGGTGAACCATCTCTCATAAGTATTGCGCGTATTAGTGAGTACGTCGATTGTTGGTGTGCATATTGGTGAGAAAGCCGATGACAGAGGGCCAAATGACCACGGACTTTAATTGGTTGATTGCTTTCAGAGGACTGGCTATATTGTTATGATGATTCAAACATTCGATGCTTTAACATCTTTTCGAAGCAAAACGTATATTTTCTTAAGCCTTAATGAATTGCATACCACAGGTCAGAATCTTTTATTTAGTTTATTTATCTACAAGAGTGTGTGAGTGTATACTCTCGTTTTGATATCTTTAGATCATACCTTAAATTATGTATTACACTTACTGTACATTTTACTGGAAGTCAAATACTAACCGTCACATAATGATGTAACACGTGTCAGCACTTTGACGAAAATGAATTCCCTATTATTGCCTTTAACGTTCGTGTCATAAATATATTATGATGAAAATTACACGAACGTTACAGACAGTGACAGGAAATCACTATTCAAATAAACTTTCGCTCGATTCTGCCTGCAGTTTTCAACAATATTTCAAACATGACAGAGACAAAATTCCCGGAAGGGTCCGACGAAATCGTACTCCGTTACATACAGGCGGTAAGTTTTATTAATACAATGCCTGGTGTGTGTTAGTTTTATATATACTACTCAACGCAGCAGTGTGTAAGTTTTATATGTACTATTCAATGCAAGTTTTATATATAATTAGCTTATAAGTAAAGGATCTGCTCTACTCTGTCTTTTTTTACTTTATTGTTAAATACTGCTTTAGATGTTCGATATACATGTATTACAATTTCAATACACTTGTGTTACTATGCTATACATCGAAAAAGTAGCACAATGTGTCAAATGCATTATGTGTTGGTGATTCGAAGATAAAGATTTGCATTTCCTGTCGTAGTTGAACAGTGGTGAATATTTATGTGCACAATTCGCATTCATGTATGTAAAAACATTGTGATCCAGGTTTTAATAGCATCTAATAGACGACTTCCACTATGATCATGTCAGACTATCGGGCCAACCATCACTGCGTCATTGAAATGCTCTTTTTAGAAAGCCGATGTGGCGCAGCGATATAAGCTGCGGGTATTTCTGGCTAGGCGATTGGGTGACTTAGATCGTGAGTTCGAGGCCCGGTGAGGGCACGAGTCAAAAAGTTGTCTTCCTTCGTCATTTGTGTTACTATGTTATATATCAAATGATAAGTACAATGTATCATATGCACTATGTGCTGGTGATCCGAAGATAAAGATTTGAAATTCCTATCATAGTTGTAGTGTGATACGAACACTTATATCAGTTTTCGATTAACGTTATAACGTAAGAATTGGTCATGATTGTGACTACAGACGAGGTTATTTTTACATACAGCAAAAGGAGGTAATATCAAAGAATTTGAACATAATGTTTTCATATTTTTTAGTTACAAGGCAGTTTATTGGCGGCTGGTGCTGTCCATTTTTTGGTAGGAGTGACTGGATTGGTTGGAGTTTTGCTACGATTTATTGGGCCAATTACAATTGTCCCGACAATTCTCCTCACTGGCTTTTCCGTAACAGACACAATTATAAAATACACTCAAGTCAACTGGCCGCTGTCTATGATGTACGTCTTTGAAAAGGATATATTATAATATAAGCACAAATACTGTAAATATTTTTTCGGATGTGCTTTTTTTATAGATTTTAGATGTTTGAAGCGAATATATAAATCGGGCAGTATATATATTTTTTTAATAAATCCATGTTTGCTTTATTTATTAAGCAAACCTCGATACACGGCACATATATGATAAATATAAAAGGCTTGCACACAAAATATAAGCACCTTTCAAAGCTGAGCGTTAGATACAGTAAAGCTTAAACGGAATTAAACTGCATTATAAAACAAAAACGTTGTCATCTCCATCCGAAATGATAAATATCAATACTCTATTTTAATTTTCCTTACAGGACCAGTACCATAGCCATAATCCTGTCTCTGTACTTAGCTAATAGGAAAACAGTCATCCCGATGTGGTCAAGAAAGAAATCCTGGCATTTGATACGATATCCGCTCCATACAGTGTTCGCTGTAAGTACACTAACAGTAAACTATTTTGGCGATTATTAAATTTCAGCTATTTTTCGAGTAAACTGAAGTTTCTGTACTCTTGGTCCTCTACTTCATCATAACGCTAATTGGCTTAAAGTCGGCTGTACACGCGGTCCTCTACTTCATCATAACGCTAATTGGCTTAAAGTCGGTTGTACACGCGGTCCTCTACTTCATCATTTCGCTTAACGTCGGTTATGTACGCGGTCCTCTACTTCATCTTGACGCTAATTGGCTTAAGGGTAATGAATACTGCAAAATGTACATGAATTTAAAAAAAAGAATTCTACAAATATGTTGAAAAAATATATAATGTAATATATCAAAATGTTCGTTTAAGTGTCTTTTATTCATCGGTGTCAATTCCAAAGAGGTCAGTATTACTGACAGCAACAAATACTTGCCAGAAAAGTCTTTCCTTTAGAAGTTTCTAATAATCCTCATAAAATCACAATTCTGAACAAAATGAAAAGTAACACAGCTTTCAGATATAAGTCAAGTTTGTGGGACCCCTAAAATATTATTTATGTCTAAAGTCTTAACAAAGGAGAAGCTTTTATTATGGGTGATAACATCACCAGAAGCCATTTGTAATTTATATAAGGGAGGCAACTCCTATGGGACTACTTTATACTACAATGTATGGTGGCCCATCAATGCAATACTATATTTGTTTACAACATTATACATCATTAAAAACGTTATGTGAATTTAACTGTGTGGATTAAAAAAATGATTGTGTTTATATTGTATCATATCAATACATACTTCACATTGTCTTTTTATGGTGCAAGGAGGCGGGAGTGGGAGGTGTATACTGTACAGGAAGGAGGGGGGGGTCATAACAAAAATCAAAATGCTATAAATTCACAGGGAGTGTTGTAGGATAGGGAAAGAAAGACAGGAAAAATACTTACACATTTCAATGAAAATGTTCAAGTTTCTCATAATCTCCATAAAGTCACAGTTCTGAATATCTATACAAATGGTCTATGTGGTCATCTCCATCACACAAAACTCCATAGACAGCACTGGGGTCACCATTTCTTCCAAATATATATACAAAGTATATACAACAAAATGTTCAAGTTTCTCATAATCTCCATAAAGTCACAGTTCTGAAAAAAATCAAAAGTAAAACAATTTTCATGTATTAATCACATTTGTGGAACCAATGAAATATTATTTATTTGTGAAGTCTTACGAAATGAGAAGCTTTTATTATAGATGGTAACATCAGAAGAAGCCATTTGTAATTTACTTACACATGTCAAAGAATTTCATCAATAAAGACTGAAAATCTTTATACGAATGGTCTATGTTGTATAACTGGTTATCTCTATCAGACCTGGAGTCAGTATAATGTGTCTTGGTGTTGTATGGTATAAGACTGTGATACTGTACTTCAGTGAACTGGCACTCAAGTCAGCATCAGTGTGCACCAAACAATGCAGTCCATAAGCACACACCCTACGCGTATCATGCACACATAATACCATCTGCATATGACCCCCTAACAAACAAACTTACACATATCAATGAATTTGACCAATGCAGACTGAAAAAATCGTTATGCAAATGGTCTATGTTGTATAGGTGGTCATCTCCGTCATACAAAACTTCATAGACAGCACTGGGGTCGCCATCTCTTCCAGATGTAACAGTTGTCACTGTACCGTTGTACCACTTGGTAGTTCCTTTTTCGTCTTCCATCCATTTATGCGATATACGTCGACCAACAAATCGACGAGACCTGCATGATATAAACATATACATGTATCACATGAACCTTTAAAATTGAGCTGGATCAAAAATGCATAGCATGGAAGTTATAACTAAATGGTTGTGTTCAAAATTCAGACACTGCTTGTTCACTGCTTCTATGGCAGCACACCACAGAAAGACTGGGTGGCCATGGGTGGGTTTTTTTTGTTAAGCAAATAACTGTATTATGATATGTATACAAAATTTAACTGAAACAATAAATGGACACTTTAATTGGTATATTCATTATGAAGCAGTACATATAGGCTTCACACTTGTAAAAACTTAAATAAATAAATTGGTTCCGGTTCTTAAATTTCCTGATTTTCCAAAAGTGTACCGTAAAAATACCTAATTCTGAAAAACATGGCACATATCTTAGATATGTAAACATTGCCATTTTACCTCTATATCAATTATATGTTGGCACCTGTCATGAGAAACCACCTGCTGTGTAACACCACTTTTCTTTAACAGAAGGGGTGGTGTACAAATACAGGTTTCACTTATTCCATACGAATAGTTATAAAGTACTGAAAAAAGTTACCTCTGACTTGGAGCTGGACAAGCATTAGTTGACTGCCTGTTGCTGGTACTACTACGGGTACTTGATGCAGATGGTTTTGGGTCCTTATTTGAGGCTTTCTCTGTTGATTTTCTACTCTGCTTCACTTGGAGTATTTTCACAGTAGCAGACGTGGTGGCTTTGGAATTTGTAAACTGCAAAACATGATATAATAGGATTGATAATATCATATATACATATGCATTTTCAACAACCCATATCTAAACAATAAATGTTTCACATAAATTAAAAATGTAATGGTTACTATTATTTGTCATAGGTGTGCAATGAATAACTTTTTCCCCCCAATTTTTAGCAGGTTATCATAAACGAGTGCACATAAAGGTATTTTTCGTTAGAAACAGTTGTTTCAATCGAATCTAAACATATTTTAACAATGAAATACATTTATAAAAGAAAGAATGTTATTCTTCATTTTACATTAAATTTGTGAACCAAAACACAAGAAAGAACAACAAAATATTACGATGCAATGTACAAAGCCTGTGAATGGATAAATCATGTAGTGTCAAATGAAGGGACTGTTAAAAAAATTGTTCTTTGGTATGACATGTGACGCTTTTATGACCTATATAAATGTATATACTATAATGTTATTATCTATGTATATACATTTTAGTGTGTTTACATTTCCCTTAACATACCCAGCATCCTGGTTCCCTGATCCCTAATACAGTGTTGTATGTTTGAACTGCCAGTTCGGGTAACACGGCCAGGTTATAAAAAGCATCAAGCTTAGGTAGCATTAGGTTTCTCCATAAACTCTCATCTCTATCGATCCGTTC
Source organism: Pecten maximus (assembly GCF_902652985.1). Lineage (NCBI taxonomy): Eukaryota > Metazoa > Mollusca > Bivalvia > Pectinida > Pectinidae > Pecten > Pecten maximus. The sequence continues at coordinate 19,397,539 of NC_047027.1, forward strand.
AATGAAAAGGTGATATGGATTTTCAGTTCTCACCACAAAATATGTCCAAGGCAAGTTTGCGATGTTCATCTGACTTTGTAGCTGATAATAATAATCTTGCGTTTTCTTTAAATGCAGTGTATTGTCAGTCAGTTGCAAACAAAAAGCACTTCCGAGAGTATTTGCTGCTTGGAACAAATTAATTGGTTTGTTTTGTAGCAAGTTCTGGATTTCTAAAAGCCCAGTGTCACCATTCTGTTCTATGACTTTGCCATCAGGACTTGTTGCAAGGAATTTCTTTTCCGGGTAAACAATGAGACCAACTGGTTCTACTTTCACCATACAATTTTCTTCTTGCTTTTTACAAACGTACTCTCTGATGGACATATGTTCTGCTTGGATACCTTTTCTAGTGAAGCTGTTACCTTTGAAAGTGCTATACAGCAACTTTTTTTACCAAGTTTTGGACTTTTATTTTGGGATTCCGCCTTACTACACAGCCAAAATTTGAGGATGTTATTCTTTTCTTGCGTTCTTGCTGCCAAACCGAAGACTCTGATTGCTTTCTTGTTACGAACTCAATAGATCTTATCTTTTTTTCATCCAAGTCAATGTGCCTTTCCAAATACTTCAGCTTGAACTCCTCTAGGCTGTCAGGTCCAAGATTAGGGGCTACATCTAAAGCATTTTCTCCATATTGCTGTTTTGCCTTCTTTGATTCGGACTGCTTACCACTTTCCATTTTCCTTTTCCAACGCCTGGCTTTTCGTTCTGGCTTACTCTGGTCTTTTGTTGTCTGGATGAGTGCAGAATGTCTAGTCCTGTACAGATTTACAAAGTGCTTTCCAGCTTTGGTTGATGTAGACTGCTCCCAGATTTTTGAAGACCATTCTGGACCAAGGTTTTTTCTAAGTGCCCCACCATAACATCGGGAGTGCCACGAACCACAATTGCACCGGTTGTAAAGTTTGCCTCCGTCAAACTTTGATGTTATTGACATCCATGATTCACCAAGATTAGTTGTTGAGTTACCCAAAAGACGCGACGACTTCATTGCTACCCTATTTAATATCACACTTATGTCATTGATCATCATTGAGTCTACTGTGCTGTCGATGTTACAGTCACCCTGGACATTTCTTCTTCCTCAATGTTCACAGTATCCGACCATATATCTGATAACTCCTGTAGCACGGCTGGTACATTATCTTCTTCCTCGAGCTCTCTGGTGTCGATGTTGTCATAATCATTACTTGTGTTGGGCTGCTCACGTGCTTCAACCTTCCTTGCCTTACAGAAATCTGTGCAGTTGGAGTGTTGGCCAAATACATGGTGAACATAGTTGGTTATGTCATTTTCCAACAGTCGCGCTGCTACAGTCGTATTTTGTTCTTTTGATCTATACCGAATGGCACTCCGAACTGCACTGGTGAATTTCATTCTGGCTGCTTTTGTCAATTTCCCTTTTCCCTTATAATAGTTGTTCTCCCTAACCAGTTTCTCCAGGTTGGTTCTCAGGCATTTACAAACGTGATTTGCATATTCTATTTTGTTAACTTTGCGACCCCATATTGGCACTTTCTCTTGTATGCTGGCATACACTGGTGAGTCACCGTCGGCAATAAGTTTGGTATATCTCAATCCATGCGTGGTTTCTGCCTTCATGAAGCCCTCAACTATGATATCTGCCTCCATAACTTATGAACTTTCCTTCCAATTACGAAAGCATCTATGTGTAATAGGCTGAGTATGTGTGGTCTCGGCTCTATTGCAAATGTAGCAATGCTTGTTTCTTACACCAATATGCAATAATTTACCTGTTTCGGCACCAATAATGACCCCTACACCACCAAGGGCATTGTACGTATGTTTATGTGCACGTTTACTCCAGCCTCCGTCAGCTACGACTGTTATGCATGGAATACCATCATCATAGTTTCCCTTCTCGATAGCAATTTGCCTCTCTTCAGCTCCAGCATCAAGCATTTCCTTTTCCAGATTTGCTGCCCACATATCACCAATTTCTTGCTCAATGGTGGTAAAGGTACTTTGTGACATTCCTGGAGAGTTGATAGTACCCATTGGCTCGTTCAAATTTGACATCCCTCCTCCAGTAACCATGGACCCCCATACTGCACGCACATTAATGTCATAATGCCTAGTGTTACTGGGTAGCGGTAATTGGGCACTAGATTCAAACCTAAAAGTTTGCTTGCATCCTTGACACTCCGTTAGCATAATACTTGCCATTCCATTGTTCTTAATTTCCCTTACAAGCCTTAGTGGGGGTACATTTGGACACACATTATGCATTAAATGCCAACCTTTACATGTGATAGAGTGAAGAGTAACAACAATTAAAAAATTTGAAGCTGATTTAAACTGACCAATCGGTAGCCTTCATATTCCGATGAACTCAAACGTTTTAGCTTATATTTCAAACCACCGTCCACCACCTTTTGTATACTCTATAAATTTTCAAATACACTGTTGAAATATAGGCGTTTCAATGCATTGTTTTTTTGCCTTGCCCGGATGTTATATTTCACTAGCAATTTGTCTCTGAAAATTATCAATTTGCTTTTGTGTTTATTTGTTGTTGGATTTTGAGTATGTGTCACTTTCAGTTTATAGTAGTTCCTTCTTTTCCATTTTCTCTCGTTTACATATTTCCCAGTGGCTAAACCAAATCGTCTTTTGTTGTATTTTTTTTTATTTATTTGCCATGTTTAAATTTTACCATAATGACAGTAGCTTGGTTTTGTTGTTTCTCACGTTGATGAATAAACTCCGAACATGTTGATACCTGTGACTCTCCACATATTGTTGATACTATTTGCTGCCTTATCTTTTATGAAAAAACATTGGCTCTTGTTAAAATTACTTTTTTACAGCAATTATTTATTCATTTTAATACATAATTTTATTTCAAATAATTTTTAAGAAGTCATATTTGATAGCATAACCATGCAATCAAATGCGGAATAGTCGCGGCGGCCACATGTCAACACCATCACCTACTTACCTTTTAGTACCTATACAACTTACCCAATATAAGATCGAACAGAAATCACATTTGATTATGGTACACATTGTTTACCTGTATATACTTCGGTAGAGATGAGCCATGATCAATATATTGGAAGTTCTTTTTCAGCTGTGTTTACATTCTCTCGTTCGACTACAATGGGCAAAGCACAACGATACACACCGTTCCGGAAGTAGTTCCGCTGCCAAAAAATGCACGCTAATTACACAATTATTGTCAATATAAATTTTGAAAGATCTTCCAAAATTCCTTAAATCAATATGTTGTCAATTACTGAAACTAATTGTGCTAAGAATTAACGCTGACAATGTTCAACTTACAAGTTTAAAGAAAAATTAACCCGATATCACTGCGCGGCAAGATGGCCGCAATGAAGTTTCGTGTTGTGATTCCGGCTGGTGCAAAATTGGCTGTCAAAGCGATCAGACCCGCCAAATGACATTATTGAAACAATGGATAAAGATTTTTTTGTTCATGCATGAAATCTGCACAAAGGTTAAGTTGCCCCAACTCATAAATATCCCAGATTGGTCAGGAACATTTACCACGTCAATCAAAAAATACCGCCATTCTGTACATGACTTTTCCATGGTGTACAGAAAGAGAATGATCACTTGTTTTATTAAGGTCCATTAGGCACAAACAAGGCCTCGCACGTACTGCCTTATATTCATAACAATGGATATACACAAATGTTATAAATTTTCAAACTGTATTGAAAGAGTCCGAAAACTGATCCAGAAATGGGTTTTTTTTAAAGTTTTTACACCAAAAATTGATTTTCCCAAGATCCTTTTTTTTTGTTTTAAGTACGTTCAAAAAGTTTAAAATATACTTCATTAAAAGTGATATAATTTTTGGAGCTAGATATTACTAGTTCTTTGTTATATTGCAAGATTTTCATATAGGATTTATTACACTATTTTGCAGTATACATTACCCTTAAAGTCGGTTGTGTACGCATCATATACGTCATCAATGCGCTAATTAGCTTAAAGTCAGTTGTGTACGCTATCCTTTACTTCATAATTGAGCTAATTGGCTTAAAGTCGGTTTCGTACGCGGTCTTCTACTTCATCATTGTGCTAATTGACTTTAAGTCGGTTATGTACGTGATCCTCTACTTCGTCATTACGCTAATTAGCTTAAAGTTGGTTGGGTACGCGGTCCTCTGCTTCATAATTGCGCTAATTGGCTTAAAGTCGGTTGTGTACGCTATCCTTTACTTCATAATTGAGCTAATTGGCTTAAAGTCGGTTTCGTACGCGGTCTTCTACTTCATCATTGTGCTAATTGGCTTTAAGTCGGTTATGTACGTGATCCTCTACTTCGTCATTACGCTAATTAGCTTAAAGTTGGTTGGGTACGCGGTCCTCTGCTTCATAATTGCGCTTATTGGCTTAAAGTCGGTTGTGTACGCGGTCCTCTACTTCGCCATTACGCTAATTGGATTTAAGTCGATTGTGTACGCAGTCCTCTACTTCGTCATTACGCTAATTAGCTTAAAGTTGGTTGTGTACGCGGTCCTCTACTTAATTTCGCTAATTGGCTTAGGGTCGGTTGTGAACGCGATCCTCTTCTTTATTATTGCGCGAAATGGCTTAAAGTCGGTTATGTACTCGGCCCTCTACTTCGTCATTACGGTACTTAGCTTAAAGTCGTTGTGTACGCGGTCCTCTACTTCATCATTGCGCTAATTAGCTTAAAGTAGGATGTGTACGCGGTGCTTTACTTCACCATTTCGCTAATTAGCTTAAATGCGCGGTCCTCTACTTCATCATTGCCCTAATTAGCTTAAAGTTGGTTGTGTACGCGGTCCTCTACTTCGTCACTGCGCTAATTGGCTTAAAGTCGGTTATGTACGCGGTCCTAGCTTAAAGTCGGTTATGTACGCGGTCCTCTACTTCATCATTACGCTTATTAGCTTAAAGTCGGTTGTGTATGTGATCCTCTACTTCATCATTACGCTTATTGGATTGAAGTCGGTTGTGAAAGCGGTCCTCTACTTCCTCATTACGCTTTTTAGCTTAAAGTCGGTAGTGTACGCAAATTTTAGTGCGCCAAAATGAATAAGTATACAGTACTTTCCTTAATTGTTAATCATAATGATATCAAACATTGTTCTTATTATCCAAAGAACCCGGCCAGGTTCAAACAGAAGGTAAAGATGAAGATTTTTATAATGTGACAATTCATTTCAGAAACACACTGCTTCATACAACGTGTAGAATATGTTCGACATATTTGATATCAGTAACGGTATTTCATCTGGAAACGTTTCCTTTCCTGTGCGGTATGAAATGAGACGTGTTTGATGCATATTGATACAAATGGTGGTTCTGTTTTCACCACTCAATCTTAACTAACAATTGTATGCTGTGTATTGCGGATGAAGTAGGGAACATTTATCCTTTCAGAACACATGGCTTAATTCACCATGTATTTTTCATGGGCCTTCATTTCTGCTCCTATTTTGGCTTCTCGACTTCTGTTTTTTTTTTTTTTTTTTTGTTGATTTTGTTTTTGTTGATTTTGTTTTTGTGTCTTTTTGGGTGTTTCTTCCTTTGTTTTTGTTGTTTTTGTTGTTGTTGTTGTTTTTTGTTTTGCCCTTAAGTGTTATGTTGCCACTATTGTCTTATGGAAATGTTTTGACGATAGCTCCTGATAGCTATGGCGGTAGGTTGGGCGATGTGTGCCATCCTTACAGAGGCCGGCGCCTTCAGTATGGACAGGGATCATAAAGACTTTTACTCAAGGACAGACGCTAGGACAGACATCATCCACAAGTCCAGCTGGTTTAACATGCCCTACCCTGGTACGTGACCCTAATGTCAGTTTGTTCAACATGCCCTACCCTGATATGTGACCCTAATGTCAATTTGTTAGGCATGCCTTTACTGGTACGTGACATAAATGTAAACTAATGCAACGTGCCCTACCTTGTATGTACGTTATATAAATGTCAGTTGGTTCCACATGCCCTTCCCTGGTACGTGACCCTAATGCCAGTTGGTTCCACATGCCCTTCCCTGGTACGTGACCCTAATGCCAGTTGGTTCAACATGCCCTTCCCTGGTACGTGACCCTAATGCCAGTTGGTTCAACATGCCCTACCCTGATACGCGACCCTAATGCCAGTTGGTTCAACATGCATTACTGGTTACGTGACATAAATGTCAACTGGTTCAGCATGCCCTGTGTAAGTACGTTGTTCTTGGTTTTAAAATGTCCTGATCATTCGAAAATATATATATATATTAGAGTAAAAAAATACGTTTTGAATTTGAATTCCCCGCATAGCAGATTGATGATAAACCAGAAACGTTAGAAAATTATTTGCTAACGGTGCTTTTGCCAAAATTAGTTGTGGACATCACCATGACATACACTGCCCTCCAAATGTCCTGTTACAATTATATCGTAAAATATAGTGAAGTAAAGTCTTTATTACAATTTGTTAGAATCATAACTTTTTAGGATGTTTTTGTTCATGATTTAAAATGCACCTTTTTGTAATAATGCATATGTTTTGTTACAATGTAAACCCTCAAAATGCAACATTCTGGAAATTTCCCACTTTGTTTAATATAAATTTCAAAAATACATTTATTACATTCATTAACTATTAATTAGTTAAACAATTACTTTTATTTGTGACAGTAAAAGCACACTTATTTTTATTCAATTTTGAACATTATGGAAAATATGACCCTACATTCTCTCTCCTTGCAACTTCAAAGTGATATATTTTTCAAATAATTTGCAATCAGTATTAACAAATAGACTATCTAATGTATATTACAACACTTTTTCTCAAATTTTGTTGGCTAACCATTCTTTTGGAGGGAAGTGTACATTAAAATATGGGGGTTATCTCATAAGTTTTACCTTTTTTCCGTTCAGGACAGTTTGGACCAATGCGGTTTGATATCTCAGTGTTCGTTAGCTTTATGGTGGCAACTGTTGTTTCCATCCTCGATTCCATCGGGGATTATTATGCATGTGCAGCAGCCTGCAATGTTCCACCGCCTCCGTCACACAGTGTAAACCGTGGTATTGCAGTCGAAGGGCTCTGTTCCTCCCTGTCAGGTGTAATCGGATGTGGACACGCTACTACTACCTACGGGAGTAGCATCGGTGCTATTGGACTGACACGGGTGAGTGTTTGTTTGGATCAAACCAATAGAATAAAACATAGAACACATCCCCTTCTAAACTTAAACACGATTAATGTCCATTTTTATTCTTCTAACTTACCTTCTGTATCTCAACACTTAGTCCTCAGTATTACTAACGAGTCCTACAAAGACATGGAGGCCGAATGATGATTTTTTTTATCGATTGTAATGTGTCTACTTCGTGTATATTACAAATTGCATTTCAAAATCACAACTCGCCTTGTGTGTCTGCTATACAAGATTGATTCAAGCGCAATGTTATGATAATAAACACTGGCACGAAGGGCAAACGTTTAATGGTTAGTGTGCTTTGTTGGTGAAAACTCGCTGTGAATGTCTAATATAACTAATTAAGCATATATAATGAAGCACGGTTAAACATTATAAGCTCGGATGAAATACATTCCACACGAATGGTAGTCTTCTTATTAGCATTTGATGATGTATATGCTATGTGATGAATGTGTCCAAATACAATGTTTTCACACATATTAACGTAAATTGAAATTCGGATTTATTAGGGCCAAAATTAATTGAACTGCATAATACAGTTGTTTCCCCCTTCTAGGACTCGACAGTGAAGATGAAGGCCTCAATAAATCAAAAGTGTTGATACCCATATGATGTCAGAAAATTGGGTTAGGATAGAGATTCTGTATTTATCAGTTGTGTTTTTTGTTGTTATTTTTTTTTCTTTTCCTCCTTTGGATGCAAGCTTGAAAATAGGCAGCAATGGCTTCTTATCAAACAACTTGTCGATTGTCAAATGAAGGTGGTTTTTTTCATTGACAGCATGTACTAAACTACAATTTGTGTTCTGTTTTAATGTTAAAGGTCGCCAGCCGCTACGTATTCATGGCAGCTGCACTGATCTACATAGTCTTTGGTCTCGTCGGAAAAGTATCCGCCATTTTTATCACAATTCCATATCCGGTCCTAGGTGGCGTTCTCCTCGTTATGTTTGGAGTTTTTAATGGAGTCGTTTTATCCAACCTACAGTCTGTTAGTCTGTCGTCCATGCGAAACCTCGCTATCATAGGGTCTTCACTGATGGTAGGATTGGTCATACCGGAGTGGATAGAGACGTACGACAACACTATCGACACAGGTATAAAATTTCTTTTGCAAATGATTGCTGTTTTATCAAAGAAATTTTATAGCGGAAGTTATAAATTTCACTGTCAATCTAATTTTCATACTCGTTATTTTATTTCATGCTCTGAAGTACCAGGAAGAAACAAATACCTTGAATATAACAATCGTTTCAGTATAAAGAATGAAGCCTGAAGGGAATGTCTGCCAAATACATTAATATCATTGTTTACTTTTATTTTATTTTTTTATTTTTATTTTTGTTTTTCAATTTTTATTTTTATTTTTATTTTAATTTTTATTTTAATATTCTTTATTTTATGTTATTTTTTCTGGCTTTCGAGTTTTGGTACAGACTTTCTCTATATATGTGTGTTTGTGCAAAATAACAGTACAAAAACAACAATCGTACAGCAAACAGCGAAGGGACTCTTTCGTTCGTAACCTTTCCGTGTATTTCCGTTTCTTAGAGTGCAAAATTTGTTATTCATTTACGTTTAAAGAAATCACTGGTGAAAATGTTGCTATGCATGCCTTCTGCCTCCCTAGGCTGATGTCAATAAAATAACGGAAATTTACTGATAAGCAACTCGGCTGCTGTGCATTTGAAATTATACGCACATATCAAATGTTACCATTACCTGCGTTAAGAATATAAGAGCCATTCACTGAAATCATTAATAAAGATTTTATTTCTATTTAACATAAATTTCTTTACATTATTTGACGACATCAATATATGTAGAAATCCCTGCAAAAGGGAAGTATCTCAGTACGTTTTGTTGTATGATGAAGACTAAGTGTCGGATGCGTATTCTTTCAACAGGAAACAAAGAAGCAGACAATGTCATTCTTACGTTGCTAGGCAACCCGAACCTAGCGGGCGGTGTACTTGCCTGCTTCCTTGATAACACTATACCAGGTGGGTACTGAATTAAGGAGTGTAACCTTTTAGCGATATTCATTATACAAGTTCTACTTTATAACATTTGTATCTCAATAAATATTCGTGAACCTTGTTTTTCGCATCAAATCTGGACGATTGCGAAAACTAATCACCTCGAACATATTACTATATAAATGTTATCAATTGAATACTTGTATAAAAAAAAAATCATCTCGCCAAAACGTCGTTGCAAAAGTTATTTACATTATCAACAGCTACAAATCCTTTTTTGACATGATTTTAGAATTCCTAACCTTCACCTTAACAATTAAATCGGGACCTGAGTGAGACACCATAGTCCGTATGTTGGATCTGTTAAAGTTATCTAATGAGTAAATGTTGGATAAAGTTTAGTTTAAAAAACAATACCATAATGTTATATATTTGTATTACTGTTGCAGCACCGGTATTACCCGTTTATGGAATAACATCATAGCAATGTAAATTATATAAATTATTATATATCATTGCCATGATATATATTATCATATATCATTGCCTATTATATTGGATAAATGCAAGCAGTTTAGTACTTCCACAAAAATAGCGACTTTAGCCTTGACATAAAATCCCTGAAACTCAAACTTGTCTGATATAATATTGTCCTTTATCATTGTGTAAAGTTTCATCATGTAACATTATCTAAATCATAATAATAAAACAAAACTCTATCTACCTCGACAGATCTACACAGTTAGGGATTGTCTACAGAAAACAAGCAACGATGACCTTGACCTTAACGCTGTAACCCTAAAACTCTAACTTATCCGAGATATAATGGTCTTTTATATTTGTGTGAATAAAATTCCCCAATGAATTAAGCCGTATGAGCACTTACAATGGAATTGCTAAGAAATAGTTAAAATTACCTGGAATTTGACCCGAACAAAAACTTGTCCGAGATATTACAAATATGGTTCTTTCTATTCGTGCGAAATCTGATCAAAATCCCTTTAGGGAATGAAGCCGCTAGAGCAATGACAGTTAATGTCATAGAAAATAGGAAGTGACCTACTTCCTTTTGATCCAAACTCAAACTTATCCGAGATACTATGTATCATGGTCCTTTGTATTTGTGTGAAGTTTGATCAAATTCCTTCAAAGAAGGCAGCCGATGCTGCATACGTATGTACAAACGTCTGTACGTATATATGAACGATACAAACGGAAAGGTCACTAATCCCAAAAGGACAAATAACTGTGAGCTATTAACTATTACACAGTCTTGAATATTTTAGATTATTGGAAATAACTTAAACAACTTTAAATTACAATATTGAAACCCTGTAAGCCGTAATATCTTATTGCTTTTATCAGCTTGATAACTATACTTCAACGATGAGATGGGGAAATAGAACGCGGATGATATTTTTTAAGTTTTAAAATGAACGTTAGAAATCCGTTCATGTTGCTTTAACTATTACTAATTTTGTAGGCACAAGGGAAGAACGTGGTATAGCTCTATGGGAAGCTAAAGAAGAAGATGATCCATCGTCGAAATTTTCGGAGGGATATGAAGTGTACAACCCCCCACTTTTTGACAAGATAAAGCACTTCAAAATGCTTAGGTTTCTTCCATTCATGCCGGCTCCCCAGGAAAAGGGAATGTAGATAGAGAGCTCCTAGTTTTTGGAACTAAGAAGTAATAATGAAACAATAATCAGAAATGAAGTGCTTTTCATTGATATGTTTATTTTTACATACTAAACTATACGCGGAATAAATGTCTACAGAGGATAAGTTAATACAAAAATAACATAAGAAGTAGGTGTGGTGAAATGGACATTTTCATGTTATATATTATACCTGAAATAAAATCAAAAAGTATCGTGTCGAAGTTTATACAGCAGGCATAATGAGAAACACGACAAAGACATGAGCAGCTTGAGTCAAAAGTATATAAAAAAATGTGGATGAGTTGAACAAAAAGTCTATCAGTTTTCCGGAAGCAACTAGGAAATTTGTTATTTTTAGCTCAAAATTTCGATAAACGAGGGGGAATATAAAGAAAATAGAGATTAACCCCAGAAAAAAAGATATAATAAGTATAAAGTGAAGCTCGATAAGGAAAGTAAGAACCCTAACAGGGTGAGTGCCTTTCGTGGAGTGTAACGTTATCAGAAACATTGGCGAGCGAAGATGCTGTTGTCAAGTTCCGTACATAACAGGACAGGAAATCGAAGAAATGAAAGTGAATGGTCTGTGATATATCTATATCCTATATAATACATGTATTTAATTAGTCTCAAACACGTCTCATGACGACGGACAGACGATTTATAACAGAGATATGTATTGTATAAAGGGTATAAATATGTGTTCTGGTTAAAGACATCCGTAAATTAAATAGAGGTTACACGACGAGTTGTTGTGTATGGAATTTATTTTACACGAGTATTTTTTTTTCAAAGATTTTAAAAAATAACTTTCGATTATAAATGAATAATTGAAAATTGTGTAAATATTGATAATGGACAGTTACTTGATTCCCGACCTTTCTCTTTGATTAAATGTTGAACATTGTTTAAGTCTTGACTTATTGTTTCCGGCGTCTCTCAGTTTTCCTGCGGTTTTGGAGTACCTGTATGGTGACAGCAGCATTGGACACTAATAGGCAAATCAGCAATTTCATTGGATAATGTATGTCGACCAATGAAGTACTCAGTAACCGAGGACTAACTAAACTAATTACACGGATTTCCATGTATCAGGACTCCTTAGAATCCTTAGAATTTGAAACAAGTTCAGAGTGTTTAACCAAAAATTGCATTTTTTGTCTTCGTTATCTACAAGTAGGGAGGTTTTGTTAGAGAAATAACTATAATGTTGTTTCAGGTATAGCTTCATCACAGGTTTGAGATCAATCTTTCAGGCTGATTTAAATGTATTCTTTAAGCAAGCCATCACTATAATGCCTTCAACTTTTTTTGTTCATTTAAGCATTGAACTGCTTTCATTTGGAAGTTATGGGCTGATGAATGCCAACTGGACAAAGGCAAATTTAATGAAGCGCGCTAGCGCTTCATGTTGAATTTGCCTTTGTTCAGTTGGCATTCATCAGCCCATAACTTCCAAATGAAAGCAGTTCAATGCCTATATTTACATTTGACAACGAATTTGAAAGACTATATCCAGGAATTTTACTCTGATAATGAATGAACAACTTATTATCGTCAAAGACGGAACAGCCTTTTCAACAGCCATCTTTCGTTATCGCCGACGTGACAATTATGACGTCACTATAATAATGACGTCATAATAAAGATTTGGAAGTTATGGACTCATAACTTCCAAGTGAGCTTGGTAAAGTTATATAGTGGGTCTGTAGTGTAAATGTAAATATATGAAAATGTGTCAACTAGCACATATTTTTTTTTTCTTTTACTGGAGAAAGTCTACACAGAAAAGGCTAATACTAATGTTCCTTTATAACCAATGCATTTCTGGAATCATGTAACACGATTTGTTTACATTTGTACCAGTGAAATATCGAAAATTATTCGTTCTTTAAAAATGATATATTTCACTTCTGATTTGACCAATCAGAACACTGCTGAACACTGCTGATTTGCACATAGCTGTCCGCCATGTTATATGACGTCATAATGCAAGATAGAATACATAACGTCACGATTTGGCGTCCATTTGTGAGCTTCGCATCGCGAAACAGTTCGTGTCTCGGGGGACAATACAAATGCTTTGACTTCACACCCATACAATAACTGTATACTATAGAATGTAATAAACAGAATATCTAACAGCATCTTCAGTATTGTCAAACATACTTCACTCGTGTGGTTACGCACTCGAGAAAAATTTCCAAATATTTGCCACACTCGTTTTACTGAAGACACTTAGGTATTATCTATATTTAAGCATTGAACTGTTACCAAATGGTAGTATACAGCCGATATGAATACAATTTGGGTGACAGATAAATAGAATGTCGCCCGTTAGGGCGACATGAAATATTTATCTGTCACCCAAATTGTATTCATATCGACTGTATACTACCATTTGGTAACAGTTCAATGCTTATATTTACATTCATAATTTTCTTATTTACTGTAGCTTAAGACGCGTTTAAATTTGCCGCTTCTCCCATCACTGACGTCATCAAGTTCAAATACCGGAACAGCCGAAATTTCCAGAAGGAATAATATAGTCCCTCATGCCGTTATCAATAGCAATCACATGAATTGTTTTTTGCACAATTTGGCTTTATATTATATTTTATAAACGTTTGTAGATATCTTCAAATTGTTCACATTTGCATAATTTCTGATTGTTTAAAAATAAAGCCGTTTTTCGGCGCAATGATATACGGTTAACATTTAGAAGTGATGCGGCGTTGAACGGGTATTGCACAGGACAGACTCGATTCCTCGGAAACACTTATGTTTCTATCGACTGGATTTACGTTATTTTCAGAGGAATATCATCTCTTAAATTCTAAATGAACGTCGTCTTGACAGTAGGTGAAAACGATTCTAAGGATATTTTATTAGAAACAGAATCCAGTCTAACCGGCCACATCAGTGTCGCTAACTTAGCAGACGATGTTCAACTTCACAGGGGCTCGATTTTGGAGTAAGGTAGGCCTTTGACATCAGTGAATAACCACATAACTATAATTCAGTATGCATACACAACCAGAAACCATGTCGATACTGCCGATTTTTCGCAAGATTTTTTTTTTATAAATGCTGGACTTTAAATGTTGTCGTGTCTAGGATTTCTGACAATTCGACAACGAGCCCCTGTGTGACGACAGTGACAATTTGATTCCTTCCTATAGGCCTAGATCAGGAATATAGAGCTGATAATAATTTTGTGTCGAGTCGGTCGACTTCATTTTTTTTATTATTAAATTTTACTCTCATAACTTGCGTTGCTTTTTTGTAGTGGTTTATGTAGATGAATGCTAGCATTCGAAAGCTCTCTAGGCCGAATGTAACTGGGGACCATTGTTTTAACCTATACCTGAAGCTGTATTCCTACACTGACCGAATCACTGTAGATTGTAGTATACAGTCTCATGAATACAATTTGGTTTACTAACGACATATAGCCAAATGCAACACAGAATGTAAATAGATATATATATACTAGCTTGCAGGAGAAAACCGTCTGAACAGACAGGGCTATAACTTATGACCCTTTATAAATGCATTGTATTAATGGAATCATGTAAAACTATATTTAATATATACAAGCTTGAAGAGGAAAATGTTAAATCAACATAACTAGCAATTTATGAGAGCGATATAATTTTTACTGCGTTGTGTACCAGAAGATTTCAGAATTGGTTTAAATAATTTAACGCTATTATGTTGAACACCAGATATTTTGCTGTGTGAACAGTCAGCGCTATTTTCAGGCGGCTTTTCATTGTAGCAGTCAGTGACTACCTCACTGAAAAACCTACGGGAGGCCCGTCACAAGCCGTCCAGAGCAATTAAAAGACCATTTCACATTTTAGAAAATAATGTTGAATGAATTATTGTACGGTTCATATCTTTTGCGAAAATAAGTATTCTTTTTTCTCCATCTTTTGGTAACACTACGATTTTTTTTTTCAATTAAAAACCATTTAAAGTACCTATTCTTGTGGAATTCATGACTTCTTGAGAATTTTTATACTAAAAGTGTCTGCTGGTCATATCGTCAGATAGTTACTGGTAATCGCCTACATGACTCCGCCTGTTGTTAGCTTATATATAGGTTTCGTCTCACCAGTAATTACCAATGTTCTGTCGGCTTGATTAGGAGTAGTAGCTCTCTGACTTTGAACCTGCATATATTTATGATTTTGTCTACCTTACACAGGAACAGACGTGTCATAACCAAAGAGACTAAAGTCCTGAGCAAACATAGTCTTTATCCTGGCAAGGGTTGCTGGCTTAATTCGGCTGTAGGCTTCTGCTAACACACGTTTTTTCTGCATCGACATTTGCGACTTTGAAAGCGGTGCCGTGTTAATCAACTTTAATATCAATGTCGTCAATCCTTCTGCTTCCAACTTTTCCAGCTTCTGGGGAAAAAAATCTTTGTTAATTTTGGTATATGTCTTACATGTACATTATTCAGCTGTCATGCAGCATCAAATAAAACAAAATCATTTAAACATTGCGATTAAAACGCAGAGGATTCACAAAACATTTTTTTTTGATATCACTACATAATATTTAATGAAAAACCATGTGGAAATCTCTTTTACCTTGGAAATTTCGCGAGAAATGCAATTTTTGTATGTTGACATATATATGGTAGGCGATTATTATCGGTGTTGATAATAATAAGTTGGCGGGAAACATTCGTCAATTTTTCTTTGATTACGATTATGACCGTAAAAAACAATGAAATTATTTTTTTAAATCATTAATTAAGCTTGAGAGTCATTTCCATAAAATATGGAGATACATTGTTCATGTAAATATCAAAGATCCTATGACCTTGATATCAAACGTAGATTTTCGATAAAAACCAAACCAAATACTAAATAGAGACCACGTGATCGATAAATACACCGTGTCTTCCATAACATTTTGTGATGACCTTTCAGAACGATAGCGAATTTTGTGATGACCTTTCAGAACGATAACGAATGATTTAATATTGACCAATCAGAACATTGATAATAAAAGAGATTAAATAATAGCCAATCAGTACAATAGAGAGAATCTTGTAATGGCCAATCAGAATTCTTTTGAACAATTGTAGAGACTGCATTAGATTATATCAGAAAGCGACCGAACTATGGCGAGAAGCCCATTAAAATTGATCAAATCCTCCTTCTGATCAACAGTAATGGCGTCAAAGTGTCACAGCTAATCCCGTTACTCTATCAATGTAGTAAATGTAATGAGAGAACAATATTCTTCTATGAATACCGTTCATGAATAAATAAGTACGTTAACATTTTACTATCAACATGGGGAGGGGGCTAATGATTTCAATATACCATTTACACAACATTATTATTTTTTCCAAGACACTTACTAATACATATATGTTCACATGTACCAGTTTACCTAATTATTCATGCTGTGTACACGTGTATATATACATTTCCGAGAATATACTTGAGTATCATTGTTAAATTCAAACATAAGATATGTGTCTCCAAATACGTTTGACATGTCATACACCTATTGTGTTACCGGTAAGCGTTTTCCTTACCTTGAATTCATGTGCCGGAAATGTCAAGGACAAATCGATGTATCCCTGAGACTGTAATGCTTGCCATAGTTTTTCCATATAAAGAATAATGTCGGGGCAATCGTGCTCAAAACTTTTATAATAAACCAGCTGTGATGAAATCCAACCAAACAATGTATCATTCAAGGTTGTGCCATGTATCATTTTCAAAATTGCTCTTCTTTTCGACTCTGTGATATTACCAGCATTCAGTACGTATTCTGTATCAGTATTCAGAGTTTCCTGTTTACAGATAATGTCGTAATGTACAGTGCACGGCTTACAGATTTCCGTCACAGTCATGGTGTGTTCTTCAATGATCGCCTTTGTCGTTACAGAGTCCAACATGTCCTCGAATGACACGTTGTATCCGCAGTATCCGGCACCCATTTTAAAAAGACCCTTTTGTTTGACATTTGCCAATCTCTTCCCCCAAGCAGCTAAAATAGAATACTTGTCTATATAGGCAGAAAATAGTCTTGTGTATGGGTTTCGTACAACAAGAACAAGTTTCACAGGCACTACTGTACTACTGAAAATGGCCGAAAACTTCGCTTCATTTCTACCATGGATAGATTCTCGGTTGGCATGGAACAAATTTCCAAATTCTTCACGGTGCTTCAGGGCGGATACCACCGTTCCGACAAAGGTGCTTCCGGATTTGGGAGTTTTGCAAAATGCTAAGTTGTTAGCTTCAGCGTAGAAGTATAAAGTCTCTCTGCCTTTTAATCCAATCTTGGGCGCGTTCGCACAATTCTTGTATAGGAGAGCTTGTCTTTCATAATAAGTCTGGCTTGTATTGCTTGCTTCTGTTTTCTTATCGAGATTAGCTAAGTCTTTTTCAGGACTGTATTCAATCGTGCCTACAACAACAAAAATGTAACTTTTGTTGAAATGAACAAGACATTTTCAATTTTTCTCGAACCAGTATCAAAACATCAAAACCAATATGCATGAGTAGAGAGATCTTCCGAACTCTTGGGAAACTAAATTAATATGTTTAAGCAAGAAACCTATATTTTTATGTATAATACATTTTTCTTGTGTGTATTTATTCATTTCATTCAATACTACTTTAGAATACATAATACTTTAATGCAGTAATTGAAGCAGACGTCTTTTAATCACTTATGTATATGTAAGTACGATTTCAGAGAGTTTGGTAGGTAAGGGCTGACCAAATCACTTGCTTTCTGGATTAGAATTTGTGATTGGTTTTATTTATCTGAAATATTTATTGTAACAGTTTTTCTTTTAGGATATCTATATTTCGTATCTATATTTTGTATTTTATCATGGTTAAGATGACTAATCTCCAATGTTAAACTAAGATTTATGCTATGTAACTATATACTTGTACAATGTAATTGTGATTGATATCACTTTAATAAACAGATTGATTGATGATATAATAAACAGAAAACGGACATATGTTACATATTTCTCCGTGTAAATCGATATATTGTTAAGAGTATGCCATAGTTCTGCCCACTTTAGTACGGCTATAACTGTAAAAGTCACTGCTGGAAAATGCAATCTGGTGTAATATCTTTAAAAAACAATGTATCATAAAACAAAACAAAAAATCCCCTAATAACTCAAGTTAAAAATGCCCGAACCATTATATTGACCAAAATTGGTGCAAAACAATAATATTTCAATTCGGCAGGTATTACAAGAATCCATATATTGCCGCAATATTCATTTTACTCTTAGATCTCTAGATCTGTATGTGTTCCTGTCATTCTCCTGTTTTTCTATCTTTATATTTATTTTAAGTATACAGTGTCGCTATCACAATCTTTGTAATATATATTTGTGGAGAGCGCTTTTATAAGTTTTTTCAAACTTGTACCCAATCCAATTATGGTCTAAACAATCAAATATGTTCAAATCAAATCAACGCTGCGCGACCTTAACTCTCAACCCACGTGTTCTCCATATAGCATTGCTTACATACATCAATCTCGGTAAACAGTGGTTTAAACCCGTAATCATATATTTTATAGAACATTTATTACAGAAAAGGTTCGTGTATTGCTATATCTTAAACCATCTTTAAGTATGAAATTCACTGTCATAGTCGCTTGAATATAGATTTCGTTGAAACGTCGATATCGACAAGAAATTGAAATACAGTTCAGGGAATCATCTTGTCCGTTTTTTGTTTTTGTTTTTGTTCTCATATTGTAAAATGACTGTATCAGCTGTGAAATGAAGATAAAATAGATACGGTAATCAGATTAAACAATTATATTTTTATATTATATTTTAATGATTATTTGAAAAAACACCCACTCCGGTCGTATCGTATTTCTCAACTAGTCAAGCTATTGATATGTCATGGTCTATATTTCTCATCTACCATACAATGAATTAGCTTTGATTTTCTGTAGATATTTAAGAGATAAAAGAATACAAAAAAAGCCCCATTGATTTTCTGAAATATTATCTAATGAAATAATTACCCGTAAAACATACGTTCAGGTGGAAACTTGGAACAGATGTCAAAAAAATCAATACAACGCATTCATTTGACTTGTGCAAGGCTTTCGCAACAATCCAGATAGGCTGCTGACACGATTCGTCTTATTTCATTGTTTCATAATTACTATTTCAAATATTTCTGACATTGATTAATTAATTACAAATGTAGTGGAACTAGACTGGGCTAAGTGCCGCCAGGTAGCTCAATTTCTAAGAGCGTCCGTCTAGGAGTTCGGTGGTCCGGGTTTGAATCCCGGTCTGGTCACTGCGATTTACCTCTCCTGTTACACTAGATTTACTGTGGGGGTAAAAACTTATAAGATTTTTTTTTAAATCATGATAATATAATCAATTGTCAAGTGTTTGTACGCAGAATGCGGCTTTCTGATTGGTTGAGATTTTTTTTCATACCACTATGAAAAATCCGAAAATGGCGCGAAATATGTGACGTCACAATACGGCCATGGATATTGCGTATTGATTCGTGAAAAAGAATCCCTTATAAGATCAGTTCAATTATACATAAAAGAATATCTTAATTCGAAAATCAATTTCAAAAATTAATTATAAGCGTTGATGTCATTTATTTTTAAGTTTCATAGGGGTGTGAAAACAAATTTGTTTGCAAACTTTCGTAAGAATCTTTTACGCGAATTCATACAGTTTGCAACTTTTTTTCATACCCCAATGAAACTTAAAAAAAAAGAAGACATCACTACTTAAATGAAAACAGTTGCAATGGCGCTTATGTTATGGTCTACCCAACAAGAGCTGTGCTTTAATTGAAACCTAATCTACAAGGTCGCCCGACAGTTCTACGTATAAATGACCAGAAGTTTAATTATTTATTTTGACATTGATAGCCTACAACAAACTCAGTTTCACATCTCAGCTATGATACAAACCAAGAAAAAATACAGATGCTGTGTCAGTCTTCCACTATTAAAAAACCCAAAAATATGTATTTTTGTGTTCCGAATGTGTAATAAATGCAATCTTAATTCAGAACATTTATTATCCATGTATCTTTTTCAACTGCAAGACTTTATTGGGGTTTTCTTTTTCAATGGTCTTCTTGCAAATAATTCACACTGAAAGAGTTTTTTAATCTTAGTTTTACATCCAACTAAAGATATACGATGGCTAATAAATCAGCCGCAAACGAGTACGTGGTAAGGCAGTGCAAGAAATATTTTGTTTTTGGCGCCAAAATGGCAGCTCCGGCTGTATGCTTTCCAAAGACTAGAGAAAGACTTTGAATGGTTGTTAAAAGCCCAATAACCAAAGACAATGACTTGTGAACCGTTTTGAGACAGGTATATTTCTGTGACAGAGCGCTATATGAAACTTCGAATAATTATTACAGTGTATTAATATTTCTTCCAGGATTACAACGCATATAGGTGTTCTGTGATAGAGCAGTGGAAATATTTCTTTGTAGTTTGAGGGTAGTCATGACTATCATAGAACAAAGTGCGATCATACTTTTCAAGTGTTTTTATCTGTAGATTGTAAGCTTTTATTCCAATTATATCCAACTCATCATTCTATTCAAAAGTATGTGCCTTATACATCAGGTAAAAAACTAATGAATAAAAGCTTAGTACTATTGAAACAAACTAAAATGTCTGCGCTTCCTGAAATGGGGGATTATGTCAGAAACGATTTTTGAAAGCTAAAATGTCGGCACATCCTTAGATAGGAGAATGTCTGAATGTCTTTGAAACGATTTAGGTAGCCTTTTTATTTTATTGACATTTATTTTAGATATTTTTTCTACTATACTCCAATCAGAGAACAAACTAAAATGTCGGCACTTCCTTAGATACGATGACCGCAACAAACTGTCATCACTTAAGGAATGACATTTATATATTTCTTCTTCTCACATTATTTTAAATAAATGCGATCCATGCAATATTTACATCAATCGAATGTTTTTACAGTCTTCTAAATGTTCAAAACATTAAAGTTCCTCACTAAAATCTCACAAAATAAATGTTCTAAATGGATTACATTTTGTTAGTATTGTTGTTATGACGTTTGCTAAGACCATGCCCAGAACTGTCCGATACTTTCCCGCGAAAACGGATGTTCTCTCTCCGACCTTACTTAAGGAATGACATACACATATCAGAAAAAATAAAATTTTGAATAACGACCGCAATTTATGTAAAAACCTAATATGAACAAAAACCATAAAGCATCACAGAATATATACTAATATATACACATAAGAATAATAGTTATAATTATATTAAAAGAAAACGAAAAAGATTTCGTTTGCGTTGTGTAGTCCGAATTAACCATAGTGTAATCATTTGATCAAATGATGTAGCCGGCCTATTTCTCATTTGGAATAGAAAAACAAAAAGGATAAAAATAGTAAACTTACAATTCTGAGGTCCCGGGTGAACTAACAGGAAGGAACATAATATTATAAACACAAATCCATTGATACAAAGAATAGCCAACGAAGTCTTCATATTCATCGTCTCTCTTTCACTCCGGTTAATTTTTCTGACAATGTTTTAGATTCATTTAAGAAGTCTATCGACCCAAATTAGTTGACAGCTGTAGAGTCCGAGGCGGGTTTGCTGACGTTAGTACCCAAATGAGCCTGTTCAATCTAATATCGTGATTGTTATTCTTTTAACATATCTTTGCATCTTTCAGTTTAACATTCAGTACTTACGGAAATTACGGACAGCGAAGACTAACGTGGAACACATTTAATTGATTCGCTCCATACACCTTTTATACGATGTCTGTACAATTTATACAATTTGTATAGATATTTAGGTCAACCTTCTAAAGATGCTATCTTTGTTGAATGAGCACGTACCAGATGTTTACTTCAAAACCTAATGTGTAAAAAACAAGAAAACAATTAAAAAAGTACCACTACATAGATATACAAAAAAAAGTATCACTATATTCATGTAGATATATAAAAAACAATTAAAAAATTATCACTATATACATATATAAAAATAATATAAAAAGAATCACTCTATACATAAACAAAACAATATAAAAAAATCACTAAAACCGTCACTATATACAAAAACGATATAAAAACAATCACTCTGTATATACACATACAGTAAAACAATAAAAATGTGTATATAAAAATAATATAGACAACGATCAGAAGATATATACAAAAATCAATAGTAAAAACTTTCACTATAAACATATACATGAACAATATATTTTTGAAAAGTTACAATATGCATATACACTGTATACAAATAATACACTTAAGATTATATCTGTACTGCAAGGATAAAGAAACGAAATTAAAAATCGTCAGGTTTACAACGGGAAATATAAAAAGATGTTATAGCATGTAATAATGGTGTACATATATTTGAAAGATAGTGAACCGATCTGTCAAAACGAAGTGGCTTTCCTCCACCTCCAAAACCTGGCTCGTCCATAAATGACCATAGCTGTTAATAGGACAAAAACATATCAAACCAAGTCATATCTGAGGATGCGACCGGGTTCAAAGTCCTATAAATACTCGATGTTCTGATTAAAACCTCTATAGTTTCCAGTCGGATATAAAGAACATGTATGTGTACACTTTGAAAATGGATCTTAATTTACCTTTTGTTTTTATAATAGCCGTCATGATAGATATCACATGTACATGTTCTAGACTAAATCTGATCAAGATGCGACACGTCCTTTCCTGTAAGGACATTATTTTAAAACAAATTTTAGATATAACGTAAAAAAATGATTTTCAAATAATACGTAAGCATTTTCTAAGTATTGGAGAAACACCTCAAACTGTGGAATAATCAAAATAATGGATAGTTAGAGGCCCGTCAGGACCAAGATCCTTGCATGGTGCTACTATTGAAACATTTACTCAGTTCATTTTTCAATATTCAACATGGAGGACTGTGCACAGCTCGGATATATATCGTGTGCATTCGATTTGGAATAGAAATATAATCAAGCAATGCAGGAAACAGGGCAAAAATTGGAGAACCAACATAACCGCCAGTTTCAGAAATACCATGGCAAATTGGACAGTCAGTCATTTGAGGCCTGGAAGACTGATAGAAACAAAAAAATAGGTATAAACCGTCAAAATGTGTTTATATGAAGTATGAGGGAAAATGTTATGTTTTTTTCTTACCAAAATCTTGATTACCAATTTAGGAAGAATTATAACAGAAATACACTAAAAGATAGAACAGAGGTTCAAGGGAATATATACTTCATGAAATAATTACTGGAATTCAGTGGTATTTTTGTGAAATGTGTCAAAGCTAAGATGGAAATTTTAGCCATTCAAAAATGTCAAGCTTCTGTAATTTATTTTGTAGAGAATATGTTGTGCTATTTGAATTATGGATTTAACAAATGTGAACTTCCTCATGGATTATGGATATCTTTTTACTATTGTTATTTTTTTATTTTGTTTTTCAAAATCAAAACAATCTATTGTTAAATCATGAAATAGAGTTGAGACAGATCTACTTTTATCACCTTCAACTGTGGAATACATGTAGTTCTTGGATTACTGTTGAATAGTTTGTATCTATTCCACAGCTGTAGGTGCAAAAAGAAGATATGCCTGAACTATACTTCATGCTTTAACAATAGATGACATCACAACCATGTTTTGATAACAGGTACGAATTTTTTAATAACAGGTATGAATTTTCTAATAACAGGTATGGATTTTCTAATAATAGGTATGAATTTTCTAATAACAGGTATGGATTTTCTAATAACAGGTATGGATTTTCTAATAATAGGTAAGGATTTAATTTTATAATAACAGGTATGCATTTTTAAGAATATGTATGCAAAACAAGTCAGTATTTTTTGTTAATACCTTTTACGTTTTTAATTTATTCACAATCCATAATTTCCGTCTCAGATTAACTATAGTTGTCAGCACAGCGGGTATCGACACATATTTAGTGGTGACGTGGTCAAATGCTCGCTTGGAACTGCACGGTTCGGCCATCTGTTGTTAGCTTACCTCATGGAGAAATTACATATGCACCCATTTCTGCAATCTTTAGTTTAGTCTTTGACAAAATACTCTCTTCACATTAACTATTTGTGCAGCCAGAGATCATCGAGCAACAGGAGAAAACGCTAAAATTGCGTTGATCAGTCCTTTCAAAATGGCGCCGCCTAGTTGACGTCGTAATTGTGGTACCGATCCCCGCGCTTATTAATCCGCTGAGCCTTTTTACACTGCGTATACGCTAATTTGTTCGCAGTCAAGAGTTTACTAAGCTGAATAAGGCAGAGATCTGAATATTTTCTAATAACAGTTATGAATTTTGTAATAACAGGTATGAATTTTGTAATAACAGGTATTGTAAGTTCATTCAATCACAAGGTAGCTTACATTATAATATAAACCTGTTTTATACTGGTATAGTCTAATGACCCTCAACCAACATAGAGTCGAATAACTTAAATATAAAATTCCCAAATATGTACGTGTATCTAAATTTCTAAACTCAACCTTATGCAAAATTATTTCAGTCTGCCCAATTACGCTGAAATATGTACATCAAAATTGATAATGATAAAAAGGAAATCCTTCGCTGTTGTTCAACAGTCTGGATATGTATATTTTCTATTAATTTATTTTGTGTGTTTCATATATGATAACTCATCCGGACAACACATCACACATCTGAAAACAAAAACCTCCCAAGTGAATCGCCTGGGTTTGAAAATAAATGTAAAAACAAATGATGAACAAAAGAAATACTTAAAATTTCGCTGGGATGCATCATGTGTTCCTGTTTACAAAATAAGTGCTTTGTTTTCAAAACAGCTACGTGGTATCATCAGCGCTACATTTGAGAGGGGTTTCCCGGAAATAATCGTGTGATCTAGCTGGCTACTGATAAACGATGTGAATATTGAGATAGCATAGAAACGTAATTGGAAGTGTATAAAACACTTACAATCAATTAAAAAACAATGTTTTTACCGTGATGTCCCTTTAATATTGTCAGGGAGAAGAATAGCTTGTTTTCGAGAAAATAAAACAAGAATTGTCCCTAAATGTATAGGAAATCTTAAAAAAAATATATACGTTTGGTAAAACCACATTGGTGTAATAATTATCCATTCACCAACGTCAAATGGTTACAAGGAAATACCGATTGTCCTTATAGTGCAGACACATTTTGGTATCTGGACCAAAGAATGCATTGATTTGACAATTCAACAGTAACAATACTTTGTCAAATAAATGTGATGTTCATTCACATAATACGTAAAATCAAATTCATGTGACGTTTTTATTATTCCATACAGGTAATTGTACCTGCATACTTACATGTATGACAAACAAATTTAAATAAAAACAAATTTGGGGAAGTTGTTCGGCACCACGATTTCATTTCATTTCAACTAGTGTTTTGCTGAGCATCTTCGTATGGTTTTAATAACAACGATGGCGTATTTTAGTCTTTGACAGAGGTGTGCCCTGAATACGGTATATAACATCCTTCAGAACTTCACAGGTCTATGTCATTAGTTTGTAACTTCTGACAATTATCAATATGACTTGTAGGATTACATGGCCAGATTAATTCATGTAGATTGCACATCTCGAGCTACTACAAACAGCGTACAATAGAAAGTTAACAAAACAAATATTTCATAACAATATCAAACAATTTAAGTTAATATTATCCATATGACTTGTAGGATTACATGGCCAGATTAATTCATGTAGATTGTACATCTCGAGCTACTACAAACAGCGTACAATAGAAAGTTAACAAAACAAATATTTCATAACAATATCAAACAATTTAAGTTAATATTATCCATATGACTTGTAGGATTACATGGCCAGATTAATTCATGTAGATTGTACATCTCGAGCTACTACAAACAGCGTACAATAGAAAGTTAACAAAACAAATATTTCATAACAATATCAAACAATTTAAGTTAACATTTTCTTTTATCTTAGAATTACATCTCAAATCTTTAAAAAAAAAATACTAAAAAATAGGTTGTATTTTGCAAAGAGCTACATTCGTATCTAGCTATTTGTAATTTAACGGATCGGTGTGGCTTGTACGTAGTGTTAAAAATACGGTCGGTATCTGTCACTAAGCTGACGGAGCGGGTCGGTATCACTGTAGTGTTAAATACGTTCGCTATCACTCAGATGACGGATCGGGTTGACTTGGCTTGTGCATAGTGTTCAATACGTTCTCTATCACTCAGCTGATGGAGTGTGTCGGTATCAATTGCTTGTACATATTGTTAAATACGTTCTCTATCACTCAGCTGACGGAGCGGGTTTGCGTGGCTTGTACATAGTGTTAAAATACGTTCTCTATCACTCAGCTGGCGGAGCGGGTTGACGTGGCTTGTTTTTAGAATTCAATACGTTGGTCGGCGTGGCTTGTACATAGAATTCAATACGTTCTCTATCACTCAACTGGCGGAGTGGGTTGACGTGGCTTGTACATAGTGTTAAAATACGTTCTCTATCACTCAGCTGGCGGAGCGGGTTGACGTGGCTTGTACATAGAATTCAATACGTTCTCTATCACTCAGCTGGCGGAGCGGGTTGACGTGGCTTGTACATAGAATTCAATACGTTCTCTATCACTCAACTGGCGGAGCGGGTTGACGTGGCTTGTACATAGTGTTAAAAACAATCTCTGCCACTCAGCCTCTTCTGCTCAGGAGTTGAGTCGTGGCTTATTGCACGCCTGAGACCCGGGTTCAATTCCTGTCGGGGTGGGAATGTATTTTTCCCTGTTCTTTTTCATATTTATAACTTTGTCTTTGAGATGTAGTTAATTTGTGTCGTAAATAATATCGGAAGGATTTTCCCCAAATATTAGCCATTTTGCATTAATTTTTCCCAATTTCAGCCAGATGGCAATCTCCTAAAATGGCAAGGTAATATCCCCCATGTCCGATCCAGATGGCACCATCCTCATGTAGGCTGTAACTAATTACCCATGGTATTTCTGCAGGAGATGTATAAACAGTCCTCATACAGTGTCCGGTATTCCTGTCAATCAAAAGAATTGATTTAGTGGACAATTCCGTTACCAGGACATCACCAGCTCCATTAAAGCAAACATCGTATGGAAGAAACTTAGATTTGGATGTTTCATTGTCTTTACAGCGAAACTTCAGATTTAGGTCTTTATCCATCACGATGACTTGAGGCTGATTGTCTGGCTTCCTACCCGCCATGTAGTCATCATACACTACACCATCACTATCAACAGCAGCTACATCCCCGGTCTCTGAACAGGACACTATGTGATGAGGCCAGGATGCCACCTGTCGACAAGGACCGTCCGCTCCAGCTGACACCGCCCGGCCGTCTGTAGTGTACAGTTGCATTTCTCCCTTCATCCCTACCACCACCATGTCATCACTAGTGATACACAGAGAACCTGGTGTTTTGTTTGGAACGGTAAAGCGTGTGACGATGTCACCACCCGTCGTAATTTCACGGATACTTCGGTCATCACGCACACAAAACCAAACCCTGCCCGTGATCGGGGATACGGAGATAGAGCCGACTATATCCTTACACTCAATCTTTTCCTTTACATTGCCTGAAAAATCCACCCGATAAATATTTTCCTCTTCCCAGTGCGATAACCATGTCTCGTCACCAGTAAGACACGGTCGAAATACACTGAAAGGGAAAGACGTCTTAAACTCGGACAGAAACACAGGTTTCGGAATCGGTTTGTACGACGGGTCTTCTCCATCGACAAGTATCTTTCCAAGCATGTGTTCCAGAAATTCGACGGAGACGGTCCCGGGTTTGAATTCGACTGTCTGCAAACGCCCAAAAGAGGGTGAATCAATGGAAGTATTCCCTATTTCCCTGCGCTAATGAAGTGACGTCAACGGTTGTACCGGATGCCAGTACCTGCTTACACTTGTCCAGTTTGGGATAAACGTCCTCTCTCGAATTTTCAGAAACACCTGTATCATTTTTCTCTAGCTCTGTACACATCTTCACTAACAAGTCAATGGCATTGTCGATGTTGTCTTTCATCTGTTTCCCCTGACATTTAATGTCATTAATAATTTTCCTATCTCTGCTGTTTGTCTCATTTTCATAAATACCTCCCTCAATTTTAGGAATTTCGGTTTCGGAAAGCTTGTCAACATACTGCTGTATTTCTCGTTTCTGGTCCGCCGGGTAATCAGTCAGTTTACCTAGAGTGTGGCCGTTGTGACTGTCTATTACACACTCCATACAAATTAACTCGTCCTCACATGATTTACACACGTAAACAAACCCCGACCCAGGATGTCGGGAACACCAAGGGACTGGTGTCTGGGCCGTCATGTCGCTAAGGGTAACGTTGACATGTGTAATATCTTCACTTATCTCCTGTTTGTCTATGTATATGGCGGTGACACTTCTTCGTATTTTAGAGAAAGAGTAGGCTTCCGTGTATACGCCACGCAATGTGTTCTATTTTTAGTTACATATAAGAGTATCGACTTTTAACATTTATCTCCCCAATAGTTCGAAATTGCGGTAATAGGAGGCGCTATAGCGCTGACGTAGCCGTTATTGAATCCATGCCTTCTCATCCGTATCGGGGTGGTCTATGTAGGTCAGTGTTCGGCAGTCAGTAAACCGTTTGGTTAGGCCTATATTTTGGTGATATCTTTTGAAAAGTGTATCGGAATAGTTCCAATACGAGAGTAGTATTGAAGATATATTCACCGTGTCATTTCTCGCCTAGAGTGTGTAAAATCAAACGGGTGGAATGTACATAAGCCGACCTGTATATGTACGTCCCTGGAAAAACCCAGCAATACGCTATGCCAGGGACGTACGTGTACATATGCCGACCTGTATAAATAATACATCTAACGGGTATGTGTGTCCCTGCCTATATACCAACCCAATTACTTATATTCCACTTAGGCCTATGTTAATTATATGTGTAAATTATATTTTGCAGAAGGAAACTATATTTACCAGGGTCACATGTACACATATATATAGATATATGATATATTTTATACAGCTAACAAGGAGTAGTTTCTAATCAATTGATTATTATTTTAGATAATTTATCATTTTCCTCATTTTTCAATATACCACAAAATTGTCCAGGCGAGTTTTTTTGTGTCGTGTATCAAATTTCCATAATGATTAAAAAATTGGTATAACATATGCTTTCAATATCTAGTTATATTTATGATCAATTAGTTTCCCCATAAGATTATTTCAACAACTTTCAATGACAGACAATTTGTAGAAAAGAAAGGGACTTATAACAGGCTTAATATATATATACACATGTATATATTTAGCTTCTACATTTTCTATCAATTGGTTTGTATGGACACAATGTATTTACAGAGAGTGACGGATATTGTGTATTAAGATCAGATAAATTGACACATATCACATAAACAAACAACACAATAGTCATACAAACTCACACATACCCTCACCACACACACAAACTCACACATACCCTCACCACACACACAAACTCACACATACCCTCACCACACACACAAACTCACACATACCCTCACAACAAACACACAAACTCACCCTTACCCTCACAACAAACACAAACTCAAACATACCCTCACCACACACACAAACTCAAACATACCCTCACCACACACACAAACTCACTCTTACCTCACCACACACACAAACTCACACATACCCTCACAACAAACACAAACTCAAACATACCCTCACCACACACACAATCTCACACATACCCTCACCACACACACAAACTCACCCTTACCCTCACAACAAACACAAACTCACACATACCCTCACAACAAACACACAAACTCACCCTTACCCTCACCACACACATAAACTCACACATACCCTCACCACACACACAGACTCACCCTTACCTCACCACACACACAAACTCACCCTTACCCTCAACACACACACAAACTCACACATACCCTCACAACAAACACAAACTCAAACATACCCTCACCACACACACAAACGCACCCTTACCCTCACCGATGGATCCTTCAGCATAGCTTAATGTCACAAGTACCTCATGGGGGACAGACAGGCGGGCGGACAGACGATGGATCCTTTACCACAGAGTAAGCTCACAGGTAGTACGAATAATCATACCCTGCCTACACTGCTCTCTCTTCAGTCAGAAATTGTCCGTCTGTCGTCCACAGCTATATTATCGCAGCTAGATCACAGGTACCTCATGTCGGACAGACGGACCGATAGGCAGCTAATCAATAACCATAGGGTAAGCTCACAGGTACCTCATGATGGACAGACGGACCGATAGGCAGCTAATCATTAACCATAGGGTAAGCTCACAGGTACCTCATGATGGACAGACGGACCGATAGGCAGCTAATCATCAACCATAGGGTAAGCTCACAGGTACCTCATGTCGGACAGACGGACCGATAGGCAGCTAATCATTTACCCATAGGGTAAGCTCACAGGTACCTCATGATGGACAGACGGACCGATAGGCAGCTAATCATCAACCATAGGGTAAGCTCACAGGTACCTCATGTCGGACAGACGGACCGATAGGCAGCTAATCATTTACCCATAGGGTAAGCTCACAGGTACCTCATGTCGGACAGACGGACCGATAGGCAGCTAATCATTAACCCATAGGGTAAGCTCACAGGTACCTCATGTCGGACAGACGGACCGATAGGCAGCTAATCATTAACCCATAGGGTAAGCTCACAGGTACCTCATGTCGGACAGACGGACCGATAGGCAG
This sequence comes from Pecten maximus, assembly GCF_902652985.1. Taxonomy (NCBI): domain Eukaryota; kingdom Metazoa; phylum Mollusca; class Bivalvia; order Pectinida; family Pectinidae; genus Pecten; species Pecten maximus. Next base: position 19,428,250 of record NC_047027.1, read on the forward strand.
CTAATCATTTACCCATAGGGTAAGCTCACAGGTACCTCATGTCGGACAGACGGACCGATAGGCAGCTAATCAATAACCATAGGGTAAGCTCACAGGTACCTCATGTCGGACAGACGGACCGATAGGCAGCTAATCATTTACCCATAGGGTAAGCTCACAGGTACCTCATGTCGGACAGACGGACCGATAGGCAGCTAACCAATAACCATAGGGTAAGCTCACAGGTACCTCATGTCGGACAGACGGACCGATAGGCAGCTAATCATTAACCATAGTGTAAGCTCAAAGGTATTTAGTGTCATTTCAGCTGAAAAAAAAGCCTCTTCGTTAATCATTGGTTATGATGAAAACAAAATAAACAATTAAACATACTGATAAAATTTTATTTAAACAAATATATATAAAATAATCAACATGTAAACAATTTAGTAAAGAATTATTTGTACTATTATAAATTCAAGAGTTAAACAAATAAAGAACAATGTAACAAGAGGTAATTGAAGACACATTCTAATATTACATATATGTACCTTAGTATTGAAGACACCTTCTAATATTACATATATGTACCTTAGTATTGAAGACACCTTCTAATATTACATATATGTACCTTAGTATTGAAGACACCTTCTAATATTACATATATGTACCTTAGTATTGAAGACACCTTCTAATATTACATATATGTACCTTAGTATCGATCGTGAATTATTACTAATGACGCAATGCTGTTGAATAAACGTTTATTCAAAGTCAAAATATGTTTTCGATTGTCATGTTTTATCACTAAAATCATTATTCCCAAATGAAATGTCTAATGTTTAATTGTCATAACCACAGTATTTGAAGGCCACTGTGTATCTGAACAATGATGCATTGTTCAACACGGGGATACATGTCTTATGTCTATTTGTATTTGAGTATTTTTATTCTGTCACTTTTATGTCCGACCCAGAGGGTACCGTCCTCCTGTAGACTGATACACCATGCTGTACTCCCATCAACTGTATAAACAGTCCTCATACAGTGTCCAGTATTCCCGTCAATTAGAAGTATTGAATTTGAGAAACATTCCACTACGAGGATATCGCCAACTCCATCAAAACAAACATCGTACGGGTAAAACTTTGATGACTGTTTGGAACTTCCGTTTGATTTAGTTGTACCAAGGTCTTTACAGAGAAACTTCATGTTTAGGTGTTTATCCATCACGAAAACTCGGACAGAACCACAGGTTTCGGAATCTTTTTGTACGACTGGTCTTCTCCGTCGACGAGTATCTTACCAATCATGCGTTCCAGGAGTTCCGTGGAGATGGTCCCGATTTTAAACTCCACTGCCTGCAAACGCCCAAGCGATGGTGGGTCAATTGAGGTATTCCTGATTTCCCGCGCTAATGTTGTGACGTCAACGGGTATACTGGATGTCAGTACCTGCTGGCATCTTTCCAGTTTTGGTTTTAGGTCCTCTCTCAGATGTTTGGTTAGTGCAGTTTTGTTTTTCTCAGAAATACTTGTATTCAGTTTCTCTAGCTCGGTACACATCTTCACAAACCAGTCAATTGCATTGTCGATGTTGTCTTTCATCTGTTTCCCCTGACGTTTAATGTCACTGATGATTTTCTGATATCCTCCACCGTTTGTCTCGCTTTCACGAATACCCTCTTCGATTTTAGGAATGTCGGTGTTGGAAAGCTTGTCAGCATACTGCTGCAGGTCCGCCAGGTATTCAGTCATTGTATTCGTTTTGTGACCGTTGTGACTGTCCGTTATGCAGTTAGTACAATTTAACTGGTCCTCACACGATTTACACACATAAACAAACCCCATATCTCCACCGTTTGTCTCGCTCTCATGAATGTCGTCCTTGATTTTAGGAATGTCAGTGTTGGAAAGCTGGTCAACATACTGCTGTATTTCTCGTTTCTGGTCCGCCACGTAATCAGTAAGTTTAGCCATTGTGTGACCGTTGTGGCTGTCCGTTATACACTCAATACAAATTAACTGGTCCTCACACGATTTACACACAGGGGGCTAACTCAATGAAAATGGAATTTACCATACATATTTCGTATTTACTGGATGGACTGGTCAATATACTTAACGACCATATGATTTTTTTCAGAAAAATCGAGATTTAAAAAATTATTAAAAAATCGAGGTAATTACTAATAAAACTCTGTTTTCATTGAGTTAGCCCCCTGTGGATTTACACACGTAAACAAACCCCATCCCTTGATGACAGGGACACCCGAGGGCTGCTGTCTGGGCCGCCATGTTGCTAAGGCTAGCTGCTAGGCCTGTTTTACCTCGTATCTGTCAATATGACGTCGATACTTCGGTATATTTGTTAAGACAGACTATCGGGTATATGACAGTATGTACTATTTATAGTTACAGGTGTATTGTAAATGGTATGTAATGTAACTTGGTCAAGTTGGTTTTAAACTACCTGTAAGAAAGACTGGTGTCTGAGTCGCCAAGTCGCCTTGAGTACATGCACCCTACTGTGATATATGTACTAATCGTAGAATTTCTAAACTCGTCTTCGAGGATATGACGGCATGGTCTATTTTAAGTTACATGTGTGGTTTCTAAATTTAGAATAAGGTAACAATACTGACAGTTTACGGTGACTGCGTTTAATGGATTTCCCATTAAAAAGGTAGTACAAACAAGAAATATCTTTAAAAAAAGATAAACGGCATAGTTTTAATGATGGTGGTTATACTGTAAAACTTCTGGTGAAATAAATTAACGAAATAATTAATAAATACGCGGTTTCAGCACGGATAACAAAATTATATCAGTTTGAATCATTTTTGGTGATAATAAGACTGCATATGAATCAGGAATTTGATTTTATTAATGTGTCATTTGAATAGATACATCCACTTTTGTTTCGTCTTTAACTTCACGTCTGCATTTTGCATTTACCGCTACATTGACCAATCATATACTTCATCTTGACCAGTAGCGCCACCTGTCGCGTCATATCCGGGAACAAAAGAAAATTATACGGCTATGCCGAAAAATAGTACAGACACTGTGACTAATTGATTGACACATCGTCGCTGAAATTTATTACAGAAGTATGAAACTGAACACTGGTCTAACGGAAGGTGTTCGAGGCTCGGCAGGCAAAGATTTTTTAACACTATTTTAATACGAAACTACATTTCAACAATCACCTGTTATCATTTTTGTTTTTTATGCATTCATATACATTTAATTGTCGAATTTCATTTCAGAAATAAATAGAAAACCTTAATTTGCATACTAGAAATCGAGTTTTGGTACATTTAGGTATTGTGAAATAAAAGAAATCCATTAAATACATCTAGCAGGTTATCTCTGCTAAAAAAAAAAAAGGGGGGGGGGGGGGGGTCAATATAATAAATCCATATTTCAGGGACGAGATTGTAGTTTGTTAATAATTTTCCCCATAAAATGTGTCATAGTATTTTCTTTTTGAAATATAATAAATTATTTTAAAATTTACTTATATGATGTCGAAATTATATCTAATTTGAAATCATTTTTGACAAAGGGACGAATGAAATATAATAAATTATTTTAAAATTTAGTTAAAAATATATATAAGATTTTATATCTAAAAATATTCCTAGATCTGTATTTCTATATAACACATTTGCCCTTTGGCACCAACTCTGTTTACCTGTTGACGTAGTTGATCTGATATTAATGGTACATGTTGTACATGGTTATCTAATATTGTCTCAGGCTATATGACAGCCGTCTTCCGTATTATCATGTATCAATCAATCATATATACTCATACCTAGGACTTAGGACTATAAAAGGTTAGATGTTACTATATTATGTAGTCGGTTTCCAGGGAGCCACTCCTGGACACTCAGTCCTGGGCTGGGCTCTCGCCCGGGACAGGCCAGTACAGATACATGTACAGATGTGTTATATGTATGTATATATGTATGTATACCCTTAATAAAAATACCATCCAAGAAAGAAGAGTCATTTCATTATACTTTTGACCACCAGTTGAAAAACCTCTCACCGCCCTATATATATGTACAACTCACTTTTTTTTTAATTTCAACAGATCAACGTAATGCGAGAGTTACAGATAAATGTAATGCGAGAGTTACAGATAAATGTAATGTGAGTAATAGATAAATGTAATGTGAGAGTAACAGATAAATGTTATGTGAGTAACAGATAAATGTAATGTGAGAGTAATAGATAAATGTAATGTGAGAGTAACAGATAAATGTAATGAGAGTAACAGATAATGGAATGTGAGAGTAATAGATAAATGTAATGTTAGTAATAGATAAATGTGATGTGAGTAATAGATACATGTGATGTGAGAGTGACGGATAAATGGTATGTTAGTAATAGATAAATGTAATGAGTAACAGATAATGTAATGTGAGTAACAGATAAATGTGATGTGAGAGTAATAGATAAATGTGATGTGAGAGTAACAGATAATGTAATGTGAGTAATAGATAAAGGTAATTTGAGTAATAGATAAATGTAATTTGAGTAAGAGATAAATGTAATGTGAGTAATAAATATATGTACTGTGAGAGTAACTGATAAATGTAATGTTAGTAAAAGATAAATGTAATGTAAGAGTAACTGATAAATGTAATGAGAGTAATAGATAAATGTAATGTGAGTAATAGATAAATGTAATGTTAGTAAAAGATAAATGTTATGTGAGAGTAATAGATATATGTAATGTTAGTAAAAGATCAATGTTATGTGAGAGTAATATATTAATGTTATGTGTGAGTAATAGATAAATGTAATGTGAGTAATATATAAATGTAATGTGAGTAAAAGATAAAGGAAATGTGAGTAATAGATAAATGTAATGTGAGAGTAACAGATACATGCAATGTGAGAGTAACAGATAAATGTAATGAGAGTAATAGATAAACGTAATGTGAGAGTAACAGATAAATGTAATGTGATTAATAGATAAATGTAATGTGAGAGTAATAGATAAATGTAATAAGAGTAATAGATAAATGTAATGTGAGAGTAATAGATAAATGTAATGCGAGTAATAGATAAATGTAATGTGAGTAATAGATAAATGTAATGTGAGTAATAGATAATGTAATGTGAGTAATAGATATGTACTGTGAGAGTAATAGATATATGTAATGTTAGTAATAGATAAATGTAATGTGAGAGTAATAGATAAATGTACTGTGAGAGTAATATATAAATGTACTTTGAGAGTAATAGAAATATGTACTGTGAGAGTAATATATAAATGTACTGTGAGAGTAATAGATATATGTACTGTGAGAGTAATATATAAATGTACTTTGAGAGTAATAGAAATATGTACTGTGAGAGTAATAGATATATGTACTGTGAGAGTAATAGATATATGTACTGTGAGAGTAATAGAAATATGTACTGTGAGAGTAATAGATAAATGTACTGTGAGAGTAATATATAAATGTACTTTGAGAGTAATAGAAATATGTACTGTGAGAGTAATAGATATATGTACTGTGAGAGTAATAGATATATGTACTGTGAGAGTAATATATATATGTACTGTGAGAGTAATATATAAATGTACTGTGAGAGTAATAGATAAATGTACTGTGAGGGTAATAGATATATGTACTGTGAGAGTAATAGATATATGTACTGTGAGAGTAATAGATATATGTACTGTGATAGTAATAGATATATGTACTGTTAGATATATGTACTGTGATAGTAATATATATATGTACTGTGAGAGTAATATATATGTACTGTGAGAGTAATAGATATATGTACTGTGAGAGTAATAGATAAATGTAATGTGAGAGTAATAGATAAATGTTATGTGAGAGTAATAGATAAATGTTATGTGAGAGTAATAGATAAATGTAATGTGAGAGTAATAGGTAAATGTACTGTGATAGTAATAGATATATGTACTGTTAGATATATGTACTGTGATAGTAATATATATATGTACTGTGAGAGTAATATATATGTACTGTGAGAGTAATAGATAAATGTTATGTGAGAGTAATAGATAAATGTTATGTGAGAGTAATAGATAAATGTTATGTGAGAGTTACAGATAAATGTTATGTGAGAGTAATAGATAAATGTAATGTGAGAGTAATAGATAAATGTTATGTGAGAGTAATAGATAAATGTAATGTGAGAGTAATAGATAAATGTAATGTGAGAGTAATAGATAAATGTAATGTGAGAGTAATAGATAAATGTAATGTGAGAGTAATAAATAAATGTTATGTGAGAGTAATGTATAAATGTAATGTGAGAGTAATAGATAATGTAATGTGAGTAATAGATAAAGGTAATGTGAGAGTAATAGGTAAATGTAATGTGAGAGTAATAGGTAAATGTAATGTGAGAGTAATAGATAAATGTAATGTGAGAGTAATAGATAAATGTTATGTGAGAGTAATAGATAAATGTAATGTGAGAGTAATAGATAAATGTAATGTGAGAGTAATAGATATATGTACTGTGAGTAATAGATAAATGTACTGTGAGTAATAGATATATATACTGTGAGAGTAACAGATAAATGTAATGTGAGAGTAATAGATAAATGTTATGTGAGAGTAATAGATAAATGTACTGTGAGAGTAACAGATAAATGTAATGTGAGAGTAATAGATAAATGTACTGTGAGAGTAATAGATAAATGTAATGAAAGAGTAAGAGATATAAAAGTTTGTTTCCAAACACATTTTTGCTCACGTCACCAATTTTTTTTAAATACATAGCTTGGCCTCCGCCCACATCCCCTTGTTTGGTATTGCATACAGGTCAGCAGTTAAAGGTCAAACCTGATTGGTCATTAACGCCCACATCTTCATCAGAAAAAAATTTCACTGTCGCCATCTTTAAAAAACTTTTTGATTAGTACAATTTTGTTAAAAAATGAACTAGAATGACTGTTTTTGAAAACGAAAACCTCCCTCCCTCACATCTAAGCAATTGATATATCTTCAAATATAATGTTATACTTGTATGAGCGTAAGCTGCTCATCTCTGCGTTTTTATGTGTATTTTTTGTGTTTTGATTGGCGTGCCACTCACCTTTGCTTTTTATATGTCAGTGTTCATCGCTTCAGTGAAAATATACGTTTTGCCAGTTTTATAAATTTATATTTCACTGACAAAAATGTAATAAAACAAAATATCGGACACGGGCAATGCATACGGTTACACATCAGCTGTTATAGGAGAGAGAGAGAGAGAGAGAGAGAGAGAGAGAGCTATGGTCTTATTTCAGGACTCCATGATAATGATGATGCGTGAAATGGCGTACCGCCATAGACAGATCGCCGCGATAACGTCTCATGGGTTAGACGACTCTGTATTCAATATGAATATTGTCCATTGCACTCATAGGGGAGACCTTTGATTATGCTAAATGGGTAAGACACTTTGATGGTAGGGGTATACCTGTAGTAGGACGAGTCGGGGCTCCGGGCGAAACACACACCGCTCCTCTTTCAATTTCAGACGCTTTTTTACGGGCGAGGCACCCTGTCGGCAGTCTTCTTCTCACTGACACGGCGAAGACGTTTTATTCTTTTTATAGGCACGTACGGTACATTTTGCTTGAAGGACATCGCTCAGTTCGGATCGTGCTCTGTCTTCTACGGCAATGACCTTCGTCACACATTGTCGTTATAGAAGTTACTAAATCCTGGACGCTCTTGAACGCATGTGAATATGGTGTTGTCCTTGACTCTGAAACCTCGGCGAACATGACGAAAAGTGGTCAAGGGGACCTTCGATTCATCCATACAATATATGATACAATTTGATTGAAAGTATTTTTAGAAGCCATTCACGGATATCCCTGATTATAATCAAGTCATATCGAAGAACTGTATACATTTCAAATATTATTTGAAAACAATCATCTTTGAACTACGTAGATTTTACACTGAGGGTAAAAAGAACAAGGGCCCAATGGGCCCAAATCGCTCACCTGCAATGCAGTGATCTTTTCATATATGGATCCTGCAGTTATTTGAAAGCATGCTACAGGACCAATATAATAATGTCTCTCTGCACTTTGGCTTTTCACTAAAAGTCATTCAAAGATTTAAGCATACTTGATCGACGTGACCTTGAATGCGAGTCAGGGTCATTCATTTGAACAAACTTGGTAGCCCTTTACCCCAGCATGCTACAGACCCAATATTAACTCCATGGGACTCTTGGTTATTGAGAAGAAGTCGTTTCAAGATTTCAGCCTTTTTGACTCCTGTGACGTTGAATGAAGGTCAAGGTCATTCATTTCAACAAACTTGGTAGCCCTTTACCCAAGCATGCTACAGACCTTATATCAACTCCCTGGGACTCTTGGTTATTGAGAAGAAGTCGTTTAAAGATTTTAGCCTTTTTGACTCCTGTGACCTTGAATGAAGGTCAAGGTCATTCATTTGAACAAATTTGGTAGCCCTTTACCGCAGCATGCTACAAACCCAATATCAACTCCCTGGGACTCTTGGTTCTTGAGAAGAAGTCGTTTAAATATTTTAGCCTGTTTGGTCCCTGTGATATTGAATGAAGGTCAAGGTCATTCATTTGAACAAACTAGGTAGCCCTTCACCCCAGCATGCTACAGAGCCAATATCAATTCCCTGGGACTGTTGGTTATTGAGAAGAAGTTGTTTAAAGATTTTAGCCTTTTTGACTCCTGTGACCTTGAATAAAGATCAAGGTCATTCATTTGAACAAACTTGGTAGCCCTTTACCCAAGCATGCTACAGACCCAATATCAACTCCCTGGGCCTCTTGGTCATTGAGAAGAAGTCGTTTAAAGATTTCAGCCTTTTTGACTCCTGTGACCTTGAATGAAGATCAAGGTCATTCATTTGAACAAACTTGGGAGCCCTTCACCCCAGCATGCTACAGGCCAAATATTAGGTCTCTGGGACTCTTGGTTATTGAGAAGAAGTTGTTTAAAGATTTTAGCCTTTTTGACTCCTGTGACCTTGAATGAAGGTCAAGGTCATTCATTTGAACAAACTTGGGAGCCCTTCACCCTAGCATGCTGCAGGCCAAATATTAGGTCTCTGGATCTGTTGGTTATTGAGAAGAAGTCGTTTAAAGATTTCAGCCTTTTTGACTCCTGTGACCTTGAATGAAGGTCAAGGTCATTCATTTGAACAAACTTGGTAGCCCTTCACCCCAGCATGCTACAGGCGAAATATCAACTCCCTGGGCCTCTTGGTTATTGAGAAGAAGTCGTTCAAAGATTTTAGCCTTTTTGACTCCTGTGACCTTGAATGAAGATCAAGGTCATTCATTTGAACAAACTTGGGAGCCCTTCACCCTAGCATGCTGCAGGCCAAATATTAGGTCTCTGGATCTGTTGGTTATTGAGAAGAAGTCGTTTAAAGATTTTAGCCTTTTTGACTCCTGTGACCTTGAATGAAGGTCAAGGTCATTCATTTGAACAAACTTGGTAGCCCTTCACCCCAGCATGCTTCAGACCCAATATCAAGTCCCTGGGTCTTTTGGCTATTTAGAAGAAGTCGTTTAATTTTTTTTTAGCATATTTGACCCCTGTGACCTTGAATGAAAGTCAAGGTCATTCATTTGAACAAACTTGGTAGCCCTTCACCCCAGCATGCTACAGACCTAATATATACTCCCTGGGACTCTTGGTTATTGAGAAGAAGTTGTTTAAAGATTTTAGCCTTTTTGACCCCTGTGACCTTGAATGAAGGTCAACGTTATTCATTTGAACAAACTTGGTAGCCCTTCACCCCAGCATGCTACAGGTCCAATATTAGGTCTCTGGGCCTTTTGGTTATTGAGAAGAAGTTGCTTGAATGGAAAAGTTGACGCCGGACGGACGGCCGGACGGCCGGACGGACGACGGACGGACGACGGACGCCGCGCCACGGCATAAGCTCACTTGCCCTTCGGGCAGGTGAGCTAATAACCGGCATGCTGGTAAGAACATGCTGGATATCCTAGCCCCAATAGGAGGGGTCAGTTTTTGTGAGTTAGGGAGTAGGGAGTTAAGGATATACACCCCATGACGACCACCGTATTATGCGCTGTGGTATAGGGGGCACATCCTTTAGGTGGTAGGTGGCCTTAAGGGATAGGGGCACACCTCGCAGGGGGTCGGGGTATGCCCCTTTGGGGTCACAGGCACAGGTAACAAGGATTGATAACCACACTATATACTTCTAACTATCATAGTATGCGTGTAACTATTAAATCTTATACCCCTCCCCAGCCACTTTACGGACAGACGGATGGTCAGACTGGAGATACTTTACCAAAGCGTAAGCTCACAGGTACTTAGTGGCATACAGATGAATGGACAGACGATGGGTTATTTACCATCACATACAAAATGTATGCTCACAGGCACTTCGCGTCCTTGTTGGCCGTTGGTTATGTTAAAAATAAAACAAACAATGTCACATACTGATGAAACTTTTTTTACACAAATATATCTAATAATACATGTAAACGATTCAGTAAATAACTATCTGTACGATTGTGAAGTCAAGAGTCAACGTAAATTAAGAACAATGTAACGAATGATAATTAAGAACAATGTAACGAGTGACAATTAAGTCACATTAAACTTTTACACACACGTAGCGTAGAATCGATCGTGAACTATTTGTTTTTCAATAAAAGTAAAAGTTATTCAATAAAAAAAATCATTTTCATGTTCATTTCAGTTTGATCCATATATTTTATCATTTTTATGTACATTTCAGTTTGGTCCATATATTTTATGATTATCTGTAAAACATAATTCATAATTATAAATTTCATGTTTTCTATTCTATTATATTGTCATATTCACAGTATTTGACCAACGCTCAAAGTGATACATTGTTCAACACGGGGATACATGTCTATTGTCTATTTATATTTCAATATCTTAATGATGTTATTCCATGTGTCCGACCCAGAAGGTGCCGTCCTCCTGTAGACTGATACACCATGGTTTACTTCCATCAGATGTATAAACAGTCCTCATACAGCGTCCAGTATTCCCGTCAATCAATAGTACTGACTTGGTGATCCATTCCGCTACGAGGATATCACCAACTTCCATCAAAACAAACATCGTACGGGTAAAACTTTGATGACTGTTTGGAACTTCCGTTTGATTTGGTTGTACCGGTATCTTTACAGCGAAACTTCAGGTTTAGGTGTTTATCCATCACAATGACGTGAGGCTGTTTGTCTGGTTTCTTTCCCGCCATGTAGTCATCATACATTACACCATCATTAATCAACAGCAGCTACATCCCCGGTCAGAGAACAGGACGCCATGTGATGAGGGCCACACTGCCACCTGTCGACAAGGACCGCCCGCTCCAGCTGACACTGCCCGGCCGTCTGTAGTGTACAGTTGTATTCCTCCCTTCATCCCCACCACCACCATGTCATCACTAGTGATACACAGAGAACCTGGTGTGTTGTTAACGTTAAAGCGTGTAACGACGCCACCATCCGTCGTGATTTCACGGATACTTCGGTCATCATACACACAGAACCACACCCTGCCCGTGGTCGGGGATACGGAGATCGATTGGACTTTGACCCTACACTCGATCGTCTCCTTCACATTGCCTCTAATGTCCACCCGGAACACGCTTTCACCTTCCCAGTATGATAACCATGCCTCGTCACCAGTAATATATGTACGACATACATCGAAAGGAAACGACGTCTTAAACTCGGACAGAACCACGGGTGTCGGAATCGGCTTGTATGTTTGATCTTGTCCGTCGACAAGTATCTTACCAATCATGCGTTCCAGGAGTTCTGTGGAGATGGTCCCGGGTTGGAACTCCAGTGTCTGCAAACGTTCAAGAGAGGGTGGATCAACGGGGGTATTCCTGATTTCCCGCGCTAATGTAGTGACGTCAGCGGTTGAACCGGATGTCAGTACCTGTTGGTATCTGTCCAGTTTTGGTTTCAGGTCCTCTCTCAGATGTTTGGTTAGTGCAATTTTGTTTTTCTCAGAAATACTTGTATTCAGTTTCTCTAGCTCGGTACACATCTTCACAAACGAGTCAATAGCATTATCGATGTTGTCTTTTATCTGTTTCCCCTGACGTTTAATGTCACTGATGACTTTTCTGATATCCTCCTCCACCGTTTGTCTCATTTTCACTAATATCCCGCTCGATTTGAGGAATGTCGGTTTTGGAAAGCTTTTCAACATACTGCTGTATTTCCCGTTTCTGGTCCGCCACGTAATCAGTCAGTTTAGCCATTTTGTGACCGTTGTGACTGTCCGTTATACAGTCAATACAAATTAACTCGTCCTCACACGATTTACAAACACAAACAAACCCCATCCCTGGATGTCGGGTACACCCAGGAACTGGTGCCTGCATTCTGGCCGCCATGTCGCTAAGGGTAGCTGTCAGACACTGTTTAACCTGATCTTATGTCTGTCAAAATGGCGGCGATATATACTTCTCAGAATTTTAGATAATGGCTTCCGGGTATGGGACAGTATGTGCTATTTTTTATATTTCCATGTGTAATATCTAAATGATATATAACTGGTGTCCGAGTCTCCATGTCGTCGTTGTAAGACACTTTTTAACCTTAGGTCCTATCTGTAATTTGTCAATATAAACTATTTGTAGTAATTCAGAAGATCGTCTTAATTCCTGGAATATGACGGCATGTTCTATTTTAAGTTACATAAATGTTTCGATTTTAAATATAGAATAAGGCAGTAATACTGACAGTTAACGCTGCCCGTGTAACGTTGAAAATGGACCCCCGTGGAAAATGGAACCTGTGGAAAACTGACTCTCCTGTTGAAAATGGACCCCATCAGGTCTCTCTTTTCCATGTGTAGCCTGTTGAAAACGGAACCCTTTGAAAAGTGAGCCACATATATGTTGCTCTGAATAACAGCACTGTTATAACAGAGACTTGTATATCTGGCATATACGTCTCTGGTTATAGGATACAAGTCTGTCATACAATTTAACAACCATAAAATATTGATCGATATTGACAATTCGATCTTTGGTGACCAATATAATGACCTTTGGTATATCTTCAAATTGTAATATGATATACATATATAATGTAAACGATATTGATCAACATTGATAAACAATTTGACCTTTGACCTTTGGTGACCCATATGATGACCTTTGGTATATCTTCAAACTGTAATATGATATAATGCAAAATTTATGCGATATTGATTGACAATTTGACCTGTGACCTTTGGTGACCCATATAATGACCTTTGGTATATCTTCAAACTGTAATATGATATACATGTAAAATGTATACGATATTGATCGACATTGATTGACAATTTGACCTGTGACCTTTGGTGGCCCATATAATGACCTTTGGAGTAACTTGTCACTGTTATCAGATATACATATGTCATGTGCACGATATTGATCGACATTTGTTGATAATTTGACCTGTGACATTTGGTGACCCATATAATGACCTTTGGTATATCTTCAAACTGAAATATGACATGCATATAAAACACATACGATATTGATCAACATTGATAAAATATTTGACCTTCGACCTTTGGTGACATATATAATGACCTTTGGTAAAATTTATCACTATGATAAGATATTCATGAAACAAGTACACGATATTGATCGACATTGATTAACAATTTGACATGTGACATTTGGTGACCCGTATAATGACCCTTGGTATGAATTATGACTTATATAAGTTCTGCATATATGTAACATGTACAAGATATTGATCGACATTGATTGACGATGTGACCTGTGACCTTTGGTATCCCATATAATAACCTTTGGTTGATTTTCAAATTGTAATATAAATTTTCGTATAAATTTAAACAATAATAAGATAATCATATACATATATGATATTCATCGACATGGATCAACAATTTGTCCTATTAAGCGTTCGTTTTTTTGTTTTTTGTTTTTTGTTTTTTTTTTTTTTTCATAAACCGAGATCCACTGTAACATTTGAATATGGAACCGGTGCCATTTTAAACATATAATATGGAAATGGTCAGTATGTTGTGGGGTCAATTTTGAACGTTGAATATGGAACCGGGGTGATTTAAAAAAAATGATATGGAAGTGAGTCAGTATATATATGTTGTGGGGTCCATTTTCAACGTTAAATATGGAACCGGGGTCATTTTCAGCAAATGGGTCAGTATATCGTGGAGTCCATTTTCAACGTTAAATATGGAACCGAGGTCATTTTTTTCATTTTAAATATGCAAATGGGTCAGTATGTTGTTGGGTCCATTTTCAACGTTGAAAATGGACCCTACAACATACTGACCCATTTCCATATTATTAGCTAAGAATGACCCCGGTTCCATATTCAACGTTGAAAATGGACCCCACAACATACTGACCCATTTCCATATCATTTGCTGAAAATGACCCCGGTTCTATATTCAACGTTGAAAATGGACCCAACGACGTACTGACCCATTTCCATATCATTTGCTGAAAATGACCCCGGTTCCATATTCAACGTTGAAAATGGACCCAACGACGTACTGACCCATTTCCATATCATTTGCTGAAAATGACCCCGGTTCCATATTCAACATTGAAAATGGACCCTACAGCATATTGACCCATTTCCATATTATTAGTTTAAAATGACACCGGTTCCAAATTCAACGTTGAAATGGACCCGATAACATATTAACCCTTTTCAATATTAGATTTTCAAAATGACACCAGTTCCATATTCAAACGTTACAGTGGATCTCGGTTTATAAATAATTTACCGAAAACATAATTGGACAAATCTATGTCGATCAATATCGTATACATGTTTTATGAATAGCTTATAATAGTTAAAATGTATACAAAATGCCATTATATGTGTCACCAAAGGTCAATGTCGATCAATATCACATACATTAAAATATGCATATGCATAACAGTTAGAAGTTTATACCAAAGGTCATTAAAATGGACACAAAAGGTCACAAGTCAGATTCTTCATAAATATGGACCAATGTCGTATACAGGTCATATGAATGTCTTATATAGTTAAAAGTTACACCAAAGGTCATTTTTTTATCAATGTCGATCAATATCGTTTCGTGCTATGTGAATATCTTATAGCCGTGATAAGTTATAACAAAGTTTATAAAATGGGTTAACAAAGGTCAAAGGTCAAATTATTAATCAATGTCCAATATTTTATGCATTTCATATGCATATCATATTGCAGTTTGAATATATACCAAAGGTCATAATATGGGTCACCAAAGGTCACAGGTCAAATTCTTAATTAATTTGGACCAATATCGTATACATTTCATATGCATATCTTATAAGGGTGACAAGTTATACCACAAGTCATTATTTGGGTCACAAAAGTTCAAAGGTTAAGTTGTTTATCAATGTCGATCAATATCGTGTACATTTCATATGCATATCATATTACAGTTTGAATATATACCAAAGGTCATAATATGGGTCACCAAAGGTCACAGGTCAAATTCTTAATTAATTTGGACCAATGTCATATACATTTCATATGCATATCTTATAACGGTGATAAGTTATACGAAAGGTCATTATCTGGGTCACCAAAGGTCAAAGGTTAAATTTTTTATCAATGTCGACTAATATCGTGTACAAGTCATATGAATATCTTATAACAGTGATGAGTTATAGCAAAGGTATGAGTCACCAAGGGTCAAAGGTCAAATTATTACTAAATGTCCATCAATATCGTATACATTTCATATTACAGTTTGAATATATATCAAAGGTCATTATATGGGTCACCAAAGGTCACAGGTCAAACTCTTATTAATTTGGTCCAATTTACATTTGATATGCATATCTTATAACGGTGATAAGTTATTCGAAAGGTCATTATCTGGGTCACCAAAGGTCAAAGGTTAAATTGTCAATGTCGATAAATATTGTGTACATGTCATATGAATATCTTATAACAGTGATGAGTTATATCAAAGGTCATTATATGGGTAACCAAGGGTCAAAGGTCAACTTTGGTAATCAATGTCGATCAATATCTTGTACTTGTATAGGGACATCTTATTTAAAGTGATGCTAATGGTCATTATCTTGGTCACTAGTTGTCACGAGTTAAAGTATTAATCAATGTACATAAGTATTATTTACATTTTATATACACTTTTTATAACAGCCTAATGTGATATCAAAGGTCACCTGAGGTCACAGGCCATTTTATTTTACCAATGTCCTTCAATATCGTTTATACATTGTATCATGTAAGCATATCTTATCGCAACGTCTATGACAATATAAACTGGTACCGAGATCCAATACTTTTACGTGGTTCAATATTCAACGGGGTCCATTTTCAACGGGTATGTAAAGAAAATTATGATATTTGGACCGTTTTCCACGGCATCGCAGTTCCATTTTCAACGTTGAAAATGGAACAGGGTTCCATCGGTTCCATTTTCCACGGGGGTTCATTTTCAACGTTACACCTGCATTGAACGGATTGACTACTAAAGTACATAGATAACTGGGATGAATTGACATTGTGTCCCTAAACATTTTTTTCAGAAATATGAACTATCAGCGATGTGTCAGAGGTCAGAGCATTGTTTTTAGGTCATCTGACTCGAAGTGTCAGGGTGACCTATATAGCCATCGTACGTGTTCCGTCTGCCGTCGTCCGCCGTCAAAACGCTATTCCTCCAAAGTGGATTACAACCAATAAGATGTGAAACAACATTGGGGAAGGGCAATCATATTTTATATAAATGAGGCCCGTGTTACCAAAAGGGCCAAAGTGTTTGGGGCCCCAAAAGGGAACTCTGTTTTTTGTTTGTTTTTTTCCTCTTTAAAACCCTATTCTTCCTTAACCTTTGTGTGAATTACATTCAAATTTAGTAAGAAATATTTTAGGTAAGGGCAATCAAATTTCATATGAATGAGGCTAGTATGACCGGCCCAAGTGGCGGGGCACAAAATGAGGCTAGTATGACCGGCCCAAGTGGCGGGGCACAAAATGAGGCTGGTATGACCGGCCCAAGTGGCGGGGCACAAAATGAGGCTGGTATGACCGGCCCAAGTGGCGGGGCACAAAATGAGGCTGGTATGACCCATGGGGTCCAAGTGGCAAGCCCCAGGGAATTTGGGTGAATTTTTGCTTTAAACCCTACTCTTCCTTAACCTTTCTGTGGAATACAACCAAATTTGTTGTGAAACATTATTTCGGAGGCCAATCTTATTTAATACAAGAGGCCCAGAGGGCCTGTATCGCTCACCAGGTTTCATGAGATATGAAAAAGGAATGATGCTTAATTATAAGTATATTTGTCACTGGTGTTGCTATGTCAATATATCACAAGCATTTTATATGGGTACATGAACATTGATTTTATTGTAATTCTAAAAATTTCAATTCAGCCAAATTGATCCCTTTTGGCCCTGTCTCGCAGTCCCTCCGGGGGGTCAGCCCCAACATTTGTACAATTTTGAATCCCTACCCCAAGGGGATGCTACATGTACCAGGCGAATATGAGCGATATCCATTGCTTAATTTCAGAGAAGCTGTTAATGTCAATTTATCCAAATTGATCCCCTTCTGGCCCTGCCCCTCAGCCCCCAGGAGGGTTAGCCCAGTCATTTGTACAATTTTGAATCCCTACCCCAAGGGGATGCTACCAGGCAAATATGAGCATTATCCATTGCTTAGTTTCAGAGAAGAAGTTTTTTATATCAATTTAGGCAAACTGGTTTACTTTTGGCCCCGCCCCTAAGACCCCCGGGGTGTCAGCCCCATCATTTGTACAATTTTGAATCCCTAACCCAAGGGGGTGCTACCAGGCAAATATAAGAGATATCCATTGTTTAGTTTTAGAGGAGAAGTGGTTTATATCAATTTAGCCAAACTGGTTCCTTTTGGCCCCGCCCCTAAGACCCCCAGGGTGTCAACCCCGTCATTTGTACAATTTTGAATCCCTACCCCAAGGGGGTGCTACCAGGCAAATATGAGAGATATCCATTGTTTAGTTTTAGAGAAGAAGTTGTTTATATCAATTTAGCCAAATTGACCTTGTTTGGCCCCGCCCCTCAGACCCCCGGGGGTCAGCCCCACCATTTGTACAATTTTGAATCCCTACCCCGAGGGGATGCTACCAGGAAAATATGAGCAATATCTATTACTTGGTTTCAGAGGAGAAGTCATTTATATCAATTTTGCCAAATTGACCACTTTTGGCCCCGTCCCTAAGACCCCCGGGGGGTCAGCCCCACCATTGGTACAATTTTCAGTCCCCACCCCATAGGGATGCTTTTGACCAAATTTAGTCAAATTCTGATCTGTGGTTATGAAGAAGAAGTCGATTGTTGACGGACGGACGGACAACGGACGCCACAGTGAGCTAATTAATAAGGCTTGTGTGACCGCTGGGGACAGAGAGGTCAGGTTCCAAAATGGGAACTTACATGTAGCTTAAATTTTGCTTTAAAACTCTACTAGAAATGGTTACTATGGAGATATCTTGGAAATGGTTACTATTGGGGTATCCTAGAAATGGTTAGTATTGAGGTATCCTAGAAATGGTTACTATTGAGGTATCCTAGAAATGGTTAGTATTGAGGTATCCTAGATATTGTTACTATTGAGGTATCCTAGAAATGGTTACTATGGAGGTATCCTAGACATTGTTAGTATTGAGGTATCCTAGAAATGGTTACTATGGAGGTATCCTAGACATTGTTAGTATTGAGGTATCCTAGACATTGTTAGTATTGAGGTATCCTAGACATTGTTAGTATTGAGGTATCCTAGAAATGGTTACTATGGAGGTATCCTAGACATTGTTAGTATTGAGGTATCCTAGAAATGGTTACTATGGAGGTATCCTAAAAATGGTTAGTATTGAGGTATCCTATACATTGTTACTATTGAGGTATCCCAGACATGGTTACTATGGAGGTATCCTAGAAATAATTACTAAATAGGTACTTTCCTAGAAATGGTTATTTAGGAGGTAACCTAAAAATAAAGATAAGGATACGTTATGTAAGTCTCATAGATAAATACATGAGATTAAAAGATAAATGCAATGTGGGAACAGATAAATGTGATCAAATTAAATTAATGTGATGGGTAATAGATAAATGTAACGAGAGTAGCAGACCAATATATGTGATATTTATATATATACTGTGATAATAACAGATCAATGTAATGTGAGAGTAACAGATAAAAGTAATGTGAGAGTAATAGATAAATGTAATGTGAGAGTAATAGGTAAATGTAATGTGAGAGTAATATATAAATGTAATGTGAGAGTAATAGGTAAATGTAATGTGAGAGTAATAGGTAAATGTAATGTGAGAGTAATAGGTAAATGTAATCTGAGTAACAGATAAATGTAATGTGAGAGTAATAGGAAAATGTAATGTGAGAGTAATAGGTAAATGTAATGTGAGAGTAATATATAAATGTAATGTGAGAGTAACAGATAAATGTAATGTGAGAGTAATAGTTAAATGTAATGTGAGAGTAATATACAAATGTAATGTCACTAATGTGAGAGTAACAGATAAATGTACTTTGAGAGTAATAGGTAAATGTAATGTGAGAGTAATAGGTAAATGTAATGTGAGAGTAATATATAAATGTAATGTGAGAGTAACAGATAAATGTAAAGTGAGAGTAATAGTTAAATGTAATGTGAGAGTAATATACAAATGTAATGTCACTAATGTGAGAGTAACAGATAAATGTAATGTGAGAGTAATAGATAAATGTAATCTGAGTAACAGATACATGTAATGTAAGAGTAATAGGTAAATGTAATGTAAGAGTAATAGGTAAATGTAATGTACGAATATACATGTAATGCACGTGTGACCGATCGTCTATATATCTTTGGTTTTGTTTGCACTGTGAATAAGTGAACTGTATTGATGAATCTAACGATTTAAAGAATTGTAATGATCTCAAAACTCCCAAGGTTAACAGATTCTGCTCTACATTCTTCTCAAACATTATAGTCCTTTTATTTCTAGAATACACTCCTTTAATTGATTACTTATTATTTTGCTGGAAACTAAATTTCCTAGTTAGGAAAAAGTAAAGACCAACTGTCCACCCAGTCAGATGTAACATGTACAATAAAGACAAACTCACTAAGGTTTAAACTTATTATCATTTATTCTTGATTACATTAACTGATAATCCATCCTACAGGTATACATTATGATACCAGACACCCTGCTCTCTTCCTTTACAAAATATCAGACTTCTTCAGACAAACAAGTCCAGTATACAACACAAAGAAGAATTTCAACTTCTTATAATCAACATGCTGGTGGGTCCACAATTTTTCAAATAAAATTTCCAAATTTATTTTTTTTTGTAAAACAAAACAATTCAATTTTTCTAGATCAGGTAAGTCACTAATCTTATTTTGGTTTTAAGAAAAACACAAGATTTCCTTTATTTAATAAATTATATATTCCTATTTTCAGTTAATTCACCAACCTCCCCCGTCCTCCTTTTTCTCTTTACCCTTAAATGATTTATTATTTTACCTTATAAATAAATATTATTTTAAATTAAACCTCAAACTTAAACAGCACAACCGTGTTAGATACTGGATCAATATCACTGTAGATCGGACTCGTCATTTTTTGCGTAAACTGACAGAATTTCTCCATCAAACACCCTGATTACTCCATCAGACACCTAGTTACCATGGTTACATTATTCGTAACTAACCCACTTTATAATACTTGTTTGATATATAATACATATATTTTATTGATGAGAGACAGCAGGATTCTAAATTCACATAAAACTAATGGTAAGGATTTCATCATTACATTCATACCAGGAATACTACAAACCATCGTCTTATAATTTACTCACACTTGTTAAAACATAATACTTATTATATATACCTAGTAAGTAATAGGTGAATATTTAAACCAGAAAGGTTTTCCAGACACGATTTCTATATATACATACAGACTTGACAACGACCTGCAGTGACGATATAAAATGCATTTTGATAATTAATGCCATGTTTTGATAATGATTTCAAAGTTGTTTAATTACGGCAAGAATATAATTAAAAGTATTTTTTCATCCCTTCAAACGTTCACTCATAACAAATCTACTGATTTTGAAGACTCTGATCTCACTTTGTCCGACAGATAAATGAATCACGAATTGTTCATCTAGCATTTACAAAATTGTTCAAAGGAGAATATGACACTGGGGTGATTATTCTCAAATTTCAAAACAGCTGGAAGCAAAATTATTTGTGGTATGAGAAATGTTCTGAATTTCATGATTCAACTTTCATCAGTTCATGTATAATAAAACTACTTATCCCATTCATGGTGAAGCACTCGAATAAAATAAAAACATTGTATAAATGAGTTTATGTATATCACAATTAGTTTTAATAGACATATTGGAATATTGGTTGTTAACAACAACTGTTGTTTATGGCAACATATCGTCAATAGCAACCACAGTTGTCCATGGCAACAATGGTCATTCAAGATCCAATACAACAATAGTTGTCATAGCAGCAAAATAGAAGAAAATCACCAAGGAATGTGAAATTGTACTGCT
The DNA here is from genome assembly GCF_902652985.1 of Pecten maximus. NCBI lineage: Eukaryota > Metazoa > Mollusca > Bivalvia > Pectinida > Pectinidae > Pecten > Pecten maximus. The sequence continues at coordinate 19,449,867 of NC_047027.1, forward strand.
AAAGTGTCAATAGATAATGAGCTATATACAATGTACAATATATATATATATACTTATCATAACATACTAATCATAATCTATATGATTTTCAACCACAATTACATACATGTTTATCAACTAGCATTTCTACTATAACAATGATTGACTAGTAATCAGCATCAAGTGGTTTTAACCTCTAGAAATACACAAGGTAGATAACTCTAATTAATGATAAATTAATGAGAAAGTTGGAAAATTATGTTTTTTCAAAAAAAAAATGTCTGCTATATTTTACTCATTAGTGTTTCATCAATGGTATTTTTCTAGAAGCATTTTTAAAATTCCAAATCTTTGCAAAAATGATTTTTAAATATTCACTCCATTTTTCACTTCCAGCATTACACAAGTTCAAAGACTCCAATTTAAATTATCATTCAACATAAAAAAAGCCACACAAATAAAACATTTTGAACTCGGGTTATAAATTTTGACAAAAGACATTTTTTTCAAAGTCCCCCTACAAAAATAAAAATGCCTGTTTATTGTAAAATTATCCCACTTGTGCAAGTTTCATGTATATAATTCGTAATTGGAATCTTGATTTTTCATTGAATACAGGAGAATACCAAAGAAATACATACAAGCCAATGTCATTTTCTTAAACAAATATCACACAGTCATAACAAAGTCAAATTACCCTCTATAACTAGATGAACAACTTTAATCTTCAATAATGTAAAAAAAAAAAAAAAAAAAAAAGGAAACGACACTGATAAGATCCGAGCAATGAATACATTTCTTAAGAAAGTTTGTATTTTGAAGATTTGCAAGTTTTTTATTAGGGATCTGAACAACATAATCCACTTTTCAATTTATCTTGTACACCTTGTGAACAAATTCCAACCTTAATGTATATATCTAAGATGAGATATCCATTGAGAAATACAATATTCACTTCAACGGTCTTTAATACAACTTATACAATCATCACTGGTTTCTAACATACACCTTACACAATCCTGTTGTCTATTAACCCATCATAGTTGCCAAATTTACTGTCCTTTCTCTTGGTCAGGTTGATCACATTTGGACCTTTAAAAAGATAACTATATTTATCGTAAGATAATATTGACATCATGTGTACAAAGTAATGAAAATCATAACAGAAATTTTGATCTACAATAACGAAATGTCTGGGTTTATGTAAGAATTTTAGTCCTCTAGATTGCGGAATGCTTGTTGCATTTCTTCGTGGAGATCATCATAGTCGGTCCTGATTTTCTTTTCACCATCTTTTACTGGGTCCTGAAAAAGTGGTTAAAATTCCACAATGATATGAAGGCCCATAGGTTTAGAAAAAGTGGCTAAAATGATAGCAATGCTAGCCTATAAAAACCAAACATCGTTTTAAATTCAGAAAATATAATTATTTAGTTATAAAGAGGAGCTTCAAAAGAAAACCCTTCTCATTTCAAGGATAACTTACTTGTTTTGTTAATACACAGCATTGAGGAGTTTCATAATACAACGCCTTTTGAACAACTATAAGAGAATTTCTGCCAGTATTTATAAATGGAACACTTTGTATAATGAGAAGAGTACCATAACATAAATTTTTATATATATACAGTGGAACTTCGTTAACTCGAAGTCGACGGGACCACGAAAAAACTTCGAGTTATCCGAGTGTTTGAATTAAGCGAGTTATCGTTTTTGGTGAAAAGTTTGGTCAATATTTGTCAACATTATATAATCATACTAACTTCGCTCTGTCGCTCATCAGTTTAGTGTGAAGACTGGTCAATACATGTAAATATATATGTAATGTTTTGTTATGTCACTTGTAATTTGGTGTAGTTTTGCCGATATACAGTCACGGTAAAGTTTCTTTCACTTAGTCACTTCAATAACGATCTGATGTGCAAGTCATGTTTGCAAAAGGTAAACGATAAAATGGAATTCGACAAAATAACAGGTTATTAATGTCAAAACAAATAACCGTTTAAGTTTAACACAGATTGCATACAAAACGTAACAGAACCATTACCTTTTATTGGACATACCGTAAATATTCGGGTATAGTGCGCACTCGTGTATAGTGCGCAGGTACGTTTGAACAATTTTTTTTTTCAATATTCAACTGGGCGGTAGATGAATTCTAAAGCATAAGATTAGGACGTTAAACAAAAACAAACCAATAAAGCATAAAATGATAGGAATTTGTAACTTATGAAAGCTTATTTACCACATTTAATTGGAATCACCGGTCAGATTTGACACATTGGATTGACAGGTTGTTTACATTATACCGCGACAGGCCTAGTCAGCTTGCAAATTATAGCGGTCCCATCTACGCTGCTGTACAAACAAAATAATTAATCCTACCCTCAATTACCTTGTGATTTTCACTCAGGTATGATCTCTTGTGGTATCTGTCCACGAACATGCAAAGCTAATTAAGCTCAATTATAACAAGATTGACTAGTAAGCTGACTGCTACGTACGTAATCATAATGTAACACAGGCCGCCATTTTGTATACAGTACGGAAACAAGTCTGCTGTCGTCGTGCTGGTCACAACTTTTATGTCAATGAATTAACATGTGTACTGGATAAATACGGTCAGATCATATTTTATATGGCCAGTTGGTCAGTGACTGCCGCACGAGATCAAGGCATTAGTGTTACCCTTGCCTAATTGCGCATGCGTGCTGTTACAGCATCCGTAAATAAACAAGTTGATCGTCTATCAGTTTCTGGCAGCACTCTGGATTTATAAGATGATTGATTTAGAAGTATGAAATAACTAAGTACTGCTATATCATTTCAAGTTTTGTTTGATGTTAATTGAGATGTTATACATCGTTTTGGACCTGAATACGGGAACATGCTCAAGTGAGATCGTATATGTGTATGGAACGTGTGGCTCACGATCAACTTAGATAAATCCACGTAGAATTGCTGATAAATACACAGTTTCAAGGTATTAAACATCAAAATAACTATTCATTTCTTTGATTATTTGTTAACTATTACTTTCTAAATGCTTTATATATGTTATACATATATATAAGTATTAAATCAATCTGTGAAAGGAAACGATCACAAATCTCGGTCAAATCACATTCATTCTGACTGGAAAAAGGCTTGTACTTGCGTATAGTGCGCAATGGTCTTTTTCACTTGTCAATTTTTGAAAAAAAGTGCGCACTATACGCGAATATTTACGGTATATAAAATACTGTTTGATCGGCCTACTTACTTTTTATTGATAACCACGCCATTTCCATGTGTATTAGCACCGGAAGTTGGGCTGCGCATGTGCGTATAAAATGTTACTGTAACTGAGTTGGCGTTTGATCCGATTTAATAAAACTACTTATCCCATTCATGGTGAAGCACTCGAATAAAATAAAAACATTGTATAAATGAGTTTATGTATATCACAATTAGTTTTAATAGACATATTGGAATATTGGTTGTTAACAACAACTGTTGTTTATGGCAACATATCGTCAATAGCAACCACAGTTGTCCATGGCAACAATGGTCATTCAAGATCCAATACAACAATAGTTGTCATAGCAGCAAAATAGAAGAAAATCACCAAGGAATGTGAAATTGTACTGCTAAAGTGTCAATAGATAATGAGCTATATACAATGTACAATATATATATATATACTTATCATAACATACTAATCATAATCTATATGATTTTCAACCACAATTACATACATGTTTATCAACTAGCATTTCTACTATAACAATGATTGACTAGTAATCAGCATCAAGTGGTTTTAACCTCTAGAAATACACAAGGTAGATAACTCTAATTAATGATAAATTAATGAGAAAGTTGGAAAATTATGTTTTTTCAAAAAAAAAATGTCTGCTTATATTTTACTCATTAGTGTTTCATCAATGGTATTTTTCTAGAAGCATTTTTAAAATTCCAAATCTTTGCAAAAATGATTTTTAAATATTCACTCCATTTTTCACTTCCAGCATTACACAAGTTCAAAGACTCCAATTTAAATTATCATTCAACATAAAAAAAGCCACACAAATAAAACATTTTGAACTCGGGTTATAAATTTTGACAAAAGACATTTTTTTCAAAGTCCCCCTACAAAAATAAAAATGCCTGTTTATTGTAAAATTATCCCACTTGTGCAAGTTTCATGTATATAATTCGTAATTGGAATCTTGATTTTTCATTGAATACAGGAGAATACCAAAGAAATACATACAAGCCAATGTCATTTTCTTAAACAAATATCACACAGTCATAACAAAGTCAAATTACCCTCTATAACTAGATGAACAACTTTAATCTTCAATAATGTAAAAAAAAAAAAAAAAAAAAAAGGAAACGACACAATGATAAGATCCGAGCAATGAATACATTTCTTAAGAAAGTTTGTATTTTGAAGATTTGCAAGTTTTTTATTAGGGATCTGAACAACATAATCCACTTTTCAATTTATCTTGTACACCTTGTGAACAAATTCCAACCTTAATGTATATATCTAAGATGAGATATCCATTGAGAAATACAATATTCACTTCAACGGTCTTTAATACAACTTATACAATCATCACTGGTTTCTAACATACACCTTACACAATCCTGTTGTCTATTAACCCATCATAGTTGCCAAATTTACTGTCCTTTCTCTTGGTCAGGTTGATCACATTTGGACCTTTAAAAAGATAACTATATTTATCGTAAGATAATATTGACATCATGTGTACAAAGTAATGAAAATCATAACAGAAATTTTGATCTACAATAACGAAATGTCTGGGTTTATGTAAGAATTTTAGTCCTCTAGATTGCGGAATGCTTGTTGCATTTCTTCGTGGAGATCATCATAGTCGGTCCTGATTTTCTTTTCACCATCTTTTACTGGGTCCTGAAAAAGTGGTTAAAATTCCACAATGATATGAAGGCCCAAAGGTTTAGAAAAAGTGGCTAAAATGATAGCAATGCTAGCCTATAAAAACCAAACATCGTTTTAAATTCAGAAAATATAATTATTTAGTTATAAAGAGGAGCTTTAAAAGAAAACCCTTCTCATTTCAAGGATAACTTACTTGTTTTGTTAATACACAGCATTGAGGAGTTTCATTATACAACACCTTTTGAACAACTATAAGAGAATTTCTGCCAGTATTTATAAATGGAACACTTTGTGTAATGAGAAGAGTACTATAACATAATTTTTTTTTTATATATATATAATTACATCATGAGCAGCTATTTTTTCTGTTTAAAATAACTAACCTTGAATTTCATACTGCTAAGCTTGTATAGCACATCATTCAATTGTTCACGAATAATACCCCATGTGATTTTGTTTTCGCTCTGTGCTGTAGTTTCAACAGCATGCCGTGCCATGTCGTAGAAAGCCATAATGTTTTTCAGCATACCAACCGTCTTGTAAAATGGACAGAACCTAGAAAATTCAGTAAACAACATTTTGAGTAAAGCAATTTGGTTTGTTAATGTGAAACAATTTGTTCATTTACTTTTTTTAACATTTAATCATAAAGGCATCACAGGCTTACTGTGACTTTCTCTACCAGCAGGGACTTGTCTTATATACTAATTATACTATAATAAATCCCTCCAGCCAAAAACATTGTTACAAACCCCTGTGCTTCAAAGTGTCATCCAGTAACTGGTTCTGTCTCAAACAAGCCCCTCCATCCAAACACATTGTTACAAACCCCTGTGCTTCAAAGTGTTATGAAGTTCTGTCTCCACCCAGAACATTTTTACATGCTCCTGTGGTTGAAAGTGACGTCCAATAACAGGCCCTGCTAAAACAAGCCCCTCCACCCATAAATGTTGTTTCAAGCCCCTGTAGTTGAAAGTGTCATCAAGTAACAGGCCCTGCTAAAACAAGCCCCTCCACCCATAAACAATTATACAAGCTCCCTGCATTCAATCACTTGTACTAGATAGAGATGATGAATGGAAACACTACACATGCTTCAAAGAAAAGAGTTAAACGTGAAATAATTAATTTAGAATACCTGTCATAGGGTGTGTATCCGTTCTGCTGTAAGAAGTCGTCCTTAAGAAGTTTGGCCACCTCCATGGTAATCTTGTCTGATTCAGCCAGTGACCCCTGCAGACCATAATAAAAAATTTATCAAGGGAGGTAATCAGTAAAGTATATTCATGTAAAAATACCGTAAAATGCCATGAAGTTCAATGTAATACCATACCGTGATGTCATACCATCAATGTCAGACAATGTCCAGGACATTGATGGTACGATATCAACGTTTGTACACAATAATGACTTAAAACTTGTTTTAAAGTTTTGGACAAATCCCTACATTGCTCACCAGCTATAAGATTTCAGACGATTCTTAACTTGCCTACAAGTTGTACAATTTTAGACAATTCATACCTTGCCCACTAGTTGTAAGATTTTAGACAATTCTTAACTTGCCCACTAGTTGTACAATTTTAGACAATTCTTACCTTGCCCACTAGTTGTACAATTTCAGACAATTCTTAACTTGCCTACTAGTTGTAAGATTTCAGACAATTCATACCTTGCCCACTAGTTGTACAATTTTAGACAATTCTTAACTTGCCTACTAGTTGTACGATTTCAGACAATACATACCTTGCCTACAAGTTGTACGATTTCAGACAGATCTTCTTCTTCCTGTAAGATTTCTTTGCACTGGAACAGCAATATATCAGTTTATAAGTTCAAAGAAGTCAATATAAGATCCAATCAAACTTAAACTGTTTTCAGACAAACCATTATTGAAACTCCATAATTATTTCAGTTTAAAATTCTTGTGAGGTTAAAACCACATAATTACTTCAGTATAACTTTCTTGTGAGGTTAAAATCACATAATTATTTCAGTATAACTTTCTAGTGAGGTTAAAATCACATAATTATTTCAGTATAACTATCTAGTGAGGTTAAAATCACATAATTATTTCAGTATAACTATCTAGTGAGGTTAAAACCACATAATTACTTCAGTATAACATTCTTGTGAGGTTAAAATTCCAAAATTATTTGAGTATAATTTCTGTACGTGGCGAAATTCATCTGGATTCTTCAGTATAATTTTCTTGTGAGGTGCAACTCACACAGTTACACTTAAGCATTTTTAAAAGCTGTACATACTTCTGTTTCTTTACACGACACAAGTATTACATACTACATCATACACTACATCACATAGGTAATTTTATCACACCAGATGTACCAATTATTATTTCCAATTTAAAATACAGAACACATGCAAAATGCTATAAATGTATTTTTTGACATACTTGAATAAGCCGACTATCTGTTGGTGGGCTAAAATAGATCATTATCCAGATATATACATTTATATAAGACTGACTGATACAGAACTGATAGTTCAATGTAGGCATACAGAACTGACCCTGAATATTGTCAAAGATCTATACACTGGTATGATCTTTATGGGGTTGTATCAGCCATGATTAATTTCTACTTTCATTTTCATGTATACCTTTGTTCGGAGAGGTGGGAAATCGGGGAAGTTTTTATCGTAGAATTCTTCGAGAGCCCTCATGTACTTGCTGTAACTGATGAGCCAGTTGATTGCTGGGAAATGCTTACGCTGGGCAAGTTTCTTCTCCAATCCCCAGAACACCTGTACAATACCTAGTGTTGCCGAGGTTACGGGATCAGAGAAATCACCACCAGGGGGAGACACACTACAATAAAATCAAACTTGTTTTGTAAAAACTTACAGGCTGAGCTCACAAAGCAGGACATGAAATGGTGGAGGGTGGAATGACAAAATCTTGATTGAATAGCCTGATGCCTTTTTATTTCCCAGTTTATCCTGCAGGAATCCCAGCAGGCTAACATACAGGTACTGGTAACCATAGATTGTTTATTTTTTGGGTTGATCACCCCATGAACAGTCAGGGTGGCTGTCACATGTCATCTATGACAATTATGGTAAAGTGTTTTGACCAACAGAGATGAAAATGGACTAAGGGCAAAAAGGCTGAAAATTAGATTACTCAATCTTTCAATGGGAAAAATTACAAGTTTACATTACACTGATATTCTCAAAAAGGCTGAAATCAGCCAATCGGCTGGACATTTTCATCTCTGGACCAAGGACAAAAACACAGACTGGCCCAAAACTGTCACCTGAGGTGACAGGGCTGGCGTTCTAACCAGCGGAGCTCTTGCTGCCCCTTGGTAACCATGGACTCAAATTCGCGGCGAAAGGTCTCACACAGAGGACAACTCCATCAAAATAGTATTTTCTGACATTTTTTTCATTACCTGAAGACATGGATGAGCTTATTACCTGGCATGGACTCATTGATGTAAAGACAAATTTAAGATTTTGAAATCAACATGCATATATTGTATTCAAAGTATTTTACAATTAACATATAAATCAAGGAAAATCTTCAAGAGAAAAATGTCTGAAAGTTAACTTTACCATAGCTGTACAGAAGTAATTTCTGTGTGCAAAATTAAAATTGTATCAAAACAATGAAGGAACCTTCCTTTCTGCACAGTACAGCAGTGTTCCGTAACTAAGGTTAACTTACGCTCCAACAATACTGACGCTGCCCTCTCGTTCTGGGTTACCAACACACTTGACGCGCCCCGCACGCTCGTAAAAGGAGGCTAGACGGGCCCCAAGGTATGCTGGGTATCCTGAATCGGCAGGCATTTCAGCCAATCGTCCCGAGATTTCTCTCAAGGCCTCTGCCCATCTAGAGGTAGAGTCGGCCATCATGGAAACATTGTAACCCATGTCACGGAAGTACTCCGACAGAGTGATACCTGTGACAAATGTCAAGTTATAGTTTATAAAATCCTGCTCACAATTCTCACCGATTTATAGTATGCATTTTAATATTTTCATAGACTCTAAATATAACCTACCAGGACAAATTATTTAAAATACTATAATATCATGCTATTGCTAATTTACAGTAAAGTAAGTAATATTTGTGGAGGATTTAGTTTCGATGTATTTGTGCAATTAAATATTGAGCTAAGATAAATACAAAGTGAATATTGATACCATGAAACCATCAGTTACATAATATATATATGAATGGAAATGTTTACTTATTACAATTGAAAATCCACAATGTTTATAAGGTGTGATTGCACAAAATTTAATCCCTGCCAAAAAGTTCTAACGGGGATAACAGAGAATTATCTCTTTGCAGTATATATTCATGGTATATCAGGACTTTTTCTGGGGGCTTTTTGGGGCCGTTCCCAAAATTAGCAGTTTACTCCTGAAAAAAATCATTCCCAATTCACCAATTTTCTTCCCTAAATTGAGACAAAAAGGCCCTTTCGAATTCCCAAACCAGTGAGAAAAAGCCCCGTCTATGTTAGATTATCACTTGCTAGCCTCGATAGAGAGCGAAATAGAAGGTTTGGCCTGGAATGCTGTGGTAGAGTATTTAAAGACCTTACCTGTATAGATGGAGGCCTCTCGAGCAGCGACAGGCATGTTTGAGGTATTGGCTACCAGAGCTGTTCTCTTCATGATGGACTCGGGTTTCCCCTCTACCTCCATGGTCAGCTGTAAACAACAGAATCTTAATTACCCTACAGTCAACAACACAAGCTGTAAACAACAGAATCTTAATTACCCTACGGTCAACAACACAAGCTGTTAACAACAGAATCTTAATTACCCTACAGTCAACAACACAAGCTGTGAACAACAGAATCTTAATTACCCTACGGTCAACAACACAAGCTGTAAACAACAGAATCTTAATTACTCTACAGTCAACAACACAAGCTGTTAACAACAGAATCTTAATTATCCTACAGTCAACAACACAAGCTGTAAACAACAGAATCTTAATTACTCTACAGTCAACAACACGAGCTGGTAACAACAGAATCTTAATTTCTCAACAGTCAACACAAGCTGTAAACAACAGAATCTTAATTACCCTACGGTCAACAACACAAGCTGTTAACAACAGAATCTTAATTACTCTACAGTCAACAACACAAGCTGTAAACAACAGAATCTTAATTACTCAACAGTCAACAACACAAGCTGTAAACAACAGAATCTTAATTACTCTACAGTCAACAACACAAGCTGGTAACAACAGAATCTTAATTACCCTAGGCCTACAGTCAACAACACAAGCTGTAAACAACAGAATCTTAATTACTCAACAGTCAACAACACAAGCTGTAAACAACAGAATCTTAATTACCCTATGGTCAACAACACAAGCTGTAAACAACAGAATCTTAATTACTCTACAGTCAACAACACAAGCTGTAAACAACAGAATCTTAATTACCCTACGGTCAACAACACAAGCTGTAAACAACAGAATCTTAATTACACTACAGTCAACAACACAAGCTGTAAACAACAGAATCTTAATTACTCAACAGTCAACAACACAAGCTGTAAACAACAGAATCTTAATTACCCTACGGTCAACAACACAAGCTGTAAACAACAGAATCTTAATTACTCTACGGTCAACAACACAAGCTGTAAATAGCAGAATCTTAATTACTCTATATAGTCAACAACACTGACATGTGTACCCAAAGTGTTGGAAATAGAGGATCTTGAATATCAAGCTATCCTAATAACTTGACATGCAAAGACCCATTAGGCAAGCAGCTATCAATTTATTGGACAAGTTTAATATTGAAATTCAACATGACACAGTCATGAGTGTGAGATACTGTCTATCACCTAACAGTCATATGTATAAAGATATCATTAGAAATGAAAACTCTCAAAATTAAGTAATTTGATACAATCATTTTTATACTTAACATAGTGAAATGACAGCATATGACATCATAATAGTTTTATTACAGTCATGTCCTACAAAATTTATAAAATAGCTGTATCACATGGTAACAGCTTAAGTTTATTATGATACATGGTAATAGGTCAAGTTTATTTTTTAATCCTAATCAGAGGTAATGAACCACACTATATTATGGGATTTGAGCATTTTTAAGCTGATTATGTCAAGTATTATAGGGACATTAGAGACAGTCGGAGACATCAGACAGTCAGAGACGCCAAATGTCCAGTATTAGTTACATATCATGAGGTTTGCTAAGTCAGAAACAACATAGATAACATATGTCCAATATTAGTTACATATCATGAGGTTTGCTAAGTCAGAAACAACATAGATAACATATGTCCAATATTAGTTACATATCATGAGGTTTGCTTCGTTGGTGAATCAAATACAATTTTCTCTTACCTCTGGGAAATCTCTCAATACTTCTGACATTTCGTTTCCTCTCTCCCCACATCCAACATAAATAATGACATCACTGTTGGAATATTTAGACAGAGATTGGGAGATGACGGTTTTACCACAGCCAAAAGCCCCAGGGATAGCTGTTGTTCCACCTTGTACACATCTGACAATACATAAGAAAACCTACATCACTACAATCCTCTAAAAAAAACTTACAGTTTTATAAGTATTCTCAAACGTATCTGTCTACATATTTACTAATGAGGCATACCAAAATGCTCAAAGCATGTCTAGAAGAAGGGATTCCCTAGGGGGAAGTGCTTTAAATAAATGAAATGAGGGCCGGGATTCCCTTGGGGGAAGTACAGTACTTTAAGTAAATGAAAGGAGGGATTCTCTTGGGGAAGTACTTTAACCAATAAATGAAATGAGGGATTCCCTTGGGGGAAGTACTTTAAATAAATGAAATGAGGGATTCCCTTGGGGGAAGTACTTTAAATAAATGAAATGAGGGATTCCCTGGGGAAAGTACTTTAAATAAATGAAATGAGGGATTCCCTTCAGGGAAGTACTTAAAATAAATGAAATGAGGGATTCCCTTGGGGAAGTACTTTAAATAAATGAAATGAGGGAATCCCTTGGGGGAAGTACAGTACTTTAAGTAAATGAAATGAGGGATTCCCTGGGAAAATCTATGATGACATACGGGAAGAGAGCATCAAGGACACGTTGACCAGTCAGCAGAGGATGATTTCCGGCCAGTTTTTCTGTCACTGGACGCATCTCACGTACTGGCCACACTTGCAACATAGTGTATTTGTTTTTACGTCCATCAAATTCTGTCTCCAGGACAACATCCTGTAATGATACAATAGATCAGGTTAGAGGTCATGTGATCCCATTCAGCATTTTGATTCATAATGATATTCATACATAAGCAGGAATATTAACACTACATTTATAATATTTCATTAATCTTTATTTTTTTAGTTTGTTTTTAAAATTCAAAATTTGTCTTGTTTTGAAAATCTTAAGTATTGTCGTTGCCTTTAAAAGATATAATTTTGTCATCCCAAGGTTAGCTAATACCCCCCTGTATATAATTTTGTCATCCCGAGGAAAGCTAATACCCCCCTGTATATAATTCTGTCATCCCGAGGATAGCTTATACCCCCTGTATATAATTCTGTCTTCCCGAGGTTAGCTAATACCCCCTGTAGATAATTCTGTCATCCTGAGGTTAGCTAATACCCTCTGTAGATAATTCTGTCATCCTGAAGTTAGCTAATACCCTCTGTAGATAATTCTGTCATCTTGAAGTTAACTAATACCCTCTGTATATAATCCTGTCATCCCGAGGAGAGCTAATACCCTCTGTATATAATTCTGTCATCGTGAGGAAAGCTAATACCCCCCTGTAGATAATTCTGTCATCCCGAGGAGAGCTAATAACCCCCTGTAGATAATTCTGTCATCTGAGGTTAGCTAATACCCCCCTGTACATAATTCTGTCATTCCGAGGTTAGCTAATACCCCCCTGTACATAATTCTGTCATTCCGAGGTTAGCTAATACCCTCTGTAGATAATTCTGTCACCCTGATATTAGATAATACCCTCTGTATATAATTCTGTCATCCCGAGGTTAGCTAATACCCCCTGTAGATAATTCTGTCATCCTGAGGTTAGCTAATACCCTCTGTAGATAATTCTGTCATCCCGAGGAAAGCTAATACCCTCTGTAGATAATTCTGTCACCCTGATATTAGATAATACCCTCTGTATATAATTCTGTCATCCTGAGATAGCTAATACCCCCCTGTATATAATTCTGTCATCCTGCGGTTAACTAATACCCTCTGTATATAATTCTGTCATCCTGAGGTTAGCTAATACCCCCTTGTATATAATTCTGTCATCCTGAGATAGCTAATACCCTCTGTATATAATTCTGTCATCCTGAGATAGCTAATACCCCCTTGTATATAATTCTGTCATCCTGAGATAGCTAATACCCTCTGTAGATAATTCTGTCATCCTGAGATAGCTAATACCCCCTTGTATATAATTCTGTCATCCTGAGATAGCTAATACCCTCTGTATATAATTCTGTCATCCCGAGGATAGCTTATAACCCGTGAATAGTTGAGTTACATCATTTGACCAAAACTGAACAAAATTGGTCAAATAAATGAAGTGTTTGGACCCTTTATCAAAAAACCTGTTTATAGTGATCAGTTACTATGGCAACCAAACCTTTGATGAAATAAATAAAGTCACATGCACAACTATATATGGTTCTTTATAACTGTGTGATGTATCATTGAAATTGCGAAGTTTAGGAGGAGTCTTTTAGACAACATCTGGGGACGACGACAGACAGAACAGTCAGGGTGATTCCAGTATACCCCCACCACCACAGTGTGAGGACTTCATAGTCCTGAAGACAGATTACTAGAAAGGTACTTACATTGACATCATATGTACCCGGGTCAGCAACCCAAGTGACTGTGCCCCTGGCTTTTGGAGGCAGCATAATCTTGTGTTTAATGAGGATATTCTCATACACCACGCCGTAGATATCTCCTCCAGTCATGTGACTACCCACCTGGAAATGTAAAGCTGTCAATGTCAAGGTCACAAACACAAATTAAAGGAATTAATATACGCTTTAAGCATGTTTTCTGATCCCAAATTATAAAAGTGTATGCATATTTGAATGAATTTTGAACAAAAATTTGTTAAACTCGCTAAACATAAATTCATTTTGATATAGTCATAATTTTATTTTTCAAATTTGCGACTTTTTAAAAGTGATGTTAAAGCAGATATGACAAGTACACCCGTAATTTATCTATTTTATTTGATAATTTAACTCATATTTTGGGTGTACTGGGGTACTGTTTAATTTGAGCTCTCATCAGTACTTAATGGCAGGTGTTTCATAATGTGGCCTGTTAGGTTGACTTGAAAATATGTACCTGTAGGATATTATCTTCATCAAGATACTTTTTTTACATAAGGATATTATCTTCATTAAAGCTCGTTTTACACATAACTGACATTTTGATAGATTTCAAAATCAAAATGCGGAGATCAAACTCAAATGTTGCAGCCATTTTGTTACACTATTTTCAATTAGTGACATAAAAGTCATTGTACATGTCCATCGTATGACATCACAATCAATCTCCAACTGGTCCACCCAATGAAAAAACGCTCCTTGCATGGGTATATATTACACTTAGTGAAATTCAAACTTATTGCGGTGGTGACTTCACTGGATAAGGCCAATTTAATTTACCCTGATGTTTCCGAAAGGTTCAAACTCCCACTTGAGATCCCTGTCTAAGGCTGGAGTGTTAACTCCCTTTGGGATGTAGATACTCTGGGTCAGTTTGGAAATCTCTTCCAGGGGTCTCTGAATACCTATAAAAATCAAAACAAAAACATAATCATTAGTAACACTGCGCCACCCTATGCCACCTTACACTATACTCTCCACCATATTGTACCACCCTGTGCCACCCCATGCCACCTTGCGCCAGTCTCCACCATATTGTACCACCCTGTGCCACCCTATGCCACCTTGCGCCAGTCTCCACCATATTGTACCACCCTGTGCCACCCTATGCCACCTTGCGCCAGTCTCCACCATATTGTACCACCCTGTGCCACCCTATGCCACCTTGCGCCAGTCTCCACAATATTGTACCATCCTGCGCCACCCTATGCCACCTTGCGCCTCTCTCCACCATCTTGTACCACCCTGCGCTACCCTATGCCACCTTGCGCCACTCTCCTCCATAGTGTACCACCCTATGCCACCCTATGCCACCTTGCGCCAGTCTCCACCATATTGCGCCATCCTAACTTGCGACACACCATGAAACTATATAAAGAGCTGCAAACATGGCTCACTTTACTTCTGATCGGTTGCAACTTCATCAGTTTAAAAGGGCTGATTAAAAGTGAATATTTCAAACAGTTACTTTGAATATAAAACAAAAAATTGTACTGTATATGTGAAGTTCTGTAAAGGTACTGTTTTGTGTGCTGAACCTACAGTAGGCCTTGGGAATTTGGACAGATATTTCTTTGTGTTAATGACTATGGTATATAGCTGTTTGTTTTTTTTTATAATAAGTCTAAACAAATGCTACATTTGTGGGTTATTTTGTACTTGGTATTTCTTCTGTTTATTGTTGACACCCACCATGCAAACCTTGGTTATATCGGGATTAAGTCACATTTTCAAAACGACACTTAGCAGGTGACAACAGAACACCAACAAAATAGGACAACATACAAAGTTCAACTTACCATCAAAGAAAGGAAAAGATACAAAGTCCAACTTACCATCAAAGAAAGGAAAAGATACAGAGTTCAACTTACCATCAAAGAAAGGAAAAGATACAGAGTCCAACTTACCATCAAAGAAAGGAAAAGATAAAAAGTCCAACTTACCATCAAAGATACTGGCCATGATTCCGGGTCCAAGCTCCACTGACAGGGGATTGCCTGTCCTCAGTACAGGGTCTCCTACTGTTACACCAGCTGTTTACCAGCTAAGGATCAACTCTAAATAGATTTTTCCCAGAATTACCTCCCACAAGATCATCCCTAGTAACAGGTCTCATACATCTAATCATTTTACTATAAATAGATACATGTGACACCACCCCCTCACTCATTCATTTAAGTTTAAAGAAACTGAACTTTATATAAAACTAAAGTTTTCACAACCCGAGAAGTGATATTATCTGATAGTTAATCTGGCATATAAGATCAAATCTGTACTCAATAGGCAGAAACCCTTAAAGTGGACGGGAAAACCCCATTCTGGGGAATTCCCACTTTTTTACACCTGTGTTATCCTACCCTAGTCTATTTAAAGAAGTAATTTTTTTTTTTTTTTTTTTTTTCAAATCTGAAGGCCTACATGTAACTTACTTTATTCTTGTGTATAAGATGTACCTATTCCATATTAATATGCTAATTACTCCGGAAAATACCTTACTCTTCATTATCATATAAAGGAAGTACATACATGTATTTCATAAGTTAATCACTAAATTAATTAAACACAGCTGAATTACTTGTGTAATAGCAGGTGGTTAACTGAATAACTTGTGTAGTAGCATCTAGTTAACTGAATTATTTGTGTAATAGCAGATGGTTAACTGAATTATTTGTGTAACAGCAGATGTTTAACTGAATAACTTGTGTAGTAGCATCTAGTTAACTGAATAACTTGTGTAATAGCATCTAGTTAACTGAATTACTTGTATAATAGCAGATGGTTAACTGAATAACTTGTGTAGTAGCATCTAGTTAACTGAATTACTTGTGTAGTAGCATCTAGTTAACTGAATTATTTGTGTAATAGCAGATGGTTAACTGAATAACTTGTGTAATAGCAGATGGTTAACTGAATTATTTGTGTAATAGCAGATGGTTAACTGAATAACTTGTGCAACACAGCAGATGATTGGCTGAGTAAATACCTGTTATAAGAATTTAATTTTGTAGATCATTTATCAATTACGGCCATGTTGCTGTGATAAGTGATATATAAGAACTGCTAACGGATGATCGTAATTATTACAAAATGCCTTAAAAATAAATTGAAGGATACATGTTTCCTCGTATACTTGGATGGTGGCCATGTCACCCTCCAATCGGATGATTTCTCCTACAAGCTCGTCGTGACCAACACGCACCAGTTCGTACATAGCGGCTCCTGCCATGTTCTGAGCAGTGACCACTGTAAAATAAAGTTGAATACATGTAAAATACCAGATAAACATTGACTAACTCTAAAATAACATTATGTTTATTTGTCATAAGTGATAAAACATATCAGTCAGGGTACTTATAAATCAAACTTTCAAATATTAAGTTGATGTGGTTTGGGGAGAGGAGAGAAATTTCTGGATTTTTTTTAACCTTTTTAACTTTTTTTTGGACACAAAATAACACTTCTATAATATCTCCAAACAGGTAGATATACCATGTATTATTTTTTGTAAATCTGTCTTTTTCTCATAGTTATAAATTGCTTGTTTGTGTTTGTGGCATTCTTATTTTTCAGTTCACAAAAAACAATTAAGCATTGATAATGTTTTTTTTATGTAAGGCCACAATTTCTCAATATTTAATTGATTTGAAGTATTTTTCTATTAGACTTTCTCTTTCCGTGTATTTTTTTGTTATGATCCTCCAGAAAGGTGTGCTTATTATGTACTGCAGCTATACTTATTTCAGGACTTCTTGGAACACTCAGTTTTCAGTGCATAACCAATTTAAATGGGACAAAAATGAGTTGGATCAGTGATTTTATTTGGTATACATACATTTTTGCAGATTACCCTCCTTCCCCTGGAGAAATTGTGCTTTTCCCCAATTTTCGAGTACATGTACATATATATTTTCCCAATCAGAAATTGTAAGTTTCCTTGTGTGTAATTTTCAATTAATATGAAGAAATTTTCAATCATAATACATTTCACCTAATGATATCACAAGCCAATGTTATAATTCTACTAGTCCCTATTTTATTAATGATAGCTACAATATGCATATAAAATATTTGATGGTTACGGTAAACCTTCGGTTAGTTCGAACAAAATTAAATAAATATTGACGAACCTGTTCAAATTTTTCGAAATTATGCTTCAGAAAATAAGCGCTAGTTCAAACTATCCAAGTCCATATCGGCGAAAATCTCGGCAGAGTAAAATCATTAGACACAAACACATCCATTGTAAATCTGATAATATATTAAATCACAGACGCATTCTAATGATCATGCATGCAATCTAATATCCTAAACGTGCCTGTTGATCAAATAGTGTCAGTAATAAATAGCCAGAGTTCGAACTATATTACAAGCTAAACAATTATCGTTTTTCTAGAAAATAATGTGTGTTCTAACTATCCGCGTGTACGAACTAATCGGAGGTTTACCGTATGTACGAGCTTGGAGAAAGTACCATATTACCAAAAGTTAAGAAAATACCACTGTATATTGTACTATTTTCGCAATGGAAAATTAAAGGTACAGGCCCCTTTGCAATATAAGGTTAAGATAATCACTGCACACACAAACAATAATTAAAGAGGACTGAAAAGGCAAGAGCATGTGTACTTTGTAGTGCAATACATATAGAATTTAGCTATATGTTATTTTTTTATTGAAATTTGCTAAATTTGATGTTTTACAATCGTACCAGGTCCAGAAACTGCGAACACATGTCCGAACAGGGACTCCTTCTCAGCATCTCTAATTTTGGGGAGTTTCTGCGCTCTCTCGTAAGCACCAGCCTGCAAACACATTAAAAATAGCAACTGATTAGAGAAAGATTTATTCATACATAATAAAACAACATATTCAAGTCTTTACTATACATATTGATACAACATTTAATCTTTATAATTACTGAACTAATTCTGAAGTTAACTTATGTTAGGGTAGTCGGATCCCCCATTCACAACAACTGAATGATGATGACCATTAAAGCATACTACAGCAACATTTTCTTGCATTGATGTAATAACAAGCCTGACACTAGTCCTGACACAGTCTAGTGATAATATGCCGGACTACGAGGCAGATGGTCACGAGTTTGAATCCCAGCAAAGTCTAGTGGTAGAATGCAGGTCTGTGTGACAGAATGGTCATGAGTTTGAGTCCCTACGTACACAGTCTAGTGGGTAGAACACAGGTCTGTGTAACAGAATGGTCGCGAGTTTGAGTCCCAGCACAGTCTAGAGGTAGGACGCAGGACTATGTGACAGAATGGTTGCGAGTTTGAGTCCCTACACAGTCTAGTGCATGTGGTAGAATGCAAAGCTACATGACAGACCATTATGGTCTTGAGTTTGAATCCCAGCACATACACTAGGTGCTATGTTGTATCCTAGAACAAGATACTTTACTCCATTGTGTTCTAGCTATATAGGTGACTATGCTGTACATGGATACATGGTAGGGCAGTACAAGAAATATCCTGTGTAAGCTGTTAGCTCAGAAATGGCAGCTCTGTATGCATGCTCCTGAGGGAGTTGGCTGGTTGTTATAATAAATGTTAAAATAATCATTCACCCAAGGAATGAGAGGAATAACTCTTCCTCTTTTATAACAGCAGTTGAAATTGCAAACAAAAAATCAATGATGACATCGATATCGGGCCATTCTCATATTTGAGCATATCGTATAGTGCACACACGCATGGGTACATGTATAATTTATAAATCAGCTTGATCTAGCTAATACAGGTGATGACCAAGCAGCAGAAAGTCTGGCAACATCAAACATATTAATATTACTGATATATATATACCGTATATATCAAACACATTATTGATATATCAGGCTGTTTACAGAGCTACAGATATACATGCATGAACAGTATTTTCAGTAGATTCAAATGATCAATACAACCAATTTACATGCTTAACTCTTTCAGTACCGTAACGTCAGCTAAAGTCAACATAATTTCTATAGCTCCCTCTTCCCCACTGTCGACTATGGTCAATTATCAGGCGAAGCTGATGTTTAAATGTTGATTTGTTAAAAACACAACCCGACATATACAAATATCCAATGCAATGACATATAAAGACTTGAAACTAACATTTTGGTTGATAAATCCATATTTAATTTGTTCAGGTAACTTTTTTCCACCAAAGTAACAGGTGATATTTTCTCAAAGGTTTTAATGTAAACAATATCGCGGCTTGATTGCTATATTTTCATTTTAGATATCAGTGTCTAGGACGTTTCATAGCATTCAATACGATATCTAGATCTAATTTAGTTAAATATTTCTCAATAATGTCCCCAGATTCATACACAAAATACATATTTTTTTCAAAAGCTTGTGTTTTCACTAAAAAAACAAAAGTTATATACATTATTAATACAGCATTCATGAATAACAAGTCAATTCACATTAAAAAGAATCAGATATTTTTTTCTAAATCCTGAATGCAAACACTTGAGAGCATAGTTAAACTATTTTTTACATAGATATAAATGTTTTAACCTTTTTTTTTGTATATATATTTTTAAACAAATACTACATTCAAGACAACTTAATAAGAGCACTTACTGTAAGGAAGAGGTACGGTGTGCATGATAATACCATGTACAAGGAAAAGTTTACTTTTGAAATCTTGGGGGGGGGGGGGGGGGGGGGAAATCACCATTTTTATTTTCACAACCATGCAAAGATCCAGAGTAGAGATGTACATGTGCTTATATAGGGGCCGGCCTAGCTAGGTGCACTTATAGATGCTAATACAGTATTAGTTATCTGATCTTATTGAATTCATCTGCCCGGTCCATATTCACAGAACACAAGAAAAGTTCAAGGACACCAGTATTTCAATGACAAAATAAGTTATCTTCTATTTTTAAAAATTTCAAATGATATACATATGTTAATTTGTACTTTAGAGGGGTTTTTTTTCATTATATCTGCACAAGTTCATACATGTAGCCCATAAGCCATATCTCTAGGGTAAAAGGAACCTTTTATTTCATATTCATGCATAAAGTCTTAAGCTCATCCAACACATGCATTCCTTATACATGTATATTGGTGATAGGTAGAGGTCACTCACAACGACTTATATATATTTCAAGTCCCTGATTCCCGACGGAGCCACAGTATAAATTGCTGTGTTGCTACCTACTAAAGTATTGTCCAACCCTAAACTGATAAACCTGACCTAGTTATCTCTATTTGTACCCAAAGCTCGTCCAGGGTGTCCCCGAGGTTTATATCTGAGAATTAGATGCTACCTGGTAAATTTGGCAATAGGAAATTATCTTTATTCCAAAATTTAATCAATTACCTCACCTTTCCCTCCTAAGAGTTAAGTGTTAATTTTATTAATAAAATATTCTTATTTATTTATTTATTTTTGAAAATTATTATTTGCTTTCTTCAAATTGTATGCTTGAAATCAAACAGTTTACTCTGTTTTCTTCTCTTGAAATTAATAATTTACCTATGAGATGAACATTTGCATTATATAGTTTTTATAAAATTGGCTTTAATTTGTGATCAGACTGTGTAAGGTGTACACGTAACATCAAATTCCAATTGGAAAATATGTAACATTTCATATACATTTAGAAATGTGTATTGTAAAACTGTGCCGCATTTTTTTTTGCGTAATATTTAATTGCCTTTCTATTTTACACTCAGAACAGGAATCTGTAGCTTTCCACATTTATTTTGATATATCATACACATTTTTATCAACAAAAATATCACTTGTGCCACACACTTATAAATATGGACAGGTGTACAATAAGTGATTTTAAAACTACATGTATATAAATCATTAAGTCTCTGGTTGAATTATTAACATAAACAAGATCGATGATAACATGGATTTTCTTTAATGTTAATTACAGAACGGTCTATCATAAAATGACAGAGACTACTCTTTCAGAAACAGTGATTTATGGATCCAACTTACTTCATGAGATGAGTTTCAATTTTACGTCTGTAACGGGGTATAGCATGTTGTCAGTAAAGAAATATTACTAACACTTATCTAAAATTATATCATAATTAACTCAATAATAAGTTTGCACACAGGCGTGAATGTTATGTAAAATAACTGAAAAGATTACAGCATTTATAACATATCATTTCTCAACTGGATACAGCACCCAAAACATTATCATTACTTTCATTAACCTGTCCCCTATTGATTGATTGGACCTTCCAGAAAGAACTGCAGGTTCCATTTTCTATAATTAATCCCTACACCAACTTCAATGTGTTGGGGTGTAAATGATAAATTCAGAAGAAAGGGAAATGCTATCCTATAGCTATCATATCAGGATTTTACCTTTGGATACTGGAAGGTCTACATATAATTTCAAACATATTTTTTATCATTCAGATATTGATTTAGAAGGCATTTCTAAACATTTATATCTGTAATTTTCCATTAATAGAAAGGGTAACATTTAGTCCATTCATTTCTGTTACACAGTTTGAATGCTTGCTTGATCCACAGATTCTATATTCTCAATCGTCACTACACGATTTATATAATCGATTATATAACAAGTGTTAACGGAACCTGTGCTTGAACAGGTTTTATCAGGAACACTGATATAGACTAACGTTACATGTTTGTATGTAGCTATAGGTAATTTACTAATTTATCATTTCAATACAATAAGTTTAGAAAAGTATTTGCTGAAGAATATAACATTTCAGGTAAAAACTGCTGTTGAAAGTCTGATTTTGCAATATATAAATTTACATCCGTGTCAATCATTTAATAAGAAGTCCCGTTTTCAAAAAATATCATATGAGGTCTGTCATAAGTATATTTTCGTCTGCAAATCACATGATCTTGCATCACGATTAGATTATTTGTATACTTCTTTGTCCAAGTGCCAAGTTTATACACAACATAAGGATATGACTTTCAGACTTCTCCAATATGCTAAAGAGAGAAAGCCAGCAACGCCACCCGGATTTAGTGACATTACATGACAGATAACTACTAGACTATGCCTAAGGTCAACGTGTACGAGGCGACCAAATTCACTACCGGTGTCGGGGTGCTTTCAAAAAAGCTTCCTTACTCTCTTTTCTGACAAAATAATAAATATTCTACATGCCAACTGAAATAGGATGGACATCCTAACAGTTCCAAACAAAATTTCAGTACAAACATTACACACAAAGTAACAAAAACAACGAGGAAAGGTTCTTACCATCTTGTCAACTTGTCGGTAATATTATCATGTGATGATCGATAAACTTCCGCACTTGCGCACAACTAATTTAAGTCGGTATATTTTACTTCCGGTTTTTAAGCGGGATCGAAGCACATGCGACGGCATAACACCTAACATGACGAGGTAAACAGAGGAAAAGCGTATCTATAAAGCTTTAACTCCCAGCTATTGCAGGTTTAATGTTCGATTCAATAACTTAATATTGCCACACAAATTTTCCAAAATAAAACCCGACCGGGCCGATAACGAACTTATCGGTACATGATCGGTGTTCACTCCCTTGAATCACAGGGGTTTGTAGACTAAGTTAATTAATAATAATAAAACGTAAAGTCGATATTAAAGGTGTTTACCACGCTAATAAGTAAATTGTCATATCATAACCAGCCTTTGACTAGTAAAAGTATTGAACACCTTTTTCGAGATCAATGTAAACAGTCATTATTAATTCCCCGGCCCTCGACTCTCATTTTATTCGTATCATTGTATTACAAACCCCTGTGCACGAACTGCTAAGATAATTGTATGTTTCATGGGACTTCTTACACTGTTGACTGTTGTTTTATTAAATTATCATATAGATTTCGGCTCCCTTTTGGATTGTGCCAATATTACGAATACCGACAGCATATGTTGATTTATACCTAATCTGAATGGTTCTGATGTATTAATATCGCCTAAAGCTGATTAACATATAGGTATATAGTAAAAAATTCGGACTAATTCATACCCTGCACTGCCTGATAAGAAGAAAGTTTAATTTTCTTGATTCTAAAATATATAAGTATTTATCACACTTTGCAAGCTTAAGTCACCGGTAAGAAGTACCCACATCAAATATATAGAGGTTACACAACGAGTGGTTGTTGGATATGGAATTTATTTCACACTCCTAAGTTATTTTTTAAAAGTTACAAAAGACACGAGCTTTAGCGAGTGTTTTTTGCAACTTTTAAAAAATAACTTAGGAGTGTGAAATAAATTCCATATCCAACAATTTCGAGTCGTGTGACCTGTTTCTACCACAATAATATCGGCTTGAATCAAAGAGAAACGTGGCCAAGTATAATTTCGCGTATGCAAATAAAGTGTACCGGTGACGTCCGGGACCCGGTGATGTGACGTCATTAGATTATTGATGACGTCAATAACAATTGCAGCTTGGGTCAAAGTTCACCGTGTTAGCCAATCAAAATGTGTACAGAGTTTATACCACGTGTGGTATAAACAGATTGTTAATCAACAGCTGTAATGATTAACTGATGGTCTGAGAGTTGAATAACACAGGGTATTGTGGTAGAAATACATGTATATATGCTACCGATGTTTGGAGAATCATTGAACAGCACTTTAAGTATCTGCTGTTATATTGGAAAAGCATTTGTAGCTAATTGACTACCTTTAAAGTAGTTAAAAGTGAAAAAGAATTTACTATTACAACAGTATTTTAACTAATTAAACGATTGGAAAGTGTACAGAGAAAGCCAACCAACATCTACCTGGATGGAAGCCACATGTATGGGTTTTTTCCCCAGGTATTTCGGTTTAATCCTCCCATAGTAAGACCCCCTAGGCTCTCACATATCCATCCGAGCCATCAAGCATGACTAATTTAAATTGATATACCGTAACTTGTTTGATTGTTGTACATGTGAAATAATAAAGTTTACATTTATGACATGCTGAACCTGCCAACCCTTAGCTAGACGTTTACAAATGCAAGTTGATATGATAAGGCCAAGACAGTAAAAGTAAGGTATGATAATGAGGAGCAACACACAGTACAGGAGCAGTACACTGTATTGCGCAATTTACCCTAATAGGCTATTGATTAGTAATTGCAAACATACAAACAGGCTAACAGCTTAAAAACAGACTGGACTGGAACGTACAGGAAGTGACATTCAACAACAACAGGAAAATAATATTAGAGGTTTTACACGACAGGAAACTTTTTACACTAGGCTGTCATGTAACAATATCCACCAATGTAATCAAGTGGAATAAGACCTCATATACGTATAGGAGTAGAAAATAGTCTAATAGGGTGACAGCTTTAATTAGTATCTTAGCAAGTGAAACAACATTTAAGCATATTTGGAACATTGTTGATAACACTAATTTCACTTAAAAATGCTTATTTTTGATGACTACATGGCCAGTGTCTTAAAATGTAAGCTGTATTTTTGGCTTGGGACATATTTCAAGACACTATAACCATGTATTCTCTATATATACTCAAATTGTCACTATAGTCAAGTACAACTAGGGGCCGCGATGGTTGAGTAGTTAAGGTGTCCCCATGCTTTATCACTAGA
Source organism: Pecten maximus (assembly GCF_902652985.1). Taxonomy (NCBI): domain Eukaryota; kingdom Metazoa; phylum Mollusca; class Bivalvia; order Pectinida; family Pectinidae; genus Pecten; species Pecten maximus. The sequence continues at coordinate 19,475,223 of NC_047027.1, forward strand.
CCTTCGGGTTCTCCAACTTTCCTCCACCTCCAAAACCTGGCACATCCTTAAATGACCATGGCTGTTAATAGGATGTTAAACAAAATAACCAGATATAGTCTAGTTATCATACAGCTTGATGTTATTTTTTTTATAATTTCAGGGGACAAACAGAATTGGGTGACATCACCCAACATAATTTAAAGCAGCTTAAAAGGCTGAATCAGGTGGTGTTTCCAGTTACGTACAATGACAAGTTTTACAAAGATGTCCTGGAAGTTGGAGAATTAGCGAAACTAGGTAGGTACATCTGCATTCACAGAATGAAATGATAACCTGGGCTTTTTTAGACCAGCTTCTTTCTTTCTTTCTTTCTTTCAAGGATCAAAATTTGATACATTATAAAGAAAAATGTGACTGTCAGATATAGTTTTCATAGTTTGTTTTGATTATATCTCCAAAAGCAAAGCTAGTGCTACATTTTGAAACAAAATATCAATATTTGGTACATAAAGAGGTCACTTCAACTGTTGCTTGTAAACATGATCACACTCAATTTACTAGGAAGAGAGCAGAATTGGTCATATGGTTTGTCTCGTAAAGGAGTCATTTACTTCCGTCATAAAGAAAACATTTTTCCAAACAAGTGCATATAGCTGCCATGTATGTACATAAGCTTGTGTTTGCAGGTCATTTTCCCAAGTCTAGAACATTTTCCTAAATAGGTTTATTAAAGTCTAGAACATTTTACTTGATGGTTTTTTAAAGTCTAGAACATTTGACGGTCAATACATTAAACCATTTGCATCATTTAAGTGACCAGTTTGTTTCAATTTTACATGTATGTATACATAAACAGATAATTCTGATGTATCTGGTAAGTGCATATATAGTCCCAATATGACCAAATGGCACCATCTGAAGTTTGAATGTCAATTTTTGGGATGCCCTTATTTAATTTGCCTTAAAACTCCCTAAAGCGACTACTTTCGTAGTTGCACATCACATATGGTCCAGCTACTTCACTGCCAAAGATATTACGTAAAGGACCGAGTGGTTTCCCAATTGGGTTACAATCGATAAAAAATGAATTAGATCAAGACACCATCAATATCACATTTTATATAAGTTTCTCCTTGTGATTTTAACATTATAGTCACTTTAATGCACTGTATGATATATTCATGTTCAAATGAGTACCAAGTAGTTACAAATAGAATGATCACAAATATATAGATTTTGTTGTTGTTGTTTCAGCCTACTTCAATGACATAGTGGTTGGTGCTGTATGCTGTAGGATAGATGTATCTGATGGTCAACGGAGATTGTATATAATGACATTGGGCGCCCTGGCTCCCTACCGCAGGCTGGGAATAGGTAGGACTACATCGATTAGACATCTGTGTTACAATCCCAATTGTAACTTATCTAAGGATCTGATACCCTGCAGGGCTTTGTTTGGTTCTTTGCAGTGATGGTAAAATATCTTAGATCGACAAAAAAGCCTGATAAAGTCATGGTTAATCCAATGGAAAATTACCAGTTACGGGTCTGGCTATCGGAGGGTGGGGGAATCTGGTCAAGTCTGGTTGTATGGGCCCATTTAAATCGGAGATATATGTTTGGAGATGAATTTCTATGTTATTTGAATCTCTTGAATCGTAGTATGAATTTCAATCATAAATATTGACATTTGAAGCAGAAAATCATGTCCATATTTACAGATTTGTCTGATTTACAGTGACCTCCAGAAACTATTTAATACAGAAATGTTGACAAAATATTGCTAAATAATTGTAAAAGTTTGTTTGATCTGGTAAATTTGTCTCAATCACCAGACAGAATGTCCAGTTAACAATATTGAATTTGTACACGACCGTGTTTGGAATGTGCCCTCCTGTATCAAAGTTTTGGTTATTCTGGTAAAAATTTCAGTCCAGTTTGTGATACATTTTGATTATCTCCCTGCCCACTAAGCTAACCTCAATCTCTTGTCATTTGTCTAAAAAATGTATTATTTTTATTTCATTTCAGGGACTATCATGCTGGAACATGTACTGAAAATCTGTGATACTGATGGAAACTACGACAATGTCTTCCTGTGAGTCTTCAGCCCTTAACAATCCTTAAAATAATAAAACTCTAGAATATCAACTGTTTGTTTGTTTGCTGGGTTCATCCCCCATGAACAGCCAGGGTCATTTTGCAGCAGGGTCTCCTTGTAGTAGTTGGTGACTACCTCACTGAACAACATATGAGAGGAGCATGCCATTTAGAACAATTAGGGTAAAGTCTTGCCCATGGACACAACCATGACAGCACAGACCGGCCCATTTCTCATCTTCCTGAGAAACAATCGGAAAAGGGTAGGGAGCATCAAACCAAACACCTCGGATCTTCACCTGAGGTTATGTGGCTGGCGCTCTAACCAACTGAGTTATAGCGCCCCCTCTAGAATATCAACTAGTTATATTGAACAATTGTAATTAGCATAAGAAACGAATGATATAAATTGAAAGATTGATGATTAGCAATTCATTGTGAGAAATTTGAAATCGATAGATAAAATTTGGAGTCACTTATATTAATTTCATCTTAGATCAGCAGTGTATAATTATAGTCTGGTGCTCTAACATGGCACGAAATATAATCTCTTTCCAGATCGGAAGACTTTTCAATCATGTCCCCACCATGAAATGCAATAAATAGTGTTACCCATGTCTGTCCCGTCCTGTCATGTCCCGTCCTATTCCATCCTGTCCTGTCCTGTCCCGTCCCTTCTTATCCTGTCCCGTCCTGCTCCGTCCCAATGCAATGTAGCTAGCTAATCTCAGGAACTGCTGAGGTTTCGGGGTGTCAAGTGGCAGTGTGGGCATTTATGTTTTTATATAGACGTTTCTAGTTTAAAACATTTTGGTACATTAGTAATTCGTGTTGACGTCAATAAAAAGCAAAGTAAAATTGTAATTGTAAATGTCTGAAGTTTTAGCGAATCAATTGTGATATAATTATAAAAGTGTCACAATTTGTGAAATTCTAGTCCAAAAAAAGCTGCGCAATTTGCAAAATTGGTTTGTTAATATTTTGATTCCATTTCTGTTTCAGACATGTTCAAGTGAACAATGACGTTGCTATTAAGTTTTATGAGAAATTTGGATTTGAGATTGTTGAGGAGAAAAAGAACTATTACAAGCGTATCGAACCAGCAGATGCGTATGTGTTACAAAAATCCTTTCGTAATAAACCCTCGGAACAGGAATCGACAGATGTCCAGCAGGAAGCTTCCAAGTGAAATATGAATTCATTGAACAGAACTTCTAAATACTAGCATGTGATACAGCATGTATATTGCACAGATTGAAAGCAAAACCAGATACCTGGGAAGGAATGTGAACCAGAAGCTCATTAGACAGCATATATTGGTGTGATAATTTTCTTTCATCCTTAATATTAAATGATATTGAACAAATATTATTCTTTCTGAAATATTTATGAACAATTATAATTGTGTATTTTGAAAATGGTGTTTCAAGTTTACCATTTACAAAAAATGTTCCTGCAATTTGCCCAGGGTTGTTCGAGTAAAAGACATATGCCCCCACAGGGATGGCATTTTCGGCAGAAGATCTACCCATGAGTCTTGCATTTACTGTAATGATTTTGCTATCTGCTTCAATAAGCACTTTGTGTTACGGGAAGATACTTTTGGAATGAAGTTCTACAGAGATAAAGGTTTAAGTAGAAAAGTGAATGTGAGATTCCTGGAAAGTCGTTTGTCAATTTACTGAATATTTATAGAATAATTTACGAGATATGTTTCTATTCATTCACATGGAGAGTACCAAGTCAGATTTTATGAGAGAGAAAAACATGTTGTCTGTGAATATTTATTCAAACGAAATTAAATAAAGAATATTTCTCAGCATTTCTGTCACTAATTGTGAATATCACATAGTTTTCTTTCTCTCTACTGATGTGTAGTTAGATTTCTATAAATTTGTGCAAAATTAAATCAATATTGTATAATTCAGGGGAAAATCCCTAAACATGTTACTGTTGTAATAAAAATGACATACATTTATATATTGCCCGTCTAGTGATAAAACTTTACACAATTATGAAATGTTTGGTTGATTATGTACAAACTTACCATAATTCAACCTGTCTCACCAATATATACTATATATAAATTATGAACCAAATTTTATCACATTATATTTCAAATATGACAATTTCAAGCTGAAAAACCAATTTCAGAGTTTCAATTAACATTTCTGTATTTTTATTCCAAATTACTCGCAGTCAACACTATAAATGTAAAAAGTGTCATTTCAGACATTTTTTGCTCCTAGCTGATCTTCCCCTGCTATATAATTGATAACCAAAATGAAGCTGATAGATGGTATCTTAGATATCTGCTGTCTTCCTTTTACTAATAAACCTATAAAATATATTTAAATTGTGTAATTTTGTAATTAGTTGAAGTGACGGTGTGTAACTCTGGGAAGTTATTTCAATTATTCAAGGGGAATAACTCTATCAGTACTTACTCTTTTCAGGAAAAAGTAAACCTATTTAAGAATTGACAGGAATAATAGAATCTTACATAGGCTTGTGCCATTGGCAGGGATATCTGTCTTATGTTGACAAGTCAACTCTTACACAAGGGTTGTGATATCCTGTTCACACTTCATGCCTATATCAATATAAAAACATTAAAATGAGACCCAGTAAACCCTATGATGTGACTCTCCAAAGGATAAAGTTACTAATGATCTCTACATCCTTGTTTAGGTTACTAGTATAGTAAATAACATTGGGAGAAAATAGGGTTACGTTTGTGTACTGGTAATTGATAAGTTAAAATGTATATATGTTATATCTTCCTACAGTAGTACTAAATAATTTGTTTTATAAATTTCTTGCATTATTTGAGGTTTGAGAACATCATATCTTTGCACGTTAACCTCTGCAAATTGCATTTTAATCATGAATTGCATTTCAGTCATGACTAAATATTTGAACATTGATTCCATACTGAATTAAATTACTGACTTGGATATACAGGTACATATAAGTCTGTGATTATATGCACAGAACAGCCTAAATAAGTGATTTTTTCAAGTAGGGCGTTTATATATAGATATGTACATGAATGTGTTAAGGTGTTGAGGGCTTTTGCATGTTTGAGAGTTTAAAACTATCTTAATATTTGAATTAAAGTATTATATTTATGTCAACCTGGTAAGATACTCACTCCTTTCTATTGACTCAGCTGTGGAGTATCTCTCACTAGTAAGATACTAGCTACTCCCTACTGACTCCGCCAGGGAGTATGTCACTCTGGTAAGATACTAGCTGTTTCCTACTGACTTGGCTAGGGGAGTATGTCACCCTGGTAAGAAACTAGCTTCTTCCTACTGACTCGGCTAGGGAGTATGTCACTCTGGTAAGATACTAGCAGCTTCCTACTGACTCGGCTAGGGAGTATGTCACCCTGGTAAGATACTAGCTGCTTCCTACTGACCCGGCTAGGGAGTATGTCACTCTGGTAAGGTACTAGCTGCTTCCTACTGACTCGGGTAGGGAGTATGTCACCCTGGTAAGATACTAGCTGCTTCCTACTGACCCGGCTAGGGAGTATGTCACTCTGGTAAGATACTAGCTGCTTCCTACTGACCCGGCTAGGGAGTATGTCACTCTGGTTATAAGATACTAGCTGCTTCCTACTGACTCGGCTAGGGAGTATGTCACCCTGGTAAGATATTAGCTGTTTCCTACTGACTCGGCTAGGGAGTATGTCACTCTGGTAAGATACTAGCTGTTTCCTACTGACTCGGGTAGGGAGTATGTCACCCTGGTAAGATACTAGCTGCTTCCTACTGACCCGGCTAGGGAGAATGTCACTCTGGTAAGATACTAGCTGTTTCCTACTGACTCGGTTAGGGAGTATGTCACCCTGGTAAGATACTAGCTGCTTCCTACTGACCCGGCTAGGGAGTATGTCACTCTGGTAAGATACTAGCTGCTTCCTACTGACCCGGCTAGGGAGTATGTCACTCTGGTAAGATACTAGCTGCTTCCTACTGACTCAACTAGGGAGTATGTCACTCTGGTAAGATACTAGCTGTTCCCTACTGACTCCGCCAGGGAGTATGTCATCCTGGTAAGATACTAGCTGCTTCCTACTGACTCGGCTAGGGAGTATGTCACTCTGGTAAGATACTAGATGTTTCCTACTGACTCCGCCAGGGAGTATGTCACCCTGGTAAGATACTAGCTGTTTCCTACTGACTCCGCCAGGGAGTATGTCACCCTGGTAAGATACTAGCTACATTGTACATCCTACTGGCTCCAGCGAGGAAGAATTTCTCTGTATCTCATTTGGTAGATCATCAGACTAGTAAGGCAGGCGTTCCGGTTAGCTCCCTTGTGAAGGCATTAAAATTAATGTATTCTGGGTTATTTTCATATCTGGCTGCTATATAGAAGTTTCATTATTTTCTAACTGAAAAAACTACATGTTAAATTTTCAATTCATATCAAATATCTTAATATGTTCCCCACACACACCGCTGCCCCCTACCACCACCCCTACACACCGACACATCCCACCCACATCCACCAACTCCCGAGTTTATTTCAGTAGTTACCTGTGATGATGAATTTTGTTTGTATATATTAAAATCCTGATTTTTCAGTGTATTGTTTTCTCTTTTTGTCTAGCTGTGAGAATTATTGGTTAAAATCCAAGCAAAGAAATTATAATGAAAGAATTAGCTAGTTTGGTTTGGTTTATTTTGTTTAACGTCCTATTAACAGCTAAGGTCATTTAAGGACGGCACAATTAGCTAGCCTCTGAAGGTTGAAAAATAGAAGAAAACAAATTTTGGGTTCTGACAGTGACACATCTCCAGATACAACAAAATGAGAGCCAGTAAAACCTATGGTGTGACTTTCCAAGGGATCAAGGCAATACAAAGTTACTAGTGGTCTCTTAATCCTTGTTCAGGTTAAATATGGTCAAGTATATGAGAGGGGGTTACTAAGGCACGTTTGACGGTATATCCTTTTCAAGGAATAAAAAGTTGGAAAGATACATATATATATATAGATAAAAAGGGAAATACCAATATGTTTAAAAAAAAAAAATAATAAAATTATTAACCTGAAATCGATGGGATGAAGGCAACATATGAATGGATATATTTACTGCAAACCATTTGGATTTCGCAAATACTTTATTTCACAATCTTACCTTTTTAGACATATTCGCGAATACATGATTTCCCAACGTTGATCTAGAAATGACATTAGAGTCACGTACCAGGTAATCTGCAACACTCTTAAATCGGTAACCAGTAGTTTGGCCGCCATCCATGCAGGAGTTATTTTCGGACGGATTTGAATATAAGATTGACTCTCCTCTATTAACGTGAAAATAAAGCGCACTCGAAATATAAGTGATTTACAGTATTAAAGCTATATTTCGGATGGTAAACAACCTCTAAATCTAACAGTTATAAAATCATTAGACATGGTGTCATAATAATTGCCATTCAGACTTCAGGGAAATGGTTTTTAGTTTGTTCAAATGAACAACCTTGACTTACCTTCAAGGTCAAATGTGTTTAAATCTTTCATAATACATTGTATTCCCCACTTATCAATAGGCCCGGGGTCAGTAGCATGCGGCAGTGGGATACATGGTTACTAAGTTTGTTCAAATAAACGACCTTGACTTACTTTCAAGGTCACAGGAGTCAAATGTGTTTAAATCTTCCATATGCTTCATAATGATCAATAGACCCAGGGTCTTAATTTTAAGAAACAAACATTGCCTATCGACATAGAGACACCGGTCACCGTTAAGTCCCACGCAAATCTTGTCAATGAAGGAATTGACAGAATAACTTAAAGAGATATATTGATAAGTCCTTCAATTTCACTTCTATATTAAATTTTGCTAAGGATCCCTTTTAGTTTTGTGCTTTTCAAATTGGTAAGGCTTAGTCTAGACATTTGCCACGGCACTTGTGAGAAGCATCTCTGTTGTAACCATGGGAGCGTACGAGAGCACCGAATCCATATTTAGTCTTGAATTCTCTCCCACAAGACGATACCTTTCATTTCGATCATTTTGTCTGATCAGAAAATAAATAAATAAACACAAAACATGGTTTGTAAGTACTAAATTGGTAATATTTTTTGTTGAAATAATTTCTGCAGTTTCATTCGATACTGAAAGGCTTCATATTAAAAACAAAAACAAAACAAAACAAAAACTTTAAGTAGCTAAAGGAAGTTCCTTCATATCCACTCTTCATTCAAACGTAGTTCGTGTTTTATCATAACTAAGAAAAAATAACTTTACAGTGTAAACTATTTTCCAGCGGAAAAGTTCAATGCATGATCAGCCTCATCCTCGGCCCAAGTTGAAAATCGTACTCACACATTTCATAAACTTCATAAAATATTCATCCACCAAATCAAATATCTGTGCTTATGATTTTATTATCTTTATAAAAGATAAAAGATTCATGGAAATTAACACAACTTATGTCTGTTATATGACATCGCTGTGTAAACCGCCCCGTCTCCGGCTGACAATGATGTGTTCAGACCATGTTAATTAATTCTTGACAGGATGCTAGTTATACACCTGGAAATATTTTATCCTTCAAAGCTGCATAACTTAATATTTACACCAGACCAGGTAACTTCAAATGACGTCCAACCCTGAGTTTAGTGTACATATGTAAAATATTGCACCTCTGTATATAATACATCAGAGCTGAAGTTTGATATGAATTTTCAACAGGAAGTCGTCATTACTTCTATAATTGTTTTTTTTTTTTTTTTTCAATATTAACTCTCACGAGTTAACCTTCCACTCATTGATATGTATGCAACGTGACTCAAGTGACTTGTTCATAAATTGGTTTATATATGTATTCCCTTTGAAAAAAGCTTTAAAGCTGTAAAGCTTTGAAAAATTAAGGAATATCAGTAATTTTGCTCCATTCCTTTATGGGGCCCCATTTCACGTTTCTATAATTGTCTATGGTAATACAGTTCTTCTTACAAAATTGATTATCCTCGTCCGTCAAAGACGTTCGGTATGAAATTTGATAATCTTCTATCTTTACTATGGAAAGTTACCTCCCTTTGTTTCCCTTTGTAGACCATGTCTCTCATGGTCAAAACCATCCCAGTCTCTGACCCAAAATTTAAATCTGTTTTATTCTAAGATACGCACATGCTCTGCGACTTGACCCAATGATGTAAACAGAATATTACAGAATAATGATTCTGAATCTTGCTTATTTTAAAGACATTTCGGGGAAAGGTAAAATGAAACCCTTGATTTTAAAAGTATATCATAGATATATTCATAATCGAGATTTATGATGCAGAAATATTGTACAGTTTGTATGATATATTAAGTCAAAAACCCACATAAACCTATTTATGGAGAAAAAAAACTTTGATTGAACGCACATAATACGCTCTGAATATTAGCCGTTTTTATGACGATTAATCTGACAATGACTACCGTCACCTCTGGTGAACTTAACGGCCCCCCTCTCTCTCTCTCTCCGTCATTGTTATTTATCGGTTGTCCATATTAAATGTTTTTTCCCCAAGTTAGATCTGTCATAATAACACACCTCTTCGCCAACATCGAACAGTTTACGACCCTGGATTGCGTGTATTTACAGCTAGGCCTCGTATGTACGATACATCGTCTACAGGGCATGCTTATTTTTATCTACTGTTACTGTGATTTAGGTTGCTGTCCCCATTTTTGTCAGGTTGTGTTTTGTAGCACGAGGACTATGTCGTTGAGCTCTGAACGACGGACGGACGACTTCTGACGGATGGGCGTTGCCGGAGCGTAGTGTAGGCAGACCATAAAATAAGTACAGTGAAACCTCACCTTACGACCACCTCAAAATTACGACCACCCCGCTATTACGGGCACTTTTTTTCAGTCCCGATTTTTTCTCTCTATATCTTTGTATTGGTCGCTTCACTAATACGACCACCCCGCTATTCCGTATTACGACAGTCCCAACGACCACTTATTAACGTTAATTACCCCCGTCTTTGTTTAGATCTTACCTTCTTTATTTGCAGTCCTTATAGTATACCGGAATGTATTTAAAAGTCAATATAAATACAATCAATTAGATAGCACTGCAATTGCAATTGATATGTTTGCAAGAGATCAATAATTGAAAACCAAAATTTACAGAATATCTGGACAGTGTGCACACATTCTTGCTGTGATAGTTATAATTGAGGAGAGGAAAATCGCTGGATTGAAAGAAGTTCCTTCTCAGCCTTCATCAACAAGTTTACCACAGCAGTGGGATAAACCGAGAGGACATAACATAAAGCCAGAGCCTGTGTCGCAGATGGTCATATCCAGACCACTCAATATGAATCGGAAAAGGAAACCAGTTATTGCCTCTTTTGTTGACAATAGGTATACATAGTATGATACTCTTTGAGATACATATTCCTTTGGTAGGATGAGTCGCACCATTCAATATATAGTTTAATTTATTTGTAACACACAGAGTGTAGTGGAACTTCCTTTGTGGTTTTGATTGACAAATTGGTTAATTTTGTTGTTTATACATTCATGTACATATCTCAATTTCATCAATTAAACTGCAGAAGTTTAACATGTGAATATACAGTTGAGAGAATTCAACCTTAAATATCATTTATCATATATATTAACATTGCAGGAAAATGCCCCTGACGACATCAGATATTGCTCATTTAAAGAGTCTCAGCAACAGCCCCATTTCATACTTGGTGGAAAATGGAAGTGACACAAGTACAGTTAATACCCCATTAGGCCCCAAGTCCATCGGTTCAGCTCTAAGCTATCATGTATCTATGCTGCATGATATTAAAATGTAATTGTTTTATAACTATTATATAAGGTTAAACACTTGATTTTCTAGGGATTTTAAACATCATACCAAATATCTTTCACGTGCATAATGGGCCGTGGAAGCCAAGGGGTTAAGGTGTCCTGACACTTTATCACTAGCCCTTCACCTCTGGGTTGCAAGTTCGAAACCCTGTGGCAACTGCCTGGAAGTGACCGTAGGATGGAAGGTCGGTCGTTTTCCTCTGGGTACTCCAGCTCATTCTTAAATGACCCTGGCTGTATTAGGTAAAATAAAATAAACCAAACCAATATCCCATGCATAACATAAAATACATGAAATATTTTAGACTGTATACTAAAATAGGTATCAATGGAACAAGGCACAATACAAAAAAGATCAGTCTTGTCTTAAATATGGCATGAAGTTTGTCAACAAAACTACAAACTAACCAAACTTGGTTTATACAGCCAAATAAAGATAGGCTTATTTTATCAGACAAAATTTTTAATTGCTTGATACGTGCAATAGCTCTTTCCACATGAACTCTGTGTTTTATAGTTTTTGAAACATCCCCTGGCTTCATCTGTGCTCCACTTGAAGCAAATGGTGGAATATTTAACTTGAGTCCAAGTTCCTTCAGTTCATCCTCAATGAGGAAACCCTTGTCAGCCATGATACCATCACCTCTGTTTATTTTCTGTTGCTCAATGAGGTCTGTCAGAAGGTTAAGAAAACCACTTTCTTTGGTTAAAACTTTATCCGAAATAGATCCAGAAAAAAGCATTGAGGCAAAGATACCCGATCCTCAGGGCTCAACACCAACTAGAGCTTTCAAGGTAGTACAGGATTTATAGTCCGAGTAGCACTGACTCTGTCGATTTAACGCACTTGGTTTTTGAATCTTGAGTTCTGTTCCATCGATGATAACAATCGTAACAGGGAAATCCTCTTTGTACTTGGATGGCATATTTCTCTCTATCTCCTCTCTTTTGGGCCAAATCACAAGTGAACCAAGTTTGAAAAAACATGTACATAATTAATCCAATTGGAAAATATTGTGCTGCAAGCCTGAGAAGAAAACATGAATAGGTTACTTAAGTGTACAAAATCAAAATTTTGCCTTAACTTCATCAGCACAAGAAGAAGCTGGTCTTCCAAAGAAATATTTTTTGGTCCACTCACTGTTTTTGTAAATGTAAATGGCTCTTCTTCTGATGTGAAAAAAAAACTTTACCAAATTGTGAAATCTGTCACTGGAAAATCCGGTGTAGTACTGGTAATCTGATGGTTTCAAATTAGTACAGCCTAACATGGCTTGGGAATCCCTCTCAACCTCATGGGAAGTTGTCTTTCGACATAACTGTTCATATTGAAGTATCATTTTGGAATAACCTTCACTTAAACGTGCGTTGTTTGATACAAGTTTGGCATGCTCCTGGTCTAATCTTCTGTTTTCAGCAGCCAGAGCCAGTAGGTCTAAAGGTTGTGTTTCTGAAAAATAGGAAATATCTGTTTAAAATACAAACTAATAGCATTTTTTGCTATGTACATATAGCAAATATTACACAGATAACAACTGTTCAATCAAAGATAAGGGAGGATAATATACATCAAACGACAAAAATTCAAAGTATTTCTTTAAATTATTGATTTAATTACAGTGTATCTTCTCTTATTTCAATGAAATACTTAATATCATCCATACTATTATTATTCAATTTAAAATATGTGTGTTGTGATGATCACATTAATTTTAGTTTGTATAATGTCATCACATACTTTCAGGCAGACTTCCCTTATAATTTCAGGCTTCCCTTATACAACCTGTCACTCAACCAAGGGAGGTAAATTCTGACAAATGTGGAGATATAGCATTTCCTAAGGAGCTACCCAGCTGTATTGATGTACCAGCACCAACACCAGAATGGGGGGAAGTATCATTAACCCAGACAGAGGCACAGGATATTGAAAAGTCAACTCGCTCTCAGTCAGACACACAACTGTGGTTCACAGAGAGAAAGAAAAGAATCACTGCATCAAACTTTGGTAGGATAATGCTTCGAAAAAAAAATATAAATGATGCTTTCATGAGCACTTTTCAGGAGCGAAGTTTTACATCAGCTCCAACATCTTATGGAAAGGCAAATGAACTAATAGCTAAGCAAATGTACATCAAACAAAGTGGCAACCATATCCATGATATTGGCCTTGTGATAAACCCCAAGCTACCCTTTATAGGAGCTACCCCAGATGCAATTGTCTGTGACAAAATGGCTACTGGATTAGTTGAAATCAAGTGCCCATATTCTGTGAGAGACATTACAATTGAAGATGCATGTACCAACAGCAACAAATTCTTCTTAGAAAAAAATGGAGGGAAATATGAATTATCTAAAATGCATATGCACTGGTTCCAAGTGCAAGAGCAGCTTTTGGTCACAGGTGCCCAATTTTGTGACTTTGTAACTTACACAAAACAGGACTTCCACATTGACAGAATCCTTCCACATAAGGAAACCATGAAAACTCTGGTGGAAAAAACTGACCCATTTTTATGTTGACCATTTTAAACCCTATTTTGCAAAGTAAAATATGGGGTATTGTAAACAGTTACCTTTCGTAAGCAAATTGTCATCTTTCTGCATGTCTAATTGCACTTCAGATGGCACCACAATGCTCTCCATTTCGATGCTGTAATCAAAATAAAAATATTAATTACAAGTATTTGTTTTTATTTGGAGTTACATATTGTGTTGAATTCATAGCAACATATTAAAATGGATCACTTTGTCCCGAGTGTCTCCAAAGTGTGTGGAAGTGTCAGTATTTTGATTTTGTTATACATGTACTGTATGTCCTATTAACTAACAGCTAGGTTCATTTGAGGATGTGCCAGGTTTGTTCCATTTTCCCACCCAGACTGAGGTGAAATTCAAATATTGTGTTTTAACACTACCTGCCAAAATGCCTCATGTGGGCCCTGAACCATATACAAAAAAAATGTTTACCTACCCATTGAAAAAAACATGGCTCAGGTTTGAAAAAAAACAAACAATTTTTCAATTAAGGCCTGATCTGTATAATTGTTTTGATACAAAAGAATGTAGAAATAACTATGTTTATAAATGTATGTGTTTTACTTTTTTTTTAAGTAGAAATAATCAATATTGCTAACTTATCGTTTTCGTCCACGATATCCAGAATTTTTCGTTTTGTACTTTTTGTCAAATCATGTCTTGGCATTGGTCTCTTTCTGCTTGGTGTTATCCTGTCATAGGGAAGTGCAGACCTCGGATTTGGATACAAATCGGATGGCTTCCAATCAACAAAATGCCACAATGAGAAAATGAAGATACTGTAAATGAAAAAAAAATATATAATTTGATTCCCAGTAAAGGCACGGGTAAAAGTCATTTTATTAAAATAGTATAATATATTATAGTAAGTAGTTATATTTTTGTGGTACGATATGTGTAAGGTGCATGCCGAGAGGGATTTTATTTCATTTACTGGGTTTTTTATACATGTATGCTGTCTCAGGTGTCATATCCATCTAAAAGTAATTCATTTTGATAGATCTATAGATTGGACAAGTGCCGGTATGTCTGACAAATATATCTGTTATTGAAAGGACTTCATGCCAGAGTTAGTTGTTATTAAATCATATAGCTGAACTGCTTTAGCCTTTAAAATAAATCTATAAATATGAGTATAAAATAGGATACAATGTATATATATACTCATAACATGTAAACAACAGCTATTTGTCTTAAAGCATTTATTCACAAGGACACGTCTAGTCTGATATTAAACAAGAAATATCTCTAAAAAAGATAAACGTCATAGTTTTAATGCTGGTGGTTATAATGTAAAACTACTGGTGAAATAAATTAATGAACTACATTTTAATCAATAAATGCGCAGTTTCAGCACGGATAACAAAATTATATCAGTTTGAATCATTTTTGTGATAATAGGACTGCAAATGTGTCATTTGAATAGATGCACCACTTATTCAGCTTGCATTCAATTTAAAAGGGACATCACGGTAAAAACGTTGCAATTTTCACTGAATGTACGCGTTTTGTTCCTTTCCAGTTATGTTTCTGTGCTGTCCCAATGTTCACAGTCAATCCCTATGTCCAGCTTGACGACTCGATTTCGGTGGGAACCCCCCTCTTAATTTAGCGCGGAAATTATTTTTAAATCATTACGTGACTGTTTTGAAATCGTGGCAACACAAATAGACGATAGTTTACAAGGCGATATCTATATTCCATCTGGGTTAGTTGGATAACGATATTATACAGTGGTTTAAATGTTAAATAACACGTTCTGTATATATTACGGCACACATATTTATGTGTAAATAAGTGTAAACACTGTTCATATAGTATTGTGACAGTAGCGATGTACTGGTACAGACTGTGTAAATATTACAGAGCTTGTGGAACTATTACCGAGTTTGTGTTAATATTACCGAGTTTGTGTAAATATTACCGAGATTGTCATGACCTACTATCAAACAATCAGGCAGAATACGAGCGGCGTCTGTATTACTGCTGTTTTCATGTTTGAACTGTTACAATCTATTGCACTGCTTCCCAAGTTTAATTCTAGGATTGTGTTTGACCCATTTTCCTATTATTCTCTTCATTGCGGAAGCTGTTATCGTTTCCAACCGCAGTCGATTCACATTGGAAGCCATTTTTGTTTCCATGTGTTTTAGTTTGTTGTGCGCATGCGTTTATCGTATATGTCACAAAATTTGCATATTCAGAGTGATAACCTTTTAATAATTGATAATTGATGTTTTTATGTACATACATCATCAAATTCGAATGGTTATTGTTCAGAAGGTTATTTTTTTAAAAGATATACCAAATAATATGATAGAAAATACAAAATAAATATTGGTTTGCCGTGAGGTCCCTCTAACTTTGTTTCGTTTTTACTGTATATCTGCATTTTGCATTGACCGCTACATTGACCAATCACGTACTTCATCTTGACCAGAAACGCCACCTGTCGCGTCATATCCGGGGCCAAAACAAAATTAGACAGCTATGCCGAATAAACCACGGAATTCAAACACTCGGTAGAAATACTTTACAATTCGTATGGTATGATTCGTACACCTATCAATCAAAATCTGGCGATCCCATAAAATTTACCTGGTGTGTAGCGAGCCGTGAACAGCATACGGTAATGCGTGTCAATTGGCGTGTGTATACGTAATTATCGATCTTTTGTTTACTGACCAGTGTATCGACAGGTGAGTAGAATGGCTATTAATCTCTTAGAAATCTTTGCACTGACCGGAAGGTAAAATAAACATCCAGTCTTTCATTGTTCGTAACAAGCCAGCATATGCCTGATTTTGGTTTGTAGTCATTTGTTTACCGTTACGGGTATCGCCCTTCCTAGGTGGCGCTGTGACGGATTACTACACAAGTGATCAGATTATCTATCTGGGCTTGAAAATTGTAATAACCGTACATTTGTTTATTAATTATGGTATTAAAATAATTAATTTGTGGCTGTTGGTCATTTTAAGACCCAATTACATACAGGTGAGTAAAATAAACATCGTAACGTTTGATTTTTTTCTGGTTCAGTGCAAGTGTTTACAACGATCTCGATGTTTTTGTATCAATGCCGAATAGGGTCTGCAGTACCAGAGACATACATATGTCTTGATTATCATGCACATTGTTGTCATTTATCCGTATTCTCGAAAACCCCATAGGGACTTTTCGAAAATTGGAGATTCCCGCCCATCTTTCCTGCGTTGTGCTTGACTTTCATACTCAAAATACAAACACTTGGACAGCAAATTGTGATATATTTCATATTGATGACACTTCTGCACTTTGATATTAATAAAATTAAAGCACATAATTGGATCTTGGTGATGATTTCAAATAGAAATTATCGATAATTATGTGTCTGGTTTTCAAGTTTTCTCCAATATGGCATCTAGTGAAGACTGAACCGAGCGACCGCAAAGGATTGTGGGAAGGTCAGGGGCCACTATGTAAACACAAGGGCAAATAGAGAGCTGCCAATCTCTGTATATATGTCTCTGGTAAACGTAACGATCGAGTTATCACTAAAAACGAAAGTTGAACTGATTCAATGTAGCATTGGTCGCAGCCAGCGAAAACTTGCTGAACATTTTGGGATCGGCAAAACAAAGTGATTATGTCATCAAAATAAACATTTGTGAAATGAACATACAGTACAGGTATAAGTGATAGTGTCATTCGTGTCTTTTCAAACTTGTAATGATTTAAGAGCATATATTGAAATATTATTTATTAAATGAAGATCATTATTAATTAAGTTGTAAGAAACAAACAATTGTCTTGTTTTTATTTAAAGTTAAGACAGTGGCATGTTTTTTGCCAAATCTATACAACTTGCACCTGAGTTCAGTCAATTAAGAGTTACGGTTCCTGATGGTCTAGCTCAATTTGGTCCACCTCGGTATTGAGACCATCTCGCTATTAAGACCACTTTGCTCCGGACCTTCAGGTGGTCTTAATAGTGAGGTTTTACTGTATATCTTAGTTGCGCTGCAAATAAAATCTGCAGTGCATGGAGTAATGCTGATCAGATCCATTATGTTTATGAGATTTCTCATTTACTAAAGAGTATTTAACTATAGGCAAATTTCTGAATGATAATTTCAATATTTGCTTCCATAATCATTAGATTATATTTCCCCTTTTTTTTAATTCAATTTTATCATCGAATGATTTAATTTGTTTATTCAAGACTTTACGACCACGCCATGATCAAGGTCATACGATGATCGTCCACATTGGAGCTACTGCCGAGCATTATTAAAGTGCTATCACAATGAAATGCAGTCGATCTTCGTTACCTCGAACTCTGATAATTCGAAGGCCCTCTTAAACTCAGAAATTCAGTTCCGAGAGTAAAAATTCTGCATGAAATATAGCACGGTTATCTCGAAACCTCATTTTGTCTAGAAGTGTTTTCATTGCCGCTACTGACTTCGATATATCGAGCTTGCACCGCATTCTGACAACTATCAGCTAAATACCGTCACCTTCAAACAGAGCTTGAATAACAATATTTCGCTTAAGGGAGATAACCCATGGAAATAAAATAATAATGACTTATAAAGGAATTCAAGTTAATGAAATACATTTTATTTGTAATAGATGAATAAATATTTATTAATAAATAAAATATATTCATAAATAATTCGATAAAACTGGGTCAAAATTTGCATAACATGTAATTCTTGAATCAATATTATTTTAAAAGGAAAACAAGACCAGGTGTTCCGCTGTTCCGGAAGGGTTAGCGTCCTCTACTTGATTACTGCATGTCACCCGCCAAGGAAATCTAAGTTAAATAAATATTAAATCATTGTTTAAAATGAACAGCTGCTGATAATGGAACCACCAGGCTTGTCAACGAGCATTGCCATTTGGCACAGGGAAATACGGTCGTAACTATTATATTTTCAGAATCTTCTTCTGCCGAAAACCTACGAAAATCATGAAACCTCGGGTTCCTAATTATACACATATTTCTATACTTGGTGTGATTTCTTAATTAACACATTCCTGTTGCCATAGTGTAGATTTATGTTTTTTCATATTTTCACTGAAATAAAACAGGTCACGTATATAAAACTATGTTACAGTGCCTAGGTTCCTTTAACAATCAATTTCATAACCATACTTCTGTAGTTTGTCTTTCCTTGACAGAGTGATAAATTGACCGAGAAAGCTTCATGTAGCGTCACGTCGTGACCTTCATTCTAACGTAGGGTAAACACTATACTTAATACAAATATCTACGCCTACAGGCAAATCTCACGTGCAAGGCAATATATATTGTAAAATACATCAAAAAGGTGTCTTTGTCATTAACATATTCATGTATTAGGTAGTAGAGCATCAATTTTTAAAAACATAATTTCCCCGTTTGGGCCTCATAGATGCTATTACAAACGTTGTGATTGTTCGACGCATATGTGTGGAGTGTTATGTTCTGAGCACGTGAACAGGTATAAACAAAACTTCATACTGTATTCTGTCATATTTTCATGACTTTTAAAAATGGATGGAATCAAAGTCATATGACATTGTGAAATTAACGTTTCTATCGGAATGTTTTTAACCAAGAACCACTTTCGTATTATTTGAAGGAAGAAAACAGTGCTTTACCTATGCCGTGTTACACCTGTTAGGACGACGATGAGCCGGACGTTATTAAAATATATCCAGTAAGTATGATTTATATGTATTTATGAACACAGGGACTTGAGGAGAATTCCAAACCTAAGGTCAATATTGCATGTGTTATAGAAAGAAAACAACCATCTGAAGTTGGTCGTGACGCCTGAAAACGTCAGTGAAATTTATACTCAACTACCATGTTTGATGTTACATATTCTAACATGTACATTAACATGTATATGTACAATAGCTTGAGAATCCGTGCCAAGTTTATGTACCGTGACTTGATAATTCATGCCAAATCTCTGTGTTTTTAACGGATTAAATTACGTCTCCAAAAATAAAATATCTTACATCTGAGAACATATTTAATGAATATAGTTTATTAGCTGTATGTAGATTCGCTAATAGCTGTGTGTGACAATATATTCGCTAATAGCTATGTGTGACAATAGATTCACTAATAGCTGTGTGTGACAATAGATTCACTAATAGTTGTGTGTGACAATAGATTCGCTAATTGTTGTGTGACAATAGATTCACTAATAGCTGTGTGTGACAATATATTCGCTAATAGCTGTGTGTGACAATATATTCGCTAATAGCTGTGTGTGACAATAGATTCGCTAATAGCTGTGTGTGACAATAGATTCACTAATAGTTGTGTGTGACAATAGATTCGCTAATTGTTGTGTGACAATAGATTCACTAATAGCTGTGTGTGACAATATATTCGCTAATAGATGTGTGTGACAATAGATTCGCTAATTGTTGTGTGACAATAGATTCACTAATAGCTGTGTGTGACAATAGATTCGCTAATTGTTGTGTGTGACAATATATTCACTAATAGTTGTGTGTGACAATAGATTCACTAATAGTTGTGTGTGACAATAGATTCGCTAATTGTTGTGTGTGACAATATATTCACTAATAGTTGTGTGTGACAATAGATTCACTAATAGTTGTGTGTGACAATATATTCGCTAAAAGCTGTATGTGCCAGTAGATTCGCTAATAGCTGTGTGTGACAATAGATTCACTAATAGCTGTGTGTGACAATAGATTCACTAATAGCTGTGTGTACAATAGCTTCACTAATAGCTGTGTGTGACAATAGATTCACTAATAGTTGTGTGTGACAATAGATTCGCTACTAGCTGTGTGTGACAATAGATTCGCTAATAGCTGTGTGTGACAATAGATTCGCTAATTGTTGTGTGTGACAATAGATTCGCTAATAGCTGTGTGTGACAATACATTCACTAATAGTTGTATGTGACAATAGATTCGCTAATAGCTGTGTGACAATAAATTCACTAATAGCCGTGTGTGACAATAGACTTTCCGTGACCGCATCAAAGGTACTAAAAATTGGTATTGGTAATCTGTTCTTAATTTACATATGAATTATTCAACAGATTGTTGTGGCATAGCCGTATACTATTCTTTTGGCCCGGATATGACGCAACAAGTGGCGTTACTGGTCAAGATGAAGTATATGATTGGTCAATGTAGCGGTAAATGCAAACTGCAGACATGCAGTTAAAAACGAAACAAAGTTGAGATTGAATGCAAGCTAAATAAGTGGATTATCTTTTCAAATGACACATTAATAAAATTATATTACTAAATGTAGTATTATTATCACCAAAAATGATTCAAACTGATATAATTTTATTATCCGTGCTGAAACGCATTAGTTCGTTAATGTATTCCACCAGCAGTTTTACATTATAACCACCGGCATTAAAACTATGCCGTTTGTCTTTTTAAATATACTTCTTGTTTAACTATCAGACCATTTCAAAAGACCGTGATCTCTTTGTGTATATTACAGATTACATATTCTAAGATATGTCACAACAGTAAATGTTAAATCAGTATACACGAGCAACCCAGGAGTAATTATTATAATGCATGAATGTCGTTATTAGTCATGTCTCGTAAAACATCTCATTAGAGGCCAGTCTCACTCTGAATTAGCACACACGCATACTAATATACAGGTATATGTGTATATTTTCCATATGATTCCCTGCCTTGGAATGTTCCAGGTAAGAATATTCTACATTACATATTTCGAGATTCATATTTAAGCAATTGAAAACTTGTCGCTAAATCGGCTTAAATTTACATCTCGCTAAAAATTAGACGCTATACGGTCTACTAAAATGTGTGTGAAATAACACCTTTAAATTGCAATATATGTAAGTAACGAGACGAAATAAAACTGAATATCATGTGTGTCGACATTTTAACATTTTAAGACTCTTTGTTGATGTTAATGGTTATTTAGAGTTGAAATTTAGTGTAGAAATATATAATCAAATATAGAAAAATCCAAATTGGTCCGGAACAAAAATGACACCATAATGTATATCATGAGGTGGACTTTATCATAATTAATAACAACAGAGAAAACATAGATTTGGATGGAGATCATTGGAAATATACAAGGAGAGATTAAGACCAGGTGTTCCGTAAGAGTAAGCGATATACTTCATGGACATCACGTGCCATACTAATCTAGGCCTAATCCGAGTTAGTCACACAACGGATATAAACACGCGGTATATCTACCAGCACATTACACATCTGACCTCTTATTACATTAAATTGGTTTTATATTGTTTAATATCCTATCAACAGCTACGGTCATTTAAGGATCCTCCCCCCCTTCGTTTATCGTTTTCGTTTGCATATCAGTATTTTCTGTTGATTTTGGCGCCACGTTAATATCTGTTGATAATAATATTTGATTTTCTATTTTAGATATGTGTTTTAATTTGTTCATTTTTTTTTCGTTACAGCGGCCGGCGGCGTATTGCCACATTACTAGGAGTGTGTCTTGCCTTGACAGTTACATTTATATTTAAAAATTATGATATTACATTGAGTTCCCGACATTTGATTACGTTCCAAGCAAACATTAAACGCAATGATGCTAAGTATGGCGTTCACAGAACGGACGTCTTAAATAGGACGTCTGATCGCGACTCCAACTTTACAACGCAAAGTCATGTGGAAAATAACTCAGTCAGTTCATATGAAACACAAACGGTTCATCTTTTAAAGCCAACAGTTCAGTCCCACAAACTGGAATCTTCCATATTTAACACGATAGAATATATGAGGAATTTTAACAAAATAAAAGAGAAATTTTATTCAGAAGAAGAACAACAGCATTTGCATAATATCCAACGTTCAACTAATGATCAAATTGGCGTCAACGGAGTTAAAGAAAGCTCAATATCACCACCGAAGGAAAATATTGTTCATGATTTGCAATCTCCGAAACTAGTGAAAGATTCAACGACAAAATCAGCAGACCAACTTAATGGAAGTGAATCAAATAGAACAATCAGGAATGACGTCATTGATAAATTACACATTGAAAGTCAGGATCCTAATACATATACAGACAATAACTTTGTAGATCGCAGTATAAACAGTCTAAACAATGCCGGTTTACCTGGTGATATAGCTGGTAGGCTAAATCAAATACAACACGTGTATATGCAGAACCAGGAAGCCCTGGCCCACAACCAATTCATTCTTCATGACCAACTAGTGGAGGATAGGTTCGATATGCCAGAGGAAAATAGGAATGATGCTATAGAGGGGGACGGCCATGTCATCAACAAGGACCAAACGGTTAACAACATTTCTACAATTGAAGTAAATAATGTAGATGATTCAGTACGGATTGGCAATACTAATTCACTTCTTCAATCTGAACAGCAAAATGTCCAAACCAATCGGATTGGTGAAATAAATTCACCTCTTCAATATGAACAGCAAAATGTCCAAACCAATCGGATTGGCAATACCCATTCACCTCTTCAATATGAACAGCAAAATGTTCAAACCAATCGGATTGGTGAAATAAATTCACCTCTTCAATATGAACAGCAAAATGTCCAAACCAATCGAATTGGCAACCTCAATTTTCCTCTTCAATCTGAACAGCAAAATGTCCAAACCAATCGGATTGGCAATACCCATTCACCTCTTCAATATGAACAGCAAAATGTTCAAACCAATCGGATTGGTGAAATAAATTCACCTCTTCAATATGAACAGCAAAATGTCCAAACCAATCGGATTGGCAATACCCATTCACCTCCTCAATATGAACAGCAAAATATTGAAAACAGAACACAGACAACCTACGACTGTGAAAATCCAAGACAAGTCCCACATGTCCCCCCCCCCCCCCCCCCCCCCCCCCCCCCCCCCCCCCCCTTTGTAGTGCTATCTCACTGAAGTATACTGTATACGCATGTGGGTTAATGTTGCATTTATAATTAAAAAGAACAAAAATCGTCATGTTTTTATATAAATTCAATATTTAATGATTTCCCGGTAAGTTCTGTTTGTTTTCTTGATCGGATTTTAATGTAAGGTGTCCAACGTCTTTATCGGGATGTTTTCGTCGGTCCTCCTGTTCTCGCGTGGTCACGTGACCGGCACGAAGGACTACATTAACACTTGGTCGGTAAATATGGCCAGAGCACCCGACCAACGTATTTTGTCGTACAAACAAATATGATGCACTTATTCATCGTGCTAAAAAACCGAGAAAAAGTGCTGTACATTCTTCTATTTATTCAAGTATGGTTACATAACGGCGTTATAAACTGGTCTTAATTGACGAAGTGCCGATTAATTGACTACTTTTTAAGTAATTTTGACGATGTTTGTCATTTTCGTAAGAATGTACAGCACTTTTCGTTGTTCTCATACAATTACCTTCACGCTCTTACCTGTTTCATAATTATTGATTTAGGGTAGTCGGGTGCTCTAGGACGATTCATAGAGCAAGTGTTAATGTTCATTCTCCAATATTGGAACTCTTCAGTGTTTTAGGTATCGAAATCGGCATATAGAAAAGAACAAACGTTAATAAACGAATGCAATGGATCGTAATTAATTCAAATAATTATTTACAGATGATTTCCAAAGACATAAGGTATAGTTAGACGTTTTCGGCTGTACATGCAAGTTTGTAAATTCGACACTGTTATAAAACTACCGTCCTCGTCGTTGCCATGGCAGCCGATCGAAGCTCCGATCACGAATGCACTGTCAAAGTGAAAGTTGAAGTATTTTTCGCAACATGCCGTTTAAACTTCAAATTACATTCACACCTCATATTGATTGGGGTTGTTTAATCATTTCTGATCAATTGAATTGTAAGAAAACTAACAAAACACTAAAAAACACAGAATGAAGCCTTCGTGTCAGGCAGTGCAGACACAACGCGGGATCTGTAAACAATGTGACGTCATTGGAATGTACAAGTTGCAACAATGTACAACAATGTATTTTTTTACATGAATACACTAATGAGCAACAAAACGGGACGCAACATTAACCCACATGCGTACAGCACCACCAGGCAGGACACCCTACCCGATCACATTATACTTACAACTGGCGAAGTAGAGTCCCACTCCTAAAATCTTGAGCGTGTGGAAATAGTAGTTAAGATTTCTTTGTCTTTTTATGGACAATAAACTATGTTTGAATTAAAATTACCATTATTTAGACTCTGGTATTTCTCGGTCATAGGACATGCCTTCCTCACAGGGGGACACGTGCTTGATTATTGATTTAACTGGGACATGTACATACCATAGATAAGGGAAGCAGGAATGCTACTATCTAGAAAATGGTAACTATATGCGGATATCATCAATTGCCTTTAACTTCGTTTATCGTTTTCGTTTACATATCAGTATTTTCTGTTGATTTTGGCGCCACGTTAATATCTGTTGATAATAATATTTGATTTTCTATTTTAGATATGTGTTTTAATTTGTTCCTTTTTTTTCGTTACAGCGGCCGGCGGCGTATTGCCACATTACTAGGAGTGTGTCTTGCCTTGACAGTTACATTTATATTTAAAAATTATGATATTACATTGAGTTCCCGACACTTGATTACGTTCCAAGCAAACATTAAACGCAATGATGCTAAGTATGGCGTTCACAGAACGGACGTCTTAAATAGGACGTCTGATCGCGACTCCAACTTTACAACGCAAAGTCATGTGGAAAATAACTCAGTCAGTTCATATGAAACACAAACGGTTCATCTTTTAAAGTCAACAGTTCAGTCCCACAAACTGGAATCTTCCATATTTAACACGATAGAATATATGAGGAATTTTAACAAAATAAAAGAGAAATTTTATTCAGAAGAAGAACAACAGCATTTGCATAATATCCAACGTTCAACTAATGATCAAATTGGCGTCAACGGAGTTAAAGAAAGCTCAATATCACCACCGAAGGAAAATATTGTTCATGATTTGCAATCTCCGAAACTAGTGAAAGATTCAACGACAAAATCAGCAGACCAACTTAATGGAAGTGAATCAAATAGAACAATCAGGAATGACGTCATTGATAAATTACACATTGAAAGTCAGGATCCTAATACATATACAGACAATAACTTTGTAGATCGCAGTATAAACAGTCTAAACAATGCCGGTTTACCTGGTGACATAGCGAGTAGGCTAAATCAAATACAACACGTGTATATGCAGAACCAGGAAGCCCTGGCCCACAACCAATTCATTCTTCATGACCAACTAGTGGAGGATAGGTTCGATATGCCAGAGGAAAATAGGAATGATGCTCTAGAGGGGGACGGCCATGTCATCAACAAGGACCAAACGGTTAACAACATTTCTACAATTGAAGTAAATAATGTAGATGATTCAGTACGGATTGGCAATACTAATTCACTTCTTCAATCTGAACAGCAAAATGTCCAAACCAATCGGATTGGTGAAATAAATTCACCTCTTCAATATGAACAGCAAAATGTCCAAACCAATCGGATTGGCAATACCCATTCACCTCTTCAATATGAACAGCAAAATGTTCAAACCAATCGGATTGGTGAAATAAATTCACCTCTTCAATATGAACAGCAAAATGTCCAAACCAATCGAATTGGCAACCTCAATTTTCCTCTTCAATCTGAACAGCAAAATGTCCAAACCAATCGGATTGGCAATACCCATTCACCTCTTCAATATGAACAGCAAAATGTTCAAACCAATCGGATTGGTGAAATAAATTCACCTCTTCAATATGAACAGCAAAATGTCCAAACCAATCGGATTGGCAATACCCATTCACCTCCTCAATATGAACAGCAAAATATTGAAAACAGAACACAGACAACCTACGACTGTGAAAATCCAAGACATGTCCCACATGTGGAAAACATTTTGTGTATGGTATGTATGATTTTATGGTATACAGTATATGGTATGTATGGTATATACAGTATGTATGGTATTATGGTATATACAGTATTTCTCTCATCCCTACCGGTATCATACTGGTCTGTCCAGGTAAATACACCCATGCTTGCTGTGTGTGTATTACCTCGCTTCCGGTGTACGATAGCCACGCGCGCGCAATAATACAAAAGTAGGTCGCCGAACCGAAAGTAGATCTATCTATAGATTTGTAAACACATCGTCTGCTCCATGTGCTAGGCCAGATCTAATTTTTTTTTTATTTATGATATAAATTATGTAAAAAAAAAACACGTTCTTTTATTGTTTTTTATTAATAAAGTAAAACATGGAACTATATTTTCACGCGAAAGGACACACTAGCTTGGCCGACATCAAGTGATTTGGCTTCGCTTGCAATGACAGGGCTGCTGAAACAACGTTAGACTGTGGAAATGAATGGTTTCCTTCGTTTTTAGAACAGCAAACGCCGTTTGCATATATGGGGTATGGTAAATCGATTGGCGCTGTTCTATTTTTATTATATGCAGTAGAAGAAAAGTTTGGATTGAGAAAAAATGGCGTCTATCTGAGAAAGCTATCGACAGATAGTGCCTATTTTTGCATATTTTTGGTTTGGGAATGAGAGAAATATACTCAATCATATGTGGTTCATGTAGGATAGGGATATTTCACCCTCTTGGTCACAAAATGTGGTAAAACCCTCGGCGGAGCCTCGGGTTTTACCACATTTTGTGTGATTGAGTCTTATAGTATGGTATGTATGGTTTTATGGTATATATGGTATATATGGTACGACATCTTCGCTAGCCAAGGTATCTGAACACGTTACACCTCACAAGTGGAGTGTAACGTAATCAGAAGATGATGGTACGTATTGTTTAATGATATGAACACCCTTGAAAAAGCCTACCCTATATGTTTCACTTAGCGTAGTGTAGTACATATGTACATTCAACCGTGTGTATCCGACGATGTTAAATTTGGGGGTACAAATTGGTATCCATACACTAACAATTCAGTAACTTTGTTAAAGGGTGTTGTTTTGTCACTGGGATACGCTCAGCCTGACGAAACACCTGGTCTTATTTTAATTTTACTTTTTTCAAGAGTTTCCAAGCATATCGGTATCTGTTATTTCTTTTTTGTCCTTATTTTGTTAATATTTCCTGATTGTATTTTTTTCCCCTTGTTTTGTTCCTACTTTGTCCTTGTTTTATTCCCATTTTACCCTTGTTTTGTTCCTATTTTACCCTTGTTTTGTTCCCATTTTACCCTTGTTTTGTTCCAATTTACCCTTGTTTTGTTCCTATTTTGTCCTTGTTTTGTTCCTATTTTACCCTTGTTTTGTTCTTGTTTGGACCTTGTTTGTTCCTAATTTGTCCTTGTTTTGTTCCTATTTTACCCTTGTTTTGTTCCAATTTTGTCCTTGTTTTGTTGCTATTTTGTCCTTGTTTTGTTCCTATTTTACCCTTGTTTTGTTCCAATTTACCCTTGTTTTGTTCCTATTTTGTCCTTGTTTTGTTCCTATTTTACCCTTGTTTTGTTCTTGTTTGGACCTTGTTTGTTCCTAATTTGTCATTGTTTTGTTCCTATTTTGTCCTTGTTTTGTTCCTATTTTGCCCTTGTTTTGTTTTTGTTTCGACCTTGTTTGTTCCTAATTTGTCCTTGTTTTGTTCCTATTTTACCCCTGTTTTGTTCCTATTTTAGCATTGTTTGTTCCTATTTCGTCCTTGTTTGTTCCTATTTTACCCTTATTTTGTTTCCGTTTTGCCCTTGATGTCCCATTTTGTCCTTGTTTTGTTCCTATATTACCCTTGTTTTGTTTCTATTTAACCCTTGTTTTGTTCCAATTTACCCTTGTTTTGTTCCTATTTTACCCTTGTTTTGTTCCTATTTTACCCTTGTTTTGTTCTTGTTTGGACCTTGTTTGTTCCTAATTTGTCCTTGTTTTGTTCCTATTTTGTCCTTGTTTTGTTCCTATTTTGTTCTTTTTTTGTTCCTATTTTGTCTTTGTTTGTTCCTATTTTGTCCTTGTTTTGTTCCTATTTTGTCCTAGTTTTGTTCCTATTTTGTCCTTGTTTTGTTCCTATTTTGTCATTGTTTTGTTCCTATATTACCCTTGTTTTGTTCCTATTTAACCCTTGTTTTGTTCCAATTTACCCTTGTTTTGTTCCTATTTTGTCCTTGTTTTGTTCCTATTTTACCCTTGTTTTGTTCTTGTTTGGACCTTGTTTGTTCCTAATTTGTCCTTGTTTTGTTCCTATTTTGTCCTTGTTTTGTTCCTATTTTAGCATTGTTTGTTCCTATTTTGTCTTTGTTTTGTTCCTATTTTGTCCTTGTTTTGTTCCTATTTTGTCCTAGTTTTGTTCCTGTTTTGTCCTTGTTTTGTTCCTATTTTACCCTTGTTTTGTTCCTATTTTACCCTAGTTTTGTTCCTATTTTGTCCTTGTTTTGTTCCTATTTTACCCTTGTTTTGTTCCTATTTTGTCCTTGTTTTGTTCCTATTTTGTCCTTTTTTTGTTCCTATTTTACCCTTGTTTTGTTCCTATTTGGTCCTTGTTTTGTTCCTATTTTGTCCTAGTTTTGTTCCTATTTTGTCCTAGTTTTGTTCCTATTTTGTCCTTGTTTTGTTCCTATTTTGTCCTAGTTTTGTTCCTATTTAACCCTTGTTTTGTTCCTATTTTACCCTAATTTTGTTCCTATTTCATCCTTGTTTTGTTCCTTTTGTTCCTATTTTGTCCTTGTTTTGTTCCTATTTTGTCCTTGTTTTGTTCCTATTTTGTCCTTGTTTTGTTCCTATTTTACCATTGTTTTGTTCCTATTTTGTCCTTGTTTTGTTCCTATTTTGTCCTTGTTTTGTTCCTATTTTGTCCTTGTTTTGTTCCTATATTACCCTTGTTTTGTTCCTATTTTGTCCTTGTTTTGTTCCTATTTTGTCCTTGTTTTGTTCCTATTTTGTCCTTGTTTTGTTCCTATTTTACCCTTGTTTTGTTCCTATTTTGTCCTTTGTTTTGTTCCTATTTTGTCCTTGTTTTGTTCCTATTTTGTCCTTGTTTTGTTCCTATTTTACCCTAGTTTTGTTCCTATTTTACCCTGTTTTTGTTCCTATTTTGTCCTTGTTTTGTTCCTGTTTTACCCTTGTTTTGTTCCTATTTTGTCCTTGTTTTGTTCCTATTTTGTCCTTGTTTTGTTCCTATTTCATCATTGTTTTGTTCCGTGTTTTGTTCCTATGTTGTCCTTGTTTTGTTCCTATTTTACCCTGTTTTTGTTCCTATTTTGTCCTTGTTTTGTTCCTATTTTGTCCTTGTTTTGTTCCTATTTTGTCCTTGTTTTGTTCCTGTTTTACCCTTGTTTTGTTCCTATTTTGCCCCTGTTTTCGCGATTTTGAGATAGGGCCTCGTTTAGAAGTCGTTATGTTCTGTTTTTAAGAAGTCATCACATTTTGGCGCCTTTCACTCTTTCTTTTGCACGCTAGTTGATTTTTGTTTTCGAAATTACGAAATCGTTTTAGCCTACTGATACAAAAAGAGATGATAATTCAAAACTGAGTACATTTGTATTATATCTTTCTCTGTCTTTTATACCGTTTTTTTCAAGTAAGCCAAAAATAATTTACAATTTTTCAGATCAATAAAAGCGCCGCCTACTAATTGTCGATCTGTTCTTCTGTGTTGTGTGGAAGTCGAATGGGACCACAAAGAAAAAAACAACTTGAGTTGTACAATGAAAATAACCCCTCGTTATAACGTCTTTAACGTAAAACTTCGTTATAACGAGATAGGAAATCGTTATTACGAGATTAAAAGCCGCAATTGCGACTTTAAAAGTCATTTTTTAACGAGAAAGAATTGTGTTCATTGGAGCTGTTACAACTCAATTTTTTTTTTTTTTTTTATGTGGTCCCATTCGGCTTCTGTAGAGCTGACATCAAGCAATATCGTGTTCTTTTCCACTTCAAGGACAAACCACAATTCCTTCCTAATTACAAAAACCCATGTTGGCGAGACGGTCCAATGGGTGTGTTAAGATGTCTACCTTACTTCCACATATTTGGGACCTGCAAATCCGGAACAACAGATTTATTTCTCCGTATGATCCACCATCCGCAAATTCTTCCTAACAGTGGAATATTGTCCAAGGAGACTTGGTTCTGGAGCTGGAAACGGTATGGTGAGTTGGGACCAAAACAAATTGAAAATCAGTACATGTATAGAGCAACGTAAATATAAAACTAAACCGTCGGCTAGTTCTATCATCTCATTAACGAATTGTTAAATGTGCACGTGAATTTTTACCTAGCTTTTATGACCTGATGTAACTTTGTAGATTTTGAAGGATAGCTTGTTTTTATTTTTTCATTATCTTTAATGTGGATTTAAAGAATTTCGACCGCTGGTTAGGAGTGATAAAACTATCCCCTACATGTAGATACACAGCAGATGTGTTATGTTTATATGTTTTCCATTTTTCTTTTCTTATCGTTATCTATTAATTTTTCTCTTTCAAACAGACCAACGTATCGGATTCCGCCACAATAGAACTATTCCACGTAAGTTGATTTTCTGATTTCGCTCGGGTCTGTAACACCAGAGAGATGATAACAGAATTTGTCATGGACACAAATAATTAAGTTGAGATAATAAAGAAATTATCGAATTCGCAAGGGGTTGCACGTAAGCCTATGGTGGGGCCGAGGAGGCGGTTATGACTCTTATTGTAACATACAATAAGATTTAGCCGATCTCCTTGTGTTCAGCTCTTGTGAATGTTGTGTCTTGCATACGTTTTCTACCTTACCCGTTCACCGTTGAATGTCATATCCGGTTACAGAAATAGTTTGCATTGCCTGTTCACCCTAGAACGTCACATCCAGGTTAAGGAAACATTTTACATTACCCCTCCAGACTGTTTTGCATTTGAAAGACATATGTGAACGGATAATTCACATGGTATGAACTTTGTACAGTTATACACTGGAACGTAGATGGCAGTGCTATTTGGTTCCCACGTCATAATATACTTCAACCGTACGCAAAATTATTTGTTTGAACGGAATCTGTTTTCATATTTACGATGACTGTCCCAATACTTCGCTATAGATATTTTAAAGTTAACGAATGTCATGAGGTTTAGGAATGTTGATGAAACTGTGGCCATATTATGCATTTTAATCCAATTAACAAGTTATTTTATCTCTTCAGGTCTGGCAATGACTCTTCAAAATTTTACGGATTATTTTGATGCAAAAACGATTGAACATGGCGTAAAATTCCCAGATGGACGGAATTCATATCATAAGCTTGTCACGGGTACGTTCAAGAAAACTTTTTTTTCACTTACTTGTTAACAGATTATATAATACTAGTATCAGATTGTTTAACTGATTGGCTTATCTAACATCGCGACAATACATTATGCAGTCTGTCGACAACGTGGTCAAATATATCCTCGGCACTACAGGGGTCATGATCACTTTCGCTAATTTAACTCGTGAAGTATTAAGGACTGCCCAAATAAGGAAAAAAGAAATGAACATGGGGGGGGGGAGTATACTCTACCTAAAAACTGAAGAGAGGTTCAGGGGGGGAATTAAACTGTAATTTTAGCGTTACTTTAGTATAAATCAGTGAAAATAAAATTCGTGAAGTTTTTTTTTCTTCGAGAAAAGATAGGTTAAATGGTTATGCGCAAAAACTGTCTGACAGATAAGGGTTTTTTTCTGTTATGAATTCCTTTTTTTTCAGTCTACTTGAAATAAAGGTCATTGCTAAAAATTATGCTATGAAGTGATGATCTATATTATAACCTGATTGGGTGATTTAATGATCAAATCAGTTGCCTATTTATTGCTCTAGTCACCCTTTTCTGTGTCAATTTTTACATCATTTTATGCTTTAACAAGCCTTTGACGTTAATACACATCTTTTTTTTATATGATGGAAGTAAAATTTAGACCGTGGGAAAATTTTATGGACGTCATCAATATATTTTATTTCCTTGTGTGATATAAAGTCAGACGTGGTCGATGTTTGTTGATGTTCCTCTTGGTTCCGCCATCACCACCCTCACCCGGATTTGACCTAGATTTGTATGGCGGGGGTCGTCGATTTGACATAGATTTGTATGGCGGGTGTCGTCGATTTGACATAGATTTGTATGGCGGTGTCGTCGTGACCTAGATTTGTATGGTGGGGGTCGTCGATTTGACCTAGATTTGTATGGCGGGTGTCGTCGATTTGACCTAGATTTGTATGGCGGTGTCGTCGTGACCTAGATTTGTATGGCGGGGGTCGTCGATTTGACCTAGATTTGTATGGCGGGGGTCGTCGATTTGACCTAGATTTGTATGGCGGGGGTCGTCGATTTGACATAGATTTGTATGGCGGGGGTCGTCGATTTGACATAGATTTGTATGGCGGTGTCGTCGTGACCTAGATTTGTATGGCGGGGTCGTCGATTTGACATAGATTTGTATGGCGGGGGTCGTCGATTTGACATAGATTTGTATGGCGGTGTCGTCGTGACCTAGATTTGTATGGCGGGGGTCGTCGATTTGACCTAGATTTGTATGGCGGGGGTCGTCGATTTGACATAGATTTGTATGGCGGGGGTAGTCGATTTGACATAGATTTGTATGGCGGGGGTCGTCGATTTGACATAGATTTGTATGGCGGTGTCGTCGTGACCTAGATTTGTATGGCGGGGTCGTCGATTTGACCTAGATTTGTATGGCGGGGGTCGTCGATTTGACATAGATTTGTATGGCGGTGTCGTCGTAACCTAGATTTGTATGGCGGGGGTCGTCGATTTGACCTAGATTTGTATGGCGGTGTCGTCGTGACCTAGATTTGTATGGCGGTGTCGTCGATCAGGCATACAACGCTTACAAAATGTACACTTACGGAACACCTAGTCTTATTCTAAATGTACCTTTCTAAAATGGTCTCCATGCGATCTCATTATTTTGATTATATTTTGCTCCCATTTATCAATTTTGAGTTAGAAGTTGCTGTTTAAAAAGTTTATCCTACATAATCGCCAAATTGTTAGAATAAATTCCAGATGCTTAGTGCGACAAGAGGCGTTTTACAAATTGAAACATGAGCACTTGCAGACACAAATAAAGGGTCACTGTGAATATGTAGCTTAAGATAGAAGTTTACCTTTGCTTTCCTTCTGATCGCACTCTCTAGAAATTCCACAGATATACTTACTTTTTAACATGGTCATTTCCGCGGGATTTAAATAGGGGAACTATACACTTGGGGGTTATTCCGCCATCGATATGCCATTTGAATTATGCACATGTTCCAAAAATATCAAATAAATTTCAAAACAATACACGTCAGGGAATATTTCGTGGTCGAATGACCTTCGCGAATTTAGCGTATAAATCCCCCTCGCGTAAATGACCACATTTAAAGTATTGGGTAGCTATATTATTATATATTAATATGGATGTGATAGTCACATATCAACATCATGGGTACTTAAAATAAACATAGGCTTTCTGAATATGATCTCTTTTTTAGCAAACTGTAAAAATCGAATATGGTTAGTTTTGATCACTATAATTTTACAGTACAAGTACTTATAGAGGCTTGCCCGCAGAGAGATCAGAAAAATTGGCTAATAGAAAAAGATTTTTTACACATGACAGATTGTTGGAATTGTTGAGTTTTTCATTTTATTTTCCTTATAAAACGCTGAAAAGTGATATTAAAACCTCATTTTTTAAATATTATTTATTTAATCGCAACCCGCAATAAGTCCCCGCTATAAAGTGGAGTCTAATTTGATTGACACATCAAAGAAACAAGCACGTGCACAGTGCCGCACAGTGATAACTTCAAAGGCAGCGGCGATTTACAAAGAAGATTTGCCGTTATATTCCATACATTTCCCTCTCAGGTTGAGTTTTAAAACGTCTTTTAAATACATATTCTGTAATTGTTTTCAAGAAATAAAGTCGGAAAGCCTCTAATTTTGTCACATAGAAACGTGTACTGAAGTTTATTTAGTGATCGGAGATATGCCGTTTACCGGTCCGTCTGCGGGTAAGCCTCTTTAATAATTACGGATCAAATTCGTTATTTTATTGTTGTATGTCTACGCACATCCATTTTGATATATCTAAAAACAAATTCGTAAATTTCATCTGAACTTTATTTCAGGTCACGGTGATCCAATGGATATTTGGGATTTCACAAGATGGCGTAATATATCACAAAACAACCCAATGGCACTGGAACCGGAAGTGACGACACCGCATCTAATTCATCACGTGAATCCTGATATCAAACTGATTGCTCTGCTACGAGAACCTGCTGAGAGGTGGATTTCAGTAAACATTTAAGCTTGTCGCCCTTTTCTGTGTGAATGCTACACACTACTTTTCTTCCAGTTGCTTCTTTCCTAGTATATTTACTTTGAAAATTTTAAATAAAACAAATTGTATCTATATCTATGTCAAAATGGTAATATTTCTGTTACAGCAATTAAGTGTAAACCTGTAAATTACAATAAATGTTTGTTTGTGTTTAGATATTTGCTAGAAACAAAGGGGAGAAATACAAAAGAAAAAAAGACATAATGTCATTTATAGCATTAAAGCCGTGTTTTTAGAGGTATGAAAGCGAAAAATGAGACGTATAGGTTGGAATGAATTGTTGAACATATCATGATCATGTGACTATTTTCATCAGTGACAGTCAACATTTCAGGGCGTATTCTCACTACTTACATCTGCATTATGGTGACACAAAGGAGTCGTTTCACTACCACGTGCTACAGACCATTAGCTATCTGAAAAAATGCGAGAAATATGGCCGACTGAGGGCCTGTGTGTATAAACCAGGATTTAAAAAAATCAAGGTACAGTAAGATATTATACATTTGTATATTTTTTTAGCACATAAGTTGTAAATACCGATTTCTTTTATTTACATGTTGTATTTCGGGGGGGGGGGGGGGGGGGGGGGGGGGGGGGGTAGTAGTAGAATTGGTTTTCTGTATACATGTATATCGCATTTTATGTTATAGAAGTTGATATATTCACCACAATCACATTAATTTTAACAGATTACATGTCATTGCTTACCTGAAGTTATTGTACGGTATAGATTGTATGATCATCTGTTAGTGACATAGATTTTTTTAACCAGCGTACATCATGTATCGTATTAATCAAATCAACATTATTCAAGTTATAATTTAATTTTGCTTGTAACAAGCATTTTCATTGGCTCAAAAAATTATGTTATCATCTCATAACATAAAAAAAATAAACTGTGACGTCAGCGGAGTAATCGTTGTTCACGGGATTTTGTATTTATCGATGCGTTTTTAAATATCTGGTGCAAAATAAACATGTTAAACTTAATGAAAATGTTTCTTATCGTTGTTAATTAAATTATAAGGGTTAACTGTAATATTTTTGTTTACGTTATTGAGCAATAACACAAAAAACTGGGGTGTACTCTGAATAAAGCGCGAAGCGGTTTATGAAAAGAGTACACCCCGGTTTTTTGTGTTATTGCTCAATAACGTTCGCGGTTTATTCAGAGTACACCCCAGTTTTTTGTGTTATTGCTCAATAACGTAAAAAAAATATTACAGATAACCCTTAAATAATGTAAAATCGTTCATTTTTCTATTGTGACGTCATAAAAGGATATGACTCCAACTTTTACATAATGACGTCACAATTTTAAAATTCCAGTATATATAGATCTTTTGGATAGTTTCTTTAAAGTATAATGTAGGTCATTCTCGATACTCCATTGGTTACGTTCACTTTCGCTCTCTGTACCCCTGAAATATTTTTCTGTTAAAACAAGACACCAAAGCATAAAATTATTCTTTTTTGTTTTATCCACGAAATCGTAGTGGCTGATCTTTCGATTTTATGAAGAAATATTCGGAGGGTAGGGAGAACAAAATTGAACGTAACACCTGGATAATTAAACATGTATTGTCTTCATTCAATTTTCTTTGCTGTTTTGTTTCTTTCAAATATAAATTACTCGTAGGCCCCACTGCACGCTAGTTTGTATTACCTTCACCTGACGGAGTGGCTGAAAGTTTTCCCTAGGAACCAGATACTCCTACTGACTAACGAGGACTACCATAGGGACACGGCGGGTACACTTCGTACTGTGTTTAGACATCTCAATCTGGGTAAGTCAAGGAATTTCGTAACATTTTTGTTTCGAAAGATGTCTTCTGGTTTTGGGTATAGGAACCTAGATCGCTCTATCCTAGTAATTCAAGGGCATTTCGTATATATATATATTTTTCTTGTAACATGTTTGACTTCAGATTTTTGGTATATATACACGTCTCTCTCTCTCTCTCTCTCTCTCTCTCTCTCTCTCTCTCTCTCTCTCTCTCTCTCTCTCAGTAAGGAGATTTCGTAACATTATTTTTCGAAACATGTCTTCTGGTTTTGGGTATAGGAACCTAGTTCTCTTTATCCTAGTAATTCAAGGGCATTTCGGTTTTTTTTTTTTTTTTTTTTGTATTTTATTTATTTTTTTTTGTAACATGTTTTGTCTTCAGATTTTGGGTAAAGGCACTTCTCTGTCTCTCCATCCTGGTAAGGAGATTTCGCGTAACATTTTTTTTCGTTACAATTTTGCCTTCTGATTTTGGGTATAGGTACCTCGATCTCTATATCTTGGTAAGTCAAGGAGATTTCGTACCATGAATGACAGCTGATTTTGGGGAAGACAGTAACACTTAATTTGTGCACAGTCTGTGTAATTCAAGGATATTCCGTTCCATGTTTGTCAGCTGATGTTGGTTTAGAATCCTCTCTCAGGCAAAGTCAATGACGTGTCAACATAAACTAGCGTCCTAAATATTGGTCGGTGTCAACATAAACTGGCGTCCTAAATATTGGTCGGTGTCAACATAAACTATCGGCCTAAATATTGGTCGGTGTCAACATACATGCTATTGGGTATTGGACTGATTAAGCTAATTATATTTCTATATTTGAGTATGAATTGAAATCA
The DNA here is from genome assembly GCF_902652985.1 of Pecten maximus. Classification (NCBI taxonomy): domain Eukaryota; kingdom Metazoa; phylum Mollusca; class Bivalvia; order Pectinida; family Pectinidae; genus Pecten; species Pecten maximus. The sequence continues at coordinate 19,512,643 of NC_047027.1, forward strand.
TTGGACGAATTTTATCAAAAAAAGAATCGCCGTGGTTGAGTATTTATCACTGCGCTAATAAAAAAAAGTAAGTAAAATGTCTGTCTGCGACAGAAGCATTCCAGCTCTGGATAACATGACAGTCGCGTGACGTCCTTTATTGTGACGTCATAATATCATTATTAATTGTATACTGATACAGCCTTTTAATCTCTTGTAGATCAAATGCCATACCCGGATCTGGTAAAGGTGGCAAGTCGACAAAAGCAGTACGTTTCACCATTGAAAGCCAGATTGGGAGCCATGCTGCCACAGACCAAAGCCATTCTTGGGAAATATTTTGAAGATTCTATCCACAAACTTGTTTCGTTACTTAATGATACAAAGTATCTAAAGTGGATTGATAAAAATTCACCGCTGTATAATTCAAACAGTACGAACTTGTATTCATTAAATGAGTTGGAAACATTAGAAAATTCTTTTAATATTATACCGAGAGACCAATCAATTTACAGGAAATTGTCACGATACACACACTTCAATAAAAGGAATGCTGTCAAATTTAACAGGAGCCCAAGAAATGGATTTTTAAATGCAATTCAATTCAAATTACCTTCCAATAATATTCCACGAGCTGACCTGCCTTCTAACATTATACAGGAATTCAATTTTCACCCAAGGAGACATTGAAATGCCTCGTTCCTTTCCAATGACAATCCAATATACTTTATGTCAGGCCTTTGTTTTCAAATGAAACCATTCTTAGCGTTTTTTGAAATCCAATATTGAACATTATGAAGTTTATTGACATTGATTAAAATTATTGGTCTTGTGCATCTCGCCATCCAGATTCTGACTTTTTTTTTTTATCTATTTCGAGGCGAGTATTTGGTCGTCTCCAATGCTTTCTTTAGGTCCTAAGCATCACTGACGAATCCTAGAAGGACGAAATAGCTCTTTGGTGCAGTTTAATCAAATGTTTGGCTCTACTTCTGTGTCCGACTCGTAATTTGATTTAAATGATGCCAATATCGTGTGTGTCTTTTAAACCATCCATGGAAATACAACACAAAAGTTCAGATCTTCTGTCAAATACCTAATCGAAATTTCAGTACAGTACTTTAAATGCAAAACTTAATAGACTTTGCAATTCAAGATATCAACTCCTCTTCAAATACTTACTCATAATTGCATTAATTTTACAATGAGGTCCAATTGTTTAATAGTGACGTGTAGAAAAACAATACATAACTGTAAACCAACTTATTTTCGCGGGCGATGAATTTTCGCGTATTTCGGGAAAATTAAACGCCGATTAGTATTTTTAATCATGGGTACAGCACGCCTTTAATGGCTATAAATCATGAAATTAAATCGCCGCGAACAAAGTTGGTTTGTAGTACTAAGGGAGAGTGCCTAGTATAAGTCCGCGAACAAAGTTGGTTTGTAGTACTAAGGGAGAGTGCCTAGTATAAGTCCGCGAACAAAGTTGGTTTGTAGTACTAAGGGAGAGTGCCTAGTATAAGTCCGCGAACAAAGTTGGTTTGTAGTACTAAGGGAGAGTGCCTAGTATAAGTCCGCGAACAAAGTTGGTTTGTAGTACTAAGGGAGAGTGCCTAGTATAAGTCCGGGAACAAAGTTGGTTTGTAGTACTAAGGGAGAGTGCCTAGTATAAGTCCGGGAACAAAGTTGGTTTGTAGTACTAAGGGAGAGTGCCTAGTATAAGTCCGCGAACAAAGTTGGTTTGTAGTACCAAGGGAGAGTGCCTAGTATAAGTCCGCGAACAAAGTTGGTTTGTAGTACCAAGGGAGAGTGCCTAGTATAAGTCCGCGAACAAAGTTGGTTTGTAGTACTAAGGGAGAGTGCCTAGTATAAGTCCGCGAACAAAGTTGGTTTGTAGTACCAAGGGTGAGTACCTAGTATAAGTCCGCGAACAAAGTTGGTTTGTAGTACCAAGGGAGAGTGCCTAGTATAAGTCCGCGAACAAAGTTGGTTTGTAGTACTAAGGGAGAGTGCCTAGTATAAGTCCGGGAACAAAGTTGGTTTGTAGTACTAAGGGAGAGTGCCTAGTATAAGTCCGGGAACAAAGTTGGTTTGTAGTACTAAGGGAGAGTGCCTAGTATAAGTCCGGGAACAAAGTTGGTTTGTAGTACCAAGGGAGAGTGCCTAGTATAAGTCCGCGAACAAAGTTGGTTTGTAGTACTAAGGGAGAGTACCTAGTATAAGTACTAGTCCGCGAACAAAGTTGGTTTGTAGTACTAAGGGAGAGTGCCTGGTATAAGTCCGCGAACAAAGTTGGTTTGTAGTACTAAGGGAGAGTGCCTAGTATAAGTCCGCGAACAAAGTTGGTTTGTAGTACTAAGGGAGAGTGCCTAGTATAAGTCCGCGAACAAAGTTGGTTTGTAGTACCAAGGGAGAGTGCCTAGTATAAGTCCGCGAACAAAGTTGGTTTGTAGTACTAAGGGAGAGTGCCTAGTATAAGTTGTAAGAACTTGTGCCAAATCTCTTTGGATGGTTTTTCCATGAAATGTGTTTGTGTGGAATAAATAGTCATTACTTTTGTTTGAAAGTCTTGTTGTCATTTTCTATTGACTTAACAGTCAATAAGTGGCTCAGAGGACCTACATTGCCCACCTGGTTTTTCAAGGATTATGGCAATACAACTGAAATTATCAAGTATTTTCCCTGCTTTGATATTTTTTCTCTCAGTAACATGCATGAAAGTCAACTCTTTCCTTAAATAACATCATTTTTTTGGCTTCAAAAACGAGTCAAAGAAACTGTATTTGAAAAGCGTTCAACTTTAATAACCAATTTTGACTTTGTCTATTGTGCCCCGCCCCGATGCTATAAAGTGTTGAGTGTTGTGATAATAAATTATTGATGATTCAAGGATTAATGGAGGCCAAACTATAACAAAATAATAGTAAGTGTTTTACAAATATTTAATATCCTTAGAAAGGAAAAACATTACTTCTGTGACAAATATCATCAACACAATTAAATTCTCAATTCTCCATTTTCACTCTCAAACAATATTAATTACTTAAACTGGTGAAATAAACCTAGACAATATAAAAAATTGTGTACCAGGTATTCTGGGAGAAACTTTCTATCTTTACACCCAAAAGAAAAATTACTAAATCAGATGTAATTACATGTATATCTTTCAAAGTAAAGCTAATTAAGAAAAGTTCTGTAAATACTGAATTTTCAATCATTCAAATTTCTGCAATTTTTCCAAAAATAAATATTTTTATAACTTTTTTATTTCACATTTTCATTATTATTCATTTGTTTATTTAGTGTGCTAAAGACCTTTGTGTCACAGTAGCAAATATTTTTATAACTTTTTTTTATTTCATATTTTCATTATTATTCATTTGTTTATTTAGTGTGCTAAAGACCTTTGTGTCACAGTTGCATATTTCTGCTCATACACAATGATGGAATTGATAAAAAAAAGTAGATCATTAACCACAAAAATATTTAATGAATCTCCAATACAAAGTAATGTGATAATATTGTATAATTTTAAAATATGTACCTTACTTACATATAGAATAAGTTTGATTCATAATGCAATCTACACAACCACACCAATCCAAAATGGGTTTTTTTTTCAAAATTCTCAAATCTCCGCCAAATTGTGCATACACATCCTTTTTTCTTTTTAATCTTTCAAATAAAGTGAAATAATTATGTTAGTGTTAAAGTCATTTTGAGGATCTCAAACAAACCAACCTGTATCTTGAAATTTTCACACATCAAAGTTTTGTGAAAATATAGCAAAAGTGTATACATATCAATCCATTAATTAAGACAACAAATCAATAAATGCAAAGGTATTGAGAAGCTGAATAACAGGGTCTGGAATCTGTAAATTAAGAGTTATCTGCCCATATTTCCAGATTCTTTATGAACACTCAAACTTGAAAGGTCTTCCGGAGTTCATGACTCAGCATGACGACAGACATAATGAGTTAATATGATTTTGACTCGGCATAAAGCAAGTCTGGCAGGACTCTACACAAGTATTTCAATGTCAGATTTAAGGTTTTTCTAATTTATGTACAGTAAATCAGGTATCAGGAATTTCCTTTCTCTGAGTTTTCAGGTTCTAATCGGTTTTCTGTAAAATCTTTCTTTATATCCTTTGCATATGTTGCAAAAAACAGATCCTGTGGTGTAAACTCTGTCTGATTCACATCCTCTATTCCCCACGGCACGTACGCCTTCAGCTGTCAACAAAAAATATATAAAGATATATTTGTAATCAGGTCATCCCAGTCAATAGACCTGACATTATTATCTTCATCTGTCAACAAAAATATAACATTTATAATCATGCAAGTCCCTTAGTCAATATATAGACTTAATACCTTAATTTTGTTTTTCATTTTTTGGTAACAAAATTAAATTTTGACAAATTATTCTGGTACTGGGTCATATATGGGGATAGGTGTCAAGGAGACACCAACAGCTAGGTATGAGGACTTGTGTAAAGGAGACACCTACAGTCAGGGTCATATGAGGATTGGTGTCAGTGGAACACCCATAGCTAGGGTCATATGAGGATTGGTGTCAGGGAGACACCCACAGCTAGGGTCATATGAAGAAGGGTGCCATGCAATGAGACACCAAGTCTCCAGCCACAGTCATGAGGATTTGTGTAAAGGAGAGTCCAATATCCACAGTCATGAGGACTTGTGTATCCAATATCCACAGTCATGAGGACTTGTGTATCCAATATCCACAGTCATGAGGACTTGCGTAAATGTGACGCCAACAGCCAGGGCTATATGAGGACAGGTGCATGTGTCAAGGAGACACCCACTGCCAGGGTCATATGTAGAGCTGAAACGAATGTTCGAATGTTCGTGAATGAATACCAATTCCCCAAATATTCGAATAGTGGAATGGTACTCGAATATTCGGTACGATATTTACTTCCCTTAGTCCTTTGATCTGAAACATGTACAAACGTTCCATTTGAGTTTGGGAGCATTTCCAGCTAAATTCCAATAATGCTTTAGCAGAATGTAAGCTATGTTTAGGGGTTTTAACGTACAAAGGTACTATACATCCAACATAGCAAATCAGCTCCGGGCCAAACTCATTGAAAACGTGTTCAAACGTCAGATTTCCGTTCCAATCCAGCATTCAGTTTAACATAAAAATACATGTATATACAACTATTTTGACATGAATAGGTTCCAAAACGCGTGAATGAAAAGATGTAAACATTTTTCTGACATGACATCGTAAATAAGGTACAGTGCTGCTATCTTTCATATCCGTACTGTGTACAGTACTGTCAGCTATGTGGTGCGCCATATGCATTACGTCAGTGTCAATAAAACACTTTGAAACAATAGCAACATTCCTGGTTACAAGCGCTCAACCGACAGGAAAATTTACCATGTGGAAAGTTTGCGTTGTTTTTATTTCATGTTATATTACATGCGAACCCAATGTAGTGAACGTTGATTTTTTTAAATTATTTATTGGTCTTATAATGCAAATATTCCTTCTCTTGACATTGACAATATGACAGACACAAGCTCGTCAATCAGGTAGGCCAGCCATGTTTACTTTCGCCAACTTGGTGATTTTTTTTACGGTTATTAAAGAAAGCTTCCGACTTAGTTCTGGCCATTCTTCAGTTGTATATATCACTGTTACTTATTTAAAGCTTTTCAGTCGTCAATCAAGCTTAGTAAATCAGAAATAATTACATTTTCTTAAGTATCGACAGTACACTACCTAATATTCGAATACTATTCGAATATACCAAACGAATATTCGAATGCCAAAATCTGCTAGTCGTTTCAGCTCTAGTCATATGAGGGCGAATGTCAAGGAGACACCAAGAGCCAGGGACATATGAGGGCGGATGCAAAGGAGACACCAACAGCCAGGGTCATATGAGGGCAAATGTCAAGGAGACACCAACAGCTAGGGACATGAGGGCGGGTGTCAAGGAGACACCAACAGCCAAGGTCATATGAGGATGGGTGTCATGGAGACACCAACTGCCAGGGTCATATGAGGGTGAATGTCAAGGAGACACCAATAGCCAGTGTCATATGAGGGCGAATGTCAAGGAGACGCCAACAGCCAGGGTCATATGAGGGCAAATGTCATGGAGACACCCACAGCCAGGGACATAGATTTGTAGCCTTATTGTAGGTAGTGAATGATATCATCTAAATCAGTACCAGGGAGTATATCAACGTGGATAGTGAGGCAGAATCATTTGGACTACTTCAGAATTCAGATGATGTTGGACTAAAAGTAATGTTTAGAAAAGAGGCTTTGTTTTAATTTCTAATTATTTCAGGACACTCATAGTCTCTGGCAATTTCAGAGGATCCTTAGGGGTATGTTTTTGATTGAACTTGTATCTTACCCCAGGTTTTCACCCAATGTTTCTTGATGGATTCATTCAAGCTAAGAACACATATTGATTTTCAATCTATTTTTGTTTAACAAAATATATTAAATAAAGCCATGTTTAAGTTCTGTATGAACCTGCTGATTACCTTAAAATCTTTCAAATCGGGGACAACAAATTCTGGTACCATCTCTTTAATATGTTTATACTGCTTTGTGTTATCATCAAACCTTCCCGTCAGTGCCACACCTGGAAATAAAATGTATAATAGTCAGTTAGGTATAATGTTGTATACAGTTTTTAAAAAATGGTTTTCAAGTGTAATAGGTAGGTGTAATGAACAAGAGATCCCAGAGGGATCTTGGCGCCCACCATTGAATGATCTTCATAGGTTCCATGTCAGATTGATCTTTTCTCTACTTTTCCCTTCATTTTACTAATCTGTGCAAATTGAGACATCCCTCCAGTACTTTTCAAACAAGGGAATCCTAGCTATATAAAAAATTTGAGATTTAACGATAATGGCTGTTTGTTTGTCAGGTTGTTTTCAGGACAGACTGGTCCAAAAATGCAATACAAGGGACCAAGGGGAACCTACTTATGAAATTTGAGAAAGATCCCTTCAGTACTTTCTCAGAAATAGCGATAACAAACTTCAACTGTCAAAATCCAAGATGGATGCCTGTCGGCCATGTTGTTTTCAGATTGGTCTCAAAATGCAATATGCATAACTAATGCAATATGCATAACTAGGCACCAAGGGGAACCTAGATATGAAATTTGAGAAAGATCCCTTCAGTGCTTTCTCAGAAATAGTGATAACAAACTTCAATTTTCAAAATCCAAGATGGCTGCCTGTCTGCCATGTTGTTATCCAATTGGTCTCAAAATGCAATATGCATAACTAGGCACCAAGGGAAACCTACATATGAAATTTGAGAAAGATCCATTCAGTACTTTCTCAGAAATAGTGATAACAAACTTCAATTGTCAAAATCCGAGATGGCTGCCTGTCGGCCATGTTGTTTTCCGATTAGTCTCAAATCGCAATATGCATAACAAGGCACCAAGGGGAACCTACATATGAAATTTGAGAAAGATCCCTTCAGTACTTTCTCAGAAATAGCGATAACAAACTTCAATTGTCAAAATCCAAGATGGCTGCCTGTCGGCCATGTTGTTTTCAGATTGGTCTCAAAATGCAATATGCATAACTAGGCACCAAGGGGAACCTCCATATGAAATTTGAGAAAGATCCCTTCAGTGCTTTCTCAGAAATAGTGATAACAAACTTCAATTGTCAAAATCCAAGATGGATGCCTGTCGGCCATGTTGTTTTCAGATTGGTCTCAAAATGCAATATGCATAACAAGGCACCAAGGGGAACCTTCATATGAAATTTGAGAAAGATCCCTTCAGTACTTTCTCAGAAATAGCGATAACAAACTTCAACTCTCAAAATCCAAGATGGCTGCCTGTCGGCCATGTTGTTTTCCGATTAGTAACTCTCAAATCGCAATATGCATAACTAGGCACCAAGGGGAACCTTCATATGAAATTTGAGAAAGATCCATCCAGTTCTTTCTCAGGAATAGCGATAACAAACTTCAACAGTCAAAATCCAAGATGGCTGCCTGTCGGCCATGTTGTTTTCCGATCGGTCCCAAAATGCAATATGCATAACTAGACACCAAGGGGAACCTAGATATGAAATTTCAGGAAGATCCCTTCAGTACTTTCTCAGAAATAGAGATAACAAACTTCAATTGTCAAAATACAAGATGGCTGCCTGTCGGCCATGTTGTTTTCCGATCGGTCCCAAAATGCAATATGCATAACTAGGCACCAAGGGGAACCTACATATGAAATTTGAGAAAGATCCATTTAGTACTTTCTCAGAAATAGCGATAACAAACTTCAATGGTCAAAATCCAAGATGGCTGCCTGTCGGCCATGTTGTTTTCCGATCGGTCCCAAAATGCAATATGCATAACTAGGCACCAAGGGGAACCTACATATGAAATTTGAGAAAGATCCCTTCAGTACTTTCTGAGGATTAGCGATAACAAGAATTGTTTACGGACGGAGGGACGGACGGACGGACGGACGGACGGAGGGACGGACGGAGGGACGGACGGACGACGGACCACGGACGCAGGGCGATTTGAATAGCCCACCATCTGATGATGGTGGGCTAAAAATACCGCACCAGGCATGGAACTAACGAAACATTCATCCTACCACTAGGATAAAGGGAAGTCTGAGCTAGTAAGGTGACCTTATACTCTCTATTTTTACACTACTCCCTCCTTCACAAAGTCTTCACATCCAAAGACTACCACAACCCAAGTTCTATAGCTCCAAGGAAGCGCAATCTCCCATAGCTTTCACTTGATGTGGTAAATGGTAAATATAATATAGTAATAATGAAAAATACCTTGCCCATGCTGGGCTTCGAACTAGAGACCTTCTGCTTTTTCCACCCAATATAAAAAAAAATAATGAAAATCAAGTAGATGGTCACGTCAAGGATGTAATATATAATCATTGATGTTTAAGCATTATGATTTGTGAAATATATACTGATATGGACATAGAGGCTGTAAAGCCCTGTCCATTAAATGTCATGACATTATATCATTAATAAATAGATACAAATCTTGTCAGATAAACTAGTAAGGTTCATTATTCTCTATTTCAAAGTAACTGAGTAGTTCTAGTAAATATAAGAATGTGCCTTAATTAGCAATGCCCAACCTATTTTTTTTATTTTTTTTTTATAAGAAGTAATTTGGAGTCATTTTCTTGAAGAGTATCACCACCTGATTGCAAAACAGCAATCAGAACAAGTTTATCATCAAAATTGAATTTTTAGTGAATTTTTGAAATATGGAAATTTTGATCTTCAAAACACCATGCACTTTTCCGAAAAATCAATAAAAATCAATAATACTTATGATTCAGAAAAAGTATTTCAACCATAATTTAAATAACATCATATTCTAATATAAAAAGCAACAAATACATGCTAAATATTATAGACACAGATTTTGAAGATATTACTATTTTACAAAGTTGTCTCCCCTGACAAAAACTTGTCCATATCATAGGAAACACATTAATTAAAATGCCTTTTTGTGCAAAATGGACAAACAACTCCCAATGTGTGTAGATTCCTTTCCTATGTGTAGTTCTGTAAGATATGTTTAGTTCAATCTAATTTATTATACACATATATAATTGATTTGTTATCAGAAAATTTCAAATGATTTAAAATGAAATTCCTTTTAAACGTACATGTGCATGTACTACTTACTAATTATATATATATATAACTTGGTTCATTTTAATAAAAAAAACCATTTACAAATCCAACATTTTTGATAAATATACTCAAACTTAATATTAAATAGCATGCATATGCATGGGATTAAGAATTATAAACACATAGGATGTGCATGCAGTTGTCAGATATTAATTACAATTTGATGATGTTTATATGATAGTCTAAAGTTAATATGAAGAAATAATCGGCAGATTATAAAAGAAGAGATGCCAGAAATATTATGAACAAGGTGTGATCCTGAGCTACTACCTATTATTAAAATGTTGGAAAAAATATTTTGAAATAGTTATATTTTGAAATATACATGCTAAGTGAAAACCACTCTAGATTTCAGCCTAGAGACTTTCATGATTAACTGTCAATCAACTTGGTGACATTTTTGATGAAGTAAGCTCTAATCTAGATAAAGTTATAAATAACTTACCTTTTTGTTTTCTGTGGCATTATATAGTAAGGCATTTGTTACATGTATAACCATTGTCAAATCCTTTTTAATTCTCATAAAACAGCAATAACATTAACTCATAAACAAACAAATCCTAATCTCCTATTTTCTTTAATAATCATCCAATAACACAACAGGACTGTCACAAACATTAAGGTTTAAATTTTAATAAAAAAAAGGGTACCTGGTCTGATCATATATCAAATATTTATGAGCCATAAGGATTACAACAGGTCTAATAAGATGCATATGATGTACATATCACCATATACTTTATTCAGAAGAAAATTAGAAACAGAACAATTACATCATTATCACAAAACTACACTTATCTCTATGAAATCATCCAACCATTCTTAAATACAAATATAATTTTAGAAATGGAAGAATCTTCAATATTCCACCTACTAGAACTATAACAATTATAATCACTGGAACTCTCTTGATAACTCTTATAAGAAACTCTTTTTCAATTTCTAGCTATAAATCTAAAACAAGAAACAGTATTTCCAACTATGTCACAATATTTTTGTATAATCTACAGGAAGGGATTTATAAAATTAAACCCAGCCTGTTATTTAGTCCCCTTTGTCAATACTAAGTTTTGATAATTTTCTATGTGTATTGTAAGAATACTTTGTCTTATATTTGTTGTGTTGACAATAAAATATTTTGAAATGAAATGAAACAAGAGATCCCAGAGGGATCTTGGCGCCCACCATTGAATGATCTTCATAGGTTCCATGTCAGATTGATCTTTTCTCTACTTTTCCCTTCATTTTACTAATCTGTGCAAATTGAGACATCCCTCCAGTACTTTTCAAACAAGGGAATCCTAGCTATATAAGAAATTTGAGATTTAACGATACTGGCTGTTTGTTTGCCAGGTTGTTTTCAGGGCAGACTGGTCCAAAAATGCAATACAAGGGACCAAGGGGAACCTACTTATGAAATTTGAGAAAGATCCATTCAGTACTTTGAGAAATAGAGATAACAAACTTCAATTGTCAAAATCCAAGATGGCGGTCTGTCGGCCATATTGTTTTCCAATTGATCTCAAAATGCAATAAGCATAACAAGGCACCAAGGGGAACCTCCATATGAAATTTGAGAAAGATCCCTTCAGTACTTTCTCAGAAATAGCGATAACAAACTTCAATTGTCAAAATCCAAGATGGCTGCCTGTCGGCCATGTTATTTTCAGATTGGTCTCAAAATGCAATATGCATAACTAGGCACCAAGGGAAACTTACATATGAAATTTGAGAAAGATCCCTTTTGTACTTTCTCAGAAATAGTGATAACAAACTTCAATTGTCAAAATCCAAGATGGCTGCCTGTCGGCCATGTTGTTTTCGGATTGGTCTCAAAACGCAATATGCATAACTAGGCACCAAGTGGAACCTTCATATGAAATTTGAGAAAGATCCCTTAAATACTTTCTCAGAAATAGTGATAACAAACTTCAATTGTCAAAATCCCAGATGGCTGCCTGTCGGCCATGTTGTTTTCAGATTGGTCTCAAAACGCAATATGCATAACTAGGCACCAAGGGAAACCTACATATGAAATTTCAGAAAGATCCATTCAGTACATTCTCAGAAATTGTGATAACAAACTTCAATTGTCAAAATCCAAGATGGCTGCCTGTCGGCCATGTTGTTTTCCAATTGGTCTCAAATCGCAATATGCATAACTAGGCACCAAGGGGAACCTACATATGAAATTTGAGAAAGATCCCTTAAGTACTTTCTCAGAAATAGCGATAACAAACTTCAATTGTCAAAATCCAAGATGGCTGCCTGTCGGCCATGTTATTTTCAGATTGGTCTCAAAATGCAATATGCATAACTAGGCACCAAGGGAAACTTACATATGAAATTTGAGAAAGATCCCTTCAGTACTTTCTCAGAAATAGTGATAACAAACTTCAATTGTCAAAATCCAAGATGGCTGCCTGTCGGCCATGTTGTTTTCAGATTAGTCTCAAAACGCAATATGCATAACTATGCACCTAGGGGAACCTTAATATGAAATTTGAGAAAGATCCCTTAAGTACTTTCTCAGAAATAGCGATAACAATCTTCAATTGTCAAAATCCAAGATGGCTGCCTGTCGGCCATGTTGTTTTCTGATTGGTCTCAAATCGCAATATGCATAACTAGGCACCAAGGGGAACCTTCATATGAAATTTGAGAAAGATCCCTTCAGCACTTTCTCAGAAATAGCGATAACAAACTTCAATTGTCAAAATCCAAGATGGCTGCCTGTCGGCCATGTTGTTTTCAGATTGGTCTCAAAACGCAATATGCATAACTAGGCACCAAGGGGAACCTTCATATGAAATTTGAGAAAGATCCCTTCAGTACTTTCTCAGAAATAGCGATAACAAACTTCAATTGTCAAAATCCAAGATGGCTGCCTGTCGGCCATGTTGTTTTCAGATTGGTCTCAAAACGCAATATGCATAACTAGGCACCAAGGGGAACCTTCATATGAAATTTGAGAAAGATCCCTTCAGTACTTTCTCAGAAATAGCGATAACAATTTTCAATTGTCAAAATCCAAGATGGCTGCCTGTCGGCCATGTTGTTTTCCGATTGGTCTCAAATCGCAATATGCATAACTAGGCACCAAGGGGAACCTTCATATGAAATTTGAGAAAGATCCCTTCAGTACTTTCTCAGAAATAGCGATAACAAACTTCAATTGTCAAAATCCAAGATGGCTGCCTGTCGGCCATGTTGTTTTCAGATTGGTCTCAAATCGCAATATGCATAACTAGGCACCAAGGGGAACCTTCATATGAAATTTGAGAAAGATCCCTTCAGTACTTTCTCAGAAATAGCGATAACAAACTTCAATTGTGAAAATCCAAGATGGCTGCCTGTCGGCCATGTTGTTTTCAGATTGGTCTCAAAACGCAATATGCATAACTAGGCACCAAGGGGAACCTACATATGAAATTTGAGAAAGATCCCTTCAGTACTTTCTGAGAAATAGCGATAACAAGAATTGTTTACGGACGGAGGGACGGACGGACGGAGGGACGGACGGAGGGACGGACGGACGACGGACCACGGACGCAGGGCGATTTGAATAGCCCACCATCTGATGATGGTGGGCTAAAAATATTGTGCTTATGTGTTTGTTGTCTTGGAAAATCCAAGTGAAATTCATCCAAGTTGCTTGAATCTGATGATTTTTCAGTGCATCTTATATTACAAACAAAGCAAAAGAAGGATTTGTAGTCTAGATCTATAGACTATGCCCGAGGATTTAACCACATGCATGGAAGAAGAGACATGGCCTTAACTTGGGTTTGAATAGGTGTCCCTGACGAGTGGGACAGGACCCGCGGTTAATTCGTGACACTCCAGAATTTAGCAGAACTTGCAGAAGTTACACTCACTTTGACTCAGTTTAAACGATAGGCCTAAATGGGTAGATTTACGGACCTTATCTTCAAATAAATTCAAAAGGTCATCATCTTTATGTGAATTGATGTTATACAGTACTAAAACAGCATCTGTGTGCCATCTTTGATTTACCGTTAGCTTAACAGTAAATTTCTCGGTGTGATAAACACCTCATTTTCACATCTAGAACAGTTATGTCTCTTTGATTTGTATAGTTAACTATTTAAAATGAATATAACTTAGCATTGTGATGTTTTTGATGGATGAACTCGCATAAATAAGGAAATGAGCACTTCGTAAAAATTTGACAACGCTCACACGTTTTACCTACACGCCATTTCTTCAGTTTTGTAGATAGTAAGTCATTGAGGGTTATCGAATGAATGAATGTCACCCACCATCCATTGATTTACTGTTTCCATGTACGATAAAATCACCGTACTTCCGAAGACCTAATTCGTGACATAATTTTCTTCAATACCAAATTTCCAATTAGAGTTATCTCCCCTTTGCTTGGGCATTGCTACCTTAATATAGTATCAGATGCTTATAAAAAGAAAGTTGTCTGCTATTGAAATACCTGCTGTATCACTATATATAGCTACCAGTATACAATGCATATGTATGTATATGTGCATATAGGGCAGCATGCTACTCCTAACATAAGAGGCCGCTGGTCGGCTCTTTTTCTATCGTTTATGATTTTGCCGACTGTTACACGGCGCCTGTCAAAAGTATCTCGCCAGTTTTAGCCTGTCAAAAGTATCTTGCCGAGTAAAACCTCTAACATTGTTGGAGTAGGCAGCGTGCATGTATATATATATATATTTCATATGCATATCTGTACAGTGAGTATGTGTAAAAGTAGAGAGTATGAGGTCATATCTTATTATAATCACTAGCTTAGACTAGCAGGAATTTCCATCTAGCCTAGTGTTAGGATGTTTACCTGGAGAGCAAAAGGTCTCTAGTTCGAAGCCCAGCAAGGTATTTTTCATTATTCCTATATTTTCATTGTGCCAAATTTGTGGGTTTTGCTTTTTTAAATATACATCTTTAGTTTTATGATCAAAAGATTCAAAAGTCAAAACCGAATGTCAACAGAATAATTGTTAATTAATTTACACAAGAGTATAAGACGGCACCACCTATCCAATCTGATCAAGCTCAGAAAACTTACGCTCGTGAATTGGATATTGAACCTTCTCTGTAATTTCCTTGGACCCTCCGATTTTGCCCACGGACACATCCTTTGGATTTGTCACTGGACCATATGCCTCCCTCTTCTGATTTCTCTTTTCAACATGAGTTTTGTGTTTGAAAGTTTTAACAGCGTAATTACGACATAACAAGAAAGATTGAAGTTGCCGAACAGGCAGAATTTTTACAATGCCCTTCTGCATGGCTCACAAAAAGTTCCGGAAATGAAGTCTAAGTTATAATAAATGTAACGATTTCCGGTTTAAATATCCGCTGTCTGTTATAATACGGAAAAAAACAACTTCGGGCTTGTTTATAAAAAAAATTAAATGAAAAATAAATTAAGAGGTTATATGGTCATAACATAAAAAAAAGAACCGTTGTCTCTTTTGTCTATTTTAATTGGATGTACAGCTCGGTGACTTATTTGTTTTCATAAAAAGTCCGAAGCCAAGAATCCTTAACGATCATGCTTGTGGCGTTAAAACATTATATGTTGAATGATCCAGAAATCGGTAGGGGAGACCGGGGCTAGTCCGGCCTCGGGGCATGTTCGGCTAATTGCTATATCTCGCGCGTAATTAAGAATAAAGAGACGTCATTTATACTATGACGTCACTTATGACGACGCTGTTTACGTCAGTACAACGATGGCCGCAGTGTGAAGTTTTTGGGCGTTTTGGTGGCGAATGTTTATTTTTAAGCCTGGTGAGTAAATTTTCAACATTCTTTTCAGTTTTTATTTTCACCGAGAACCGTAAGAAATTCGGACGAACTTAAATATGAAATATGAAGGTAAGATACTGGGCTTTGCTATTACACTATGTTTACTTCATCCCATATACCATTAAATAAGGTGCAAAGCGAAGTGTTCGGAAAAAACTGCTGGGGGCATGTCCGGCCCTGAGAGTAGGGGCACGTTCGGCCTGGGCCGAACTTGCCCCATACAAGGCCGAACGTGCCCCACACAGCTGTAACTTGCGGACAACGAACAATAATTAGCTGCAATTATTTTTATCGGGGCATTCTGGACGGAAAATGCCGTTGTGAGGTATATGGCAGAATTGTTTGTTTATTTGATATGTTGCATGGCTGATATCGGACAGTTTGAACGGTCGCTATCTCGTCCAAGACATTGCTAAAACAAACGCACGACAGAGCGACACGTCACAGTGCGACATTATAGGCCTACGCACGTCAGACAGTACGACAAAACGGGCGAGAGTGTCACTGTCGCTATCTCGCCGGTTTTGGCGCACTTTCATGGGCGAGATAACGACAAAACCGGCGACAAAATGCACGATATATAGTGCGACAAAACGCATGACAGACTGAGAGTGAGAGCGACAGTGCGACAAAACGGGCGAGATAGCAACAATAAATTTCTTTCGCATTGTCGCCCGTTTTCTCATACTGTCGCAATATCTGTCGTGCGTTATGTCGCACTCTTCTGAGCGATTTATCGACATTGCGAAATGTCCGATATCAGTCACCATAATTTGATACTTTCCAAACCTTATGCAAGTTTTTTCATGTTTATTTTAGAATTACAACATGGTACGTACGTACAAAAAGAACAGAGGGGACAGAGTATCAACAGATGTGTTGCAAAGAGCGCTAGCTCATTACAAGAATACTATCGATGGATACAAGAAAACAAGTCAGTTGTTTGGCGTACCTCGTTCAACGCTACAAGATAATGTGAAAAAACTAAACAAGATGCCCGAATCAGAAAGATCAATTTCGAATATGCGTTTCGGATACCAAAGGCCTAGACAAGTTTTCTCAGATGGAGATGAAACTGCACTTGTTGTGTACTTAAAGCACGCGTCGACCATTTACTTTGGACTGTGTCCACGTGAAGTAAGACTTTTAGCATATGAATGCGGCAAGCAATTTAACATCAAAATGCCAGCATCGTGGTCGGAAAAGGAAATAGCGGGTGCCGATTGGTTCTCTTCCTTTCTAAAACGTCATTCGGAACTTTCACTCAGGACCCCAGAAGCAACAAGCATCGCTAGAGCGACAGCCTTTAACAAAACAAATGTATCTGAATACTTTACCAAACTGACGGAAGTGACGGAGAGACATATGTTTGAGGCATGTGACATTTGGAATGTCGATGAAACTGGAGTGGTGACAGTGGTAAAACCAAAAAAGGTTGTAGCAGGTACTGGTGTTAAGCAAATAGGATCTCTAACATCAGCTGAGAGGGGACAACTAGTCACACTGTGTGCTGGTGTATCCGCAGGCGGGAAAGCAATTCCACCGTTCCTTATTTATCCTCGTGTTAACTACAGAGACCATTTTCTAATTGGAGCACCAGCGGGTTCCAAGGGAACGGCCCATCCATCTGGTTGGATGACAGCTGATAACTTTCTTCTCTTTCTGCAGCACTTTGTTCAACATGTCAAACCAACCGTGAATAATCCAGTTCTCATTTTGCTTGATAATCATGTCTCTCATCTCTCCATAGACGCTCTTGATTACGCCAAGGAGAACGGGATTGTTATGTTATCATTTCCACCGCACTGTTCGCATCGCTTGCAGCCACTGGACCTGTCGGTCTTCGGACCACTGAAAAGAAAACTGTCGGTGTCGCAAAGTAACTGGCTTCGTAACAATCCAGGGAAGCCAATATCTATATATGATATTGCAGGCATTTTATGTAACCCATGGAAGGAGGCACTAACTATGTCCAACATTTGTAGTGGTTTCCAAAAGGCTGGGATTTTCCCATTAAACACAGAAGTTTTCACAGAAGAAGACTTCATGCCATCAGCCGTGACGGACAGACCATTAGAATCGGGACCAGTAAAGCCCGCGGTTGCCCCAGTAGAACAAGTTTTTGACACGTCCACTACCAGTAACAGAGATATAGATTCGGAACAAGTACTAGTAGATGACACCCAAATTGACAGAGATACTAACATGAATTGCTATCTTCAAGAACAGAATATTTCATCCATATCCGTAAGCGGTGACGGACATTGCCTCCTTTATGCCGTTAGTTCATCCTTGTATGCTGCTGGAGATGAGATTTTTACAGATGAGGATTTGAAAAAGAGTCTATCAGCTGAAATTCACACGCACCAGTCATTCTATAGAGAATTCGCAGTAACGGGCGACGTGGACATATTGGTTGCAATCCAGAGGTACATACAAGAAAAACAATATAACAATAACATTTGTGACCTTTTCCTTAGTGCTCTATGCAATGCAATGATCATGAAAGTAATTGTTATTCGAGAGATGAATGGTGTGATAAGTAAACTGGAGTTGCTCCCTTGCAGGCTTGGAGTAGAACCTCAACGCACTATACATTTGATATACTGCAAGGCTCTGGCTCTAACGCGCATTACAGTGGTGCTGTTTACAAAGTATCGGAAACCTCAACTGATTGTGAAATGGTATCACAAATCAGCAACAGCTTCCATGATCCAATAGAAGATAACTCGACATCCATCAACGCCAGTGGTTTTAGTTGTAATACACAGGAAGAAAGTATAGCAAGCAGCTCACGTCGTAAGTTGATGTATACCTGTTCGCCCATTTCAAAGAAAAAGAAGTTTTCCCCTGATCTAGTAAAACCCCACCCAAAGGCACCCTCTCGCAAGACATTGGGAATCAAAAAGCGTAGAAAGACATGTATACTTACCGATACACCAGAAAAAGAAGCTTTACGACAGGAGCAAAACAACCGTAAATCGAAACAGAAGACAAGTAATACAAAAACCAAATCACGCAAAACATCCCACAAACCAATACAACAGTTAAACAAAACCAGAAAAACTTCAAAAAGGAAATCTCCAGCAATCCGAGACGAACAATCCGAAAGTGAAGATGAATGTTTTTGTTTAGTTTGTCTAGAGACATGGGCCAACAGTAGGCCAAATGAGAAATGGATCGAGTGCACGATTTGTAAAATGTGGTCACATGAGGAATGTGCGGACACAAGGTGCATGCTATTTTACACATGCCATAACTGTGATTCTGATATAGATTAGAATGAATTTATGAATTGTATTTTGAATTAAATTATTATTATAGAGTTATACATACATGTGTTGAGGTCATTCAATCTACAACTAGGTTCCACAAAATGAAATATTGAGCAATAGTAGTTTCCAAAACAGCCCGAAAAATCAGGATGTATAATGAATAATTAATTAGAACGAGACTTCAAAACTTAATATGATAAAGGGGCGGATGCCTGGACTTGATGGGCGGGAGTCGAGAATAAAAGGGTCGGGACAGGATTGTCGGGAGTCATGGGGAGGGGCCGGAATCCGGAGAGAGGAATGAGGGAACCGGGGGAGGAGATAATTTGGTATTGGGCTAATACTGAGGATGCAAAAGGACCGGGAGGTTATATTCCCAACCAAACCACACCCTCATATGCCGATTTTAATAATGGTTGGTGTATTGTCGATCAACTTGGTATAAAGCGATATATCGAGTTTCCAATTCATAGTTTCCAGTACTTGCCCCGGTGGATGCCGAACTAGCCCCAGTGCGGGGCAAGTTCGGTCATCTTGGCCAACTCACTTTGGGCAGATATTAACCATTTGTCGGCAGAGAAAATAATTAAGGAATCATGGGACTTAATAGGCCCAAATATTATTGACATAAATATACATTTTCAGATGTCTATCTTAATTTGTAAGTTGTTATTTGCGATTTTTCTAAAACGGGGCCGAACTAGCCCCGGTCTCCCCTATGCCTAAACATAATATAGTGTAAATGTTCTCATACGTGACATTTTATTTAAGACTGACTGTAGACTGATCACGAGGAATACCAATGTATATGATTATCATATCTGAAGAAAATTTCATCCTTTCCAATTCTACAGAAAAAAAGCGATAGCAGACATGTGAAATTTACGTTTTGTTGAATCAAGCGGTTTGAACATCCTTTAAAGGGACATCACGGTAAACCCATTTTTATTTTGTATTTTTTTCATATCATTGGGTATATAAATAACCTTATGAACAATAACCAACACCAATCCCTTTTACGAAGTTGGTGGACAGGGCATGAAAGCTGGTATCAGCAAGTTTGTTCAAGTGTGTCTGTCGGAAACAAAATTACTGAACAACTCCTTCAAAAACTCCAATTATAATCGCTATACAGAGGTTCTTGTATACGTAGCTAAACAGCCCTTCTATCAATTTTATTCAAACTTGAATGTTAATGGATATATGTAATCAAATCCTATTTATCCACGTACCATTTTCTAAAACAACGGTTGTTATAGAAACCAAAAGACCTATCCTTTGATTGGACAAATTTTGTCCTGACCACTCCTCCAAAAATTGTAAGCCAGTTTCAATGAAACTGCACAGGGTTATTCAAAATTAGGATATTTCCCTACGGATCATTAGTACGGAAGGCAATAAGCACACATAAAACAAGGCGTATATCTTTTGTTGACAAGGTATGGATTGAGGCTACGTCAAACTCTATCACAGGTATCAAATATAAGTTTTCTTATCTCAAAGTACGTTGAAATATGAAAAATTTGTGAGGTCCGGAATGGCGACTACTATAATAAAGATTTTTTTTTATTTATCTATCTATTTATTCATTTTCAATTTAAAATTCTGTGGGACATCATGCTTGATACAATTCATACACCGTATTAGGAAAAATAAGCTGGGATTACTAAGTACAGATAATTTGTTCCACAGGCGTCTGCTTCTGGTTAGTCTTAATACATGTAGAACATATTATCCCCGACTCAAAGGGTCTGATAATTTTTCTATCGATACTAACCAGAAGAAGACGCCTGTGTTTGTACGGTGTTAAAGGAATAAATCTTGTTGACCTAGCTACATGTATATCCGATCTGATTAAAAAGATATCATGCTTAATTTGTGTAATGAAGAGATGACTGCATGGGGGTCTTCCCCGAACACTAACTCTGGTTAGGGTGGGGTGTTGACATAGGAGCTAGGTGTGTTGATAGGTAGTTATAGTCTGTTGCAGAAATATCCTCAGTGTAAGAACACAGGTAAATCAGAACACAGGTAAATCAACTCACCTGTTGGGTGATCAGAAAATCATAAGCTGCTGATAAAATAGTATTGTATTGCATTGTATTTTATTGATGATCGTCAAACTGATTCAGAAATATGTATATCACTCATGGTTGTGTAGTGGAACTGGACTGGGCTGAACGCCGGTGACCAGGGAAATGGTTAGAGCGTCCTGGGTTCGAGCGCCAGTCTCGTCGTTACATTTTTCATCTCCTGTTACACGTGGTGCCCAACTAAATACCCACGGAGGTGATATAGGGTCCCAAGTGTGTCTTTGGGGTTGAAGGCTCCCGGTGGTCAGGTATATCAAATGGTTAGAGTCGAGAGGTCTCAGCTTCGAGTCCCGGTCGGGTCGCTGCATTTTCCATTTGGCGCACAACGAAAAATTATTGACAAAATAAGAGGCCCAATGGGCATGTAAAGCTCATCTGGTCTGTATACACGAAAAATAGAGTGTTACTTAAAAGTTGATTCATGTCATTGACGTTGGTCCCAAATTAATACCCATTCTTTCAGGAAATTTGATAGTCCTTCACCATAGCAAGTTTTCTTATTAAGCATAAGTTTGAATGCTTGTCCCATGACTTAGTAGTAGTTTAAGGCCATTAATTGAACAAGTACAGGTCCCTTCATCCCAACATGCTTATGGTACAATTTCATGAACCTGGCTTGGTTATCGGAAAGGATCAATTAAAGATTTCTTTACACATCCGATAGAATCTTGTGATCAAGGTCAATTATTTGAACAAACTTATTAGCTTCTTGTTCCAGCATGCAAATGGCCCAATATCATTGTCCCGAGTTTTGAGTAAGGAAGTCATTCAACATTTTAAGCATGTTGTACCTTGTGACTTCAAAAGGAGGTCAAGGCCATTGATCCAATCAATGATATGGACTCGATATCAAAAAGTCCGTCAAATAGTTTTGCGTTATGTACGCCGGTCCAACCTTCACGGTCCTAAATGTACGTACTGCCATCTTGTTCGAGCTCATTTCCTATATGACCTGTCACTGGAACTTAATACTAAGGTATGGGTTCACCTTGGTGAGGTGGCCAGTCATGTACCAAAAGTAGGTCACTGACCTTTATGTCTACCTTTGACCAACATCAAAGTAAAAGTTTGTTCAGACTCTACTTCCTACACTTTTTATCACTAACGTCATTCTTAAAGCATGTGTTCATGTTAGTGAGACGGTGCGCCAAAAGTGGGTTACTCTTACCTATATTTTGACTTTGACCTACATTGTGACCTTGACCTACAAATAAAATGCTATTTCTGCCCTTCATCCTACACTTTTTGGAGACTTCATTCTTAAGGTAAAGATTCACCTAAACGTAGGCGAGGCGGCGTGTCATGTCCCAAAAGTAGGCCACCCTGACCTACAAAACGGTCGTCCAGGCTCTATCTCCTACATGTACACTACTTGTCACTGAAACCAATACTTTTGACATGGATTCCCATATACCTGGAAGGCAAGGCAGTGCGACATGAATCAAGAGTGGGTCACTCTGACCTACATTTTGACCTTTGACCTACATCAAAGAGTAATTTGAAGCATGGATTGATGTTACATTGGACATAGGTTTAGTTGTATGGACCTGTTGGTATTGCCAACTAAAGTGATATTCATGAATTCCTTCACTTTTATACCCAAAATACAATTATGGTATTATTGAATATGATGGGTTTCGGTCAATTACTTAGAGTGCAGTTCTACATATGAATTTATCATCTGAGCATATAACTTCACATCTGCTGGGAGACTGTAATCCGCCAAATTGTCATGTCTGTGTTTTGTTTTCAGTTGCTCAAAATTGGAAATGTTAAATATTATCAGTGACAGAGCAATTAAAAAGTGACAATTATTTATTTTGTGAAGAAATGCAGAAGGCCCTTTGTCAGCTGAACTATACATTTGTGTACATTTGCATCATAAATTTTCTCACATGCATTACGTATTTCTGTTGAGATTTTGTCCCAAAGGACTTTCAGAACTTATTCTTCTACTTTACATCTATCTTTTCATTTATCTTAACCCTAATACCAAAGGAAAACTGTCAATCAAAACAAAATTCATGAGTTTGCATTGATGTCTTTTTCGTCATATATTCTTTATTTTTGAAAAGATGAGACATTTTGTTCCTCTCGATTTCCATCTCGTTCCGTCCATCTTCCCCTTGCAACATTGTAAAACTTGGATCTAACTTCCGTCAAAAAATCTGGAGTGTCTACATCTGAATCGCTCTCCTCATCAACATGTACCGAATCTCCAACATTTCCATACTTTAAATTATCTCTGTAAACCTGAAGTTTATCTCTGGCCTGTAAGAAGAAACCTGCTTTTGCTGTTGATTTTGAAAACTCTGGCAAACCACTACACAAATATTTATAATTCACAACCAACCAAGAAACAACTATAGCTGTTAGATTGACTTTTTTTAAGGGTGACTCTTTTCCTGTAACATGGAATGGAATAGGAGAGCTTTCTAGAAGAACATCATGAACCGAGTCATAGAAATCTACCACAAGATCATTGGTTGTTACACTAATACAAGGAAACAGAGAATGTTTGCTCTCTGGGTGGCTCTGATTTTGGAGAAACGAGAAAACCACAGTTTGTGCAATATTTTGAGAATTCCTTGAAAGGCTGATATCAGCCGACATTTTCCCAGGACTGGAGTCATCTTCTATTGTGTTGATGGCAACTTCTTGGTTGATAATCACATCCATGTTCCCATGCCATACTTTTTCGTTTCCTAAAAATAAAAATTTTGTCGTAAATGAAAGAGCTTTAGTTCAACAAGAGGCCCAATGGGCCTGTATCGCTCACCTGGCTCTAGAGCAAATTTGCAGTTGATTGAGGTCATTTCTACAGATACTATGCTGATAACAACTTTATTCAAATATCAGAGTAAGCTAAGTTTATTCATGTCAATATATTTTTTAGTCCCTCATTCCAGCATACCATTGGCCTAAGATCGGGTCTTGGCTCTTTGCTCTAAGCATGCTACAGACAGGCCCAATATCAAGTCCCTGGGCCTCTTGGTTATTGAGAAGAAGTCGTTTAAAGATTTTAACCTAATTGACCCATGTGACCTTGAATGAAGGTCAAGGTCATCTATTTGAACAAACTTGGTAGCCCTTCACCCAAGCATGCTACAGGCCCAATATCAATTCCCTGGGCCTCTTGGTTATTGAGAAGAAGTCGTTTGAATATTAAAACCTATTTGACAAATGTGACCTTGAATGAAGGTCAAGGTCATTTATTTTAACAAACTTGGTAGCCTTTCACCCCAGCATGCTTCAGGCCCAATATCAAGTCCCTGTGCCTCTTGGTTATTGAGAAGAAGTCTTTTGAAGATTATAGCCTATTTGACCCATGTGACCTTGAATGAAGGTCCAGGTCATTTATTTTAACAAACTTTGTAGCCCTTCACCCCAGCATGCTACAGGCTAAATATCAAGTCCCTGGACCTCTTGGTTATTGAGAAGAAGTCATTTGAAGATTATAACCTTTTTGACCCATGTGACCTTGAATGAAAGTCAAGGTCATTTATTTTAACAAACTTGGTAGCCTTTCACCCCAGCATGCTACAGGCCCAATATCAAGTCCCTGGGCCTCTTGGTTATTGAGAAGAAGTCGTTTGAAGATTATAGTCTATTTGACCCATGTGACCTTGAATGATAGTCAAGGTCATTTATTTTAACAAACTTGGTAGCCCTTCACCCCAGCATGATACAGGCCAAATATCAAGTCCCTGTGCCTCTTGGTTATTGAGAAGAAGTCTTTTGAAGATTATAGCCTATTTGACCCCTGTGACCTTGAATGAAGGTCAAGGTCATTTATTTGAACAAACTTTGTAGCCCTTAACCCCAGCATGCTACAGGCCTAATATCAGGTCCCTGGGTCTTCTGGTTATTGAGAAGAAGTTGTTTGAAGATTATAGTGTATTTGACCCCTGTGACCTTGAATGAAGGTCAAAGTAATTTATTTTAACAAACTTGGTAGCCCTTCACTTTAGCATGCTACAGGCCCAATATCAAGTCCCTGGGCCTCTTGGTTATTCAGAAGAAGTCGTTTGAAGATTATAACCTATTTGACAAATGTGACCTTGAATGAAGGTCAAGGTCATTTATTTGAACAAACTTTGTAGCCCTTCACCCCAGCATGCTACAGGCCCAATATCAGGTCCCTGGGTCTTCTGGTTATTGAGAAGAAGTTGTTTGAAGATTATAGTGTATTTGACCCCTGTGACCTTGAATGAAGGTCAAAGTAATTTATTTTAACAAACTTGGTAGCCCTTCACTTTAGCATGCTACAGGCCCAATATCAAGTCCCTGGGCCTCTTGGTTATTCAGAAGAAGTCGTTTGAAGATTATAACCTATTTGACAAATGTGACCTTGAATGAAGGTCAAGGTCATTTATTTTAACAAACTTGGTAGCCCTTCATCCTAGCATGCTACAGTCTCAATATCAAGTCCCTGGGCCTCTTGGTTATTGAGAAGAAGTCGTTTGAAGATTATAGTCTATTTGACCCGTGTGACCTTGAATGAAAGTCAAGGTCATTTATTTTAAGTAAACTTGGTAGCCCTTCACCCCAGCATGCTACAGGCCCAATATCAGGTCCCTGGGGCTTTTGGTTATTGAGAAGAAGTCGTTTGAAGATTATAGCGTATTTGACCCCTGTGACCTTGAATGACGGTCAAAGTAATTTATTTTAACAAACTTGGTAGCCCTTCACCCAAGCATGCTACAGGCCCAATATCAGGTCCCTGGGTCTTCTGGTTATTGAGAAGAAGTTGTTTGAAGATTATAGTGTATTTGACCCCTGTGACCTTGAATGAAGGTCAAAGTAATTTATTTTAACAAACTTGGTAGCCCTTCACCCAAGCATACTACAGGCCCAATATGAAGTTCCTGGGCCTCTTGGTTATTGAGAAGAAGTTGTTTAAATGAAAAAGTTGACGCCGGACGGACGGCCGGACAGACGGCCGGACGGCCGGACGGCCGGACAGACGGACGGACGACGGACGCCGCACCATGGCATAAGCTCACTTGCCCTTCGGGCAGGTGAGCTAATAAAACTATGATGTTATGAACATATCTCAAAACATCCCTTTAGCAGGTTACACCTATACCATAATGTTGAAATTTAAAATGGCTGTTCACAGTCAACTCAAATAACAAATTTTCTCAAAATTTAGAATACACAGTTAAGGCCTACACTTAGACATAATAAACATTAATGTTATTTTTCTAGAGAATTCTTCAGAACTTTTTTTAACAAGAGTACCGCAGAGTAGAACACCATACACTTGTCTGCCAAACTGAAATATTACAGGTTCTTGCATCAAATGTATCAAATAGGGAAATGTTACAAGTAAAATTATTCTATAAATTGCTGGATAAGAAATCATAAAAACACTTTTTTTCACTCATTTGGGATGAGGCATTTTTCAGAAATAAATCAGTGAATTGAGAATTTTTTTCCAGAAATTATGCTCTAATTTAATTATTGAGAATGGGTCCCTGTTAATACTGTGTAGCAGGCCGGGTTTTAATTGTAAATACTGTAAATAGTTGTATGGTCGCCTTCTAGCTTTCGGCTAGGGGGAATTTCCCTTTAGCTCAGTCGGTAGAGCGGTCAGTAAGCCGAGGGTTGCTGGTTCGATCCCGGCTGGCTGCACACTACTACTCCTTGAACTTTTACATTGGTGCCGCAGACCACTCCAAGTGAAAGCAAGAGGCTTCCTTGGAGATAGAACCTGGGTTGGTGTGTTCGGGGACGAACACGTTTGAAGGAGTGAGTAGTGTAGCAGGCCGGGTTTTAATTGTAAATACTGTACATAGTTGTATGGTCGCCTTCTAGCTTTCGGCTAGGGGGAATTTCCCTTTAGCTCAGTCGGTAGAGCGGCGGACCAGTAAGCCGAGGGTCGCGGGTTCAATCCCGACTGGCTGCACACTACTACTCCTTGAACTTTTACAATTGTAATGAACAAAGGGCAGTAACTCTTATTTTTTCTCCCAAAATGTGCTGTGGGAAGGTGAGTTAAAAATGATGAAAACTGTAACCCTGAAAAATACTAGCCACAATATACTGCTTGACTAGACAAAACTTTCACTTGATTGGTTGAGCAGGTGAATAGTAAGCCAGAAGTCATGGATTTGATACCTAGCAAATAGATTGAAATAAATTTATTGTGTTCTCTAGAAATATTGTAAAATAAATAATGAAAATTTGGGAAAGGAAATCAAATGCAGTTCTTTTAACATGTAGGCAGCTATTAAGTTGTTATTGAGTTATACTTCATCTAAACCTGAACATTACCTATACTTGTATCTCCGTAACTACATGGAACACCACAGCCTGGTCTGCAAGGACATGTTGTTGGTCCAGTGCTGTTTTTATCAATAACAAATCTTGATGTAGTTGATAGCTGTCCAAACAGGTGATTAGCTAACACAATGGGAAGGTCCTTCTCATTAAGTTCTTCAAGGTTTTGGAGAGGAGCTTGTATTTCTGAAAGCAAAAATTAAACAAAACATACTTATTATAGCTATTGACCCTGTATTTAGATGGTTCTATCAATTTAATTTTGTATTAAAAATATGATATTTAACAATATTATAATTCAGACATCCAAATGACAACAAAATGTAAACTTTAACACAACTTTACATATTTTTTGTGATTTGATATCAATTAACCACCACTCCACAATACCACTTGGGTTCAGTGACAAAGGGAGGCTACTGTATTCATCACGTTTGACAAATATCCCTCCAGTACTTTTCAAGAAATATTGATAACAAACTTCAATTCTCAATCAAAAAATGTTTTTTTGAGTAATTAAAAGGGGTCCCAATGTTGGAGGAAACCCTAAGTATCCAGAGAAAAACTGAGAATTCATAAATCCGAGGTCAAGCATATTTTAGATGGGCCACATTGCTATAAATTGCTCCGTCAATGTAAACAATATTCTTTTCTGCATCTAGCTAGCTGTTTTACAGGGCTCAGTAGTGAATTACGAAACTTAAATATAAGTAAATGCTGATGTTAAGATGGGTGATTTGCTACCCTGGTGAATACAAGCTGCAATATACCATTCTTCAGCTAGTAATCCAGGAGGCCCAGCTTTGTTTGATTCCTAGTAGAGTTGGTGATTTAAACCACTGGTGGATTTAAAGGGTGGGGGGGGGGGGGGGGGGGGCATGTATGAATCTATCGTGAAATACACTAGAATGCAGGATTCTGCATTTGCCTGCTAAATTTTTTTCTGGAGGAGTACCCCCCATAATTTGGAATGCCCCCCCCCCCTAACTGACACTGACATTCCTGTATCTGACATTGTAAACTACTTCATTAAACTTTGCCGACTGTCAAAAGTATCTCGCCTTGTAAAACCTGTAACATTGTTGGAGTAAGGTTTGACCCCTAGTGGAGACAGTAAACAGCACTCTGTTATAGATATATAACCTTTTAGCTTGTATCTGTACTTTCAGAATCAGACAAACCATGTGTGTATTTTAGGGCGCCGCGGTACTGTTTTACTGTTACAAATATAATGTACCTGTGTTAACAAGATAGCGAAGCAACTTTCCCAGTACAAGTCTTTCTGGATAACTTTCTGGTACTTTTCGCTTTTCGACATATCGTAATAATACTTCAAGGCCTTTCGTGAAAACACTGCCAATGACTTGCTTTGTCCCCTTAATTGGTTTAACACTGTAATATGCTTCGAGGAAAGAAACTCCGCCATTTCTGTCAGCGCCGTTACAGTTAGTGAATTCGAGTGATCTCAGGATGGGCTCGTTGTAGTCGCCAGGACAACACATATAATGTTCGCAAATATTCGCTAATCGTTTGATCAATTTGTTTGGGAATTCTATAAAAATACTGTCAGTATCATCATCATATCGCATCTTTCTCCTGCAGTTCCCTTCCAGATCTGCAACTGCACCGCGTTTGAATCCTGATGCCATGTTTTCTTCTTTTGGAACTCTCCAGTAATGAAGGAAGTTTTCTCGATAATGCTAAATATAGATGTGCTTTCGGTTTCTATATCACAGGAGACGTTTGTGAGGCGTCTGCTTCTGGTTAGTTTTGATAAAAAATATTAGCTCTTACGCTTACGTTCAACGTTGATATAGTAGGAGTACAGTAAGGGATACTATTTGTTCTATTTTATTAATGTATTATATATAAGCATGCATGTTATACTAATAATTTACGCAATTAAACATTTAAAATATTTTAATGTGACTTGTACACACGATAATGAATATTTACATATTGTATGTTTTCGAGAAAAATCATCTTATATAAAATCATATAAAAGAAAAAAAGAAAATCATTTTCCGATAAAAAAAAGAGTGAAAGAAAAATCATTGTACAAAAAAGTTGTAACCTATTGGCACGCCAAATTATTACCAGGGCAATTTTCGTTTTTGCGGTCCAAACGGTTGGGCCAGTTGCCAGTTATGAAATAAAGACGGACCTGGTGATTTTATATTGTTTTCAGACGAGCCTTGACAAAGACTTCCAAGAATTAAAATTTCCAGGTACGTCAAGATTTATGTTCGAAATATTACATTTAATAACTGGCGAAACGGCTTGTCAGCATAAAAGAACAGTACCATTAATGGTGGATTTATCATCATCCAAAATTTTAACTCCGTATATTGAATTCAATTTTGATATACATTTGTTAACTTGTGCCCAATCCATTGTTAGAAGTTTAACGATAAATATGTTTAAACCAAATACAAATGGTGTGGCTGACAGTCCACAGGTGCTGCGGGGCGGGACCAAACGGGGGCAATTTAGCGATATTGCCATAAACGACTTCTTCCCTACAACTATGCCATGGATATTACTTATTCGATTTGAATAGTGGACCCTCATCTATCGCATGACATGAGAGACATGGCCCGATACGTTGAATAATGATCGTTTTTGATAACCCGTCTTATACTGTAGGATTGAAAGGATATGGTGCCAATTTGGTCTGAGACATCCTTGAAGTGAAGGCAAACCGATTTTGTATAAACGTTGAAGTTGAGCCCAATTCTTCGATACAAATGTCAGCATTTTGTCAAAAATTGAACTAGGGGGGCCTGAGTGGGTAAAGAGAAATCCTGTTTTTTTTTTTTTTATAAAGTGTGGGTCTAGTCTAATCTACTATGGTGTTATAATGTGTCATGGCTCACCATGTGCCTTGCTTTTGACATGTAATTTGCTGAGCTGTGTGATAAATTTGGTAAAACGTGAAAAATGCATGTTTCTGGAAAACCTATGTGGTCACTGATCTTGCACAGAACAATCATTCCATTATATTTACCATTGTATGGCACTGCCACTATATAACCCTACCAAT
Source organism: Pecten maximus (assembly GCF_902652985.1). NCBI lineage: Eukaryota > Metazoa > Mollusca > Bivalvia > Pectinida > Pectinidae > Pecten > Pecten maximus. The sequence goes on from NC_047027.1 coordinate 19,542,851, forward strand.
TCAGTTGCGAGTTCACCAGCTTATGAACTGCCAACAGGAAGTGATCTCTGCTACTGGTAAGCGCGGGAAATTTGAATTTGAAAATTAAAAAAAAAAAAATCGCATGACAAATTAAAAATCGCAGATGGTAAATATAAGAATTGAACGGCTTTCAGTTGGCATTCATAGTCAATATGAATGCCAACTGAAAGTCGTTCAATGCTTAAATGTTCACATGTATATTCAAGATGATAAAGGGGCATTTATTGGACCAGATGTGACTCTCTAAATGAGGACTCATTTATTCTGTTTTGACCTCGAAATGCTGATGGCAGCTTTGAAAAATATCACACAAATATAACACATAAAGAGGCATTTGAATGATCAAATATACTCTTACTAGCAGTATTAAGAATTCTGATCAAAGCAAGGAAACTGTTTCTATGCCAAATAGAAATTTATGTTACCAGTCCGTAACGTAAAAAATGACGTCACCGTTTGAATATGATTTTCTTCTTTATATATATCACTATATAGATGTAAAAGTGTGTATTTATAAGATTAATGTAAATGGTTTATAAACATATATAGTTAACGTAAGCGTATTGCTGTATTGGTTTGTACATGTATATCCAGATATTGAATATCACGGGTTTAGTTTTACTACAGTTTGTAATTAGGAACATACATCTATCTTTATCTTAAAACATTGTAGTACTCGTTTACGGTTTAATATAACAGTAGAGAGAGGGGGGACTATTGGTGTATGAATGCGTTCCTGAAAACCTCCACTGATGGGGTACACACTATTCCATCATCATGGTTCCAGTCTATCACTGTGCGTACAAAGAATCAATTCTGGTATTGATCACAGTTGTGTGTTGGTATTGTAAGTGTATCTATGACATTTTTCTTTTATGTTCAAAATGATATATTTTTTGAAATATTTGGCTTTGATACTTCTTTTTGGCCGTTGCCTTATTAAGTATTCGTCTGGGGTATGGATGGTAACATTGTCTAAACTATTTTGTACATGAAGGTCACACTTTTTTTCACATGCCTAGTCTGAAGTTTCATGTCCTCTAGCATCTGTGTGACGCACCCTTCCTCATGGGTCCTATATAGATCTGACTGCCAGTCGCTGGACTCTTTAAAAGAGAAATCCTTTTTTTCTTTTTTCTAAACGTGAAAAAATGCATGTTTCTGGAGAACCTGTGTTGTAACAGATCTTGCATAGAACAATCATTCCATTATGCCCACATGTATATTCAAGATGTTGTAGAGGCACTTTGTCTGACCGGATATGACTCTATAATTGATTTATTCTGTTTTGACCTCGAAATGCTAATTATAAACCATGAAGAGGCATTTGAATAGATACTAGCAATATTAAGGAATCTGATCAAAGCAAGGAAACTGCTTTTATGACAAAAAATCAATCGATTAGTTTGAGGTAAAAATGTAGATTTCTGAGTAAAGCCGCGAATTCCACAGTTGAGTTATTTGCCTTCTTGCTGTGCTCAGAAGTCACATGGTATTGGAACATTTTCTCATATGTGAAATATCCTTATATATATATGTGCTATATATTCGTGTAATATTGTTCATAGTCGTCCATTTCAAGTTCTAAAGATAGCTAATGTAATCTGTACGCCTTTATAGAGACATACATACATGTATAAAGATAGCTAATGTAATCTGTACGCCTTTATAGAGACATACATACATGTATAAAGATAGCTAATGTAATCTGTACGCCTTTATAGAGACATACATACATGTATAAAGATAGCTAATGTAATCTGTACGCCTTTATAGAGACATACATACATGTATAAAGATAGCTAATGTAATCTGTACGCCTTTATAGAGACATACATACATGTATAAAGATAGCTAATGTAATCTGTACGCCTTTATAGAGACATACATACATGTATAAAGATAGCTAATGTAATCTGTACGCCTTTATAGAGACATACATACATGTATAAAGATAGCTAATGTAATCTGTACGCCTTTATAGAGACATACATACATGTATAAAGATAGCTAATGTAATCTGTACGCCTTTATAGAGACATACATACATGTATAAAGATAGCTAATGTAATCTGTACGCCTTTATAGAGACATACATACATGTATAAAGATAGCTAATGTAATCTGTACGCCTTTATAGAGACATACATACATGTATAAAGATAGCTAATGTAATCTGTACGCCTTTATAGAGACATACATACATGTATAAAGATAGCTAATGTAATCTGTACGCCTTTATAGAGACATACATACATGTATAAAGATAGCTAATGTAATCTGTACGCCTTTATAGAGACATACATACATGTATAAAGATAGCTAATGTAATCTGTACGCCTTTATAGAGACATACATACATGTATAAAGATAGCTAATGTAATCTGTACGCCTTTATAGAGACATACATACATGTATAAAGATAGCTAATGTAATCTGTACGCCTTTATAGAGACATACATACATGTATAAAGATAGCTAATGTAATCTGTACGCCTTTATAGAGACATACATACATGTATAAAGATAGCTAATGTAATCTGTACGCCTTTATAGAGACATACATACATGTATAAAGATAGCTAATGTAATCTGTACGCCTTTATAGAGACATACATGAAGCTGGTCAAACAAACCCCCTGTTGCATCCTATAGGCAATTCTAAACATAACGGCATGTTTTGGGAGGTTTTGTTTGGGTTTTTTCCAAAGTATGTGATCCATATAAGCTGAAGTTTCTCATGAAACATGCATATTTCGCACATTTTGCCAGAATTGTTAAACAGTTAAGAATTGAAATTACATGACAACAAAAGCAAGGTTCGCGATTATCCATGAGCATATAACAACTAATGTAAGTAATTTCTGTGAAATTTGACCGATATCAGGCTTTTTGGATGACCCTTAAAAGTGTTTGCTATAATGTTTTGTACTGAGTGACAGATCAAAACTGGGAACAGTATTTGTGATATAACTTACATTCGGAAACGAGTGCTTAGACATAGTCACTGAAATGTCAACGTGGCCATTTCAGACCCTCTGGGCCTTTTGTTTAAATCATATTTATTGTAGAAATATGTATGTTTTCAATCTAATGACAGATGTGTAAAATTTATATTGGAAGAAGGTAGATAAGATGGTCTTATTTAATCTTGATTGTAACAAGCATATTCATTGGCTTAAATTTGTAACGTCACTTTTGATTGACTCAAACAGCGGCATAATAATTTCTAAGAGAAAAGAGTTCGTCAAATAAAGGCAAGAGAAGTATATTTCCACAGGGATTGTGTATAGTAAATTAAACAATAATGATTGTTATATTTTTATGCCATGGAGTAATAACACCAAAATCGGAGTGTCCTTTCATCATGAGTCGTACCTACCTCTTCGCGGTTTACTTGGAGTACATTCCATTTTTTTGTTATACTGCCATAACATAAAACATATATTCAAGTTAATCCCAAATAATTTAATCTTATTTATATCAAGCATTTTCATTGGCCTTTTTTCAGTCCATAACGTAAAAAAACGACGTCGCTGTTTATAACGTCGCTTTTGATTGGCGGATGGAGCAGCGTAATGATTTGTAAGAAAAATAGTGCATCAATGAAGTGATTTTTTTGCATGGTGTATATTTACTCATAATGATTGGCTTGAACATATTTTTATGTTATGGAGTTATAACACAAAAAACAGAGTTTTTATTGTGTGTTTTTACTCCATAACATAAATATATATACATTCATGTTAATCCTTAAATAACTTGTGCATAATCCTTTGCTGTAAGATAGACAATACAAATGTTTAAAACAAATCATTGTGTGTATGCCAGTATATCTCATGTTCCGCGGCATTGTTTTACAGATCACACGCTATTTAAATGGCTAGACCTTGTTCATTGTCTGTCACTAACGTAGATACCTCACGGGTACAACTCCAGTGACGGAACTTTATTATGTCCCGTTTAACCACGCCAAAATATACGAGTTTACCTTTTGCAGTGTTATTTCGTTTTGAAAAATCTGTGAATTGTCAAAGTCTACCAAGTGATTATAAAAGATTCTAACAAGGTATGTATATCATAAAAAGGTTATTTCGTTCTGACATAAGACATCATATCGATATTCTAGATATTGCCAAAGTACCGAGATACTACAAACATAATTTTGTATTGTACTTGAGATCGAACCTCCGCCATTTTGAATTTTATCTCTACTGAACTCATTTGTGTAACATAACGTTTGTTTAAAGAGAAAATATTCTGTTAAATATTTTTATTGATTTGCCAATAGTCACGCAATATTTCTAGCTCTTTTCTATCTGATCTTTGAATTGACACAAACTGTTGATTATAACCGCCATTTATCTTTTATTTGGATGTGGTTTAATTCATGTTGTACTGATAGGTTCCAAAGTTTATGTGAAATACGACGAGGGACGATTACCTTGCTAGATTTTTATTACCACTGTCGTCAATAAAGGAGAAGACGCCTCCCATTCAGGAACGCATTGTCTTTTTTAAGGTTCTATATATAAATCTATATTGTTGTTTGTATTTTGCAAATACACATAGCCTGTAACACATTTTGATTGGACCTAGTCTGCAAGAGGAATATATCTAGCTCCATGATATGATTTTAAAAGAGATGGATAATATGTTATCTATGCAAAATAACAGCTGTGCCTCTTCCTATTCTGATTTAGGGGACAAAACTCCAAAGTAGATCTAATGACCCACTGTGACATGTATGACCAACTCTTGTTTTTCACTATTTGTACCTTTTCGAGAAATTTAAACATCGTTGTACATTCTGTCATGACAAAAGCCATGAGTTCAATAATAAGTCATTTCTAGAGTGGAACTCTTGTACTTTTGAAGACGATGATCAATGCTCTCACTCATTAAGTGGACCCAGACTCTGGTAAAACAAGAAATGATCGGGAATGCGGTAAACACATACTGATCAAGCAAATATCAATAGTTGTTTGTCTTAGTCAAGTAAATTTTACCTTTTAAAACTTGTGATGTATTTAAATTTTAATGTTTTAATGACTATGTGACCCTTAATTTGATTCTTATTATTGCTGACATTTTGATGCTCTCACTATTCAATATCATTCTTTTTTTTTCTTTTTTTCTTTTTGTAGCAAATGTAATTTATATCGGTCAAACACTTCGAGGCTAGCCGAGTATTCGAGTTAATATTATTTAGTGTATTTTATATGTAATTTTTACTGTCGAAACTGAATTTTCACTCCGAGTTTAGTGGAGTGTTCGGGTTATAACGAGGGTTTGACTTACTCTATTGGTAAATGACATTTGGTGTATACTTGCCAGTTTATCAAGATTACGATGAAGGGGATAGGCGAATTGTCCGTAGGGACTGGCCCAACCACTCTCTCACTTCTCCCATCACCGCTGCTCAATTTACATTTTTTTTTGTTTAAAAAAATGTTTTTTTTATGTTTTGATAGGTAATGATGTAAATGTTTCATAAGGCAAATGTGGCCGGCTAGCTTGGCATAATTTGCATATTTGTATGTTGTATTATAAAAATGAATGTTTGATGTATAATAACACTTAAATATGATATTTCTAACTACGAAAGTATTATGTGTATGATTGAATGTGAATATCGGTAGTTCTTGGAGGAGAAACAAGAGAATATGTAAATAAACTCGATTTACAAAGATTACTTAAGGATTACATTGGTTACATTTTTATGTTATGGAGATATGACAAAACAAAAACAAAAAGAACCCGGATGTAATAAAAAAAAAAAAAACGAGAAGTACACTTAGTATTTCTTTTTTTTTTATTATCGCCAACATCCGTAACATAAAATGATATTCAAGCAAATCATCATAATTCATCTTACCATACATAATATCTGTGAAAATATCTGACAAATGATAACGCCACTGTATCAGGACAGCCAATCAAAAGCGTCACAATTTGTGACTTCCATTTTTTACCTTATGGGCTCATAGCAGAATTTTTAAGCCAATGAAAATGTTTGCTATAATCAAGATTAAATCACTTTGTAATATTGTATGCAATAATATAGATATTTGTGTTCTCTTGAGTTACACTTTCAAATAGAACAAAAGGACTGTTTGCATATTCATTTTTTGATCTTCTAGGTGAAAGACAGTTATACCATGTAAAGAAGATCTAGAATTATATTCCAAGTGGTAGCCATGGCAACCTGTCTAAGTTTTTCCGGTGGAATATCGCGTGTAATCCTGGTCATTGTCAACACATCTGGACTGGTAGGTGTGATAATAATGTATTTAATAAGAAAATGGTGGCACTCATCTCGTGGTGTGTTGGTATATCATAAAGCCGACAGAGTACCGACTATAGTCACAGAGACGAAACCTACTAATAGGCGGAGTCATGTAGGCGGTAAACTAGGAACTTACTATTGCCGACAGAACACTGACTATAGTCACAGAAGAGACGAAACCTACTAATAGGCGGAGTCATGTAGGCGGAGTCATGTAGGCGGTAAACTAGGAACTTACTATTGCCGACAGAACACTGACTATGGTCACAAAGACGAAACCTACTAACAGGCTGAGTCATGTAGGCGATAAACCAGCAACTTACTATTGATGACAGAACACTGACTATATGAAGTCAGTAGAGGGTGTCACGCAGGCTTTAAATAAATAGATGAATAAATGAATAAATAGACAAATAGGTAAGTAAATAAATAACTTTGTAGCGCATGATTCATGTCCATTACAGGATCTGATTGTAATCATATACCTAGTAACTTTGTAATGCAAGATTTATGTCCATTTCAGGTTCTGGCGTTGTTTTTGATCGCGTTGGCGAGTGACCTCCGCGTTAGTCCCGACGACAGTACAATTGGTAATGACTATGAGAGAACAGAGAAGGCCCTTCTGGTATCGATTGTGTCCGGGTACACCCCCTCCATTGATACCTCCCCAATCAGTTCATGGCACATCAGGGACGCCGATATCTTTAACACGTTTTTCCTGTCGATGTGGCTCGGAGGGGGCATCCTCCTTATCATTTCCGTTGTAGGACTCATCATGGGGGCAAAGAAAAGTAGTGGCGGCTTACTGGTGGTAAGTTTCATTTCCGACAATCTCACTTTACCAACTTCAAAACGGAATTTCAGCACTGATTACAATTTAAAAAATAATCGCTTTTAACGTGCGTGTACAGTGCTTATGCTAACATCCAAAATATCAGTAAAACCTTTCGTTCTTTGTTACAATAAATGTTGAGAATTTTCATCATTTTTACAGCACGGCGGCTTCCTTGCCATCCTTCTGATAGTAGAGATAGCCTATTACAGCATGCTCACGGACAGTTCGGTAGGAATCATCGTTCATATCACTTTTTTTTCTAAATTCAATCGAGTTATTGGCTACATCGTAACACGTGTAAACCAATCCTTTTACTTCAAATTCTGATTAATCAAATAATTTCATGTCGTTTTTATTTGCTGATTGGTCAGATATTCTTATGTTATTGATCGTTGATTGGCTAGATATTTTTATGTTATTATTCGCTGATTGGCCACAAAGTTTATTTGGTAAGGTAATAATAGCTGATGAAAATAATGAAACTAATATTTATTCTGCTTACAGGTTGGTGAAAGTTTGAACAAGAAGATACCATTAAAAACCTCTATCCAGGGGTCGATGTACAGCAGTTTCCAAGGTTACGGTGGTGTATATGAGACAGACGTCAACAGTATCGGCTGGTCGTTTATAATGCTGAAGGTATCTCTTTCTAGCCCAACAGTTGTTTTTGAGAATTGTCGACTCTGTTTTGAATGTTTGTTCGGGTCTCAACCTGATCAACCACTGACTAACTCCGATCTGCCGGACCCTTGACTAACACATGAACTGACTCACCTCTAACTAACTTCCAAACTTACTAATCTTCGACAAACTCCTGACCAACTGCTGGCTAAACTCTGATTAAATCATGACGTGACAAACATATGTCGTACTTCCGACCTGACTTCTTTCTCACGACTAGAAACATCTCAGACTAACTTTCAACCTTACTATCTCACGACTAGAAACATCTCAGACAAACTTCCGACTTGACTAACCTCCAAAACACTCAAGACCAGACAAAGTTCTTATTTACTTCCGACCTAACCAACTCTCGACTAGACTAACCTCCAATTCCTGATCAAACTTACTCCCGACCTCACTAACTTTCGAACTGACTAACCTCTTTCTAACTCTGACTAACTCCTGACCTGACCAACATATCACTAACTCTTAACTCTGATATCTCCTATATTCGTGTTGAATCTCATAGCCCTGGTGTCTCTTCAGGTCGTGTTGCACCTCTAAACATTGATATCTCCTCAGGTCGTGTAACATCTCTTAACCCTGACATCCCCTCAGATCGTGTGGCTTTTCTTAACACTGATATCTTCTCAGATCATCTGACATCTCTTAACCTTTACATCTCCTCAGATCATGTGGCATCTCTTAACACTGACGTCTTCTCAGATCGTGTGGCATCTCTTAACATTGACACTTTCATAGATCGTGTGACATCTCTTAACCTTTACATCTCCTTGGGTCGTGTGGCATCTCTTAGCAATGACATCTCCTCGGGTCGTGTGGCATCTCTTAACAATGACATCTCCTCGGGTCGTGTGGCATCTCTTAACCTTTACATCTCCTCGGGTCGTGTGGCATCTCTTAACAATGACATCTCCTCGGGTAGTGTGGCATCTCTTAACAATGACATCTTCTCAGATCGTGTGGCATCTCTTAACAATGACATCTCCTCGGGTCGTGTGGCATCTCTTAACACTGATATATTCTCAGATCACGTGGCATCTCTTAACAATGACATCTCCTCGGGTCGTGTGGCATCTCTTAACACTGATATATTCTCAGATCACGTGGCATCTCTTAACACTGATATATTCTCAGATCGTGTGGCATCTCTTAACAATGACATCTCCTCAGATCATGTGACATCTTTTAACACTGACATCTCCTCAGATCGTGTGGCATCTCTTAACCCTGACATCTCCTCAGATCGTATGACATCTCTCTAACAAAGTCACTATTGCCGCTGTCGTCTAGAAGGTAACTGTCACGTTTTCTGCTGTCGTCTGGTCGAAGTGGATACAAATGATATAAACATTTTATCTGGTAACGTTAACCACCACTCTCATCCGAACAGAAGAGTTGAATGCAGTGAATTGAAATTAGTGTTCCGATTGGCTAATAATGAAAATGATATTTCCCTCTTTGACAGATACCACTGGACATATATGCATATTTTTTTCAAATAACAGTTTTCTTATTAGCATTTTAGAATTAGGTATTTCATTGACGAGAAGTTTAATGACTCTCATTTTTGTTTCAGTACGACTGTTGTGGGGTGTATGGATGGACGCAGTATAAAACACTCACTGAAAACATCAACAAACCTATAAGGGTCGCGGGAAACATTATATGCTGTGATCAGGATCAGCTGAAGCTACATCTCAACGATTCTTGCTGGCCGAATAATGTTCAGTCCTCAGAGAAATCGGTATACCACAATTATCATTTCGTTAGAATGATAAGTTTAAACATATTTTATTTGAAAATATTCAAAAGGAATTGGACAACTCGTATAACTCATTAACGCCCTTTTCCATCAACATGTATACAATGGTATTTACAAATGGCAACGTTTGTAATAAAGTATAAAGATATATATATATTTCCCCTGAAAAGCGGCAGAATGTAGCCACGAAAGTACTAGGGAGACAGCAGATCTGTGTTTGGCTTTTTATTTTATTATTATTTAACGTCACATGGACAATTCAACTTTATTCTATATATATATATATATAATATAAGAAAACAAACATTGATATATAAGGTGAAAATACACAACTCCGTATGATTTACCAGTACTCACAATTTACATCAAAATTATTGAAATATTTTAAAGAAATAGGTTTAACGAACATGACTAGTTATAAAAGTTAATATCGTAGACAAAATACACTGTAACAATGTTTGTATTAATCTATGAAGTACTTTGATCAAAATGGTAACCGTGTGTGTGATCAGTTGTGTCTTTACCTTCAGTGACACCTGGTCCCGTAAGCATAAAACAGTTCCTATGTTACAGCATGGATTCTGTTCTCATCCCAACTTTCTTGTCTGTCAATCAAAGCATATCAAATGATCACATGTACCCAAAGAAAACAATACTCGGCTTTAAGTGTCCCAACACCATTGACAAAATAGGATTTCATTATGGATTTATAAACTGATCAAGGGATTATTCTTCAGTATAATTTCCATTGAATATGAGAATGGGTTCTTGAATATGAGATTGACTTCTTGAATATGAGAATGACTTCTTAAACAGGCGAATCACTTCTTGAATAGGAGAATGACTTCTTGAATAGGAGAATGACTTCTTGAACAGGAGAATGACTTATTGAATAGGAGAATGACTTCTTGAATATGAGAATGACTTCTTGAATATGAGAATGACTTCTCGAATATGAAAATGACTTCTTGAATATGAGAATGACTTCTTGAATATGATAATGAGTTCATGAATATAAGCATTCGTCTTTGTCACGTCTTACTTATTCAGGGGACAAATATATAAATCTGTTCGCATTTCCCCCCTCATATTGGATCATAATATCGTATTAAGAATATACATGAAAGTGATTCCAAAATATAACAGATGAAAATGACTGTTAAATAGCGACACAGAATGGTGATATATTGACTCACTAACCATTGTTTTATTAACATATGCACGTGGTGCTTACTGTCATGTTGTGATAACGCCATATATATCTATCGAATTATGACGTCACACAACAAGACAATTTAATCCATCTTTATCTGGATAAGCCCGCAGATGATTCCTGTTACATGTTGGTATATCCGATTCCATCGACTGTATAGATTTTAATTTTTACTTGGCTTATACACTTGTGGGATTATATATATATATAAATATTCATTGAACATTTTTTTTTTTTTGCGCTATATCAAATTACCGAAAAAATCGCAAAAATAAATCTTCCGATAACATTATCAACTATACAGTCTACCGACATGAATGATAAATCAAAAAACTAAATATGATAAAATAAGAGCATGATACGAAAACAACTGTAATGAGACAATTTGAAATATAAAAGGAGAATAAGATTTAATAACATAATTGCTTTCAATAGCCAGATGCCTTACGCGTTATTTAATGTATTAAATAACTTAATAATAATTTGACATTCATTAATTGCGCTTATTCTATTTATAGAATTGCTATGATGCCATAGTCGATGCCATTCTCTCCTCGAGCTACGGGAAACTTTTACCGGTGGTGTATATAGTTCAGGTAAGATGCAATGACTTTAATTTGTGAACCATGTATTTTCGAATTTTATGAAAATTGCTTTTTTTTGCGTATGTTAACAATTTTTGAATCACTCTATTTACCAAGTACATTTTGTTAAAATAATACATTATCCTTTTTAAAATCTCATCACACACATGATTGGTATAATGCTAGATGCACACAGTGCAAAAATATACAAGCATTTTCCGGCAATATAGCTTTAAGGCCACAATGTTGTAATTTGGATGTCGTCAGACAATCATGGACGTTAAAGAGAAAAAACATATCAATGCAGCCAGGTCTTAATGTCACATGTAACACAAAAAAGTAGTGAAAGTCTGACGAAAATTGCTGACTGGAACAGCTGGAAAGGAAGCCATTGGAAATACCCGATTGTGATTCACACATTAGCCTTCTGATGTGATTGGAAAACAAATATGTAAGGAATTCATTTATTTTATTCGCCGGAATAAAGATCTACCTTTAATGGCGTGTAACCAAAACACAGCTGTTGTAAATTATGAATCGTAAAAATGAATCTAAAAACAAAACATATCAGGCTTTTTGTTCTTATGAGATAAATGATTCCTTGTCATTATTACCACTGGCTGCAGAAAATGTAATGTTGTTTTAAAAAATAGGTGCCTAGAACAAAAAAGAAGCTTACTCATCACGTCCGAGGTCATGTGGCTTGTGTCACATTTTGATATGCAGTCTTTTGAAATATTTTAAACATTTCTATATTGATTGCAATGCGACACAACAGATGTGTCAATATTCCTCAGGCGAGCAGACAGCACTACTAAACTCAAATTCTCTTTACACTGACTTTTGATCTTTTTATCAGATCGTCTTTTGTAAAGAAATGAATTAGTTTTTTAGTAACAGCACTGACTTTGGGGAAAGTATGGGAATGTTTTACAATATATACTATTATTCTGTCAATATGTTTTGTGAGGCAACTAATGTCTGTTATCTTTCAGTTTGTGTTGATTATGTGTGCTGTCCTGATCATCCTTGACAACAAGTATACAGTGACAACAGTGGAACCGGAACCGGAAGACTACCCTACAAAAACGCCGAGACCATTATCGGAAAAAAGATTTCCAGAATGAATTCTTTAAAGTGCACATAAGTGGAATATACAAGCTCAATGATTTCCGTCTTGATGCTTATTTTAAACGTCCATGTGATCGAACAGATACAACGTACTTATGTTGAAAGTTAAAGCAGAGAGTATGTTGTTTACAATATCTTACGTCTTGAATTTTCAAGACTGAATATCATCTTTATAGTTCGATAAAAAAAAATCGAAGTAAAATTTTGTATTGCAATTTGAAATATAAGTTACGCAGTGTTGGGTCGAGAATGGTTTCTAGGGTTACGGACAGCCTTTCTCTCACCCTTATGCCGTAGGGATAATTTTCATTTATTTACCACCATTTTCCATCTGTACAGCTCCACCTATTTTCATGTTTCTACATGGTAATCTTAGATTAGAAAACTTTCGCATCATTCATCAATCGTTTTATTATTTAGTTTGCTGGTAAATAGAGATGTATCCTCCCTTTTCCATCTAAGATCTACTGCTACATGTCTATGGTCGAACCCCGCTATCTCGATGTCATTTGGGTCGAGATAACCCTAATGCTTGAGATAACCAAGACTATTTTCATATATAATTCTTACTGTATGAATGGAATTTCGTTTTTTCGAACTCTGATAATTCGAAGACCCTGTTTAACTCGCAGTTTCTACATGATCCCAGCACACTGAGGTTCGACTGTAAATCAAATTATTATAATTTGCTTGTTAATATGTGGTGTAAACCGTAACAACCAGAGTTTAAATCATGAACATGGAATTACAAAATTTGTCATTATCTTTATTGTTATTGTTTTCTGTTATGTTTGATTGAAACTCAATTTGTGTAATAAAATAGTAAACATTCTGTATCCATGTTGTTTTTTTGCTGCATAACCATTCTATATCGCGTGTCTTTAACAATTTTATTCTATCAACTATAGGTCATATGATGAGTATCTAAGCAACGAATACAAATAACCCCTTGTATAAGTATTTATTATTCTAGTACATGTATCAGCAGATTACTTATTTCACTTGTCAACATGGATTCACCATGTTCTGAGTTTTGCTTCTGTAGAAACATATCTTGCATTGCTGAGCCAAGGTTTCCTACCAGATTACAATCAGTCTACACCGAAGAAATTTCACGACTACAAAAGTCCTCGTTACTTGAACATCACGTTTCTCAAGTTTCAATCTAAACGGAAATTATGTTTATAACGTGTTATTGTAGACCGCCATACATTTCCTAAATTGGAGAATCATATCGACGATATTTGATATCCAAAATAATTATACCACTAAAATGATTTTATATAGATCAAGGGCTAATTAAGTTAATTAAAGACTGTGAGCTGTGTGTCTCCTATCTTAATTTTTTTAGAGATGTTTTTGTGTTTGTCTCGGTTTTCTGTGTATCGGGTTTTAAGTAGTATGAAGACAAATATAGTAGACGTGCCATCTAGTCTTTTCGCCCATCTGTAAAATACACTTCATTCATAAAAATCTATGCATTCATTTTAACTTGTTGGTACTTTAAACGTGTAAGAAAACTCTTTTTCACAACGTTTTTTTTTTTTTAAGTTTATCAATTTGACAATGGCAAATTCTTGAAGCAACCTTCGTTAATTTCAAGGGAGGGTCAAGAGAGGGACCTATTCTCCAATGTATAGAAAAAGGCAAGCAAATAGTCTTTTACACATGTACCGTAAAATTACACCTTAAAAAAGCAATTTTGTTCTGTGAAAAACAATGTCTTCAATACAACGAAATCTCATAAAACAAACCTGTAAAGTATTAAGCAGCTTATGAAGGGCAGTGTTATGTGCTAAAATGTTTGTCCGAAAATGTAGGTTCACAGACTGCAAAGCAACAAAATAATATTTACTTTTCTGCTTAATGTGTTAAGATACAAACATTATCAATACTAAAGGGTTTGCATTCACTTTCTCCCTGAAATCTGTCATGACAAATTCGAAGACATACAACTACATATGAAGCAATCTGATAATGCCAGGAAAAAACCTGACCAATCGCTAAGCTGATGTATTTATCCAAGTTCAAAACCAATCAGTTCAACGGTATGTCGACCTCGAGATTCGGTTGATGTGCAACAAATGAACAAACCAGTTTTTTATTCGCACGGTGACGGTGACTGCGGCCCCACTTTGCCATATGACAGGGGTGCAGAGAGCGACATGGAACGTATTACTGAGGATATGGTGAAAAGAATGCACAAAAACACAAGAAGAAGAAGAAAAGCCAAAATTCCTAAAAACTAAGTTTGTTTGTTTGTTTTTGTTTAACGTCCTATCAACAGCCAGGTTTTGGAGGTGGAGGAAAGCCGGAGTACCCGGAGAAAAACCACCGGCCTACGGTCAGTACCTGGCAACTGACCCACGTAGGTTTCGAACTCGCAACCCAGAGGTGGAGGGCTAGTGTTAAAGTGTCGGGACACCTTAACCACTCGGCCACCGCGGCCCCTTCTACTAAGTACTACTAAAAACTAAGTAACATTAAGGATACTTTAGACGCAAAACACAATATGTTTTCTTTTTTAATTATACTTCTTCTTTGATAAAATGTCATCAACTGAAAACGGATAAAAAGGGTAAAAAGAAACAACCAAAAATGCAAAGGTTTTCTTAATGGTGGTATTTTTGGCGTTTTTTACCAAATGTTTCAGTCAAAGGGATGTAATTTTCGCGAACACTATCAAACTCATTATATATTGCTAACTACCGAAAAGGCGAATCACTTGAACAGCCTTTCCAGTGTAGGGAAGTCCAACTGTGTATTTAATTTGGCACGAGATTGTACTCTGTATTCTGAAGCAATACACAACACGACTGTATTGTCGTCTAAATATCAACTATTGTCATTGAAATCATTTGTTAAATGCCTCATTATATTTTAGTATCTACAGTCCAGGATCTTAAACAGACGGACTGTCATTGTTTCGAGTGAGAAATCATTGGAGCGTTTGATATCTATTCGATGTTGTCTGTTATTGCGCACATGATTGTGTATTAAAATACGCTTAGTTGAGGGAAGACGCCGCCATCTTCGTTTTGAACGCCATTGAATATTATTTGGAGTTTACATCAACATGGAATAATCATATTACTTTGGATCTACATATATAAGAGTGAGTATATATTTATATATTTTAGTTTTTTAAGTATACAGTTTATCATATGTTTATCACGCGGTTTTACATTTCACAAAACTCAATTTTCAAAATTGATTTTAAGCAAAGTCGGTCATATTAGTTAAACCTACCATTTGTCAATGCTAGCATTCTGACAGTCTGTTTTGGGTGGTAAAGATTATGGTTTATCCTCGGTAACAGTCCACAGTTCTCTGATGATGGTCCCAGATGGCGATACGGTGTCAGTTGAGGGATTGTAAATGACTATTATTTTTAATGAAGATGGTAAAAAGTAAAGCTTGTACATGAGATGAAGTAGGTGTGTGACCGGAGAGCGATTATCGTTTATCTATTTCTATCTGGTTTACATACAATTCCTTCTCTTACACTAATACTATAATGAATATTAAAGGTGTAAAATGTCTTAACACTACCGCAAACAAATATAACTATAGTCTACAATGTGATTAAATGATACCGTATTTAACATTCAACTATATTTTTACAATAATTATTCATTTCGTTATCTCGAATTCGTTACTGCTTTACTCGAAGTGAAAATTCAAGAAGATACTCGGTTAACTCGAATACTAGGATATCTTGAAGTTCAATTAATGTCCCAATTGACTTCTAAATAATGACATTCGACTTTATTTCTTAATGATTTGGATTTCTACCTATTTTTATTTACATAGCTCTATTATCGAAATTAAATCAGCTAACAAAAGGAAATCTAAATATCTCATACAGCCAGACGTTTTAGAGATACTCTGTTGGGTAGACGATACATCTCAAACTAATATAGATATCTGAAACGGATACAGAGATACATAAAACATAGAATTCCCCATAACCGGGGATTTGAATTTGAAATTCGTATCAAGCAGTTTCGTCTTAAGAAAGTTTTACTATATTCTTATGTATAAATAAATGTCAATAATTTTTTAAAGATTTTTTTTACGGGTGAGTTTAAAATGATTTTGAGTCTTAGTTTTAAGAGATATAGTTAGTTCTTAAAATTTGTGCGAGTCCAATAAGAAAAGCACGAGACGTGACATAAAAAATCAAGTAAAATATCTGAGCCCCAGGAATCGATGATTATTGTTAGATGGCTATAGTAATTGGGACTTTAGATTGTGATGGGATAGGTCTCGATGGGGTAGGTCTCGACGGGGTAGGTCTCGATGGGGTAGGTCTCGGTTAGGATCTGGTAAGAAGGATCAGCATGTGGACTCAAGTGCATGCTTTATGATATTAAAGATTAAAATGAAGATTAAGATGAAAAATATTAAAAATGAGGCTGGAAGACAGCATCAATTTCATTCTTATAGTAAATAGGGATTTCAACCACCCAGGCAAATTTTAAGTGAGTTGTAATGTTTTGTCTGCTTTAGGTTTGTATCCCGAACCTTTCCATAACAGACCTACCAATTTTTGTTTTTGTTTTTATCTTTTTTTTTCAGTTTTCTGATACACGTCTCACCTAAAGCCGGACTGACAATGGGATGTGTGGGGTGTTTCGGGGGTCTGGGGAGGTGCTGTGTGTGTTTAATCAACCTTCTACTCATCGTAAGTATTCAAAACTATCTCTAATCTACAGAGTTATTGTTGACTTCTAAACACAGAGTACATCTTTGTATTTACGATATTTCCATACAAAAACATCGTCTGTTTTTAACTGATATAATTATATGACGAGTAAAATAAGAAACTTTCTTTTACCTCGAATATAACGTTAGAGGTGTTTATCGTTTGTTGATAACCGGTAGGTTATTGTTATCGGCTCTATAATAATGAGTTGATAGAAAACAATCGTCAGTATCTCTTTAATTACGATTAGGACAATGACAACACAATAATGTAAAGTATATTGTGTAATAATTTAATTTTGCTTGTAACAAGCATTTTCATTGGCTCAAAAATTATGTTATTATCTCATAACATAAATAATGACTGTAACGTCAGCGGAGTAATCGTTGTTCACGGGATTTTGTATTTATCGATGTGTTTTTAAATGTCTGGAGTAAAATAAACATGTTAAACTTAATGAAAATGTTTCTTATCGTTGTTAATTAAATTAATTCACCTACGATTTGTGTCCCTGAAACCTGGATATGTATTTTCCACGTCAATACTGTTGATCCAATAACTTAAACCTTGTTGAATAAAGGTACACAGACAAAATTGAATCATATTTAGCTAGATATTTGTTTTAAAAAAATTAACTGTATAAAACACAATTAGTCTTGATGTAATAAATTCCGTTAATTCAATTCGAGTGATACGAATAGATAGCATTCAACAGTCAGAGTAACAGAGTTCACGGTTGTGCATTGACGAAAAAGAAAATCAGTAATAGTTGAAAACTCTATGATTTCCAAAGTATGGCAATGATGGACAAAATATTACCTACTTCTTCGTTTTATCAATTTCTTCATCAGTTTCGCCCTATCACAAGGAGACAAACACGAACATACTGCATTCTCCCAAAACACACACATACATGTACACTACACGCACGCAAATACGTATATATACAACGAATATAGTGAAACTTGAAAATAGCAGAGGATATCAACAAAATAACGAAACCGTAAAACTCAAATTCAATTTATCGAGTGCAAAACATAAATACAAAATGTAGATTTGCATGGAGATCATTGAAAAAGTCCAAGGTGAATAAGACCAGGTGGTCTGGAAGAGTAAACGTCTTCTGCTTCATCTTCGATATCCGCCATACAAATCTAGGTCACGACGACACCCGCCATACAAATCTAGGTCACGACGACACCCGCAATACAAATCTAGGTCACGACGACACCCGCCATACAAATCTAGGTTCAAGTTCAAGTTCTTTATTACTTTAAGTCAGCTGACTTATCAGTTATAACATATATACAGAACAACATAATACAAAGACAACAACAGTTATACACGCGTACGCACACACTCGCACACACCGCCACACACACACACACACACCGCCACACACACCATCACATACAGTGGAGAGTAAACACTAAGTCGCAGTCATCAGCTCAGATCTCCTTTTGTTTGCTTGTAACAAATACTTGCCAAGATTTCTTATTTCCGACAAATTCTCACACGTAAGAAGTTGAATTAATTTATACATGCTTGGATGTCTTGCATAATATTTCTTAATCAATTTTATCCTTATGTCAATATAACAGGGGCATTTCAAAATGAAATGGAACTCATCTTCGACATCATTCAAGTCACATAATGTACATAATCTGTTTTGTCTTTCGATTCTGTTATATCTGCCACACTCGATATTTAGCTTATGTGCAGACAATCGAATTTTACATATTTGCTTTAAATAAATTATATTTACAGATTTTGATAAGTAATACTGGAGACCAAAGTTACACACATATTGGTACAATGCTCCTTTCGGAGAAGATTTAATTTTTTCAAAACATTCTTGTCTAAATATGTCACAAAGACGTTCTTTTATAATATAAAAAGTGTTATTACTTACACTGGAAGATTCCCACACATTTCCAAGACCAATTCTGTATAATTCTTGTTTTACACTCATTAACCATATGTCATTATTACAAAGCATATCGTCATAGCATGACCTAAGTATACAATTTTCTACATTTCTCAGTTTTATCCAATATTTGAATATTCGAAATTTTCTAATAATTTGTAAGGGATATCTTCCCAGTTCATAATACACCATAACATTACTAGTTTTATTATGTAATCCTAGTATTTGCTTGCAGAATCTCACATGCAGTTTTTCAATATCCGGAGCGGTATGGAAGCCCCAAACTTCTGCTCCATAATTTAAAACACTATTTACATAAGTATCAAATACTGCTAATTTTGTTTCAATATTAAAATAATTTTTCCTACAAACATTTAAAAGTGCAAACAATGCTTTTCTCCCCTGGTCAGCAACTTGCTTCTGAGTTTGTTTGAATTTCCCGTTAAAATTTAATAGCACACCCAGGTAATTAAATTGGTCGACAACATCCAATCTATTTCCTTCGTATGTCCATATTTCATTCCCTCTTAGTATCCCTCCATTTCTAAACACGACAATTTTAGTTTTCCCAGTATTTACCGTCAAATCCCATTTTTTTGTGTACTTGGCAAGAGAGTTTAACATTGTTTGCAAACCCTCTGGTGTTTCAGATATAATCACCATATCGTCAGCATACATAAGTAAAAACATGTTTATATCTTGTATTTCAATAGATGGGCAATTATCTACTATAAATTGCATTTCACAATCATTAACATATATAGCAAACAAAAGGGGTGATAATATTTCCCCCTGAAATAATCCGTTATCTATCTCAAAAAAATCTGATAGAATACCATTATATTTAACACAACATTTCACATTTTTATATAATGATCTTATAACTTTAAGAAGTTTTCCTTCTACACCTTCCTTTATCATTTTATACCATAGATTCTGTCTGTTGATAAAATCAAATGCTTTTGTATAATCTATAAAACAACAATAGAGACGTTTTTTCTTTTTTAACGTACGATTAACTAAAGACTGTAAAGCAAAAATGGCGTCTACAGTAGAAGAGTTTTTCCTAAATCCAAACTGGGCGTCTGTTACTTTATTATATTTCATTTCGAACGATACAAGTCTTTCATTTATAATAGCAGTAAAAAGTTTACCCGCACAACTTAATAAGGTAATTCCCCTATAGTTATCTGTGTTATTAACGTCACCTTTTTTAAAAACGGGAACTATATTACCAAGTGACCACGATGACGGGAAATAACCAGGTAAACCCCTATGTCAGATTCTCAACATGAGAACAAGGGTGGTGATACCGGAACCGCCAGGCATCTATATCTAAGTAAATGCAGTATTGTTTGAGGAATTGAAAAGAAATAAATTCGTATTAACAATAAACGGTTTAAAATAAACATAGATTTCAAAGCACATTTCAACTTTATAAAGTCAGTCGAATTCGTGTGCTTATTCCACAAAATGGACGAAACTGTCGAGAGAAAAAAAATCAAAATGTTAGACAATTACATCTTTACGAGTTATCGTTTTTTGAAAATATGTCTTGTTACTATGTTTATTTTACCTGATTCTCTGTTTAACCTTGACACAGGTGGTCTTTTCCGTGGTGTTGCTGCTATTTACTGCAGTATGGATCTACCCCGATATCCCTCTGGTGCTGGACATGTACGAGGGCGAAATTCTAACCGAAATGAAGAATTACAGTTTAATCACTATTGAAGATGACTGGCACATCACAAAATTCAGCCTCTTCCCCATGTTTTTGTACGTTGTGTGGGCCGTAACTGGTTTGGGGCTCCTACTGAGTGTCTGCGGTTGTGCCGGATCCTGCTGCAAATGCCCGAAATGCATCTGCGCTGTGAGTATCAACATTTAGACTTTTTTAATAATAATAACACTCAGTGTTGAATTAATTATGTACTGCTTATCACTTTTCCTCGAATTATTGTTGCATCTCAAGCGCTCTGACAACATTCAATTCAATTCAATTCAATTCTTTTATTACTTTAAACCTTACGGTTTATCAGTAGTGCATATATATACAGTGCAGACATTACAAATAACATACAATACAAATACAAAGTACATTGTAACTCACAAGCTCACACAAACCACACATACACGATCGCTTCGCTAGTGTAGAGATCGTTTTATTACATTAAACAATTAAACAGCATTTAACCGTCTCTTTGAACCGATAGAAATATATTTGCCTATACATTACATAAGCACAGTAAGTAAAGATCTTTAATTGCTTCTTAAAGCAGTGTTTCAAGTACTCTGACAAAATGGGTGCATTCAGTAAAGAATTTGTGTTGCTTGAAGCAGTTTTTAATATGTTCAATAAAGGATTTGTGTTGCTTGACGCATTGTTTCCAGTGCTCTAGCAAAATAGGTACATTAAGCAAAAGACTTTTGTTGCTTAAAACAGTGCCCTGACAACATAGATACATTCAGTAAAATAAATCGTTGCTTGAAACAATGTTTCTATACTGATCTGTGTGTCACATATGGCGCCTCGATCACGATTCCTGCCGACAGTCTGATGACGATGTAACGAACTAACTAAATAAGGAGTATTTTGTCGTTTCCTCGTGTAGGATGTTACGTTCTATAAATATGAGAAAGTGAGTTCACTGTCCTGTTGATAGTACTAGACCCGATTGGTAATGATTGATATGTATGCATATCCTTGAAAGACAAAATTTTGTAACAATCAAATGTCAAACGTCATTTTTTTTTTGCTATTTCTGACAGAAAATGGTATTGCGCTATATCTGACAGAAAATAGTATATCTGACAGAAAATAGTATTTTGCTATATCTGACAGAAAATGAAAATAGTATTTTGCTATCTCTGACAGAAAATAGAAAATAGTATTTTGCTATATCTGACAGAAAATAGTATTTTGCTATATCTGACAGAAAATAGTATTTTGCTATATCTGACAGAAAATAGAAAATAGTATTTTGCTATATCTGACAGAAAATAGAAAATAGTATTTTGCTATATCTGACAGAAAATAGTATTTTGCTATATCTGACAGAAAATAGAAAATAGTATTTTGCTATATCTGACAGAAAATAGAAAATAGTATTTTGCTATATCTGACAGAAAATAGAAAATAGTATTTTGCTATATCTGACAGAAAATAGTATTTTGCTATGTCTGCCAGATAATAGTATTTTGCTACATCTGACAGAAAATAGCATTGTGAGATTCCGACCTCAATGAACATGTACAAGACTTATTCCCAAACATAAAGTGTAATTTTAGTCTAGTATATGCATTTTTATGTACTCGTGAATTTATTTTTTTCAGTACTCCATCATCGTTCTAATACTTGTGATTGTCCAAGCAGCAGTGTTTATCTTGCTTCCGCTAGATTCAAACCCGGTAAGTAATGAAACCTTGTGACGATGTTGTTATTGTTGCTATTTGTCCCCGGTAGGTGTCTCCACCTGTTGGTACTTGTAACAACCTCTCGTATGCACCCACGTATTGTTCTGATTAAATTCTTGGAAGTGTTGCCATCCGGTGTGACAACTAACGCCGCCTGGTGGCTTTGGTACACCATCGCCATCTAGTGGTTATTATTGGCTTCTATTCCCTTACCTTAACCCCACCCCTTCCCAGGTACCCCCTTAGTGATTAGGACATGACCGCTTTCGTTCATCGCGGTCCAAATAAATACAATTTACGAACCAAACTAACGATTTTATTTTGCTTTTGAAGGCTAGCATTGACAATGATTTGTAAGGACCTATGTTTGAAGCATGAAATGTTGGTGGTCTTTTTGTGGGAAGCAGCCAACCCCCATGTTCCTTGTGATTACCAAAAACGGGAGGATTCCAAACATAACCGCACGTTTATTTGTGTTGTCATAGCTCCATTCAATACACGAAATCTGATTAAGCAAAGTTATTGTCTCATGATTTACTTAATGTAGCAGACGACAAATAATGATTATCTTTCCATTGATTTATTCTTGCAGTATTACAACCAGATGGTCAAAACAATAGAACCTAGTTTTGAGAAGTACGGCGGAATCCGTGGAGGGACGGACGACGACAATGGGTGGACATTTATCATGTGGAAAGTACGTAGAGACACAAATATTACACCTAATCACTGTGATTATATTTTGACGTAACACTTTTTAGTATATAATATAAAGTTTAATTAATTTTTCACTGCTGTACCTAACTCTCAATTTACATAATATGTACTGTTACTGTAAACGTTCTATTTTCTCGTTCTTCGCTTTGGAAGCATTCCGCTAAATTATATTCTGGGGATCAGTTTCTATGGCAATCATTGTTGATACACTAACCCATCATTCCCCTAATCTGTTTTGATTTGGTTTTGCTCTGAAATACTCTCAATCGGCAAAGTTCCGAACTATCTTAAGGGCATACCACGGCCTCCTAAAACATACGTTTTTCTCCCTTTTTATCAACTGCAATATATTTAGTTATTTGATCAAATTCCAGCTGATGTTTTCACAATAGACTCAATTGTTAGTATGATACGATATTGTGCTTTATCATATCTGTGCTGTTATGTAACGTCAACCTATATATATAGGTGTCAGATTTATATAAGTGTATTGACACTTGTTTCTGATTTCTTTTATATCATTTATATACTGTTAATTGTAAATTGACAATTAAAACACAGTTTAAACTAAAACACACATACGCACTCACAACTCAGAATATATACATGTACTTAACGTTCTCAATTATTGAAAATTTTGACGTATTGTCCTATTGAACATCCCCATCTAGATTATGACATTTCTTCAGATCTATTGCAGTTTCTTCAACTGACTCTTAGAATCACTGACGCGTCCCAGGGGCACGAAACAGCTGTAGTTTAATTAATGTTTTTAATATGTTGCATCTAACCCCCAGTTTGACAGATACTAATACCTTGTATATTTTTGTGCAATCCATATATAATGGCAACATGCGTTGTGGCATCATGGTATTGCATTATTGTGGCTCAATGGTCGGTATCCAGGTTCTGACTTGGTCGTGGTACTAAGTTGTCGTGGTTCCATGGCTTGTGTTAAGGTTCTGACTTGGTCGTGGTACTAAGTTGTCGTGGTTCCATGGCTTGTGTTAAGATTCTGACTTGGTCGTGGTAATACATTGTCATGGCCCGGGCCTGTATCAAGGTTCTGACTTGGTCGTGGTACTAAGTTGTCGTGGTTCCATGGCCTGTATCAAGGTTCTGACTTGGTCGTGGTACTAAGTTGTCGTGGTTCCATGGCCTGTATCAAGGTTCTGACTTGGTCGTGGTAACACGTTGTCATGGCCCGGGCCTGTATCAAGGTTCTGACTTGGTCGTGGTACTAAGTTGTCGTGGTTCCATGGCTTGTGTTAAGGTTCTGACTTGGTCGTGGTAACACGTTGTCATGGCCCGGGCCTGTATCAAGGTTCTGACTTGGTCGTGGTACTAAGTTGTCGTGGTTCCATGGCTTGTGTTAAGGTTCTGACTTGGTCGTGGTAACACATTGTCATGGCCCGGGCCTGTATCAAGGTTCTGACTTGGTCGTGGTACTAAGTTGTCGTGGTTCCATGGCTTGTGTTAAGGTTCTGACTTGGTCGTGGTAACACGTTGTCGTGGGTCCATGACTTGTATCCAGGTTCTGACTTGGTCGTGGTAATACATTGTCATGGCCCGGGCCTGTATCAAGGTTCTGACTTGGTCGTGGTACTAAGTTGTCGTGGTTCCATTGCTTGTGTTAAGGTTCTGACTTGGTCGTGGTAACACGTTGTCGTGGGTCCATGACCTGTATCAAGGTTCTGACTTGGTCGTGGTAATACATTGTCATGGCCCGGGCCTATATCAAGGTTCTGACTTGGTCGTGGTACTAAGTTGTCGTGGTTCCATGGCTTGTGTTAAGGTTCTGACTTGGTCGTGGTAACACGTTGTCGTGGGTCCATGACCTGTATCAAGGTTCTGACTTAGTCGTGGTAATACATTGTCATGGCCCGGGCCTGTATCAAGGTTCTGACTTGGTCGTGGTACTAAGTTGTCGTGGTTCCATGACCTGTATCAAGGTTCTGTCTTGGTCGTGGTAATACATTATCGTAGCTCCATCGCTTCTCATATTATTGAAATCATAACAGACGATCTACCTAAAAGTCTGTATCTATTTCAGCACGAGTGTTGTGGTGTGAAAGGGTACACAGAATCGGAGACGTTCCTAAAGCCCCTCTCGTCAAAGACGTCCTGCTGTCCACCCGCGTTGGCGAAACAGGATAGGTGCACAAGCACTGATATGTACGATGTGGTAAGTGAATTACGTGTACTTAATATATTTTATCGTTTCTCACTTCGTTAATTGGCTAATTCAATATCAACTAATTAAAATTTTAATATCTTTATAAGTTATTGAAAATCAAAAAAAAAGTTTTGACAGTACGCTAAATTCAAATCAGTCACAAAAGCCAATGTCAGGAGGGTCTCACCAAATTGATCATTAAAAAACCATTTAGTAGCAGATTTTGTTTAGAAAGCTTTTTTCAGAAAGATCACGATCTAACACTGCCACATATATCGTAGATAAAGGAAGATGAGTTTCTGTCAAAGTTTTGAATGATGAAAGCTCCCGACCGACGCTTGATATATAAAATGTAGAATTACAGTATTGTGGATCAATTTTACGTAACTAATATGCAAACTTTATAACAAGCGCGGGGAACGGACATTTACGTTTTTGTTGATGACACAAACACTTTCATGACAATGAATAAACATAAGTGAGCGGTGCTACCGTGGGATATATTTTCATTGCGAAAATGGCAAAAACCTGGCAGCTGCACTCTGACAAATATAAATTAAAACACAAAGATGGACACATTTCACTATAACTATAGTGGAAAGTTGATCACTATTAAAATTTGTGAAAAATATATCTTTAATTACCATAGATGAAAAACTTACATCAAATACTGTATAAATAAACTTTCATTGCTTTGGGGTGGTGTGCTATGGAACCACGGGTGTAAGTACAACAAGAACGGTTGTACTTAGTATTGTTATATAAGTGTTGCTCGGGCTAACCACGAAAGTATGTACCCACGAAAAACTTTGAAAGCTAAACACCACGAAAGTAGACACTAACATTTCATTACAGAAAGTATATAATAAAACGTATTGTCAGTACTGCTCCATAGCTGCTGTTTTCCTACAAGGAGACAAATTTACACTTAGTACTTGTTCCCGAATCCTTTTTGAAATTATTGTGTACATATTATATTGTCATATTATTGAATAAAAATAAAGTTAAACTAATATATCGTATCAAAAGATTGTAAAGGTAATGATATGGTTGTGCAAAATATGATACTATGGTATATATGTAAAAGTATCATAAAACGTATAATAACGTAACTACATAGATGTATATTTTCATTTCAACAAATTTTATTGACATATATGTACAGGTGTTATTTACAAAGTCAATTGGATTGAATAACAGGCAGGGCCTAAATAAATTCTCTCCATATTATAGGCGGACAAATAGTGAAAAAGTAGATAATTTAATTCAGATAATTGAAATGGAATTATATATACTTACAATTAACAAACAGCAAATTTACACATATTGAGAGGGAGATAACTCTTATACATATATCTAATTAATTTTGGACATACACATACACATACAGACACACATACAAACAAAACATACATTTGTATTTATAAGGTATGACAGATTAAATCAGCACATATCAACATAATTATATGTATGTAATAGTAGCATAGTTATTCAGTAAACAGTTTGGTAGATAGACCAAATGTCCGTATGCAAAATTTTGCATCAGTCATATCTACCAAGCTGTGTTTTTTTAGAGTAAAAATTTCACTACATCATACATGTATCTGTAATCATAAAAGAAATAGGGAATGAATGATTCATTGAAATGTACATAGAGTAAAATTAAAATAATATTAAGTGATGGCAGATTAAATTTTATTCAAGTGAAAATACATGTACATTCACAGCAGTGTTCAACTGAATTCAGACTCTAACAGGGGTTATAATAGTTTAATTACTAGACTGTCCATTTAATATGTATAACATAATCAATTTCTAAATATATTTGATATAATGGCATCATGTAATTTATATTTTGTATAAGTTGAAACGATTTGATTTACCTATATAATAATGAATCTGGTGTAGCATCAGTTTATTTGTATCTCCATCACAGCTCGAGCATCCATTTACTAGGGTTTCCATAGAAGTATGATTATGGTTAGCAGCACAGTTATCAAGAAAGTTAAAAAGATTATTACGCAGGTCATTGTATAGTGGGCATTCTTGGAAAAAATGGGATACTGTTTCTAAATGGTTTGTACATGTACATTCTGGGCTGTCTTTCAGGTGGTCATTATGCAAATCAAAATGTAGGTCGCTACATTTATTTCTTAATTGTGTTAGAACTATATTTGCTCGTCTATCGCCTTCATTTTTAAAAATTCTAACCGATTTTATTTCATGGATTTTATTTTTGTCTAACTGAAGCATGAAATTTTGAAGTGTATTCGATTCTAGGAGAGTTTTATCATTAGTATCAGCAGTGCGGCACATAGATGGAATGAAGCTATCGAAGTAGTTATTTGTTCTGCATATAGGTGGATTAAAAAGTCTAGTTTGTCGAAGAGGATAAGGGTTGTCATCAGGATTGTTAATAAGGGCAGTTAATATGTCTTGTAAGTATTGCGGTGCTAGTTCATGTGTCAATTTGTACAACATTATATATTTGTGTTTTTCTCGTCTGAATGATATGGTTGTGCAAAATATGATACTATGATATATATGTAAAAGTATCATAAAACGTATAATTACATAACTACATAGATATATATCATCTGATAGTATAACTATTTAGATACATTGTACATATTGTATAATAATATAACTATTTAAATACATATCATATTGTATAATGATATAACTATTTAGATACATTGTACATATTGTATAATAATATAACTATTTAAATCCATATCATATTGTATAATGATATAACTATTTAATACATTGTACATATTGTAAAATAATATAACTATTTAGATACATTGTACATATTGCATAATAATATAACTATTTAGATACATTGTACATATTGTATAATAATATAACTATTTAAATACGTATCATATGATGATATAACTATTTACATACATTCTATATAATTATATGCTTTATGGATACATACTATATAATAATATAACTATCTAGATACATAGGATATAATATTTACATTTTGGTGGCAAAGTCACGATATGAACTAAGTAAAAAGATTTGCAGTCTATGTGAGCATAATTGACACCCAATACGTGACATCAATCCATGCCGCACATGAACATATTCACCCAGCGGAACTACTTGTAACTAACATAAACAATCATGGCTATATGAAAAAAGCCTAGGACTACGTCGTTTTTTATGTTAATTAAAAAGTATCAAAAAGAAATTTTATACAATATTGTTACACAAATAATCAAAAGAATTGAACAGACTGGGTTTTTTCGTATTATTTCAATGCACTTTTTTGTTTGCCAATCTGCACGTGACAAATGAATTTTGAAAAACTAGGCTGTTCCATTTTTCGAACCCCATTGACGAATCGCTGAATATTGGCATTTTTTATGCTAACTCAATTTTAGTTTTCAAAAATAACAACAACAAAAAATGTCGATAATGTAAATATAAGCATTAAACTGTCTTTTTGGTGTCTATGGTCGATATAGATGCCAGAGCTTTGCAAACAAACGTCATATTGTGTTCTGGCTCCTATATCGACCATAGACACCAAAAACGACAGTTTAACCTTAAATAACACGCTATATAGATGCATATTGTATGATGATATACTATACATGATAAAACAAATTACATCAATTAACAATATATAATAATATACAATAAGTAAATTAATCCACTATATAACTTTCCTATTTTAGGGTTGTGCTGACATGTTATACCAGAAGACAGGAGGATCCAGTGGCTATATGTCTATTTGTCCGTTTCTTATCGGTCTTCAGGTATACTTATTTGATCACGTGGTGTTTGTGGTCGTATTACTATATACATTATATATTGTGTGTTAAAATCTAAATAAAACCTAGTGTGGATTTACACAACTGTAACAGTAGCAATATCAAATCAACACAAGAATATCACATACAGTCAAGCTTCATTAACTCGAACCCGGATAACTCGAAGACCCCGTTTAACTCGAAGTATTACTCCTGTCACGGCCAAAATCATTCTTTTTCTCTTAGTAATAAAAACTCGAATAATTCGATCTCGGATAATTCGTATTATAAGATATTGTGTTAAAGAAACCTTAAATGATTAACGATGATCTTTACGGATAAGAATACAGGTTTACAGGTAAACGTTTGATTGGAAATGATTAAGAGGTGTTCAGTCGCGATTAGATAATCAAAATACTTAGTTAACACTGCATTCGACAATACACGGATGTTTTCTTAATTTATCATACAGTACGAGTACTGATAACGCATGCTATTTATAGATTTTCGGGACCTAAAGTTGCAATCAGGTGTCTCGTACATGGTGTATTTTCAATGTAATAAACTGAATCAACGCTAAAATATCTGATATGTATTAATGTTGCTTTTTTTCTCTGTCACACAGACGTAATGCTATGATCACACTTACAACCAATTACAATGTAACTTAAACGTTTACTGGACCGATCGTCGCGAGCTTTGATAGAGTTTGCCGAAAACAAATATTACTTTTTGTATATGGCCAATGACATCGCAGCGCGAAAATGTATTTTCATCATGACTGACAGCGCGAAAATATCAACACCGCGAACAGTTTCGAGGCTAACTAAGCGAAAATTTCATCGCGCGAAAATATCCACTTTTACAGTATTGCCCGTATTGTATGTCCATACCACTCAATTCCAATAAGCTCCCAAACGGGAAGGTGTGTGACAGTATATTGATTAATTAATGATACTCTTTACGGACAGAAATAACAAGATAATCATTGTGTACTGTATATTGTCTGTTTTGTATGCCCATACCATTCAACCCCATCAGTGTTAAACATTATCTCCTGACTGAGCTTAGGTATAAAGACAACACCGAAAAGAAGTAATTAAGATCAAACAAAAAAAAGAATAAATTGTATATTTTTAACAATACCAATTATTACATATGTATTGGAGAAACACCGAAAACTGTGGAATAGTCAAAGTTCGAGGCCCGTAAGGTCCGAGAACAATGCATTATCTTGACTATTCCACAGTTTTCGGTGTTTCTCCAATTCTTATCACCTTCAACTGTGGAATAGTTCTTGGATTACTTTTGAATAGTCTGTAACTATTCCACAGTAAATTCCAACTATTACACAGCTGTATGTGATTATAGTGGACATGTCTCAACTATACTTCATGCTATAACAATACATGACATCACAACCATGTTTTAATTAATGTTATTACTAACATTCAAGCGTTTGATCTTTTATATCTAAATATAATAGGTAATTAGTTGCATCACGAGCAAATTCCATCATACACCATCTCCATATTTAGTATGGTACTTTCAATCCCTGAATCACTGTCTTTGCATGGCTGAAAAACAGGTCCGGGCTGGTATGGCTTATAAACGATTTGATCTTAATTGTTGGTGTTATTTTACTATATTTCTATGTCGTGGATGCCGTTTATGGCATTTTATGGTAAGCAATGCATTACAGGTATAAGCTGTCGGCGGTGTAGTATCTTAATGCATGAACAAAGAATGACAATATGGCTACCCAAGGTAGATTATTTCTTACGTTGGTTAGATTGGCCCAAAATGACTCAAATCGTCTATGGGCCTAAGCCAACCAATACGTGGGGTTCGTCCGCACGCATATTAGTTAGAAATCAACAGAAATCTGAGAATTACAATATGTTATTAATGCATGTTTATTAAATCCGTTTTATGCACCAAGTAATGATTATTCATCGTTTCAGGTTATGCTGGTTTTATTCGGATGTTGTATAGTCCTGAAGGCGCAATTTAACAACAAGGTCTCGGACGAACTCGAGGAAAGGAAACCAGAAAAGCTACCACCTAAAGTTAGTGAGAAATCGTCAAAAGACAATGCCTTTGTCATCCCATATGTCTATTAGAAGGGACGAAGCATGTATTGATGTTGATTTGAGTCATTGTATCTTTGGATAAGCATGTGTAGCGGGACTGGACTGGGTCGATCATAGCTCAAATGGTAGAGCATCCGGCTAGTGTTCGGAGGTCCGGGTTCGAACCCCGGTCTGGCCGCTACATTTTCTCCTCTCCTGTTACACATGTATCTAAGTCATTAAACGTTTTAATGAATAATGTGTAAGTCATTACATATTTCAACAAATATGAATTATGTAAATATATGGTCATGCATGAATGACTCTATTGAATTTGTATATATGTGATGTCATTAGATATTTCAATGAATATTGAAAATAGCAAAAAACGACACAGACACAAATTAGCGCTTTCGGTCCATCATGGGAGATCTTCAGACTGTGTATTTTTTTAAGACTCATACAGTTATACCATCAAATAGTTAAATGAAACATGGTGTGTGCCTAATATGAATGTTCGTCTAATATAAATGGTTATAACAGATTATAGTGTACATATAAAATGTTGGATATGAATGTTTCTATTCAGATCTATAGTATGAAATATCTAAGATGATATACAAAATGTTCGATAACCATGCATGATCTTTACAGTTTAAGGCTTTGTGTGAATTATTGGGAAATGAGTGAATCTGTACAGATTACCTGGTTCGTGAAATGTCTTATGGATGGACATTTAGGTATTTTGTGCATGGAATACTCAATACGAATGTGTCGCTATTGATGTATGCTGTGTATGAAATATTTATTATGAGGGCCTGCTGTGTATGAAATGTTTATTATGAGGGCATGCTGTATATGAAATGTTTATTATGAGGGCATGCTGTGTATGAAATGTTTATTATGAGGGCATGCTGTATATGAAATGTTTATTATGAGGGCATGCTGTGTATGAAATGTTTATTATGAGGGCCTGCTGTGTATGAAATGTGTATTATGAGGGCATGCTGTATATGAAATGTTTATTATGAGGGCATGCTGTGTATGAAATGTTTATTATGAGGGCCTGTTGTGTATGAAATGTTTATTATGAGGGCATGCTGTGTATGAAATGTTTATTATGAGGGCCTGCTGTGCATGAAATGTTTATTATGAGGGCATGCTGTGTATGACATGTTTATTATGAGGGCCTGCTGTGTATGAAATGTTTATTATGAGGACATGCTGTGCATGAAATGTTTATTATGAGGGCATGCTGTTATGAAATGTTTATTATGAGGGCCTGTTGTGTATGAAATGTGTATTATGAGGGCATGCTGTGTATGAAATGTTTATTATGAGGGCATGCTGTGCATGAAATGTTTATTATGAGGGCATGCTGTGTATGACATGTTTATTATGAGGGCCTGTTGTGTATGAAATGTTTATTATGAGGGCATGCTGTGTATGAAATGTTTATTATGAGGACCTGCTGTGTATGAAATGTTTATTATGAGGGCCTGCTGTGTATGAAATGTTTATTATGAGGGCATGCTGTGCATGAAATGTTTATTATGAGGGCATGCTGTGTATGAAATGTTTATTATGAGGACCTGCTGTGTATGAAATGTTTATTATGAGGGCATGCTGTGTATGAAATGTTTATTATGAGGGCATGCTGTGTATGAAATGTTTATTATGAGGGCCTGCTGTGTATGAAATGTTTATTATTAGGGCATGCTGTGTATGAAATGTTTATTATGAATGTTAAATATACAAATTATGTTGTCTATGAAATATTTATCATGAGGGCAGGATGTGTATGAAATGTTCAATATGAATGTTTAATATACAGATGTATGTTGTTTATGAAATACTAAGTACAAAGGTATGCTGTAAATGAAATGTTTTACTTGAATATAAATGTTTCAATATACAGATGTATGGTATGCATGAAATGTTTGATATGAATGGAAGTTTGAGTATTCTGTGTATGACGTGTTAAATGTTCTCTACAGATGTTTGAAATAAAAGATAAGTTAAATAAATAGTTTAATGAATATCTATATAAATATATGTAGTCATGAATGGCCTTAATGAATATGTTAAGTCATTAAATAGTTTAAAGAATATTTATAATACATAAATGTATATATATATGGTCATGAACGGCCTTAATGCATGAATATGAATTGTATTGTCATGAATGACGTTATTGAATTTGTAAATATAAGGAGTTGGAACATGATTGGGATTGTATAAAGTCTTGTCGAAGTATTTGCTACATTTATTGATATAAGAATCACCTGATGAATCAACATATGCATATTATTACTTCCATTGTCATAATTAAGATTTAATCACGTCTGTGATTATAAGAAACTTGACTATGCCACTTGTTAATATACCCTGGAGCGTTTTTCATGGATTGGCCGAGCAAATCAAGAATCAATTTTAACGTCATAATATGGTTATTGACTTTACGTCATGATGAAAATGGCGCAACGAGATGGTTACTTCCATATAATTTTGTCTTTCATATACTGACTTTAAACCCAGTCAAAAATGTAAGTTTGCTTTGCTATATGACACGGTATCTCAAATTTTGTTTTCATTTTAATAAGAATTATGAAACTCAACTTTCAATTTCTGCCTATGAAGGCTAGTAAAAAAAATAGACTTCGATGACTCATTTTATAAACCCTCATATAAGATGAAAACACATTTAAGATATCTATGTATACATATTGTATATACATTCTGTAAATGTTATTATTTGGACAAGTGTGATTTATCCATCTTGTATATAATGTTTACCTTATAAATTCTTATTATCGTATTTTATTTCATTGTGCTAAAACAAAGGGAAAATACCGTATTGGTTCAAGTACAGTGAGATTTCGTTTTCTTGAAGTTTGATCACTCGAAGACTCTATGTTTCTCGAAGTAAAATTCAATTCCGGCAGTAAATACATCTATATAGAAATTACGCGGTTACTTCGAGTACTCGGGATGTTTCGAGGATTTTCATGACCCACTGTTGTCAAGATTACGAGGTTCGAATGTATAGCTACCTAAAATACCAACAGGCTGGCGATCTGAAAGTTCTAGACAACCATCTTTTGAAATAATCATTTGTCTCTTATATTAAAGAACCATTGTTAAATGAGTGTGTTTAAATGCTGTTTTTGTTTATTAGTTACATTTTTCTTGCGTTATATGTTTTATTTGAAATAAAAACCATACAGGTTCATTTTGTTTCTTTTTTTTCTGACAGCTTATCAAATCCAAACAAACCAGACCACAGGTTAAATATTGATGTAGAGGTTGCTCAACAGAAGAATTAGTATAAACAACTTCAGAGTAGAGTGACAAAATGCAACAATTATTTCATCATAATAAATCGAGCATGATTATGTTTACAAGCGACAGTCGAAGTAAACAATATCTTAACCCGAAAATATTTACAAAAACAACAAAATCAACGGTATAGACTCGTGCATCGCTTTATTGTGGGTATAGATATTTATTGTGGGTATAGATATTTATTGTGGGTATAGGTATTTATTGTGGGTATAGGTATTTATTGTGGGTATAGGTATTTATTGTGGGTATAGGTATCTATTGTGGGTATAGGTATTTATTGTGGGTATAGGTATTTATTGTGGGTATAGGTATCTATTGTGGGTATAGGTATCTATTGTGGGTATAGGTATCTATTGTGGGTATAGGTATTTATTGTGGGTATGGGTATCTATTGTGGGTATAGGTATCTATTGTGGGTATAGGTATCTATTGTGGGTATAGGTATTTATTGTGGGTATAGGTATTTATTGTGTGTATAGGTATCTATTGTGGGTATAGGTATTTATTGTGGGTATAGGTATCTATTGTGGGTATGGGTATTTATTGTGGGTATATGTATTTATTGTGGGTATAGGTCTCTATTGTGGGTATAGGTATCTATTGTGGGTATAGGTATTTATTGTGGGTATAGGTATCTATTGTGGGTATGGGTATCTATTGTGGGTATAGGTATCTATTGTGGGTATAGGTATCTATTGTGGGTATAGGTATCTATTGTGGGTATGGGTATTTATTGTGGGTATGGGTATTTATTGTGGGTATATGTATTTATTGTGGGTATAGGTATCTATTGTGGGTATGGGTATCTATTGTGGGTATAGGTATTTATTGTGGGTATAGGTATCTATTGTGGGTATGGGCATCTATTGTGGGTATAGGTATCTATTGTGGGTATGGGTATTTATTGTGGGTATGGGTATTTATTGTGGGTATATGTATTTATTGTGGGTATAGGTATCTATTGTGGGTATGGGTATCTATTGTGGGTATAGGTATCTATTGTGGGTATAGGTATTTATTGTGGGTATGGGTATCTATTGTGGGTATAGGTATCTATTGTGGGTATAGATATTTATTGTGGGTATAGGTATTTATTGTGGGTATAGGTATTTATTGTGGGTATAGGTATTTATTGTGGGTATATGTATTTATTGTGGGTATGGGTATCTATTGTGGGTATAGGTATTTATTGTGGGTATAGGTATCTATTGTGGGTATAGGTATTTATTGTGGGTATGGGTATCTATTGTGGGTATAGTTATCTATTGTGGGTATGGGTATCTATTGTGGGTATAGGTATCTATTGTGGGTATAGGTATCTATTGTGGGTATAGGTATTTATTGTGGGTATGGGTATCTATTGTGGGTATAGTTATCTATTGTGGGTATAGGTATTTATTGTGGGTATGGGTATCTATTGTGGGTATAGGTATTTATTGTGGGTATGGGTATCTATTGTGGGTATAGTTATCTATTGTGGGTATAGGTATTTATTGTGGGTATGGGTATCTATTGTGGGTATAGGTATCTATTGTGGGTATGGGTATCTATTGTGGGTATAGGTATTTATTGTGGGTATGGGTATCTATTGTGGGTATAGTTATCTATTGTGGGTATAGGTATTTATTGTGGGTATGGGTATCTATTGTGGGTATAGGTATTTATTGTGGGTATGGGTATCTATTGTGGGTATAGTTATCTATTGTGGGTATAGGTATTTATTGTGGGTATGGGTATCTATTGTGGGTATAGGTATCTATTGTGGGTATGGGTATCTATTGTGGGTATAGGTATCTATTGTGGGTATGGGTATCTATTGTGGGTATAGGTATTTATTGTGGGTATAGGTATCTATTGTGGGTATGGGTATCTATTGTGGGTATAGGTATTTATTGTGGGTATAGGTATCTATTGTGGGTATAGGTATCTATTGTGGGTATAGGTATTTATTGTGGGTATAGGTATCTATTGTGGGTATAGGTATTTATTGTGGGTATAGATATTTATTGTGGGTATAGGTATTTATTGTGGGTATAGGTATTTATTGTGGGTATAGGTATTTATTGTGGGTATAGGTATCTATTGTGGGTATAGGTATTTATTGTGGGTATAGGTCTCTATTGTGGGTATAGGTATCTATTGTGGGTATAGGTATCTATTGTGGGTATAGGTATTTATTGTGGGTATAGATATTTATTGTGGGTATAGGTATTTATTGTGGGTATAGGTATTTATTGTGGGTATAGGTATTTATTGTGGGTATAGGTATCTATTGTGGGTATAGGTATTTATTGTGGGTATAGGTATTTATTGTGGGTATAGGTATTTATTGTAGGTATAGGTCTCTATTGTAGGTATAGGTATTTATTGTGGGTATAGGTATTTATTGTGGGTATATGTATTTATTGTGGGTATAGGTATCTACTGTGGGTATGGGTATCTATTGTGGGTATAGGTATTTATTGTGGGTATAGGTATTTATTGTGGGTATAGGTATTTATTGTAGGTATAGGTCTCTATTGTAGGTATAGGTATTTATTGTGGGTATAGGTATTTATTGTGGGTATGGGTATTTATTGTGGGTATAGGTATCTACTGTGGGTATAGGTATTTATTGTGGGTATGGGTATTTATTGTGGGTAGAGGTATCTATTGTGGGTATAGGTATCTATTGTGGGTAGAGGTATCTATTGTGGGTATAGGTATCTATTGTGGGTATGGGTATTTATTGTGGGTATAGGTATTTATTGTGGGTAGAGGTATTTATTGTGGGTATAGGTATCTATTGTGGGTATAGGTATTTATTGTGGGTATAGGTATCTATTGTGGGTAGAGGTATCTATTGTGGGTATAGGTATCTATTGTGGGTATGGGTATTTATTGTGGGTATAGGTATTTATTGTGGGTAGAGGTATTTATTGTGGGTATAGGTATCTATTGTGGGTATAGGTATTTATTGTGGGTATAGGTATTTATTGTGGGTATAGGTATCTATTGTGGGTATATGTATTCATTGTGGGTATAGGTATCTATTGTGGGTATAGGTATCTATTGTGGGTATATGTATTTATTGTGGGTATAGGTATCTATTGTGGGTATATGTATTTATTGTGGGTATAGGTATCTATTGTGGGTATAGGTATCTATTGTGGGTATATGTATTTATTGTGGGTATAGGTATTTATTGTGGGTATAGGTCTCTATTGTGGGTATATGTATCTATTGTGGGTATAGGTATCTATTGTGGGTATAGGTATTTATTGTGGGTATAGGTATTTATTGTGGGTATAGGTATCTATTGTGGGTATAGGTATTTATTGTGGGTATAGGTATCTATTGTGGGTATAGGTATTTATTGTGGGTATAGGTATCTATTGTGGGTATAGGTATCTATTGTGGGTATAGGTATTTATTGTGGGTATAGGTATCTATTGTGGGTATAGGTATTTATTGTGGGTATATGTATCTATTGTGGGTATAGGTATCTATTGTGGGTATATGTATCTATTGTGGGTATATGTATTTATTGTGGGTATAGGTATTTATTGTGGGTATAGGTATCTATTGTGGGTATAGGTATTTATTGTGGGTATAGGTATCTATTGTGGGTATAGGTATCTATTGTGGGTATAGGTATCTATTGTGGGTATAGGTATTTATGGTATCTATTGTGGGTATAGGTATTTATTGTGGGTATAGGTATTTATTGTGGGTATAGGTATTTATTGTGGGTATAGGTATCTATTGTGGGTATAGGTATCTATTGTGGGTATAGGTATTTATTGTGGGTATGGGTATTTATTGTGGGTATAGGTATTTATTGTGGGTATAGGTATTTATTGTGGGTATAGGTATTTATGGTATCTATTGTGGGTATAGGTATTTATTGTGGGTATAGGTATTTATTGTGGGTATAGGTAGTATCTATTGTGGGTATAGGTATCTATTGTGGGTATAGGTATTTATGGTATCTATTGTGGGTATAGGTATTTATTGTGGGTATAGGTATTTATTGTGGGTATAGGTATTTATTGTGGGTATAGGTATCTATTGTGGGTATAGGTATCTATTGTGGGTATAGGTATCTATTGTGGGTATAGGTATATATTGTGGGTATAGGTATTTATTGTGGGTATAGGTATGTATTGTGGGTATAGGTATTTATTGTGGGTATAGGTATTTATTGTGGGTATAGGTATCTATTGTGGGTATAGGTATCTATTGTGGGTACGGGTATTTATTGTGGGTATATGTATTTATTGTGGGTATAGGTATCTATTGTGGGTATAGGTATTTATTGTGGGTATAGGTATTTATTGTGGGTATAGGTATCTATTGTGGGTATGGGTATTTATTGTGGGTATAGGTATCTATTGTGGGTATAGGTATCTATTGTGGGTATAGGTATTTATTGTGGGTATAGGTATCTATTGTGGGTATAGGTATTTATTGTGGGCATAGGTATTAGTGTGGGTATAGGTAAAATCTGATCATTAAAATTAAATATAAATAAAGAGTAACATATCACATCACACATAACAAATGTGTTGAGCATATGTTGATTAAGTTAATAGGTCAACATTGATTAAGTAGAATTCGAATGAGTGCTTGTGAATGTTTTCTCATGAATAATTGTGATGTGAAAAATGAAAAATACAAACGACAAAGACACCCCCCCCCCCCCCCCCCCCCCCACAAGGAAACAAAATAAAAATAAATTCAGAGTAGAGTCAAGCTAAGCTACAAGACCAGTTCTGTAATATAATAACTTTCACTTCCATGTATATTTCATTTATAAAATCAATCATATTATTTAAGTTTTATGATAGTGTGTATAATTCGGCTTATTGTACATGCTGTCATCAATTTATCACGTAAGTATGTAAGTAACATTTAATTGTTGAAATAAAAATAACACGATAAATCAATTTTGACCCGTTCTCTAGGCAAACAATACAACAGCTATAGCTAAATTTCAATAATTATCTCCCTTGCATCATCATATCTTCTTATGGATTTATATGTTAAACCTTACTCTCTATGATTCTGTATTCAGCTTTTGGTGAGTTGTTATAGCATAGTACAAAGTCGTTTAGTCTAATCTAGGTCAACGTATCAGTGGTACAATTGTATATAACAATATCTCACAATTTTGTAAAAACATAATATGCTGACGATTTGATTTGTGAATATTTTAGGAAGATTCATCATCTTATATAATTTATTTTAACATCAAAGGTATACATTTCCAGGACTTTTCAAGGTACTGCACTGCATTCCAAGACTTCTAGACAAGTGTTGAAATGTACCATGTTAAATTATCAATTTTCAAAACAAAACTCATGTATATTAAAAGATGTTAAAACGAAACAGTGAAATTAAAACTTCGTATGCAAGGAGACGAAATTGCTATACATTTGAGTAAATAAGAATGAAATTTTCGTTTTGCACATCTAGGAATGCATGTTACATAACACTGTCAAACATCTACATGCATGTTACATAACACTGTCAAACATCTACATGCATGTATACTGATGAACACAGACAACAGAGTGATCGTTATCTCTTAATTACACCATTATCACATTCTTAACATATTTTTATTTCCTGTAGTAAATCGGGCAACTTATAAGTACGTTTATTTTCCCTCTCGTTCTATATCATACTAATCTTGTCCTATAAAAATTTTAGTTGACAGAGGAGCAACGGAGAACCCATAAGACCTTATTTGGGAGTCATGGTAGGCGAGTTTGGATTGGTTTATTGTGGAGTCATGGTAGGCGAGTTTAGGATTGGTTTATTGTGGAGTCATGGTAGGGGGTTTGGGTTGGTTTATTGTGGAGTCATGGTAGGGGGTTTGGTTTGGTTTATTGGGGAGTCATGGTAGGGGGTTTGGTTTGTTATTGTGGAGTCACGGTAGGGGGTAGTTTGGTTTATTGGGGAGTCATGGTAGGGGGTTTGGTTTGTTGGGGAGTCATGGAAGGGGGTTTGGTTTGGTTTATTGGGGAGTCATGGTAGGGGGTTTGGTTTGGTTTATTGGGGAGTCATGGTAGGGGGTTTGGTTTGTTGGGGAGTCATGGTAGGGGGTTTGGTTTATTGGGGAGTCATGGTAGGGGGTTTGGTTTGTTACATTGGGGAGTCATGGAAGGGGTTTGGTTTGGTTTATTGTTGAGTCACGTTAGGGGGTTTAGTTTGGTTTATTGGGGAGTCATGGTAGGGGGTTTGGTTTGTTGGGGAGTCATGGTAGGGGGTTTGGTTTATTGG
Source organism: Pecten maximus (assembly GCF_902652985.1). NCBI lineage: Eukaryota > Metazoa > Mollusca > Bivalvia > Pectinida > Pectinidae > Pecten > Pecten maximus. The sequence goes on from NC_047027.1 coordinate 19,583,769, forward strand.
GGAGTCATGGTAGGGGGTTTGGTTTGTTACATTGGGGAGTCATGGTAGGGGGTTTAGTTTGGTTTATTGGTGAGTCATGGTAGGGGGTTTGGTTTGGTTTATTGGGGAGTCATGGTAGGGGGTTTGGTTTATTGGGGAGTCATGGTAGGGGTTTGGTTTATTGTGGAGTCATGGTAGGGGGTTTGGTTTGGTTTATTGGGGAGTCATGGTAGGGGGTTTGGTTTATTGGGGAGTCATGGTAGGGGGTTTGGTTTGGTTTATTGAGGAGTCATGGTAGGGGGTTTGGTTTGGTTTATTGAGGAGTCATGGTAGGGGGTTTGGTTTATTGGGGAGTTATGGTAGGGGGTTTGGGTTGGTTTATTGTTGAGTCACGTTAGGGGGTTTGGGTTGGTTTATTGTTGAGTCACGTTAGGGGGTTTGGTTTGGTTTATTGTTGAGTCACGGTAGGGGGTTTAGTTTGGTTTATTGGGGAGTCATGGTAGGGGGTTTGGTTTGTTGGGGAGTCATGGAAGGGGTTTGGTTTGGTTTATTGGGGAGTCATGGTAGGGGGTTTGGTTTGGTTTATTAGGGAGTCATGGTAGGGGTTTGGTTTGGTTTATTTCGCAGTCATGGTAGCGGGTTCGGTTTGGTCTAAATAGCTATGTCCATTTAAGAATGGCTCGTTGGGGATAATCCAGAACAACATTTTCTTTTATCCGAATGAATCAGTCCTGCTTTTCTGCAATCAAGATTTCTTTCTGTTCAATAGGCAGTTTCATCATTGCAATCGAAGCTCCTTTTTCATTGGCTTGATATGTACAACATTATCCAAAGCCTAGTTGGTCAGTACAGCTGTAAAACTAAGAAATCCTTGTCCAATGTGTGCTTAAGATGTTACCTCTCTATTAATTATTATGGGTCAAAAACAAATTAAATAATCAATTTCACCCTGAACAAAATCATGATCTGCTTCTACATTTGACATGCAATGTTTTGTCTGAATAACTTCATTTCTGTAGGTTTTAATGTTTTTTTTTCATTTGTTGGCATTTATCAAAGAAATTTCTATACTGTGGATGTCATTGGAGGCATTTTTGTGACCAGCCGAGTACAGGTATGTATAATATAATGGATACATATATATTACTATTAATATTATATTACTCGCTGTTTTTATCGGAGGTCTGGATTCTTGGTCGTTGCGAGTTGTCTTCAGTTATTATATGTGAATGCGAGAATTAAAATGTATTGCATTGTATCGTATTTGTAGGTCTTTTTGACGGTAATAAAGAATGAAAGAAAGACCCTCCTTGTCGATGTAGTGACTTCTGAGCTACTGGTGACATTCGACATGCACTGATTTGTCCGATTAACTTAATTTCTGGAGGTTTTAATGATTTTTTTATTTTTCATTTGTTGGCATTCATCAAATAATATCTACACTAAGGATGTCATTAGAGGATTTTTTGTGACGAGTAAAGTACCGGCTGTCGGTGATGGAGTTTCTTTGTTTATCTAGTAAGTTACCTGTTTCCTACGTAACTGACTTCTATGTCTTATTACGTAACAAAGCAGTCACTTCGAGAAATATGTTGAATATATAAAACACAAACAAAAGATCTCATCATAAACTGTTTTTTATTTGCATTGGGAAAGGTGAATCATAATTATAAAATCTAGTTAACAGTAGTACTTCACATAGCAACATCAATATTTGTGTTATTTCTTATATAAAATCATAAATACAATTCACATAAGAAACACAAGTTATAGACTAAATATATTACTTACTGTAAATACCATATTCATTGTTTTATCATCATGTCTTGAAATGTTTTAAAATGAACACAAATGATTGGAAGTCAAAAACCAGTTTATACTTTCAGGAAAAGTTTTGAACGATATCGCCGTATAGCATTCAAAGTAATTTTTCTGGTTTAGAATCAATTTTTTTCTTTTAACTTTATTTTTTTACATTGTGGATTAGACATTCAAAAGTAAGGGTGGGCCTAATGCTGCATGAATATGGGCCGATGCAGACAAAAAGTGAAAAATAGGGGGGTGAGCATATCCCCGAGCATGGGCTTATACCCAGTAAAATACAGTATATCTGAACTAAAGAAAATAGTCAGTTACTGTGAACATATAAATTTTTGCATGAACTAATTTTAACCGATAGGGCAATGATAAATTAATGCAACCAAAATAGAAAACAAATGCAACATAGTGAAACTATAGTTATCACAATCGTAATTCAGTGGAAGGCTCTCAGTGTGGAAAAATCTCAGCTCAAATAAGATTACCGCTGAAACTTATAGCAGTTCTCCAACAAGAGGCAGGTGTTTATCAAACTCAAATTAATTCATTTTCTTATTTTGAAAAGACATCAGCTTTTAGCAAGTGCCTTTTCTAACTTTGAAAATTAACTAACGAGAGTTGAACATGATAAACAACACAGTCACTTGAAAAGTGTCAACTTTTAGAATATTACAAACACAATGTTTCACAATCGATTTGTAACAGAACGCAATTCACTTATGAAATCATCACTGCAGAACTAGGGTCCTGATAGGGTCTACATTTCTCAGCATTAGAATTTGTTAAAATCAAATATGATGAAGTAATGATACCGTCATTAAACTCACTATTATATAAACATCATGGAAGATCTATACAACTATGAGTGAATGTTAGGGTTAGATTTATTTATTTCCATGACTACCATATTTTTTTTCCATATAAAATTATCTTCCGACATTTTATGGAATGAGGATGTGAAATGAGTTCATTTCGTGTTTATTCAATGACATGGACAACTACAAGAAGGCAATAATAGAAGAGACACAATATACATATACACGACATGAATCAGAGGAAACATGACATGGACAACTACAAGAAGGCAATAATAGAAGAGACACAATATACATATATTCAATGACATGGACAACTACAAGAAGGCAATAATAGAAGAGACACAATATACATATACACGACATGAATCAGAGGAAACAGTCTGACTTTGGTAAGTAATGGCTTCACAAATATGGTGTAATCTTGTCCAAGATGGAATGACCTTGACCGAGACAGAATGACCTTGACTGTTCTAGTAGAGGTAGACACACCCACCCTAATCCCAAGGCCACAACCTGGGACGCCAAGATCTCAAGTTATGGTCTCAGGGAGAGGGTAAGGGTCACAAGTACAGCAACCAGTGTAAAATGACCTAGTAACCCGAGCAACCAGTGTAAAATGGCCTAGTAACCCGAGCAACCAGTGTAAAATGGCCTAGTAACCCGAGCAACCAGTGTAATATGGCCTAGTAACCAGTGTAAAATGGCCTAGTAACCAGAGCCACAAGTGTAATATGGCCTAGTAACCAGAGTAACAAGTGTAAAATGGCCTAGTAACCAGAGTAACAAGTGTAAAATGGCCTAGTAACCAGAGTAACAAATGTGAAATGGCCTAGTAACCAGAGCAACCAGTGTAAAATGGCCTAGTAACCAGAGTAACAAATGTGAAATGGCCTAGTAACCAGAGCAACCAGTGTAAAATGGCCTAGTAACCAGAGTAACAAATGTGAAATGGCCTAGTAACCAGAGCAACCAGTGTAAAATGGCCTAGTAACCAGAGTAACAAATGTAAGATGGCCTAGTAACCAGAGTAACAAATGTAAAATGGCCTAGTAGCCAGAGAAACAAGTGTAAAATAGCTTTGCGACTGGTGTAGAAAGTGACAAGTGTAAATATCAGACCAGAATAAATTTTGATAGAAAGCAGTGTAAAATGTCATAGAAACCAATGTAACTGACACAGAACTGGTGTAAATTTTCGATGAAACCTCAACATTCATAAAACAGACTTTCATCTTGATACCAAAATCCATGTTTTGAAATTGTTTGAAATGAAAGGTCGTCTTTGTCATAATCAACATCTTTTCTTACTTTTTGCTATCACTAATGTTAAACTAACCAGGCTTTGTAATTTTAGAAGAACTTACAAAATGGATGCAAATGTGGATACTATGAGAAATTGTACAATACAGATAAATCTCTGAAATGAAATAAAGAATCAATTTTCCTGATGGAGTCAAAGGTCAAAATAAAGGTCACATTAACCTTCTGGTATGCAACATCATTTTCTCTGAAGTTTCAACTTTAAGGATAACCATATAATCCTGGAAGCAAGTTTGATTTCATGAGTGAAGTAAATCGTTCATATCAGGTTTAAATTATCTCCCTTAGACCACATCGTACAGAGTGTAACAAGATATTGGAAAATGTGAAGTTAAAAAAAATGTTTGTTACCTCTGATGGATAATGCTTAACTCAAATGGTAGATTTTTATTTATATTCTCTTTAAAAATAGACTTTCTGAATGTTTAACTCAAATGGTAGATATTTATTTATATTCTCTTTAAAAACAGACTTTCTGAAGTTTCCCCGTAAAAAATCATGACTTTTCAATTCCCTGCATAAATAAGAGGAAGATAATCAGGGAAAAATTGCCTCTTCCACACCTGTGAACATTGAAGTTTTAGCAACAAAGAAATGTGTGATCAACATTAAAAATTTAGAATATCAATTATGGCAAATGTTGTAGTAATTTCTTTAAAATTGTAGCCAGCAATATCACAAATGATTCTGAAAGACTGATTCACCAATTACATAAAATACCAAAGTGAATGCTTTACATAAAATCTCAAATCTAATTTGATTTAAATTAGAAAAAAATAAACAATGAAAATAAATAATTTTGAAAAATAAAAATAAGATATCATGCAAAATTACGAAATTACATATCATATACGACAAGGTCAGATATTATATAAAATTGCACAGTTAGACATCATGTAAACTTACAGTCAGATATAATATTTGATATGTGAAATTAAAAAGTCGGACATTACATAAAATTACTAAGTAAGAGATTAAGTAAAATTACAAAATCAGATATTCCGTAAAGTAAATAACCATGATAATCCAGTAAAAACACAGGTTCCATACATAAATATTCGTATCAACTTGGGTAATTTTACCTAATATGACACGTTCAAATGCAAATGAGGTCAAAGACTTCAGGGGGAAAAATATAGTTGTGTTTGCCGACACTATATTGACACAAGATATGGTTAGGATGGCCGAACCATAAAAAAAAAAACTGCCCAAAAAAACCCAACAAATATTCATTATATTCTCACACTTTACTGATCATGTGAATGTAAGCTTGTTTCTTTTGATAAGCAATTAAAGAACTTAATTGTCACAAATATCACGTGATCTTATCAGAAGCCAGCAAAAATGAAAAACTCTGAAGACTTCTAAAGAATGAAAATTCATCTTTGAGGTTTAATTGATGTATAATAATGTCTGAGAAAAGTAAAATATGTGTGTTCTTATTTAATTTCTAGATAAACATACTCTTGGGCAACTAGATTCCCAGAACAAACCTTCATTATGTTACACAAATTATTATCTCCCTTACATTGCAGTGTTCAGTATTTCCCTCTTATTACCGAAAACATGAAAAATGTCTGTTTACTTTCTTTTGTGGGTAGGAGCTTTCAATTTATTACATGGGTACAAAGTTTTGAGTTCAGATTTGCAACATTGCCATTCAATAAAAACAATATACATAAGTTACATACTAAGTCCTGGGGTTACTGAAAGATAATTACGGTATGTCTTAAATTTTCAACTTTGTATCTAGTAACAAGTTAAACAATGAGGCAGATATCAAGAAGAAGAAAAATATTTATACTTCGTGTACAAGTCTTGAAAATATCTCGTGTTACAAATCAACATACAAGTGTTGAAAATATCTCGTGTTACAAATCAACATACAAGTCTTGAAAATATTTAGTGTTTACAAATCAACATACAATTCGTGCAAATATTTAGTGTAACAAATCAAAATACAAGTCTTGAAAATATTTGGTGTTACAAATCAAATTTGTGAAAAATTCAATTGAATCTTCAGTGAAGTCTTTTCTTCTCTTCTTAATATTCCGTTTCCTCCATTCTGTGTTCCTTATATCAGTCTATTCAGAAGACTGCTGAAAATACAGAAAGAATGAACAGTTATTTATTTTCTCTTTAATGAAATTTTCTGATAAACTACACAAGAACCATTTATACTTCTATAGTGACTGGAAGTTACAAATACAGACCTGCCAACCTTTCAAATTCAAAAATAGTAATTTGGCCCATTTTTGAGCAAAAAAAGAGTAATTCTTAACAATTCTTGCCAAATCTATTGCATCAAAAAGAGTAATTTGCTACTATTTCGAGAGAAAAAAGAGTAACGACCACCACAAAATAGTAAAGATTACTATAAAATAGTAGTAGTTGGCAGGTCTGCAAATACGAAATAAAAATATACATAAACTTTAATCTATCTCATATTTTTCCTGGAGGTTTATTCACATTCAGTGAAGTCAATTAAATAACAATATACCACCTACTGAAGCTTTGTGTCATCATATATAAAGGGCTACAGACTTGGCTCACATCAGCTCCGACCAGTTATAACTTACCGACTTACCAGAAAGTAATGAAATCGGTCAGGTGTTATATATACAGTAGACAATATGGTTCCCTTCACAATATGGACAGCAAGTCAGTGTCCTTTCCCTGAGCCACTACAAACAGCAAATGATTGGAATGCTACTAGATACATCAACTCTTGACCATGACACCGCTAGGGAGCAATGTCCAAGGGTAATTGTTGTATCCTACTAGATACACCAACACTTTACCATGACACCACTAGGGAGCAATGTCCAAGGGTAATTGTTGTATCCTACTAGATACACCAACTCTTTACCATGACACCACTAGGGAGCAATGTCCAATGGTAATTGTTGTATCCTACTAGATACATCAACTCTTTACCATGACACCACTAGGGAGCAATGTCCAAGGGTAATTGTTGTATCCTACTAGATACACCAACTCTTTACCATGACACCACTAGGGAGCAATGTCCAAGGGTAATTGTTGTATCCTACTAGATACACCAACTCTTGACCATGACACCACTAGGGAGCAATGTCCAAGGGTAATTGTTGTATCCTACTAGATACACCAACTCTTTACCATGACACCACTAGGGAGTAATGTCCAAGGGTAATTGTTGTATCCTACTAGATACACCAACTCTTTACCATGACACCACTAGGGAGCAATGTCCAAGGGTAATTGTTGTATCCTACTAGATACACCAACTCTTTACCATGACACCACTAGGGAGCAATGTCCAAGGGTAATTGTTGTAAAGATACACCAACTCTTTACCATGACACCACTAGGGAGCAATGTCCGAGGGTAATTGTTGTATATCCTACTAGATACACCAACTCTTTGTTGTATATCCTACTAGATACACCAACTCTTTACCATGACACCACTAGGGAGCAATGTCCAAGGGTAATTGTTGTAAAGATACACCAACTCTTTACCATGACACCACTAGGGAGCAATGTCCAAGGGTAATTGTTGTAAAGATACACCAACTCTTTACCATGACACCACTAGGGAGCAATGTCCAAGGGTAATTGTTGTTGTTGTTGGGGAGGGGTTGGGTGGGGTTTGTTATACCAATCTTTGTTCCAGTGAGCTGAAAATGGATATTTCAAGATATGTAATATACTTGGGAGTTATTTTACAATAGATACTTCAACTGGGAACCATCCGTACAAAACCTTGGCTACTGTGACAATGTTTAACCCCAAATCAGCAAACCTAACATCCTAAATCCACAAATCAGATTCCCTTTCCTCTACTAATGAATAAACATTGATACAAACTTTGTTTCATTCAGAATTCAACCTCAACACACAGTACAATTCAAATGAATAGGATCCAGACACAAGTTGTAGTTACTTATATAAATCTATTTCCTGGTAAATAAACATTGACCTTTTGATCTAAAACAACTTAAGGTTGATTATTAACGAAAAATGTGTAAATCTGTAGAAAGATTTCCGCGACATCTCAGGAACATTTCTAGCCTTTCCGTCCCTGAGGACAAATATTGACTGTAGTTGTGTTGTTTTTATGCCCATATCTAAACTGACGGGGCGTAATGGCTAATATAAGACATTAGAGAAAGGTGTTAGAGGGAGACGACTCCCAGGTGGCGGACCCATTTGGTTGTCGGCCGTAAGACTGGATTGATTAGTGTTAAAACACTCGGGTCAGACAGACTGTCACCCGGAACTCGGATTACAACCGGTCATCTATCAACTGATTATCGACATGTTGACGTCTTAGTGACGCCAGAGTTGTCTTTCCTCCCATGTGTCCCTTCCTGTCTGCAGCCGAGGGCGGCGTAGACTTCCATTAGGTTGGTCCAGTATGTCATCGCCATGGTAATAAACTCCACCATTTCCACGATGACCACACACTCCAGACAGGTTTCCTAAAAAAAAAAAAACATAATAGGATTTAAAAAACAAGACAAAAGTAATACGTCAGCAATCAATTCCCCAACTGCCGGGGGAAAAAAATGTGAATATAAATATCACCAATGGGCTTGAACTCCATCTATAGTGCATAACAAGGCCTGATTTTGTTATGCGACACTTGACTCTCCCAGGAGAAAACAATATACAAGATTTAACAACAGGATATGTTAAGAGTACATGAGGCATGCAAGCAGTCTAACAGATGAACACCGAGACTGTATTCCAGTCCTATAGCAGTCAGACTTGGAACCCCAGACACCTAGGTGAAAGGCGAGTATGTTACCACTGTGCCACCCGACCACCAAAAGGTCATTGCCCTGGTAGAGGTAAACAGTCAGACTTTGAGAAGATCTTATAACTAGTAAAACAGGATTATTCCAGTTCCTTTTTTCACAGCAGATTTCCCACCCAAAAAAAATTCTGTTGTGCACTTGACCTTTACCTGACCCTTTTGATTTGATGTAAAATTAATTGAAAACATTTTTTTTACAACAATTGTACAACAAGTTGTAAGATATTATATAAATCAGGCTTGTTTGGACAGATGCAAGTACATGAGGGGTCTATGCGGGAGAAAACTAGAGTACACAGAGAAAACTAACGTGGTCGGCAGAGGACCCCCATACCTTTACATGTCCTATCATAGAAACAAACGCCAGCCAACTAGGTGAAAGGCGGGTGTTTCCACTGAGCCATCCGACCATCCAAAAGGTCAATGCCTGGTATGGGTAAATGATGGAAAAAAGTGTCATATTCAAATGTTTGTATTCTCATCTAAAACTAGAACTGTCGCCAGGATGGCTGACTAATACCCCCGCAATCTGCACAAGTCAATGGTGAATTGGAACTGTTAATTAGAGGCTAACTAAGATAACCCAGTGATAGAGTGACCAGTTGCCATAACAACCATAATTTTGAGAATAAGAAAGTGGCATGCACATCTACCCATGGTCCTCTATATATGTGTGAAGTTTCATTGAAATCGGCCCTTCGGTTTAGGAGGAGTTGTCTGGACAAGCATAGAGTTATGGTTCTTATCGGAAAACCTGTTTATAGTGACCAGTTGCCATAGCAACCATAATTTTGAAAAAAAAACAAAAGTGGCACGCACATCTACACATGGTCCTCTATATTAGTGTGAAGTTTCATTGAAATCGGCCCTTCGGTTTAGGAGGATCGAGTTGTCCCCACAAACTTAAAGTTATGGTTCTTATCAGAAAACTTGTTTATAGTGACCAGTTGCCATAGCAACCATAATTTTGAAAAAAAGAAAGTCGCATGCACATCTACACATGGTCCTCTATATTTGTGTGAAGTTTCATCGGAATTGGCCCATCGGTTTAGGAGGAGTTGTCCGGACAAAATGCATCTACAGTCAGACGGACGGACGGACAGACAACCTGATTCCAGTATACCCCCCCCCCCCCCCCCCCCCTAACTTCATTGCGGGGGTATAATTAATATTTAACAAAAGAAATATCTCCTGATGGAGAGAATCTTAAAACCCATTTCTCTGCTACATTCATGTGTTGTTATCCATCCAAGATCTAGTTCATGGTGCCTTTTCGTATAGTTTTTTAAAGACTCTTCATTCGGTCTGACCTGAGTCCTTATGATCAGTTCAACCAATATTTTGATCAAAGTAATTTTAAGCTTAGATATTTCTCTACAACAGAACAGCCATACTGATATCTAAACCCATAATTAGTTGTTTTGCAGTTCTCGTTTGGTATTTGGAATTTAGTTACATATCAAAACACTGGTGTATCATATTTCTTTAAGTTTTCATCTATAAAACATTCATAATATACATGACAAATAATATTTCTGCATTAAACATAATTTCCAACATATAGCCCCATGTAGACTTTGTCAAACATGTGTGTTTAACACCCAGGAAAATGATATACTGTGGTTCAGAATCTATAAACCTCATCATAGATAATCTAAATTCATAAAACCCAAGATGCCCGTCAACACTTTCAAATATCACACCTAGATTGATGGTCCATCAATATACACCAACAGCAGCTTCCTAGATAACAACACCAATTTGACTGATGACCCACTCCAGTTTTATTTATGGACACATTTATGGACACATTTCACGGACACTATTTTGACAACCTTCCTAGAAAGCTTGAACAATTGACAGATGGATTTTACACCTGGTTTCCAGTTGGTCACACTACTGATGGTCGTCTTGGTTGCACTTTCAGACTTTTTAGAAATAAAATGTCACCAAGTGTTATAAACTGAATGTTTCCTGTTTAATATATATATATATTTATTTCACCTGGATTCTAATATGATGTATAAAAAGTAGACAAAATGTATTTATGGCAAAATGATGGATTCTGCTGGTCTTGATCTTTGATGGCAAATGAATAAAAAAAAAAGATGAATTGCATGATTGCAAAAGAATTTATAAAGTTGATAAATCTAAATTCCTTTAATTAATAAAAACATATTTATAAATCAGAGTGCTTGTGATATATTGTATGCCACCAAAGTGACAAGATTCTAGTCTTCTTGAATACCTCACCAACTTTCAAAGGACTTTTCCTGTAACCCAAGGTCATAATTGTTTGCTGAACACAGCATTTTTGCACTAGAATTGGATAGGTTCTTTTTGCCTCATTTTGTTCAAATTTTTTTTGGTGAGTTTGGAAGGAAATTTTTTTGGAGAAATTGCAAGTTTGCAGATTTTAACTTCAATCAGAAACAAGCATACAATTTAACAATACATGTTCCCTACCAGCCCTGGCTAAAAATAGTAAGTGACCTTAACCTATAAACCCTGAAACTTGAAACTGTCCAAGATATTGTGGTCCTTTCTCAATGTGTTAAGTTTTATCAAAATTTATCAAGGAAAGAAGCCGCTAGAGAGCTGACAATCTTTGGTGTTAGGTACAGTTGTACAAGGCAGACAGAGAAGAAATTTTTAGTCCCCCAGTTTACCAGCACTGGACTAATTACTTCAAGTAAGAATGGAGCCATTATTGAGACTAGTGCCCATGGAAAAAGCCCAGGGACAACATAGGTATATCACATATACTTTAGTGAGTTTCCTCTATCATATACATGGCTTGGGACATTTTTTGGATGGACCATTTACAGATATTAACCAGCAAGAGAAACCCAAGTAATTGAATTATCATTTTTGTTGGTTTGGAAAGAGAAAGAAACCAAAAAAGATTCAAATTATCATAGACACTTTAGAGAAAAACCCAAGAAAATGTGAATTATTGTTGTTGGTTTGGAAAGAGAATTAATTCCAAAAAGAATGTCCTTTGTGTGGAATATAAATACTTGTGGACCAGTGTTCCTTTTAACATAAGTCTTGATCCTTAATCACAGGACTCTGGGTGTGAAATGTCTACCAATTAGAATTCATATTTTGATCCTTTACACTGGTATCCGAGCGAGTCCTGGCCTTAGAGACAGATGAAGCAGACAGTCTCACCTCACAATCCATAATCCCTTTTATAAATTGTACAAAATACACTTAACAGGTGTCAAAAGTCAAGGAAAATACATTTTGTCATTGAATAAACATTTCTATTGAATGGTTAAGAGACACGTATTAGTAGTTGAATAGCAATGAAACATCTCTCTTAATTTTAAAGTACACAGCACTTGACAAAAATACATTTTAGAATGAAACTGTATTAATTATAAACAAGACTATTACAGGCCCACAACTATCTTTCTTCCTTTTATTCTTTACATAAATGCCAACTGTCAACTCGTTTTATAAAAGACTCCAATTTCAAATTCAACGTTTGCGTAATTGCAAGGAAACACCCTTTACAAATATATTCATCAAATATGCAAAAAATATTAACCATGTCTAGACATATTGAAACCCCTCCAATCTGATATGCAAAGTTAAATATAGATATTTAGCTTTCATTTTTTTTTTTATATTTCCATGCCTTAAGAGATATTTTACTGTCTCTGAAGGTCCTGTTTTAAACAAAATATCATTCCTTTGTGTTAAAGTGATTTTTATTTAGTACAGAATGCATATGAAATATTCTAATCAATTTTTTTACATTTTCTTTCAACATCCACATAATATAAAACCTTTTTAATAAAGTCTAAAAAAATCAATTATCAAGCAAACTCTGGTGACCAATAAAGGTCAGCTGAATTAATGGTCAATTGAATTTCCATTATAGTTGAAATTTTCATTATTCTGCATAAGAAATATACTTCAGGACATGTTCTTATCTATTTAAACCTTAAATCAAGTCAACAACTTCAAACATTAACTGCTAATATACTTCAAATATAAACTGCTAATATACTTCAAATATAAACTGCTAATATACTTCAAATATAAACTGCTAATATACTTCAAATATAAACTGCTAATATACTTCAAACATTAACAGCTAATATACTTCAAACATTAACAGCTAATATACTTCAAACATTAACAGCTAATATACTTCAAACATTAACAGCTTATATACTTCAAATATAAACGGCTAATACAATTCAGATATAAACCGCTAATATACAGTATCATTGACATTCAATTTTTAATGTCCTTTTATTTTAGTAAAAATTTTCACAATTGCGTTAAAAAAAGGGAATCTGTAATCAACTTGTACATAGACAGATGAAAAAAAATCTACCAGTCATTGAATAAAACTTCTCATGGAAATAGAGAATTCTGATAAAGACAAAGATTGATTTCCATTAGACAGATTTTACTCCTCATTGCACTTGATTAAATTTTTATTCAATTTTGTAAGTTTCACATTTCTATTTCATTAAAAAGGCTTTACAATTTCAACAGAACCCGACAATGACACTTGTTTTTGTATCAGTGATCATCCTGTGGAGAAGTTACCCAATATCATACTGTCTTTTAGGAATTTCCCAGGACCTGAACGAACTATAGCTGCAACTCCGCGGCACTGAACGTGTCGGAATCTGTCCACAAGAGCCTGCTATTGACATCTGGAGACCATATTTACACCTCTGGAAAGTTTAATTGGACAAAATTTATGAGACTTTGTAATAGTCTTTTGTAACAGCGAGATATCCAGTGACAATTTGTTAGCTGCAGTAAAATGTCACTTAAGAGTTTGTCTTGTCTGTGAGAAGAGAGTCCTTTTCTATCCAAATTAAAACACTTGAGGTAAAAAAAATACCTTCATAGATTCAATTATGCATTCCTCAAACATCTGAATTTATAATTATACACTTTCAATCTGATGTATTAAGCTCCATCTCACTGACAAACATTTCATGGCAGGGGCAAAAAATTCCATCCAGATTTTACAAGGAAAATTTTTTATACACGTGGTCTAAAAGAACACTCCTTTTGTGCTTGGTCAAATATGGTACTCCCATTCACACTAATGAATATTTTCAGTATTTGTAGATCTGTGAGACAATGTGATAGCTTTCAAAGAATACACCTTTAAAACATTTCTATTTTATGCAATTATAAAAGTTTGATAATGAATTTAGCCAGAACAGTTAAGGAACCCTGATAACCTGAAAATATCCCACAGAGGAATCAATTGTAACTTACATATAGGGAAAATCTTCAAAATGTAGGAGTTTCACTGACAATGGGGAACACTGTCACTTCTACCATGTGTAGAAATTAAAAAGTGAGAATTAAGAAATTCTTTTGAAGAAATTCATTGAATTAAGGCTAGGCTACTACTGTACATCTCCGGCCAGTCTCATTTTGACATTTCTTCTGACTTTTTTTGAGATCCCTCCATGGTCTCTTAGACATCAACACTTTAGGGCAGTAGCATCACTGATGAGACCAAGAAGGATAAAACAACTGTTTGGGGCAGTTGAATTCATTTTTTTTTGTTTCAGATGTGTCTTGTATTGAAAGATGCTAAAACTTCGTCAATTTGATCTAAAAATAGAGGTTTATCTACTGATGTGGCAAGCATCAGAGGACATTATCCCCTCCAGACCTTCCTTTGAAGGCCGAAAATTCACTGACCTACAGTTAGAGACGGAGACAATTCGAAAGTCTATTGATCTCCAATACACTATGTCGCATCGCCACGACAGCACATATAGGCTTTCTATTGATTGGTCAATCTTGTAACGATCCTTTGCAAACTAGCCGGGACAATCGTTTGCAACGTCCGACATTATTGCCGGCTAGACAGTCATGAGACCTATATTTCTGCAAAGCTTCCGATGTGCCGGAAATTCTCCTACTTGCCTTTCCGTAATAAGCCAGATTCTAATAAGTTGTGAGACAGCTATTGTTTGTCGCCATAGAGATGAGGCAGCCATTTTAGTTTCACCTGTCGGTGAGAGTTTTAGATTGACAATGCTATTATTGTACCCAAACCAACATTCCACATCTCGTTTGTAGACGATACATCATAAATAATGTATATCTGACATAGATAATCAATATAGCCAGCTATCAATGATAAATGAATTTTATTCAATTTTTTTTTTTTTTTTTATATATTACCAAAGCTATTTTTATTTCCAAGCCATTAACAAAATATAGAATGACTGGTAATTTGATACCAATTTTGATATCTAAAATCATAAATCCTAAATGTTTGACTAAAGCATCAATATATCAAAATCCTATGATAATGTGGAAATGCAAACTTTTAAAATATTCAGATACAGCGAGTTGGGCTAATGTATTCTTCTCTTGTCAAAGCTATTTTGATTTCAAGTTGTTCTGCATTTTAGCATTCAAAATGTAGTGTTTCTTATTCCAATTAATTCACCCAGCTGTATAAATGAGCCGCTGCATGTTGGGAAGTATACAAAATAACACCCATATCAAGGAGTTATTAGAAGTAATTTATAGATCAACCTATAAAAATTGTTTCATTTGTTGGTAGAACTATGAAAAATAGCAGTTCAAAATATCAACAGAATTACATCTGCTTGAAATCACATCTGAAAATGTGAAAGTGTTGTCACCTTTTAGCCAATGAAATCACAAGTTCAAGACCTGACCTTTTGGCAAATATTATCCAATGAATCTTCCTACATAAAAGTGATTTAGACAACATAGCCTGGAGATACGAGAATGAGACAATTCCTCTGGGGTCAAATCCAGTCCCAGCCTTCGCATACTAACACTAGTTCTGCCGTGTAATATTTCAACATCCCAGGTTTCCCTCATGGGAGCCCCACTCCGTATTTCATAAAGGGAGATCATCCATATGATAAATTCCCCGGACTAAAGTAAAATCTTCCTACTACAGATCACACTATCCCCAAGCTGCCCATCTTTCCTTTGATGCAAGAAATCTGATTTTTACGCAACCGTTATTAATGCGGATATTCCTACTTTAGTAGAAAATTCATCCCCTTATCGGGGCCCCCTGACATATACTCTGATGTATTGAATAGATGACCAGAAATATTGTCTCAATATAATAGATGTTATTATTATCTCTACACTTAAAATCCTCAAATTACATGGATATGACGGTCACAATATATTTGATTAATATTTTATCCCATCATCTATCTATATATCAATATAGGTGTCTCTGATTTACACCGTAACACTGCATGCCCCCAAACACTCTTTGACATCACCAGTATTACTTGATCCAAAGGAAGATAAATCAATGTTTAACTTCATTACACAATTTTTAAACAGTTTCAGACCAAATATACATTTCAGGTGTCAGTCATGCATATTGATCAGATAATTTTGTCCAGTTACCAAACGGATAAAAAATCCAAAGAAAATTGCTTGGAAAATCAAGCTTTTAAAACAGGTGCAGAATTGAATTTTTTTTTCTTAAAAGCTGTAAAATCACCTTAATATGTTTTAACATTAGGAAATAACAATATGAAAAATAAAAATATATTAATGGAATATTATTAAAACTCAATTATTTGTCGATTTTTGTTTGTGGCCTCGTCACTTTACTTCCCATTAGAAGCATCGTTCCAATTGTGTATCTGTGTAGATTAGTTTACTTATTTCTGTCGAGTACCTTTTTTCTAAGTCCATCTGAACCCACTCTATATCAAATGCATTTTACTAGGACAGTTTCTCTACAATTGAAACTTGTCGCAACAATAAGAAACTAGTTCCTTTCAAATGAGAACCTTTCACCAGGAGAAATTCTTTTTAAATTCTCGGAAATAAAAGAAAACCTCTATCCAATCTATTACCTGCGAAATTAGTGACTCGATTAGAGATACTGTAGTGGTATGTGTATGTGTATAAAAGGCAGAATAGGTCGACCTGAAGACAGTGATGTATGGATATATAGTGATGAAACGTGGTTAAAAGGACAGCCACCTCTGTCTGAAGGCTTGTGTAGTGTACTCAAGTGAAATTGGCAGAAAATAAACACCGTCAAGCAATGGTGTAGTCGTCAATTAACAGAGAAAGAAAGCTGAAGCTTGAGGCTATGAATCAATACCAATAGTCAGGCAGTCCCAGCATCATCTCCTTATCAGAAAGCTCTGCTTTAAAGGTCTAACTAAATCAATTGTTTTATGTTATTCTTAGCAGTTAAGTTACCAGCATTTATATTTGAAGTATATTAGCAGGTTAATTTGAAGTATATTAGCAGTTTATATTTGAGGTATATTGGCAGTTTATTTTGTTTGATGCATATTATCTGTTAATGTTTGAAGTATATTATCTGTTAATGTTTGAAGTATATTAGCAGGTTGATTTGAAGTATATCAGCAGTTTATATTTGAAGTATATTAGCAGGTTAATTTGAAGTATATTAGCAGTTTATATTTGAAGTATATTAGCAGTTTATTTTGTTTGAAGTATATTAGCAGTTAATGTTTGAAGTATATTCATTGTTTATATATGAAGATCAATGTCAAGATTCATAGAAATACACCTGAACTTGAGGTCCACAGGCCATATTGGACATTGGTATTTATAGATAAACTATGATGGTACTAATATTATATAAATACCTTGTCTCCCTTTCCCCCCCACATTTCATTCACTGTATTCCACTTTATTTTTTCTGCTGGATTGAGGATTAGGAATTGATGGATGTTCTAGTCATTATAAGCCCGCAGTTTTCCTTGAAGCTGGGCTCTAGTGTCACATAATTCTTATATTATCACATACTGAATGTATCTCCTTCACAAATCCTTGCCGCCAACACTGATAAACGGGACTTGAATCAGCTGACATTACCTTTCCGTAAGATATATCTTTAATCATGTCCGTTGGATAACCTTAAGTATCAGACACTCAGCCTTAAGCATTAGACAGAT
Organism: Pecten maximus; assembly: GCF_902652985.1. NCBI lineage: Eukaryota > Metazoa > Mollusca > Bivalvia > Pectinida > Pectinidae > Pecten > Pecten maximus. Next base: position 19,601,457 of record NC_047027.1, read on the forward strand.
TCTACTTACAGCGATTTCAAGGAAATGAATCCAGACTCAGGCTGCATACATCTTACAATGGAACCCTGGCTATCTCATGTTGGTAGACTTAGGAACCATCTTACTGCAACAAAAAAAAAAAAAACCCAAACATTTCAAATGGTTCTGAAAATCATTTCATACTCCATGAAAAATGTTATTTACCAAATATTTACATATTTGATAAACATATACATAATATGAGCAAATTTAAGATTTTTTTTATCCTAAAATTTTGATGCATCCACTAACTGCCGACCATTAAGAATTTTTGTGTAAAATATTGCTGTCATAATGCTCCTGACAAATGCTTATGTCAAACTCGACAAAAGTTCATCATGCAATAAGAGAGATAACAAAAGGTATAGTGCTACATGCATCGGACCAGTTCATGAAATAAAAACATTTTCTTGTCACAATATGATATACCATATACAATATCACAGCAAATTCTATTAATGAAGGAATGAAATTAATTTTTTCAACATTCATGAGTTCATAACAACATTAGCTTCTGGACATATTCCATGATTTAATGCAATTTCATGGTAAATTATGTCCAGTAAGACACGATACAATACCATTGACAGTAAGATTTTCTATTTTTGTTTGAGATTTAAGGTAGCTACTTTAATCGGAGAAGCTCAGTTTTAGGTAGCTAACACAGGGGTTTGACACATTCCTATGCCCCAGAATGAAAAATGATACCTTAGGGTCTAATCCCTAGACCAGCTATTATTGACAATAAATGATCTAGGGGTTGGGGGGTTGACACATTCTTATGACCCAGAATGAAAAAAGTAACCCCAGGAATTTGATCCCTAGATCCTATATTATTGACAACAAGGATGGATAGTATTGCAACAGCAATACAAAGTCCCCTGCCTGAGCTAGGAGTGCACCTATTTATTTCCCATCTTTATAACTACATGTTATACTGATCATGTATACCAAGTTTCGTTAAGATCGGAGTAGTACTTTAGAAGGAGTTGTCCGGACAACTGTTGCGTGACGGACAGACAGACGGATGGAGGGTAAACCTAAAGTCCCCCCGTTTTTCAAACAGCAGGGGACTAATAAATGATGTAGGGGTCCGAACCTGTGGTTAATTTTTCATTCTGGGTCATAGGTATGTGTCAAGCCACTGTGGTAGCTAATTTCATAATTTCCACCATCAGAAAAAGAGTCTTGTGGAATCTGTACACAATCATTCTAGCACCAATGTAGCCAATGCTTAAAAACAGATGAGCTGTTAACTGAATGCTCCAGAACAACAGAGTAGGGCCAATATCCTTGTGGAGAACTGCCATTTGTTTGAGAAATTGTTAGGATTAGCTTGGTGAACATTTCTAGCTGCTATGTCTGGGAGAAGTCAATGATTCCAACAGTTCATCTTCACATTACTACTGTTCTGACAGCAACTATACACAGAACTCCACATACAGTTCCCCAGACAGAGCGGTAAGGCAGGGAGATCTGTCTGGATTTTGAAGGACCTTACAGTTCCCCAGACAGAGGGATAAGACAGGGAGATCTGTCTGGATTTTGAAGGACCTTACAGTTCCCCAGACAGAGGGGTAAGGCAGGGAGATCTGTTTGGAATTTGAAGGACCTTACAGTTCCCCAGACAGAGGGTTAAGGCAGGGAGATCTGTCTAGATTTTGAAGGACCTTACAGTTACCCAGACAGAGGGGTAAGGCAGGGAGATCTGTCTGGATTTTGAAGGACCTTACAGTTCCCCAGACAGAGGGGTAAGGCAGGGAGATCTGTCTGGAATTTGAAGGACCTTACAGTTACCCAGACAGAGGGGTAAGGCAGGGAGATCTGTCTGGAATTTGAAGGACCTTACAGTTACCCATAGAGACAAAGGGGGTGAGGAAGGGATGTTGTCTCGTTATTCTGTATTTTGCACAGCATTATATCATACAATTAAAGAAATATTTTGACTCTTTGCCTGAATATTGAACGACCTTATATATAGGTCCTCATTATGACAGACAAAAAGGGCAAAGAAATTAGATTATAATATGTTGTCTTCTTTGACTGGATTTTACAGGGTGCTACAGTTGACACCCATACAATACAAAGAAGAGATTAAAGAAGGAATATGTTGAATTAATTCACAGATCCCCATATACATAGACAAGTGCATGAAGAAAGGAGAAGCGGTGCCTTTTTTTTGCCTCCATATTGCAGGATCTTACCATTTGACAGAGAAAAGGGCTAAAACAAGGCTACCTCTTTGCCTGAATATTGAATGACCCTATAGATTCAAATTGAGACAACCAAGGGCAAGACGAAGGAAGAAATCTTTTCTCTGTATATTTCAGGACATTACAATTCCCTGTTGACACAGAAAAGGGTTAAAAGAAGGGAGATATGTAGTCTTGTTCGCCTGAATATTGAATCACCTTACAGATCAACAATGAGACAGATAAAAGAGCGAAGGGAGAAATACAGCCTCTCTTCCATGTTAATTTTAGAACCTTATGATTCCCTATTTAAACAGATGTGGGGTAAGGAAAGGAGATCTGTTGCCGTTTTTGCCCCTATATTGCAGTATAATAGCTCTTTCAAGACAGTTAAACCCAAACTCGTAAGATCATAGGAGAAGGTTGCAGTTTCTGCAGTTTCTTCTTCTTCAACACAAAAAGCATTCTGTGTCAACTGTTTAGAACTAATTATGACTGCATGCAGTACAACCCCCCTCCCCCCCCAACCCCAAACCACCCACCTCCCTGTGAGATTGCAGATGCTTATCCCAAGTTTTATCAATAAAACTGAAACATATATTTTTCTTTTTAAACTATATATGGGAGTTTTAGAACTAATATGTCCCATTCTTCCTGGAGAGATTTTGCAATGATGTCCTGGTGTGTGGGTGTATAAATGACATCAATCCATTGATGACAGCTTTCATTAACTGACACAGATTCTAACTAGAATCTCATCAATGTAATGTCACCAGCTATTTCTATCTGAGAATTGTCAATAAAATCTTGCTTGCTCCAGCCCTACATGGCGGGAGCTATAAAATGGCCAGTTCTTAAAGCCGCATCAATATTAATTTTTACAACATTGGCGCTCATATCTGCGTCAAATTACCTGCTAACATTGCAAAATATCATTATTATTACACAGTAATCTGTCCCCAAAGGAACTCCATGTCTGGACAGCATGATTATGTATCTAACGCCAAATTTATCCTCTGGTGAACCCCTCATCAGGAAGTCTAGACTAGGTTTGTTATCCATCATTGATCTAGCTTATACACATTAACTGTCTGGGACATCCATACACTGGCCAGTAAACGTCCTACACTGTCAGGGAATACACTCTACTGTCTATACACCACTACAAGGTCCCACACTGTCACACCACCACAAGGTCCTACACTGTCATCAAATACACTCTACTGTCTATATATCACCACAAGGTCCCAAACTGTCAGGGAATACACTCTACTGTCTATATACCACCACAAGGTCCCACACTGTCAGGGAATACATTCTACTGTCTATACACCACCACAAGGTCCCACACTGTCGGGGAATACATTCTACTGTCTATATACCACCACAAGGTCCCACACTGTCAGGGAATACATTCTACTGTCTATATACCACCACAAGGTCCCACACTGTCGGGGAATACACTCTACTGTCTATACACCACCACAAGGTCCCACACTGTCGGGGAATACATTCTACTGTCTATATACCAACACAAGGTCCCACACTGTCGGGGAATACATTCTACTGTCTATACACCACCACAAGGTCCCACACTGTCGGGGAATACATTCTACTGTCTACATACCACCACAAGGTCCCACACTGTCGGGGAATACACTCTACTGTCTATATACCACCACAAGGTCCCACACTGTCGGGGAATACATTCTACTGTCTATATACCACCACAAGGTCCCACACTGTCAGGGAATACATTCTACTGTCTATATACCACCACAAGGTCCCACACTGTCGGGGAATACACTCTACTGTCTATATACCACCACAAGGTCCCACACTGTCGGGGAATACATTCTACTGTCTATATACCACCACAAGGTCCCACACTGTCAGGGAATACATTCTACTGTCTATACACCACTACAAGGTCCCACACTGTCAGGGAATACACTCTACTGTCTATACACCACTACAAGGTCCCATACTGTCGGGGAATACATTGTACTGTCTATATACCACCACAAGGTCCCACACTGTCACACCACCACAAGGTCCCACACTGTCAGGGAATACATTCTACTGTCTATACACCACCACAAGGTCCCACACTGTCGGGGAATACATTCTACTGTCTATACACCACCACAAGGTCCCACACTGTCAGGGAATACATTCTACTGTCTATATACCACCACAAGGTCCCACACTGTCACACCACCACAAGGTCCCACACTGTCAGGGAATACACTCTACTGTCTATATACCACCACAAGGTCCCACACTGTCAGGGAATACACTCTACTGTCTATATACCACCACAAGGTCCCACACTGTCGGGGAATACACTCTACTGTCTATACACCACCACAAGGTCCCACACAGTCAGGGAATACATTCTACTGTCTACATACCACCACAAGGTCCCACACTGTCAGGGAATACATTCTACTGTCTACATACCACCACAAGGTCCCACACTGTCAGGGAATACATTCTACTGTCTATATACCACTACAAGGTCCCACACTGTCACACCACTACAAGGTCCCACACTGTCGGGGAATACACTCTACTGTCTATACACCACCACAAGGTCCCACACTGTCAGGGAATACATTCTACTGTCTATATACCACCACAAGGTCCCACACTGTCGGGGAATACATTCTACTGTCTATATACCACCACAAGGTCCCACACTGTCACACCACCACAAGGCCCCACACTGTCGGGGAATACATTCTACTGTCTATATACCACCACAAGGTCCCACACTGTCAGGGAACACATTCTACTGTCTATACACCACCACAAGGTCCCATACTGTCGGGATATACATTCTACTGTCTATATACCACCACAAGGTCCCACACTGTCAGGGAATACACTCTACTGTCTATACACCACCACAAGGTCCCACACTGTCAGGGAATACATTCTACTGTCTATATACCACCACAAGGTCCCACACTGTCAGGGAATACATTCTACTGTCTATACACCACCACAAGGTCCCACACTGTCAGGGAATACACTCTACTGTCTATATACCACCACAAGGTCCCACACTGTCAGGGAACACATTCTACTGTCTATACACCACCACAAGGTCCCATACTGTCGGGGAATACATTCTACAAGGTCGCAAAGAGGCAGGCCCGGCTTCTGTTAATTTTACATAAAAACAGATTTCTTTTCTGTTCCAATGAGGTACATGGTCATCTTATTTGAGCTTTTCCTAGACTTTATGTGCTTAGTAATGACCTCTGATAGGAGTCATTAACCCACTCTAACGACTTTCAGACAATGTTCATCCAGTTATAGGTGCATGCTTTATGTGTTTCCTGTCTAAGTTTCCAGAGATAAACTACGCCTACGTAATAGATCATTCGGGTGTTGCTATACAGACACAGTAATGGGTGATTACCCTCAAAACCTATATACACTATTCACTACAGAAACTCAAAACCTGTATACACTATTCACTACAGAAATTATGTCACTTTCTACGTTTTACACCATTACACCCCTCCCTTATTCAACACACAAATATCCATTGTTAATTATTCAACACACAAATATCCATTGTTAATTAATTATTCAACAAGTAAAGATTGATAGATCTACTATGGCTTGACTTCTGTATTCCTTAGCATGTGATGAGCTTCCCGTATGATGTTAAAAAACCTATATACTAAGGTTATCCAATGGTTTTGAAAAAGAAAAGAAAAATAAGAGAGAGAGAGAGAGAGAGAGAGAGAAAGAGAGATATATATAAAGCATTAAATAAAATAGGCTTATCAAAAACTTTGTAGTTTAAAATTCAAACTTGATTTTTGACCGATTGACAATGACTTGTTTTTAAACCAATTCAGATACATGATGCTGTAGTGAAATGCAAAATTTATTCATTTACACAACAAATGGGAAAAAAGTTATAACTTATGTTAAACCTTCTTGTTGGGCAAGATGGCAGCATGTGAACGGTTCTACTGAAGGGGGAAACCGAACTACCCCAGAAAAATGTATTTACAATTATAAACAAAACACAAGCATGGAAATCAATTTGACAGACAGACCCTGACAAATCTGCTATATTTTTAAACCTGAAGGTTTTTAATTATGTATGTTGATGACTGCACCTGATAATCACCAGACAGTGACAATAGATAATCACCAGACCGTGAGGATTTCTAGGTAGATCTGGTGTGTTTGTCTGGGTCAATGGTGTCGTAACATCAGTATACCATCATACATATCCCACTCATCTACATAAACAAATTGACTTCCTGGCAAGGATATTATTAATTTACACACGAAACCAGGTTTGCAGATGTGTATCAATAATATATATGTGTATAGATTACAAATTTTATTCAAGCATATTAAATTTAATATTTTATCCATAATATAAATTTTTCCATTTCCATTATCTACTTTTTGACTCCTAACACGATTGCAATAGTTTGACAGATTATTCAATTATCAATTATATATCTGGGCTGTTTATAATCCCATGTGCTTCCTATAAGTACTCTGTTACTGGCTGCCCTAGTTAAAAACCTAGTCTGCAGTCCCGCCCCGGCCCTGTTGTACAGAGTAACCTGCTCCAGTACTAGCCTAGCATTGCGTGCACCCTCTGATCAGAGCTTGTCATGCTTGCGAGACATCTGCATGCAAACTTGTACACGCTTCATTTAATCTTGGGTCAAAGTTCAAGGTCAGCAGATCTGATAAAAAAAATACTGCAGTATAGAAGATAGGGGGACATGTACTTGTCAATACATGGCGGGTTCTAAAGGCTTTGTTTGAATATTTAATGGGCCGGTACTTGATAGTCGAGTCTGGTTACCTTAGCAGCTAGCTATAATTAAACTATAGCCTTACTTTTAGTTTGAATGACAAACATCATGCGCATCATGCTTATCACTGGGATAATCAGCCTGATCAAAGGACGATAGCGTGTCGAACTGAACAACAATTAAAAAAAAAAATTGTTTTTAATATTAGATGGAATGTCAAATTTATGACTCTGAACAAAACAATCCCTACCAGATAATGAATTTTAAGTGACTTTTGAAAACTTTCATCCTGGTGATATCAATCTTTGCTCAGCTCAGCCAGTTAACTATTTATACAAGTTTATTTTAGTTAAAGAGCTGCACAGCCTATCATGTAAACAATGCCAAGTTCCAGCGACAGTAAAACAGCAGTAATTAATAATAAATTCTTTTATTTCAATTTATAATTATTTTGTTAAAACCCTAAACTGTCTGGCCTCTATGCCTTCTGTTTTGGTCTTAAAGAAGATTTAATTGAAGTTCACCGTCTACACAGAGAGCTGAGTTGAATAAACAAGACCTGCATGAATTTAAATATTATAAATAATGACAATTTTATTTGAAAATTTATGTTTACTAGATTAACACTGTATTAACATTCAAATGCCTTACACCACATCTCCCTTCAAATTGTTGCATTTCTACCCACACCTCGGTTCCTGTGGTATAATCTGCAGACTTTTATGTCCCATTTACAATTCAGTGATGCAACATCTATTGCCTGGGACTTAATAAACACAATTTCAAGTTTTGCCCTGCTCTTCCCAAATAGTCACTAGGTAAAATACTTTTATACTATAAGTACTATTTTTTTCTCATTAAGATTGAGAGATTTTAATGTTGGCAAGGGGAATAACTGTATCTTCTCCACCAAGGGGATAACTGTATCTTCTCCACCAAGGGGAATAACTATATCTTCTCTACCAAGGAGATAACTACCATCTAAACCAATGGGAATAACTTTATCCTCTCTACCAAGGAGGAATAACTATCATCTCTACCAAGGCAAATGACTCTCATCTCAACCAATGGGAATAACTTTATCCTTTCTACCAAGGGGAATAACTCTCATTTCCACCAAGGGGTATAGCTCATATTTGCGAAAGGGAATACCAAATTAAAAAATTGTCACTTACCTGTCATATATCAAAAGCTACACTCACAACTAGCCCAGTATCATCTTTTGACCACTTTCTGATGATCCTACAATGACAAAAAAACATAGTTTGTTAATCCATTAATTCATTTAACAATGATCAGTTTCAGTATTTTACAATAAAATTGCTTCCTGGACACTCAGCATCCTGGTGGCAGTTGATTGGTCATAAACTGTGGTAAAAAAACATTTGATGGATCCCAGTTGGTATTAAGCCTACAGCTGGTGATCATATTTGAAGTATCGAAATATCATACGGTGTATGTATGTATGTATATGCGAAATCAATGTGCGAGATGCAATCAAGTGAGTATCGTAATAATTAAATATGTATATATGGTGAGTGAAATTATTTAGGAAGTAATGAATCCAGGGCATTAACCCTGGCAGTGGGTCCATATGTATTGTGTGATGTATTATGTAACGACGGTGTGTATATATGTGTGTATGGATGTGTGTATGAATGTGTGTAATACATTGAATGAAAATAAAGGAATGAAATGTGCAAATGAATGTAAGGTGATGAATGAGAGCCCTTTTGCATGAGGACATATTTGTCAGGATACTGAATCCAGGGCCTCAACCCTGGCAGCAGTCCAAATTGTTAAATGTTCTGGGGCAATACAATTTCTTGTACCTAAAAAAAAAAGAAAAAAAAAGCCTACCATGTTTCAGATAAATCTGTCGTAAAACTGGACGAAAATCTCTTGACAGAAAAGTGTATGACCTTCAGACAATGCCATACCATAATACTGCTATCAAATTTTAATACGCATATGAAAAGGAAGGCACATCAAAATTAGGAGTCAGTAGATTCATCAGTCCCCTACCGATGAAACTGGTGGATCAATTTACCAGGATTTTAAGAGGACATTTCTATAAATATAAACAATGACCTTGTTAGAGGACATTTCTATAAATATCAACAGTGACCTTGTTAGAGGACGTTTCTATAAATATCAACAATGACCTTGTTAGAGGACGTTTCTATAAATATCAACAGTGACCTTGTTTAGAGAACATTTCTATAAATATCAACTATGACCTTGTTAGAGGACATTTCTATAAATATCAACAGTGACCTTGGTTAGAGGACATTTCTATAAATATCAACAATGACCTTGTTAAGAGGACATTTCTATAAATATCAACAGTGACCTTGTTAGAGAACATTTCTATAAATATCAACAGTGACCTTGTTAGAGAACATTTCTATAAATATCAACAGTGACCTTGTTAAGAGGACATTTCTATAAATATCAACAGTGATCTTGTTAGAGGACATTTCTATCAATATCAACTATGACCTTGTTAGAGGACGTTTCTATAGATATGAACTATGACCTTGTTAAGAGGATGTTTCTATAAATATGAATAGTACCCTCGGCCTTAAGAACCTGAAAATGAATCTTGCCCTAAGGTACATCTGTACTTAACCTTTGTGTAAAGTTTGATTAAAAGTCATATAAAAGTAAGGCTGTGAAAAATTGTAAAGAAATGTTAGGACCATGCATACTATATATATGCCCAATTCATGGCCTTTTTTGAAAATATGGTTCACAGAAATTGCCATGAAAGATTTGTTTTACACACACTGATCAGCTTTCAGTTTACCATCAAAACTTTACTACCCATTCCCAGACATCACATGTCACTACAAGCCAGGGTCTAAAGATAGCAGTAATTTCCAGTCCAGATGTTTCACATCATGGAAGTATGTTATCTGTTAGGAAATCTGAAGATTAGGTCATTAACAGTCTGGTATAAAGAACACATCACTCTTCACCAAAAACCTGTTAATGTAACACATACACATCAACACTCACAGTAGTTTAAATCGGCATTAGATCACAGCATAATTCATATAATTTAAATGTATATCATTTTAAAGAATAAATTTCATGTAACTTGCTGATTCATTATTTCATTCTATACTAGTTTAATAAATACATGTACATAATAGTTAAATAACAGTCATTGTAGCAAGCATTTCTGGCATATTTTTCTATAAATCAACAGACCTTCTTCAGTTAAAGTAGCTTTTAATCAACTATCAGAGTCAAATATCTGCTACCACATATGATGTTACAGGGGAGGGAAAATGCAATGACCAGACTGGGACTCGAACCCGGGACCTCTGAACTCTAAACAGACGCTGGACTCTAACCCAGAACTACTGAACTCTAAACAAACGCTCTAACCATTTTAACGACCTGGCCACTGGCAGCAGCCCTAGTCCCGTTCTGCTATATTCCTTCCTCCTTCAACAAAGTGTTAAACCCCAAAGACACACATGAGACCCTTTACCACCTCTGTGGGTATTTAGTTGGGTGCCAAATGTAACAGGAGATGGGGGAAATACAGCGACCAGACCAAGACTCAATCCTGGACCTCCAAACTTTAGAAAGACGCTCTAACCATTTGAGCTACCTGCCCACTGGCGTTCAGCTCAGTACAAATTTGCCACAATAATAATACAATTTTTTTTAATTTTTTTTGTAATATCCCTTAATTTCTGTTTCGTGACTACCATTTACAATAAAATTGTGTAACAAGTACATATAGTCCTAAAATTAATCAACAATGACTACAACATGAAATAAGAACAGGTTTCTTATGATAGACACTTGTGTATTATCAAATTTCACCCAATAATGTAGTAATTTCCTTGTTTGGAATCTGCAGTACAGATAAAATAATTAGAACTAGGACCAATAGGAACAGATATCCTTGTGTCTGTTCACTCTCTGTCATCCCTACAATAAAAAAACTTGTTAGAATTTCATACAAGGCCATTTCCTGATTATGGTGAATTCCTTGGGTACTAGAACTTTCGACCTAAATTTGTGTTTGCTAAGAGTTATCTGTCCCTTGACCTTGCTAACGCTAGTTGTAATTTGAGCTAGGATTGACTGCCCTATATACTGGTAATTGGGAGGTTGTGCTTTGCTTATAAAATATATTGACCGTAATCTAAACCCCAAACAGTGGTCAGCCTGCTACTGTGCTTTTGTGAGCTATTAATCTGTCTGCTGGCTTTATCTAACTTTATTTTGGCGATTCTTTTTTACAATGCAGACTTACTAAATTGGAATTATGGTGTTTCTATCGGGGACGTAGAAAACTAGATGTCGATACCTGGAATGTCAGGGCAGAATCCTGAAAAGATAGCCTCTGATCAAGGCCAGTTTTGTACACAAGGTTCAATTGACACAGTTTCTGTTCCAATCAAGCAAACTGGGTCAGACGTATCTTGTAACTGCTATCCAATATATTTGTTCATAGTTATGTGACCTATTTCTGTAACTGTGACCTATTAATGATTTGTTTGTTTTTTTGACCATGTGTCACCAACAAGTATTTCTAACATGGGTCTGTTCCGTGAACACGGAACCTCAACCCAAGTGTAAGAGTTTGGCCAGTCAGCACCAGGTGAGTGACGAGTGCTGGCCAATCAACCTAGTATACAAGCTTGTAGTCCAGGCAAAATAGGTCTATCAAAGTGATTGTCAAGGTTACCATGGCAACCAAATGACATCTATTGTTTTGGAAAATGGTAACAATGTATTTGCCATCCCTCATAACCTTTGTTTACCATATTTCTGCTTAATCACACGACATTTCAATTTTGCAATTACCACAAGACTACATATACTAACCTCCCCCCAGCTTTTCTGATTAAAACTGATAGTTGATTAAGGATTTGCAACAGATGTTTAGTTTAAACATGTATTTTATTGGGGTAAAGACAAAGGGAATACTTGGTAGCTTTTTCCAACTTATTAATGACTTATCCTGTAACTGATATCCACTCAATACCTTAAAATAATATTATAATCTAGTCCTGCCCCAACAAAGATCCTCTTCTCACGTCCAGTGTTTGGCTGATACAATATCTTGGGATTTGTCTGGGAATTTGCATATGTCTATAACATTTGAAGAGAACTGAAAATCTGGCATTAAAAAATTTACATATTTTTGTAATTCTGGATGAAATAAGTCTGAGATCGACTTTGGAATATGTTGAATATATTTGTCATTTTCTTTGATGTTTGAATGAAGCATATTTTGCCTGTGATCTGATGGTTCGTCCAGAACATAGATGAGTTGACTTTCTTATGGAAATGAAGCATTATATTCTAGTCTAGCTTGCTATTTATCATGGTGATCCTTTTATCACTAAGGTGGAAATGAAGTCCATCAGTTTCTTGGTCTATCAACCTGACCTTAACACTTTACCATGATTTTATTGTCTATAATAGCTCATTAGCATATTTTCCATGCATCTGATGGAATGTCTTACTCATTAGCCTATCATTTCTAAATTTGATGGGAAGCGTGGGATAAGCAAACATCTTATGAAAAGTCACGCATTAGCAACTCCTGTGCTATCATGGCCATTACCACATTGTTCAAACACTTGACAGAAAAAAAAGAAAAGAAAATATTGTCTAGGTAATATTGTTTGAAAAAAAATTTGTAAAAAAGACTAGCTCATTTGCATATTGTTTTAACATAAAGTGGAAACCCTTGAAGCTCCTAAGTAAATGTCTGGGGCATATTGTTCCAACATTTGGTAAAAAGTCTAGCTCATTTGCATAGCATGCCAACATTTGGAAGTAAGTCTAACTCATTTGCATATTGTTCTAACATTAGGTAAAGTCCAACCCATTTGCAAAGCATCCCAACAATTAAGTCTAGCTCATTTGCATATCATTCCAACATTTAGTAGGTCTAGCTCATTTGCATATATTATCTCAATATCTGGTAAAAAGTCCAATTCATCAGCACAGTGTACCAACATTTGATAGGAAGTCTTCTTAGGTAACATTAACATTTTAATTCTAAAGTACCTGTTCATCAGCATCCATTTTTTAAGGCTAGTATCCATTAACTGTTTGCGATCTTGACCGCATACCAACATCAGCATATAGTCTTAAGAGTACATGCATACAAATCTATAGTTGCACACCATAATCGACATTCTAACTTATCTGTCAAGCACTCAGAGACTTGTTCCTCAGTGGAAAATCACTATGCTATATATATAATCAAAGATACAGCAGAGAAAAAAACAACTCCAGAAAGGTACTGCAGAGAAAAAACTCCAGACTCCACAAAGGCAACCTCATTATAGATACTACAGACAGGACAGGAAATTAGGCAGAAAGACAAATCATTATAATGTGACACACTAGTTGACAAATTCAATAAAGCACTGAATATTTGATTTTCAATGGAGATATGATCAGTTGATAAGATAAATATCTTATCACGTACACCATAACCTTAGTTTAACAGGTCTGGCTTTATGATACGTAGGGAATGTAAGGACGAAATTTCATCAAAATGCCATACCTACTTCACAATTTAAGAAATATGAAACCTAGTGAGAAAGAATTACATCATATCAAATGAGTCTGAATTGCACTGTAACCTTGGACCCCAAGTTACTGTGGTTGGCAATTTAATTTTTTTGAACTGTCAGAAAAATAGAAATACATAGAAACAAAATGGATGTCCCTTCTCCAGCGGTATTGGAGAAAAAATGTCTATATCAATGGGGGTCCAATAAAGCCAGATTTGACCTACAACCTTGACCTTGGGCAAAGGTTTAACCACAAGCCTTGACCTTCACACATATGTGTCAAATTTCATTAAGACGTCTTAAATAAAGAAAACACAACTTTTATAAAAATAACCTTAATAGGTATTAGATAACATTATATGTCCGGTTTTTTTTAGATAGGAACTGCAAGACCAGAATTCCTAGATAAGGCAAAATAATCAATCCTCATAAGTCCAAGAAAACTAAGCCCATTACACAGAAATTAACTTTCTATTTAAAGTAAGTGACCGTGAACTTTTGACTCTCACTAGTCTGAAATGGTTTCCCAAACCAACATTTTCAATAAGGAGTCATTTTATTGGACACAATTATTGGATAAGGCAATACTAATGTAGCCTTAATACCCTCTGTCTGTATGTGTGAGTTTACGGTATATTAAATATCTAATTACAAATCTGTATAAAGTATTCTTAGTAATAAAATCTGAATAAAGTGACCCTCAGTCTGTCAGTAATAAAACCTGTATCAAGTGACCCTCAGTCTGTCAGTAATAAAACCTGTATAAAGTGACCATCAGTCTGCCAGTAATAAAACCTGTATAAAGTGACCCTCAGTCTGTCAGTAATAAAACCTGTATAAAATGACCCTCAGTCTGTCAGTAATAAAACCTGTATAAAGTGACCCTCAGTCTGTCAGTAATAAAACCTGTATAAAATGAATCCAAGTCTGTCAGTAATAAACCTGTATAAAGTGACCATCAGTCTGTCAGTAATAAAACTTGTATAAAGTGACCCTCAGTCTGTCAGTAATAAAACCTGTATAAAGTGACCATCCGTCTGTCAGTAATAAACCTGTATAAAGTGACCCTCCGTCTGTCAGTAATAAACCTGTATAAAGTGACCCTCAGTCTGTCAGTAATAAACCTGTATAAAGTGACCCTCAGTCTGTCAGTAATAAAACCTGTATAAAGTGACCCTCAGTCTGTCAGTAATAAAACCTGTATAAAGTGACCCTCAGTCTGTCAGTAATAAACCTGTATAAAGTGATCCTCAGTCTGTCAGTAATAAACCTGTATAAAGTGACCCTCAGTCTGTCAGTAATAAACCTGTATAAAGTGACCATCAGTCTGTCAGTAATAAAACCTGTATAAAGTGACCCTCAGTCTATTGATTATAAAACCTGTGTAAAATGAACCCCAGTCCGTCTGAACTAAACTTGAATAAAACCTGAAGAGATTCACCAACTGTAAAAATACAATGTGGTTCTTGTCTTTGTTAAAAACCTGTACAAAGTGAGTAAATTGTCTAATTAGAAAATATGCATAAAGCATAAACTCCTTTCTTACTGTATCATTCCTTGTCTATACAAAACCTGTTTTAAGAGACCTGCCTATCCTGGCAGCCTTCCTGGTGATCATGTCCAGTGTTCCACAGAGTGCAGAAAGGTGCACTGTACACACAATAATCCTGTGTGTGGCTTGAAACAGCCAGAAGCTGAGTCAGCTTTTTTTTATCGGCTGACTGTCTAAAGCACCACTGCTATAAGTAAATCAATTGATGTAGACTGTGTCGTCAGAAGACACACGCCTGAAACAGGCTGAGCGCTGCAAACCACACCGATAGCCAGCTACTTTCCTCACCAATAGCACAGAAAATTGCTTTAAACAACTAAATATCATTAGGCCCCATCTTCCATTTTTTTTGTCTAGGTCTGTAGATAAATTCTATGAATGCCTTCGTTCTTTAAACAAATGTTTCTGAAGACAAAGACTTATTTTCTCAATGCTATTTACAAAGAAGCTTATGCATCTAAGTTTGAATTTATCTCCAGCTTTTTTTTTGGCCTGTACACATAAATTTGTTTTAAATGATACATGTATATGGTATGTCTGCACCTGGTGCATGCTGGGTAAATTATCATTTGGATGTCTGCATCAGATGCATTCTTGGAAAACAACATTTTCATTCTGGGTAAATGATCAATGTGTTGTCTGTAGCAGATGTATTATTCTAGGTGAATGATCCATGGGTTGTCTTCCAGGTGCATTCTGGGTAAATGATCCATAGATTGTCTTCCAGGTGCATTCTGGGTAAATGATCCATAGATTGTCTACCAGGTGCCTTCTGGGTAAATAATCCATGGGTCGTCTACTAGGTGCCTTCTGGGCAAATAATCCATCTGTACAAGTTGCATGCTGGGTAAAAGCTGTTGCTATTTGACAGTTATGGAAATGGTCTTATAGCCTTTATGATTGTGTGTAGCTCAGTGATAACTCCTTAAGACAGAATCAGACATTGTTAGGCATTTTAGTGAAATTGAACCGGGTTGATCATCAGCGACCAGGTAGCTCAGTTGGTAGAGTGTCTGTCCAGAGTTCAGTGGTCACAGGTTCAAGCCCCTGTCTGGCTGCTACATTTTCTCTTTCTCCTATTACAGTATATTAGTGTTTCGAATACCTGATATTTTTGGGAGAATACCAATTTGTTTCCCAGCATCGTATCATCTTTCTTAAACTACTAATCAATTATTTAATGAAATACTCAAAGAAAAAGCTGAGCAATTATTTTGGATACAAAATATTCTACAAACTAGACAAAATAAAAGTACTAATTTAGTAGAATTGGTTTGATATGTAAATCGTATGGGAACATTTGAGAGATGAGACTTGGAATAGAATGTTTATGTTGATATATGTAGCTGTCACAATAAATAGTGTGATTTCTACTGGCAGTATACAACATGGCTTTCTGCCACAGAGAGGGATTGAGCCCAGAACAACATACCTCCTCGGATCTTCACCTGAGGTTACATTACATGTTACAATGTTCTTACTGACCCTCTCAGCTATCACCGCTCCCAAACATACCTCCTCGGATCTTCACCTGAGGTTACATTACATGATGTTACAATGTTCTTACTGACCCTCTCAGTTATCACCACTCCCATACATCCCAACAATATACAACGTTTTACAATGGTTCATATGCTTAAGTACATTTGTAGACTTTGCTTCTGATATAAAGTGTAAATTGACTTAGCCACCTAGAAATTACCATCACCTCACGTTTATTTATGAGCACGAGTTTTCATTGTTTGTGTTTTCTCTTCGTATTTATAGACAAGTTGTTTCAGTAATACAACCTCCCTATACTCCATCCTCTTAGTAACTTCCAGGATATACATATTATTATCCAGGGGACTTGAGTCACATGGGCCCGGGGGCAGATCCCGTACCGACGTACAATTGTCCTTTTTGAACTTTATTTAAGCATTGATGTCAATTGTTTTTTAGTTTCATCGGGGTATGAAAAAAAAATTGTATGCAAACTTCCGTAAGAATCCTCTATGTGGATTCATACAGTTTGCAAACAAAATTTTGTTCATACCCCGATGAAACTAAAAAATAATTGACATCAACGCTTATAATTAAGTTGGAAATAATTTTCTAATTTAAAACATGTTTTATGTACAATTTTTACTGGTTTAATATGGGATTCTTTTTCTCAAATCAATATGCAACGTCAATTGTCGTATTGTGACGTCACATTTTTCGCGCCATTCTCGGAATTTTTTTCATAGTGGTATGAAACAAAAATCTCAACCAATCAAAAAACCGCATTCTGCGTACAAACAATGGAAAATTAATTATAAAAAGATATTTCAAATATACAGCGCCACTTCATACTGGGGTCTGGGAAATTTTGACTTCCTTTGGAGAAAGATCTTTCAAACAAAATCTGTTTGAAATTTATTTTTCAGCTCTTCAGAAGTTGTTTTAAAAAGTTGAGGAAGGTCGACAGATACCTTGACACTGTACAAGTAATTTAGGGTAGATGAGCTGAAAAACACTGATTAAATCACTCTACAAAAACTAACCTTAAAGTATATATAGCAGAGACTTCACAGTATATTGAGCTTCATGTTTGGTCCGAAGTAATATGTTCTCAGCAGCTAAATGATTACGATGGAACATCTATATAGTGATATAGTTTTTTCCTGTACATAATTATATTTCTATCTATATCTATTTCAGTTTTCTCAAAACCAGATGTATATAAAGTGATAATAAATGCCATGCACATTGCTCCAGTCCCATATCGCTATCATTACATTTCAAAAATTGAAAGCAGACAAAAAAAATCAAACAATTTCTTTTTGTACATATTCAAAATAACTTGACATAACAAGAAATGAGAGGAATAGAAAGGTGGTAATCTTTTTGGAATGTAGCACTGCCTGGGCCGTTAAGTGGTTGTTCGGCTGTGAGCTTTTGAGGACCAATATACAAATATATGAGATGCCAAACATTTGTTTGACTACCACCAACACAACTGATGCTGAAGATACAGTGCTACCAACAGTTCTAAAACTATCTTAATAAAAACAATTTCTGGAAATCAAAGTCTGAACATTTAAACAACCATCCTACATTCCATTTGAGAAAAATCAAATAAATGATATTTTGATAATTTATTTTTAAAGATAATGTTTCCAAAGAACTGTTCAAGCTGGTCATGCTTTGTATTGCAGTAGTGACAAGGCCTCAGTATTTAACTGTCTGGAGAAAGCCTTACAGAATATTTGCATAATCGTCCTGGGGATCATTCATTGCATTCTCCAGAGTGTCTGGTATCTCACCAATCCCAGACAAGGGAGAATTCATTATTTTGAACAAGACATTGTATCCTTGGAGAGCCCGATACACTGTAGGAATGTATAAAGGCTACAGTCTGACATTTGGACAGAAATCTATATAGAATTATCCTGCTAATATTAAATTAAATGCATCACTTGGTTGATAATTTTTTTCCCAATCATTTCCCCGAAACCCAGAGTAATATTTCATCCAGACATATGGATACAGTATAAAACAATATTATATATCTATCTGCCAAAGTCATTCGTTTTTTCTTTTATGTTTTTTTTGAACTCTTGAACATTTCGCGCCCAGACAGGAATGATTTTTTAGCCCTGGTAGACTTTCATTTATTAACACGTAGGAATATCGTGTAATTTATTCCGACTGGTTTCTGGTAGACAAACACATCACGACATGTTCTTGAGCTTTTTTGTCACTGCTAGAAGGTATATAATTATACCGCATTATGTACAATTTGTATAACGACTGGTAATTTAACTCTTTCATCACATTAGTTTTTCATCATTACAACATGAATGACTCAAGGGTTGCATCTTAGCCATTAGCCAATTTGACAAGCCGAGGAAGAAAAAGGAAGTCATGTTTTGTCGAAGTATAGAGATGCCTATAGGATATATGAAAGACATCTTTTCATTTTTTCTCTCTTTGACATTGTGACCTTGACCTATATATCTAGATATCCTACGAAGAATCTAGCTTAAAGTTTTGAAGAATTTTCTTAAAGTGCAGATACATATTTTAAACACATCAATTTAAGAAAAGAACAAATTGACCAGTCAGCCTAATGAATAGGTGGAGAGAATGAGAAAAGAACATGACCAGTTGGCCTAAGGAATAGTTTGGTTTGTTTTTGTTTAACGTCCTATTAACAGCCAGGGTCATTTAAGGACGTGCCAGGTTTTGGAGGTGGAGGAAAGCCGGAGTACCCGGAGAAAAACCACCGGCCTACGGTCAGTACCTGGCAACTGCCCCACGTAGGTTTCGAACTCGCAACCCAGAGGTGGAGGGCTAGTGTTAAAGTGTCGGGACACCTTAACCACTCGGCCACCGCGGCCCCCTCTAAGGAATAGAAAGATGGAAGAACTGCAATATGACCAGTCGGCCCAAGATAATTCAATAAGAAATGGACCATTACACCATAATTATTGGCAAAAGAGTTGAAACGTTAATCTGACCTAGCAGTTATAACCAACAGACTACACTAGCAGCAAAATACATTTGAACTCCTACTACACCCCTATATCTTATTGATTATAGGACCACCCTCATGGGCTAAACCACCTTTGGGGAAAGGGGCTAACAGGATAATTCTTAAAAATCCACATTTAAACTATGGGGGCTAATAATCTTATGATTATAAACTACCAAACTTTGACAGGCCCCATATCAATTATGTGAAATCACCATCAACTAGGGACAACAGGGTTAACCTGGAATGGTACATCAGCAGATACAAGCACATTGACTGTGATACATCGTTGTTAAACATCAGCAGATACAAGCACATTGACTGTGATACATCATTGTTTTAACTAACACTTTTACTAACAGAAACCCTGTGAAAGATTAGCTTTGCTAAACAGGTTTTTATCCGCAATTTATCATTATTGAAAATATTATTATTATGAAGACTATGGTAACAAACACAGGGCCGTGTAGACTTTGGTTACAAGCACAGGGCCGTGTAGACTTTGGTTACAAACACAGGGCCGTGTGGACTTTGGTAACAAACACAGGGCCGTGTGGACTTTGGTTACAAACACAGGGCCATGTAGCCTTTAGTTATATTTAGTTACAAACACAGGGCCGTGTAGACTTTGGTTACAAACACAGGGCCGTGTAGACTATGGTTACAAGCACAGGGCCGTGTAGACTATGGTAACAAACACAGGGCCGTGTAGACTTTGGTAACAAACACAGGGCCGTGTAGACTATGGTTACAAACACAGGGCGGTGTAGACTTTGGTAACAAACACAGGGCTGTGTAGACTTTGGTTATAAACACAGGGCTGTGTAGACTTTGGTTACAAACACAGGGCCATGTAGACTTTGGTTATAAACACAGGTCGTGTAGACTATGGTTACAAGCACAGGGCCGTGTAGACTATGGTTACAAACACAGGGCCGTGTAGACTTTGGTTACAAACACAGGGCCATGTAGACTTTGGTTACAAACACAGGGCCGTGTAGACTTTGGTTACAAACACAGGGCCGTGTAGACTTTGGTTATAAACACAGGGCCGTGTAGACTATGGTTACAAGCACAGGGCCGTGTAGACTTTGGTAACAAACACAGGGCCGTGTAGACTTTGGTTACAAACACAGGGCCGTGTAGACTTTGGTTACAAACACAGGGCCGTGTAGACTTTGGTTACAAACACAGGGCCGTGTAGACTATGGTTTAACTAACACAGGTCCGTGTAGACTATGGTTACAAACACAGGGCCGTGTAGACTATGGTTACAAACACAGGGCCGTGTAGACTATGGTTACAAACACAGGGCCGTGTAGACTATGGTTTAACTAACACAGGGCCGTGTAGACTATGGTTTAACTAACACAGGGCCGTGTAGACTTTGGTTACAAACACAAGGCCGTGTAGACTTTGGTTACAAACACAGGGCCGTGTAGACTTTGGTTACAAACACAGGGCCATGTAGACTATGGTTTAACTAACACAGGTCCGTGTAGACTATGGTTACAAACACAGGGCCGTGTATACTGGTTACAAACACAGGGCCGTGTAGACTTTGGTTACAAACACAGGGCCGTGTAGACTTTGGTTACAAACACAGGGCCGTGTAGACTATGGTTACAAACACAGGGCCGTGTAGACTATGGTTACAAACACAGGGCCGTGTAGACTTTGGTTACAAACACAGGGCCGTGTAGACTATGGTTACAAACACAGGGCCATGTAGACTAAATTAATGTATTCAGGTTTTGTCTTAATTGTTCCATGCCTAATGTAACTATATCATGATTTCTTACAGAAGTGTAATCAGCAAGATTGGTATTATTCATAGACTTACAAAAAAACAATTCTGAGATTAATTCAAGAAATGAATTAGAAATATTGTAACACTGTCAAGTAGGCTCTGTAGCTAGTCCTTGTTCTACTAGACTTACACAAGTTCCCTTACTGACCTGACTACTTGGAACTTCTCCCACTTTTTTGCAGGGGAAAAGCAAGAAGCAAATGGGGAAGAGCCAACCAAAATAATAATGTGACATCTCTCCAATAGTTAATGTATTTATCTTGTAATAAGCTCTGGGGGTTTACATATAAACTCAAGGGAGTGGGCTTATTGTAGGCCAACAGTTTAGTTTGGTTTATTTTGTTATTGAACGTCCTATCAACAGCCAGGGTATTTTAAGGACGTGCCTGGTTTTGGAGGTGGAGGAAAGCCGAAGTACCTGGAGAAAAACCACCAACCTATGTTCAGTACCAGGTAACTGCCCCACGAGTTTCGAACTCGCAACCCAGAGGTGGAGGGCTAGTGATAAAGTGTTGGGACACCTTAACCACTTGCCCAACGCGGCCCCGGTGACCTTGACCTTGACCCAAAACCCCTGAAACTCAAATCTGTTCAAGATTGCATGGTCCTTTATCATTATGTGAAGTTTGATTAAAATCCTTAAAGGAATGAATCTGCTAGAGACTGACAATCTCTGGTGTTATGTACATATGTATAAGACTGACGGAGAGAAAACCTATAGTTTCCTTGTTTCATCGGCAGTTAAGTTATAAAGACTACTCTATACACCATACTAGCAATTTGTGTGGAGAGTGCTTTCCTTAAAAACTTACTTAAACTCATCTGGTTTCATCAACATCCATGACTTATAAACATAAAATTTCCCATAGGAAAGAATACTGGTATAATGCTTTCCTATGGGAAATTTTAAGTAAAGGGAATTTCCTGTAGTTTATGCATGTTGATGAAACTGGAGGCTTCATAGTTTGCCCAATAAAACAAGTTCTGACAGGTGGTGAGACTCTATCTTCTGATTGGTCAAGTGAAATTTGAATATCATCAAAATTTCATCAATGAAAAGATATTAAATATCTATTAATTTTTGTGGAGAGTTTAGAGGATTTATCACAGAAATGAATACAATAATAACTCTCACCCCTGGAACAAACTTATTTTAGAAATGTTCATTTCCTTCATATAAATATGTCCAGTTATATTTGTTTATTTAACCTATAATCATTTATTTATTTATGCAAAATCCATAAAGCTGCAAAAAATTTCCTCAAACATGTTCTATTTTGTGATGTACATGGTATTTATGGAAGTTAATGTATCAAAATCACAAAATAAACCACCACCAACAATTCCTATTCAGAGTACTATCAATTAAAGACATTTCTTGGTGTGAAACTGGTGGAATTTCCAGTAATGTAGCATACTGCCTTAAGTCATCTGTCTGAGGTGCCCTATATCTGTGGCACACAGACAAGAACATATTGTACTTTAAGATGCCAGCTGTTCAAGCAATACATAGGTTCACTCTCTACCATCAAACTACACATATATCTTAATGCCTGTAGTTTTATATCCATAAGTTAAGTTTGTCTTGTGCAACAATGTAATTCTTATTCTACCCTGAATACATTTGATTTTGTGGGTGGTTTATGGAAGAAAACTGGGACATCTGACCAATAACTACGATCCAATAGCACACTTCCTCCACAATCTTACCAGGGTTCTTATGATGGTTAGCTTATACAGTGTACACCAACAGAATCATCACTCCTTAATTGTTGAGTTAACAATTTCATATTTATGTAGATCATCCAGATTTATTTCCATATTTTAGCAAATCTGATATAAATATAATATATATCCAATATATGAAACTGGTTACTGTTGAATCTGATCTATCCCTTAGAACATTACACAGCAGGTATACACATATATACATTACAATTTAAACCAACAGCTGGTGTGTCCAACCACACAAGCCCTCGACTTATTGATAACAAATTATTAATAAAATTTGCTTACTTGGATTAGGCACCACTTCCTCCTAGAACCACAGTAAAATCTCCCGACTTATCTTGCTGCTTGTTTCCAGGCTGACCTCAGCTGACCTCTAGCCACAGCTGACCCTTGACCTGGTTTCACACCCTTATCAGCATTGGCCTAGTGAGATACAGCGACTAGACAGTTTCAGCAGCCAGCAAGAATCACTCCCTGTAAAGTGCGAGACAAACATTGGAAATGAGCCACATTTGCCGAAAACTGGAAAATACTACTGCTTATTTTAGTGTATACTTGAAATGGCAAATATTTTTACACTGAAATTTCTTTTAACAAGAATTTCCTTTGAATTGTCATTATATTGTCTATATATATATATTTTTGGGGGGGGGGGGGGGGGGGGGGGGAATCTCCATTTTTCACTAAAACAGCAAATAATTAGTGCATATTTTGCAAAATTTATACACAATTTCATGTCAAAAAGCTGCCTCACTAATTTCGTTCATCTTGAAAAGAATATACAAAGGAGATACATTTTACCCTGAAAATGATTCATCAATAAGTTCCTGTGTCATTGTTACAATTGTTTCTTGTGTAACCAAATTAAAATCCCAGTCATTCAACACATATATTTTCCCTTTGATGCACAAAAACTTTGCACTTAAAGTTGCAGTAAATGCAATGTTGACGTAAAAAAAAAAGGTGCACCAAGGAAAGGAGAAAATTCAACATTTCCTGAGCCATTATCACACAGTGATCATTACGATCCCTCACCTCAATAGTACAAGCAAATATTGAAGTCAGACTTCATTCAAAGCTCCACAAAAAACCTGAATTTTTTTTTAGCTTCATACTGATCCAAATTTATGTACATTTGTGTCAAAAGGTTATTCTGATCTGATATCCGAGCCTTGTTGGAAAACGTGAAGAGATGTGTGCTAGGTTTCCAGACATGAGTAAACCTCATAAACAAATTATTCTCAGACATCGGAGAAAATCTGTCATCATATCAAATGTCACATGATCATGTCACAAGACCAATATGCAAATGAAGAGCTATTGACCTGTCTGGTTCTGATATTTATCGCTTATATAACAGACCCCAGTCAATTAAGACACAAATTAACCTGCATTTTCTGACAATAACTCTTTTACAGGCAATGTCCTTGTCCATACACTTGTCAGAGTCTTGTCACAACAGTGTACACGACAAACAAATGTGATGTCTGTAAACCTGTCTAATATGATATTATACACAACAACAAAAGTGATGTCTATAAACCTGTCTAATACGACATTATACACGACAAACAAATGTGATGTCTATAAACCTGTCCAATACGACATTATACACGACAAACAAATGTGATGTCTATAAACCTGTCCAATACGACATTATACACAACAAATGTGATGTCTATAAACCTGTCTAATACGACATTATACACAACAACCTATTGTGAAGTATATAAACCTGTCCAATACGACATTATACACAACAAACAAATGTGATGTCTATAAACCTGTCCAATATGACATTATACACAACAAACAAATGTGATGTCTATAAACCTGTCTAATACGACATTATACACGACAAACAAATGTGATGTCTATAAACCTGTCTAATACGACATTATACACGACAAACAAATGTGAAGTCTGTAAACCTGTCTAATACGACATTATACACAACAAATGTGATGTCTGTAAACCTGTCTAATACGACATTATACACAACAAACAAATGTGATGTCTATAAACCTGTCTAATACGACATTATACACGACAAACAAATGTGATGTCTGTAAACCTGACTAATACGACATTATACACGACAAACAAATGTGATGTCTATAAACCTGTCTAATACGTTATACACGACAAACAAATGTGATGTCTGTTAACCTGTCCAATACGACATTATACACAACTAACAAATGTGACATTATACATGACAACCTATTGTGAAGTCTATAAACCTGTACAGTACAACATTACCAGATCTCCGAATATTGATGACTTCATTATGGAAATAAATAACATACACAATTGGGAATGTGGCCGATAAAAAACACCGGCTACATCTGTGGTATATGTATCGATGTGATTCAGGTTAATACTGTATAAACCTTGTCATAATGACTTATTTATATTCATGAACATCTAACATGATACTGGTATAATACTGACCTATATCCTATGGTCAACAGCCTTTGAGTCACTTGATGAACAGATGGATGGATAGAGAGAGGGATTAAATGACAGAGGGATGGATGGACAATGGAGGTAGGATGAACGGAAGAATGAAGGGACAGATGGATGTGTGTATGTGATGGAACAGTGGATGGATGGATGGATGGATGGATGGATGGATGGATGGATGGATGGAATCAATGAAAAGGAAAAATTTCATTCAAGAAATGTGAGTAAGAAATTAAACTTGCAAATGATATAGCAAGTATTTTATACTTACTAAGTCACTAAGTCCCTAAATGAACTCAAATAAAATAAATTGTCTGCATTCTAATTCAGTAAGACGCATAGCTATGAATGCAATGAGGACAATCTAATTAAAATCTAGATGGTCGTTCTCACTACGTTACATGAACATCTAACAACATCCAATAAGGGGTCACGTCAGATGACCTTTTGGATAAGCCAATCAAATGACTACTTCCAGAATCTTGGAAGTGATTTCTTTATGTCCGAATTAGCAGGACTAGCGTGCATAGCTTGTATAATCTGTCAATTTTTTTCAAGTCATTTCGTCCCATAACGTATTTAGCTATATATTGTGCCGAAATGGTTTGCTTCAGATGCATGCTGTGACGAAATGTTTTGCTTCGATGACATCGACAAAATGCCAATTCGCCCTGAAAGTGAAATACACAGATCTCGGAGGTCATCCGAACGTGACCCGTTATGGGATGTTGTTAGATGTTCATGTAACGTAGCGGTAATGACCATCTAGATTTTAATTAGATTGGCAATGAGGATAACAACACAAAGACAGCAGCATGGTCCTGAGAGGGATATTGATAAACAAAACAATAACAAGAATAATGGCCCTCAACTAGAAAATGTCACCCTGAAACACAGTTTGATGATCAGGATCACATCAGCAGTTCCTGAGAAAGCTAGTTACATTGCATCAGGATAGGACAGGACGGTCATGAGTAACACTATCCGCCCTCCCCACTTTTAAGTAATATACAAGAATACATCTGCAAATAATCCCATGTCCACAAATAAGCCCCTTCTTCATTTTTGCAGAATCATCAATTTTGAAATAGTTAGCTAAAGATGGTTCACTAATAACCCTGCCCCAAACTTTAATACTAAATTTTCAAACAATGGGAGGGCGCTTATTACAGGATAAATACAGCAGACATTGTAATTCTAAGTTATTTAACAATTCTTGGGACTAAGAATACAACTCTAATCATCTTAGACTTGATAACCCTGACTGTATAAGGTATCTCTGGGGGGCTAAAACATCATTAATTATAGTACTTATACTTGATAACACTAACTAAATATGGTATCTGTGCTAACAAGTCTAGAGACTAAAATATCACCACTGATCTATTCTTCTGTGAAATAATTGACACAGCTGCTCAACAGGCTGGAAGGATGGGAAATGACTGGCTTTTGTAAGAAATCATGACCCAGATTTGAGCATTCTCTATCGAGTCCCTATCTTCCTCTCTGGGTCCAGTTGTTCAAGAGGTAATTAGCTTAATCACTTGATTAGTTAAAATCTCGTTTCTCCTTTACTTCAAAAACCTAAGTGTGTGTAATCCTTAAAACAGGCAGGTAGGAACAGACTGAGAAGTGCTATAGTTTCTTAAAATTTTGTCAATTTAGTTTTACCAGAAATGATTTTATCAAGATTTCAAATTTGATGTTAGACTGTGATTAACTTAATCACCTTTTGATCAATTGGACCCTATTCCAACAGCGATACCAGGACAAATCTAACAAAATCATCCTGACCTGCTGTATAAAAAGTAGGTCTTTGGTCAACATCAAAAGAAATGTTACATCAATGTGTTTGATTCCACAGAGAGTAGATATCATTAGAGTTCATGTCTCCCTAGACTTGCCCTCTCTCTCTAGAATATTAAAATCATAAATAAAATTGAGCTTTGTAATTTTGGTCTCTAGGAGAAGACTGATTCTAAGTTCATCCCAGGGGGAGATAATCTAGTATTACAATTGGCTGAGCAATTCTTAACTTAAAACTTACGGGCTAGTGGCCAGACTAATGCTCCCCATCAAGTTATTTTTGATACAGTGACCATTTTTCAAACCTCGTCCATTTAATAGATCTTGAAAAGTATAATATTTCACCAACTAGTTTAATCTGACATTGCATTGAATAATTAGTGTAGTTAGAAAATGTTACAGATGAAGCAAGTTTCAAATCACCTCCAACAATGACTGTACAATTCTGCTAAGTCATAGGGTCTATGATATCCGAGTGAGAATTAATATGCTCAATTTCGAAGGGCAATGACTCTCAATGTGAATTAACAAATTAAAAAAAGAAAAGAACATCTTATAAATTATTTTCACTGTCAAAATCGGAGTTAAAGACAGATTGTTTTTCACAAACTCATTATCATACAGATCTTCAACATACAAAAATCATAGATCTCGCGTAATAATCACGGTAAAAGAAAGTTTCATACATTTTTATCACACATTATACAGTTATATTAATTAAAACAGAGATTGTTTTCGTAAGGAATTTTCTTAGATCATATATGTTTAATTTGTGACTAAATCATTTACCAACAAGACTGATCTGATACACCGGGAACAGTTACAAGTACAGCCTATGGTCCTATGATTATAAATCTTAACATAATTACAGCCAATTACAAGAAATGAAAATTTTTTAAAACCAATATTCTATGTAGACTAATCTGGTGTCCAGTAGGAATGCTGTCCCATCATGCACTGGTGTCGTTCAATCCATCGCCACTCACCTAATCTATTGCATATTAGAGGCTCTGTTCTTTCCGTATATACATATTATTTTTCCACCATTCTCTGCATATAAATTTCACTCAACACAGAAAGTTTGAAACAACATAAATGTCTTTCCTGAAATTAAGCAATTCTGATAGAAACATTCTAAAACATGTTCTCCGACAATAAATTCTCGTTTAGTTGTTTGTCCTTTTATGCTGCCTGCGTACAACTTACAGCAAACCATGAATGCGAAGATTCAAGACAGTGAAAGCAAATTGAAGCTGTAACAGACTCAAATGGCCACCTATATGTACCTACAAGTGAATGTTGAAATCCTGACTCTCGTGAATGCTTAGTCCAAACACTTTATGTTTTAGAAGATAATACGTCATTTTTCTAGTTCCTCAAACCGACCACAGCACCAGAACCGACATTGTGTGTCTGACCTGTACCCGGCTCCACACCATGGCCGTTGTCGCAGCTAACAGTGCCCCCTATATTACATAATGCACACTCTCCTTTTAACCTAGACAGAATTACTGGCAAAGCAAACGCTATATAGACCCAGACCTAGCCAAGTTACGTAATAATGCATCCAACCTTCGGCTCGGCGCTGGTCCCCAGCCATCAGAGTGTCTGTAGTCACAGAGAATAATCCATTACAGACCAGCCAATCCTGTAACATCTATTCCAGCATACACACTTTTTCTGTAGCTTTTTCCTACTGAATTTGTAACCCACAAAAAAAAGTTAAACTCTATTTGACATGTTCTTCCACTTATTTATTCTTTACGTCATCACCGATTCCATGTTTCCAGATACTTTCTTTTCTAGTCCATGGCTTTCGCAAAACCTTCTAATTATGAATTATAACAAAATAACTGCCGAAGCTCGTTTGTACAATAGTCAAATCTGTATTAACAGATTACTCAAGGGATTTTTTTTTACACTTTACCTGCAAATCAATGCATTTGCATTTTGTTCAATCAAAACAACTGAAGAAAATGATCTAGATTGCTAGAATGTCTGTCTCTTGCCCCGTCTCCCATATATTTTTATAAAAGTAAATTCTCTTTGTACTTGTATGCTGTTGAGGCAAAAACTGGGATGGTGGAAGGCAAAAACTGGGATGGTGGAAGGCAAGAAAATAAGCGGTTGCTGGTCGTGTAAAGAGAGGGTCACTTAGAACAGAGAGTTGTCTGATAGAGATTGTCACTTACATGTAACGAACCTACCATGTTTAAGTTTCTGTAGTGCTTCAGTTTTTTTCCCCTGTTGCCTCTGAAAATTTCATATGAAGTACGTAATTTGTAAACCCAGAGAGCTGTACCGTTCTAAAGCACTGTTCTAACCAAATTCGTAGCAGCTAATGCCTGCATTATAGGGAAAATAAAATATTTTCTTAAAACTGTCAAAAAAATCTCGTCTTTTTTTTCGTATTTCATTTTAGCATATTAATACACTTAGCTTCTGGAGAAACAATTTATTCTCTGCTGTAAAAGAGAGTAAAAATTAACACCAAGAATATTTGCAAATAAACTGATAAATGTCAAACAGTTCCGTTCCAATTTCAAATGATTCCATTTTATATTTATTGGTATTTTACAGAAAATTCCAGAAGTAATAGATTAAAATTCATGTTTTATTATTGTTCTATGATCTTCATTCGTCCTAATGATTCTGTCACCCAGCTGATGGGAGTGGGTTATCGTGGCTTGTACTTGATATTAAATATGGTCCCTGTCACTCAGCTGAAGGAGCAGGTCAGTGTGACTTGTACATATTGTTAAATATTTTTTTCAGTGTGACTTGTACATATTGTTAAATATTTTTTTCAGTGTGACTTGTACATATTGTTAAATACAGTCTGTCACTCAGCTGAAGGAGCAGGTCGGTTTGGCAAGGTAATTAAGCCACATGTAAATCCCAATAGAGAAATCCATGCTCAAATTGAAGATATTTGCTAGAACATCCCTCGATCTCATAAGAATTGTCTCTGATTTATAAATCACATGATCAAATATCAATAATATCAATCTGTTTGTAATAAACATAAGATTTTTCTTAATTAAGTTATCAAATGAAATTCTTAATTACTGAAATCACCAAAAGTGTTGCCTCTGTTTGTTCATTATTTCTTTTCAAATGAAACATATCAATGACTATTAAATCCTCATATACATTCTGATACTTTATAAGTCAAGTACTATAATATCGCTACACTGTTTGAGTTTTAATGAATTTAAACTTTATTTATTTTACAACAATTGCTAAACAAGGTATATCAACTTATATTAATCACGCTTGTTGGCCTGGATGGGTGCCCATGATGGGTCTTGCTGTGAAAGAAACTGGAGAACCCAGGAATAAACCAACGTGGTTAGGCATGTTACCATATACATTTTCACGTGCGATCGTAAGTGCGTTATCATTATGCCAACTGAAAATCCTTTTAACAAAATCTTTTTGACCGAAAAAGGGGTCTAAACTGTAAAACCAGGGCGAAGTTTCCATGTGAAATCTGTGTGGAAAAAATTGTATTTTGTCCCTTTACATTTATGTACCTTGATGTACAAATGTAGTAAAATTGTATTGGCAGATCAGTATAGCAAAAAAATTTTTAATGCTTCAATTAGTGCACTCATCATCCTTCCCTGGAAAAAGGTTGGGGTGCTTATCAGGGCAGAATGTGTGCTATTGTTAGATTAAATATGGTACAGATTAATCTGTCCTGAAACTACTTTTGTTACCAACATGTGAAGATTATGCGTTACTGTAAATGGGAAAACGACAGGGAAATTTACATTAAATATGTGACAGCCATTCTACCACGAAACATCCCCCTGGATGTATTATTTCATGATGTATGTGGTATTAATGGAACAAATGCAAAAGCAAAATTAAGGGAAATAACCGCAAAAGTATATAGTTTACCTAATTATCATAGAATCATTGATCTTCTTTTTGATGAATTTTCCATTTAAAGAAAGGAAGACAGCAGAAAAAAAACAAAAACAAAACAAAGAAGAAGAAGAAGAAGAAGAAGAAGAAGAAGAAGAAAGAAGTAGATTTTATCAAAATACTTATCAGGAAAATGGATGGATAATGATGGCTATAGGTCATCCTGACCCTTCAGACATGACCTAAAAAGGACAGAATCTGCTGATGGATCTAAATACCAATCAGAGATGTATATGTATGGGCAGGCATGCAGCTAGACTGATCATTGATCAAACTACTGACAGAATGAAGTTTGAGGTGGCAGATGGTTATCTATCTTACAATTACTGATACAATACACCACACAGCTTGTAATATAATGGGCTCAGGAGTCTTGTCACCTCCCACAACTCTCCATCTACAGACGACCTCTGAAAGCTTAAGATACAAAAATACATTGGCTATTTAAGGTTGTATGCTACCTTATATTCAGAACTACAACTTCTTACAAAAGAGTTCCACAGAAAGCTCAATCAGTTTTAACATGCCTATTTTTGAAATGTTTGAATAGTATAGAAGGCAAAAATTGGTAATTATTTTGAAACTCTGATCCGATAGCTGATGTGAAATGAAATTATAAGGGAGATAACTCCCTCATGAATGATAAATTCTAAGGTAACCAGATTTGTCTTTTTAACCCATAATTGAGCACTACTGTAAATTAACAGTATTTCACATTTGTTTTAACGTTCTTTATCAACAGCAGGGCTTTTTCTCACTGATTTGGGATGGGGCCTTTTTGTCTCATTTTCGGAAGAAAATTGGGAAAACATTTTCAGGAGTAAACTGCAAATTTTGGGAATTTGGCTTAAATATGAAATAATTTCAATTGGGAATGGGGCCCATTAACAACCTGAAAGGCCATCAGAAAAAGCCCTGAACAGCTAAGGTCATTTAAGGACCTTGTGTATTAGGCATTCTAATATTTAAAACAAAGGCATATATACATGTGTGTGAACAGTGTATATGCAGGTATTGAATAAAAGAATTGTGCTATCTTAATGCAGGAGTCGTCTATCATCATGATGTGTAATTAATGAATGTTTAATATTTGGTGTGATATTGGTTAAGATAAGTTACTTCCTTTATTTATCAACACTGAAATAACTTTTAAACTAAAGCAAAATTAGAACTGAATGTTAATTTAGGAGGAATCCAAGGATTTTTTTAGGCACACACAAGGATCAGAACAGAATGAAACAGCATTGATGTAGAGAAGTTAATCGCAAATTTAAATGAAATACAACATAAAAAATTTCCAAATGTGGTGGACTACTTTTTTTTAATTATTTGTAAACTCCAAAAGTAGGTTATAGAAAATATAATCAAGTAAGGAAATTCAATATGTGTAAATCACTTGTGGGAGACGTCTTGAAGAACTGACTGGAAGTCAGAACTCAAAGAGCTAATAGACACATCATTAAACGAGTTCAAAATTATATTTATGACCATAAATATCGACCTGAAGTTATTTGCTTCTTAAAACAGATATAATTGACTGTGAAACTCTACCCAATGTCTGCTACAGATCAGAATAAACCCCATGGATAGCCTACCTAATTGAACATGGAGAAAGGCTCGGGAAAGTCTGGTTTCTAAATCCCCCTGGTTTAGCGATTTGACAAACCGTACCACTGCACGGCCCTCCGGCTATGTGTTTAACAGCAGCTTGTATTAACATATCAATAGATTTTTATATACTTTTTACTTCGATCTGGTATATTGGCTGTCTGAGCGCAAGACCCGAGTGATCTTTGTACAACTAGCCTTGTCTGACAAACCACAGCTATGCTTTTTTTAGTGCTTGCATACTTTAAATTTGGCCAGCTGGCTACACCATACTGCAAACATTAATTTTTAGACTTTTGTTACATTGCCATCACATACTAATATTAACTTTTGCTGTGTTTGTTCTGTTGGCCGTATGAACTAATTTTACCAATATCTCTCATTTTTGGAGGATTTGTCATAATTTCACTAATATTACTCATTTTTTTCTGGATTTTGTCAGCTTGCCAGATCAGGCCAATATTACGAAGAAACATGCTAATTTGACCACTATAGTAGAATCTTGTCAGCTGACCAAATAAACAGTCACTGTGCACTTACAAAAATATGTGGGTATAATGCATTGTAATAACAGCAGAGAAAAATTCCGATCTAGAATAAAAGTAGAGGAGGAAAAAGGATTTTTTCAGCAACATTTTCTCTCACTTTACTTTACAGAACACTAAATTAGCCTAAATGTTTACACAAGTACCATCAAACTAAAATTAGTACTTTTATTTTCTTTCCACATAGAATGCCCCTTTATATTTAAACAATGATCCCATTAACAGCTAGATCCATTTAGAGGTCCCTTTGTAGTAGCTGATTGCTACCTCATTGAACATATAAATAGTAGTATGTCTGTGGCATGCTAGGGGGCCGCGGTGGCTGAGTGGTTGAGGTGTCCCTACACTTTATCACTAGCCCTCCACCTCTGGGTTACGAGTTCGAAACCTATGTGGGGCAGTTGCCAGGTACTGACAGTAGGCCGGTGGTTTTTCTCCGGGTACTCTGGCTTTCCTTAAATTATCCTGGCTGTTAATAGAACGTTAAACAAAAATTCACCTCCAAAACCTAGCATGTCCTTAAATTATCCTGGCTGTTAATAGGACGTTAAACAAAGACAAACAAAGCATGCTATTCAAATCAAATGGATGAAAGTGTTTTGCCAAAGGACACAACCACAACAGCAGAAGAGGATCTGTAATATTAGTTTTCTGAGAAACATCAACCACATTGGCCAAAGCTCTATCAGTTGCCATATTGCAGTCTGTAGAGAAAAAATTATATCGGTAGTTAATGAAATACGGCAAAATATTTGTTGGTCAGGTGACATAGTCAGGTAACACACTCCCCTTTTCACTATGCAGCTTGGGTTTGATTTCCCATTTTTTTCTGATGTGAAAAGGTTTTGGGATCGCCTTCGCCAATAACACAGGTTTTCTACTGGTGCCACTGTAGAAACCATCTGCTTCCATCTGAGCCAACAAGAGTGAAGTCGGTGTGTAACTTGTTTTGCAATGGTTGTAAAATAAATAAAGATTATAGCTTGATAGAATGGCAAAAACTTGTTCCATCAAAGTGAACCTTATTTTACCTGACAAGATTCAGAACCAGGAAAGTTGGTTAACTATGGTATGCAAGGAAATATTCACTAAAGTTCTATTTTTATTGTCTATAAATATTTTTTCTTTTTTCTTTTCTTTTTTGGCTGAGTATTAAAGTCATCTGGTATGCTTTGCTATAAACTTTTGTGGATTACTGAACCCAACAACATTCAAGCTAATGATAATATTAATTGAACTTGATTTGGTAGTTCTGAAGCAACGATAACAAGAAATATCTTTAAAAAAGATAAACGGCATAGTTCTAATGCTTTTGGTTATAATATAAAATTACTGGTGAAATAAATTAACGAACTAATGCGTTTCAGCACGGATAACAAAATTATATCAGTTTGAATCATTTTTGGTGATATATAATTTTATGAATGCGTCATTTGGAAGGATACATCCACTTATTCAGCTTGCATTCAATCTTAACTTTGTTTCGTTTTTAACTGCATATCTGCATTTTGCATTTACCGCTACATTGACCAATCACATACTTCATCTTGACCAGTAACGCCACCTGTCGCGTCATATCCGGGGCCAAAAGAATATTAGACGGCTATGCCGAAAAATTCCTCAATGTGTTTACAAGGTAGATATTTAATGTTGCACAGCAGTATGTATAATGCTGCTGTGGTAGGTTCATCTAGATTTAAATTCTATTTAACAAAGGTGTCATTTCTAAATCTGCATGTTCCATGGTCTTTTTAAGAGCCTACAACTTTATCAGAGGTGATGCTGGCTGGAATCCTTGAATTATTATCAAAAGTAACAAACGACATCCTGAATTGACAATATTCTCATGACAGTCATATCGTGACCTTACAATCCTATAGTAGCCAGGTACATATGTCCTCGAATGGCTGCTATACCAATCTTATTTTAACATAATAGTCCTTTTCAGATATCCTGTAGCGGCTGCTAAATATGTCTGAAGTGACGCTAAAACTTTCTCTAATGACAATCGCATCATCAGTCCTAAATATTGATAAATTTACATGCATCCTTATGTGGCTGCTATATAATCACATGCTAAAAATGATCATAACTTCATACAGACTGACCAATAAAATATCCTGAAATGACCATCACATCCTACAGACTGACCGATAAAATATCCTAAAATGAACATCACAATCTATAGACTGACCAATAAAATATCCTAATATGAACATCACAACCTATTGACTGACATATAAAACATCCTAAAATGAGCATCAAATCCTACAGACTGACCGATAAAACATCCTAAAATGACCATCAAATCCTACAGACTGACCGATAAAATATCCTAAAATGACCATCAAATCCTACAGACTGACCGATAAAACATCCTAAAATGACCATCAAATCCTACAGACTGACCGATAAAATATCCTAAAATGACCATCAAATCCTACAGACTGACCGATAAAACATCCTAAAATGACCAGTACATCCTACAGACTGACCGATAAAACATCCTAAAATGACCTTCACATCCTACAGACTGACCGATAAAACATCCTAAAATGACCAGTACATCCTACAGACTGACCAATGAAACATCCTAAAATGACCTTCACATCCTACAGACTGACCAATGAAACATCCTAAAATAGCCATCACATCCTACAGACTGACCGATAAAACATCCTAAAATGACCATTACATCCTATTTTATCCTGATCAATAAATTTATCCTAAAATGACCATCACATCATACAGACTGACCGATGAAACATACTAAAATGACCACAACATCCTAGATTGACTGATTAAACTTCCTAAAATGTCCGTTACATCCTATAGACTGACCGATAAAATGTCCTAAAATGACCATCATGTACCATAGCTGTATGTAATAAGCAGTTTATAACACTGGCCATCGCTTACATCCTGCAGGCCATATGTTACACTGGCCTCTGCATACATCCCTAAAGGTGTGACGCCTTGAATTGGCTGCTTAATACTGAAATTCACAACAGGAAAACCTACCTTTATACCCGTTGCTGTCAGGAAAAGATAGGCCATCACTTCATTTTCTAATATTTTGTCCTGCATTTGTGTCCTCACAAATTATGATATAATGCTGAATTCCTGTGTACTGTGGTGTTACACAATCTTGCTGAAATTCAGGAATGAGGATTGCCTCCCGATGGACAAATGCCAGTATGCTAGTTCAAATCAGTGCTAGGTCTGCGCAAATCTATGTGCACAAAGATCCAACTCACTCTGGGTCGTCTAGACGTTTATTTTTTTTCTATTAGGCTATGTAGATATCAGCTGCGGAATTTTCTCTGGGTAGTCTAGACTCTTGGCGAGAGGACAATCTAAAGCATCAGACAATTAGGAGAAATCGTTATTTATTTCAGGCTTGGAGCAGACTAGCCGGGAGAAGTCGTTATTTAGGAAGGTTGGATGGCCTGGAAGTGCTCTCCTGAGAGATTCTTCGGCTGGCCAAGCCATTTGGGGAGGAATCATTGGGTGGCTGGACAATACTTTATTATATATATCAACTTGCACACCACCGGACATAGTCTGCACTGTGACCGTTGTCATAGACAACACCTTAATGGAAGGACAGTGATCATGTGAGGTAATCAACGTGCCGGGGGTGAGATATTAATACCATCGTTAGTATGATGGAAACCCTTATTAGGTTATAATCAAGTGATGACGAGATACACTGTTCATTCTATATAAAGCAACTCCATATCTCATAGATTGATATATTAAAATATATGCTAGCTATATAATAACGAACATGATCAATTCTACTGGGAACAAATTCTGAAAGATGAAAGAATTTCACACCAAGTAGAAGTGTTGCCAATTTGGACAATAGTATTCTTTGGCAGCCATATTGGATTCAATTTAGAAATCAGCAGGTAATCAATGGATGCTACAATAAATTGTAGAAGTTTCATGAAAATCAAAGCATCAATTCAGGAATTGAAACTAGTGGACAAAAGGCACTTGCAGCCAGTATCAAATGAAATTTCATATTCAAAATCCCCACAAAGCACTTTTGGTAATGAAGCACTATCTGAAGCTGAAATGAATTTCATTGTCTCAACATGGAACTCAAATTAGTGTGAAATCCATTTTCATATTTAGACAGAAAGGTGAAACCCACATTTAGAGCGATAGGTGAAATAGATTTTTACATTCAGTGATAGGTGAAATAGATTTTTACATTCAGTGATAGGTGAAATAGACACCATCAACATAAACAAAATCAGATCTCTAAAAATACACCATTTTTCAGGTGATACAAAAAGCCCTTGACATATATCAAAATCTAGTTTATAGACAAAAAAATTGACAATAAAACAGACAGAATTAATTTTCTTCTCTTTAAAACAGTCATTAAATTACCTTTATAACAGAGATGAAAATGGATAATCTTCAGAAAGGCTGAAATTTATTTCTTTTGTGGAAACTATATATGGATTTTTTTTTTTAAGAGCGAAAAAGACTGAATCAGCCAATCAGCCAAATATTTTCATCACTGTTACAAGGTGATGATAAAATGACATTCAAGTATCAGATATCCATGTTTTTTTTTTAGGAAAATCCAATTGACGGATTTGGGAAATTAATACATGTAAATTATGTTAGAAATGTACATGCTCATAATTGTTTCTCGAGTGTCATGCTTTCCATGTCATAAATCAATGCAAATGCTAGCTGTATACATGATGGCACACACCAATTACGACCTTTGACTGTCCTTTTTTTCTTATTTATTTTGTGTAAGATTTGTCATTATATTTCTATTTTTCAGAAGTTTTAATCTAAGGACACAATTCGAAATTTTCCATTTCTTTTTTGCAAAAATAAGGCTAAAATGTATGGGGAATAGGGTCGTTTTGCGCACTCAGTTATATAGACGTGAGAAACGCTGTAAAGGTTCAGAATACCTACCCACACCAGTGTGATGACTTTCTGATATTGATGCCAGATAAAACAATGTCTCTATAGACTCAATATTAAGGTCAGGCTGCCTGTTTCACCCACATGGATTTACCTAAGTACATCATGACAAGGTTAAGCATACAAAGCTTATTACATATTTTACCTAGCATATATCTCCGTGACTGATAATAAAACCACCCATGTCTATAGATGCTCAGTAATACACTAACAACTGTTGACATTATTCATACTCTCAGTGGAGCAGTATTTTTCATTCATTCTTTTATTCTAGACGATACAAATGACACAAAACCAGTTATTTTAAGGGCTTCAAATTTCCTTGTGATTTCAGTTTTTTTTAAAAGTGATATTTAGAATGTACAATGTAATCTTATTTTCAAAATAGTGGACTAGTTGGTCACCAAACACATTTTCCAACTCTTATTGAACCAGACAAGACCTGTACATAATACTCAACTGTCACCAAAACCAGGAATGCATCGAAGAGTCAGTCGAAAGTTTTATGTGACAGGACATTCTGCTACCAAGTGGCGCTTCGCACGCAAAATCTGACAACTATTTGGTAATAGAGTATAGCAGAGACAACAAGACCATGCAACATATAATAAATAAAGGGACACAACTCTGTTACTAAGTAACATACAATAAACAAAGGGACACAACTCTGTTACTAAGTAACATACAATAAACAAAGGGACACAACTCTGTTACTAAGTAACATAAAATAAACAAAGGGACAAAACTCTGTTACTAAGTAACATTCAGTAAACAAAGGGACACAACTCTGTTACTAAGTAACATTCAGTAAAAAAAGGGACACAACTCTGTTACTAAGTAACATACAATAAGCAAAGGGACACAACTCTGTTACTAAGTAACATACAATAAACAAAGGGACACAACCCTGTTACTAAGTAACATACAATAAACAAAGGGACACAACTCTGTTACTAAGTAACATACAATAAACAAAGGGACACAACTCTGTTACTAAGTAACATACAGCAAACAAAGGGCCAGAAATCTGTATGTAATAAACAACGGCCATAACTCTACGAAGTAAAATACCATGAAGGATACAACATTTAACCATCTCTGTAAGTTTGTGAAGGTAAAATTTGAGAAGTCCAAGGATACATGGAATATTGACAAGACATGGTGACTGCAAACAGGTAGACGGAATGTCACCTTAATTAGACAATAACCTCCTATAGCATTGTGAGACTATTCATCAATTCACTCCTCTCTTATAAACAAATAGTTCATAACACTTTAATTCAATCAACTTAGTTTCAATGAAAAGACAGAGAAAAGCATTCTTTAAAACTGTTACATGAAATCAAATGGAAACCACAGCACTTGAATATGTTTCATTAAGTCTCAATATGTATCAGTAAGAAAGGAGAAGAAATGGAAAACAGTATACTGCTGAATGAAAAGGGAAGCAATTGTTACTAGTGTTGATAGTCGCATCCCAGGGAAAGCTAGAAGATTGTACAGTTCTCCATGTGTGGTGTAATTCTCAACCATACAACCTACTACCTCAGCCTGAGATACAAAGTCTGTAACAGAAAAAACAGCCTCTATAACAGTAAACAGGCAGCTATTTCAGCCTGGGATTCAAAGTTTGTGACAGAAAACAGCCTCTATAATAGAAAACAGCCAACTATTTCAGCCTGGGATTCAAAGTCCAGAAAACAGCCAACTATTTCAGCCTAAGATTCAAAGTTTGTGACAGAAAACAGCCTCTATAATAGAAAACAGCCAACTATTTCAGCCTGGGATTCAAAGTCCAGAAAACAGCCAACTATTTCAGCCTAAGATTCAAAGTTTGTGACAGAAAACAGCCTCTATAATAGAAAACAGCCAACTATTTCAGCCTGGGATTCAAAGTATGTAACAGAAAAAACAGCCTCTATAACAGAAAACAGTTAACTATTTCAGCCCGAAAATTCAATGTCTGTGACCATCACTTCACAAAGTTTGCATATAACCTACTAGTCTGTATCTGAAGACAACTTAAGGGTATAACTTGGAGATTCAATGTCTGAACAGAAAAAATACGGATATTATTTTATCACCCAAAAAGCAAGAATCTTTACAGAAGCTTACTACCTGTCTGAGATTCAAAGATTGTAAGATATGGTCATTACAAAGTGTGTGATATCGTACTCTCACCCATGAAACCAAAAATCTCGACAG
This sequence comes from Pecten maximus, assembly GCF_902652985.1. Taxonomy (NCBI): domain Eukaryota; kingdom Metazoa; phylum Mollusca; class Bivalvia; order Pectinida; family Pectinidae; genus Pecten; species Pecten maximus. Next base: position 19,642,151 of record NC_047027.1, read on the forward strand.
AAATAGGAAAACCTGTCAACACAGTGTGTATGACATCATACTTTTACCCACAAACCAATTAGAAAAATACCTAGCTACCAAAAACCATTACACACCTTCAGGTATTGGTTCTTACACAAAGAGACCTGAAGTTAAGATTGGCATCTACGGAAAACATCAAGGAAAATGTCTACCAATCTTTGACCTTGAAGTTAGTAGAGAGATTCCGAGAAGAACACTTTAACCTTTAATTCAGTAGAGAGAATCCCAGAAAAATACTTTGACCTTAAATTCAGTATGGAGAATCTGATAAGAAAATATGCTATGACTGAGATAAAACACACGTTGACCTTGAAACTGGAATGACGGAAACAGTGCGACCTTGAACGTGTGTAAAGGATGAAGTACAATATGATCAAAGCAAAGAATCTATGACCTTGCACTGAAGTAAAGAATGATCTATGACCTTGGAACTAATTCAATCAAAGTATAAACTTATATCTGTAGAAAGAAGAAAGAATGTAATATGACCTTGAACTTCAGTAAAAGATGTAAAAGATGTAAAAGATGCACAAGGGATACCAATCTTAATAATGGTTTCTTAATGAACTTTAACCACATAGAAGAATGCCAACAACTAGGAGTAAAATGACTTGTTTATGACCTTGAGTTTGGTAAGGCAATACAAGAAGTCCCAATTGTGTTACCTGCATTTCACATTCAAGAGTGACAGAAGTCGACTTGCTGGTGCATTGCCATAGCAACACATACCCATAGAACTGACCTTGTGGTGGAAGTGCATACACAAGTTCGGATCTACGGGTTAGTGTGACCAGGCAGTCTTGTATTCGACGGAAGTCAAGCAGGGGAAAAAAATCACATGTGCGACGCCAGATTCAGTCTCTGAACAGGCAAGTAAATATTGTAAATAACTAAATATATAAGTTTTCTTCTTACCCCCCCTCCCCCTTTTTTTTTTGAAAACTGCATGATGCTACCATGCTGTCAAATTGGATAAATTTGTTTCAACTTAGAGCCAGAACTTTTGACCATGAACATGCCAAGGTAAGGGGCCAGTGATGCTGAAATTGTACTTATTCTGTCAAGGGAGATTAAAACTAAGGGAGATAATTCAACATTGTAAACCATTATTTCTCTAAGGAGATAATATCAGCCATAACCTACAAGGAGGGTAAAGTATTCAAGGGAGATAATTCAACATCACAAATAACTATTTCTGAATGAAGGCAATAATAAGTGAAACGGCCATATCAAGGGATACAACTCCATGTAAACCATTATGCAGATAAGTCATGGTTCAAGGTAAAGAGTCTGATTTTGTTAAAAGGCCTTTCAATCTATTAATGGATATAATACCAATCTCTGAATGAATCAATGTTTTCAAGGAAGATAATTTAAAAGATCAAATGAAGTTGCTGAAATTCACCAACTGTCTCTTAAAGAGAAATAGTCATTATGTAAAAAAGTAAAAAAAAACAAAAAAAAACACTAGAAAATGTCTGTAAGACATAAATGCCGCTGCTCCCACTTCCACTCGATACCCTGAAACCACAGCAGTTTCTCAGATTAGCTAGTTATATTACATCGGGACGGGGCATGACAGGATGGGACAGGATGGGACAGGAGGGACATGGGTATATCAAGGCATGGTCCATGTCCATTTACAAGAGAATACACTTAAAAGTTATGACATTTTCTGGGTCAAATGTGACAGTGAAAACATATCATTATATATCTTGTTTTCAGTATCTGTTTTTTTCATCAGTAGAGAGTGACATATCTAAATAGTTTTTTTTAGAAAACCAATCAAGCCAGATCACATGTATCAAGTTTTAGACATACATTCAACCATTCAAATCATGTGGCCTTTTACACTAACACTTGGGATGATTGAACAATTTAATCTTGTGAAATAACTTGACAAAACATAATCCCGAAAATTGAAAGTATGTGCTAGGTCCAAAATTGGTCTGTCAAAAAATATGGATAACAATATTTGTAATATTTCTTTCACGACAAAAGTGTCAGTTTGCTCGTCTAGACAGCAGGCTGAAAGGGCTGTAAATGGCCCATTTTCAGATACAAATGTGCGAGTTGACAATCTTTGTTTTTTAACCTATGACCCCACCTCCTACCTAAAGTGTGAAACATATCACCAGGTGATCTATCAATGCTGTTGGACAATGGCTCCAAACCAATAGCCAGTCGCTCAACCTGCTATGTATTTCCTTCGATTGCCTTGCTGTGATTAAAGCTATCAAGCTCAATGTGATTGCTCTGACAATCTTAACCCTTCAGAGACATCCAATTCTTCAAACGCTTCAAACTCAACATCTTCTTGTTTTTATTTAAAAACTTCCTTATTATTCTCGAAAAAGATCAATATTCATTTACAGATGCTTTGCTTTACTTGTCTCTTCAGTATGAAAATTTCCCCCGTGATAAACCTACACCACATGAACAGTCCTTGTTTGTAAACTACTTCTCAAGAATTAAAAATCACTAGAACACCAATAAGGATTTTCTAAAAATAGTAACTGTAAGCTTGACCGTGACCTTGACCCAACAAACCTGAAACTAAAAAGTTGTCGGAGATATTATGGTCCTTTGTAATTGTGTGAAGTTTCACCAAAATCCTTCAAGGAATAAAGCGCTGACAAACTTTGAAGTTACATACGTACACAGAGAAAACCTATATTCTCCCATGTTTCACTGATAGAGATATAACTAAACTACTAAAACCTTGAAAGGCAGAAGTTACAAATCCCTTAAAAAACATTTAAGCTTTTTGACGATACTCTTTAAAATTTACTGAGAGAGATGTCTAGACCTATTTAAACTTTACTTACACAATCAAACCCTGATCCATTCTTTCGAAATATAAATCACCGTATTTATCCCCAAATATGCCCCTGCCCACAAGAAAGCCCTCCCCATTAGTATTTCTTACTTTTTTTCTCATATTTTTTTCTTCTTTTTATTTAGAAATATCTATTTGAAAAGAGTGAAGCTCTTTCAGCTTCACTATTTTCGATTCACAAACAAACATGCCCTCCTGGATCTTTAATACCTAATGTTTACACACGAGAAAGGGGCTTATTTCAAGATACATACAGCAAATACTTAGACAAATGACAAGTACCTACCAGAGTTAAAACTGCTTGTTCCTCGTTCCATCCTATTCTATCACCAATCTGTTCTTCTCTTCGTCAATTCATGCTTTCAGCAAAACTCCCTACTAGACCATATTAGTTCGGCCATGAACCGTTATGTACTGTTCAGTTTTCGTTGTCCACAAATTCATCAGAAACTTTTATAAATGAGAAAGATAGCATTTCACTTTCTCATCTTTTCTCTCCTATAATGTCTCAAGGTTTAGAAATGCTTGGAAGAAATTGTTTATCTATTTCCTCTGATTTCAAGGAACACGCATTCAATGCATTGTAACAAGGACCAATAGGAAAGTCTGTTGCATTCTAAACACAGCTAGAGAGCAAATCCTGCTTTAATTGTTTCCCAGAACTGTCCAGTGTGCCATGAAAATCATTCCAGAGGTATTTTTCACAGATCTTCTTTCTTTCTACATAGTCTGAATCTAATGCCTTTCAATTGCATCTGTGAAATGCGACGAAATCCTGCAATGCATTGAGGGTCTTTCATCTCAATCACTTATTTTCATTGTCCGGTTGTAAAATTAGATCTATGTATTAAAATGTACAGAATAAAAAATCCAAACGCAGTATCTGAAGCTCCAATAGTCAATTTTTCAATTTCACTTTTCTTTCATCCTGTCTTGTTACATGAGATTTACGGATATAGTGAGGAGATCCACTTCCTGTTGAATACCCAAGGTCTATGTGTCAATGTCAATTTTCGTATGAAAATTTTCGATTTTCAGCGAAAACTGAATTGTGATTTCTTTTTCTTGTTCCACAATAATAAAACTGATATTCTAATTGCAGCTTTCAATCAGCATAATCTGCAATATCATTCCTGTGCCACATCAAATCTGCCATTTCAGAATACACACACAATGTATGAAATTAATGTATGTCGTCCCTGTCTCTTGGAGCCCTAGAAACAATTATTTCAGAATCTCATCACTATTGTCTTTGATAATGTAAGTTCAAATTTCACAGGTCACATATGGTGACCTATATATAATGGAATTGACAATCACCAAGATACATGAAATTACACAGATGCTTTTTCTCTTGTAAGATGTCAAGTGGAGGAATCCATTCTCATTTCAATCACACCTGAAAATGATAAAGAAGAACGAATGTAGTATTAAGATCAAAGCAAGTTTAATAATGACTGTCAGGAGACTTAAATATTATCACTATAATCAATATTTGTTGAGGATTTTTAGAACAATCACTCGTTAAGGGAAATGGTGGAAAGCCTTGATTGGTGACCTTATTGGATGTTTGTTGATATCATCAGATACTAGGGTAATTGTATACTTTAGACTGGAGGCCTACGGAAGGCAGGGCAAGGTGGAGGGCAGGCAAGGGTGGAATTTATTTCCCACACCTAAGAGAAAATACACATGGCATTTCAGAACCTTTGTGATAACAAGCATACTGGGCTCCTGGCTTTTACTGGGGCTTTTTGGGGCCGTTAATGGGCCCCATTCCCAATTGAAATGATATTTCATATTTAAGTCAAATTCCCGAAATTTGCAGTTTACTCTTGAAAAAATAATTCCAAATTCACCAATTTTCTTCCTAAAAGACCTGACTGGCCATTACTAAAGCAAAACATGCCTCCTACCATACTATGCCAGCTTTTAAACTGTTAAGATTTCTAAAGAAACCTGAATTTCAAAATATAGTAACGGTGACCTTGACCCAACGACCCTGAAACTCGAACTGGTCCAAGATCTTATTATCCTTTGTAACTGTGTGAAGCCTGATCAAAATCTTTCGGGAAATGGAGCCACTAGAGTATGAGCCGCTGGAGTTTGAGCCACTAGAGCACGAGCCTCTAGAGTATGAGCCACTTGAGTATGAGCCACTTGAGTATGAGCCACTTGAGCATGAGCCACTTGAGCACGAGCCACTTGAGCACGAGCCACTAGAGCACGAGCCGCTAGAGTACGAGCCACTGGAGTACGAGCCACTAGAGTAGAGCCACTAGAGTACGAGCCACTGGAGTACGAGCCACTAGAGTATGAGCCACTAGAGTAGAGCCACTGGAGTACGAGCCACTAGAGTACGAGCCACTAGAGTACGAGCCACTTGAGCACGAGCCACTAGAGTACGAGCCACTTGAGCACGAGCCGCTAGAGTACGAGCCACTTGAGCACGAGCCACTTGAGCACGAGCCGCTAGAGCACGAGCCCAGAGTCGACCACTTGAGCACGAGCCACTAGAGTACGAGCCACTTGAGCACGAGCCGCTAGAGTACGAGCCACTTGAGCACGAGCCACTTGAGCACGAGCCACTTGAGCACGAGCCACTTTAGCACGAGCCACTAGAGCACTGACAAACTTTGGTGTTATGTACACATGTATGTACATAGAGGAATTACCTATAGTCAACCTTGACTCACTGGTAGCTGAACAGTAGAACCTCTATCAACCAATCAAGAAATGCATCAGCATATTTTTTCTTTTCTTTTTCTTTTAAGAGTTGTAATTTTTAATTTCAGATACATAATAAGCTCTATTAACATATTACCCAGACAGGTAGAATGACACAAACACATTAATGGTATAAGAAGATCAAGTTAGCAGGTAAACAATTTTTTTATGATGTCATATGATATTATAAATATCAAGCTTCAACATTTTATAATGCTGGATCAGTTTATTGCATAATGATTAGATTATCATTATAGTAATTTCCAACAAATTTTTGCAAAATGCAATAGATTTTGAAAATCTGTCCTGGAATTGAGTGCAAAAAGTTTAGAAGTCAGTCACCTCAAATGGTTGAATATCATTTAGATCTTTGAAAGGCAGTGTCATACACCTACAGCTTCTGGCATTGGGAAATTTATATCCAAACTGCTGAAAGGCAAGAATGGAGAGGACTGCTACATCCACTATTCCTCATACAGAAGTAAAGTAAATGTCTAGTTATAGCAAGTGACCTTCACCTTTGACCTAGTTTTATTACCAAGTATTTTTCAAATGCATACTTTTTCTCCCATTTCGAATGTGAAAAGATGAATCATTATGGATCAAGCCAGGTTGATTCTTAATGATTTCAGCAACATATATATCAGAAATACTGATGTATATCACCGGTAGCTTCACCAATAGATACCGCATTCATCCTCATATAACCCCCTCCCCTTGTGTAAAAGTTCAGTATTAAAGCTTGGGGAGAGTTTACTTGTGAACCACTTTACTATATATTCATTCTGCAAAAATAAAGAAGGGGGCTTATTTGTGGGCGGGGGCTTATCTGCGGATAGATACAGCATGTTTTTAGCGAGCTCCATACCCTAAAACCAGCTGTTTGTACAAGCATTCCTACAAACATATAAAAAGTCCTCCCCAATCATTGCTTCCATCACTAGACCACTGGTATGCAAAACACTTACGAATGTTGCCAATATTTTTTTCATTTATTTTTGCACTTTTGTTAGAATTTAAGGTATTTATGAATCACAATCCTTGTTCTAGCATTGGTGTTGATGCTTCGCATTTAGGAATACTTGGGAATGAAACTTGATATGAAACCACTAATTATCAGCCTGCTACATCATCAACTACTTCTGAGTTCATTAAACATGTCTCGATACCGACTCTGTTCATCGTCCTATGAAACCATCAAAACTAACTTCCAATCTCTAATTTTGATTTTGAGTTATCAGGGGCATTGTGTAGTTCTATATCTTTTCAAAGAAAAGATTCTGTAGTGCTGAAACTTCAGAGAGAAAGACAAATCTATTCATCAGTTCACTAAGTAAGATATCAATTTTACAGGTCTATATGGAACGGCAGCAGACGTGCTCAAGTTACTCAAAACTAAGCAATGTTCACAACTACATTTAATCAAAGAATCGTAATATACAAGCATGATTGCCGCAGTATCTAATGTAACATCAAATTTGAAATCAAGATGTATATGAATATTCATAATTTCCTATTATATTTATTGTAAGACAATCTCGTTATCATTTCTTTCCGAGAAAACTAGCTTAGACGATGTTTCAGTTCTCTGCCGAGCAATACTAAATAATTTCCACATAGTAATAAACGTAAATTCATTCAAGTAACATTTTTTTTATTGATATCAGCTGTCAATTTTGTCGAAAATAATCATAAATGTACGAGATCATAATGGACTGCTGTGTTATCAAGCACGTCCATGCTATCCAATCGTAGAGAACCTATTATTCAGGTCGCAAAGCCAAAAAAAATAAATAATTTTTTTTTTTTACCGATTTTAGTCTTCCTGTCTAGACATCTTGTTTACATCATTCGTCATGGCAACCATTATTAACTTTGCTTCTAGAATTAATTTGTTATTCTTTATATTCGTTTTATTGGTCTCGTTGCCTGATAAACCCTTGGACGCATAGATTTTTATGTCTTTCTTCGTTCCATTTGGCGATGTTGATAGTGAGTTTAAATAAAGAATGGGTACGTGATGACATGTATTGGTTATCGCTACACTCTCCATTCTTTAGACCCAGCATGACATGCATTACTAATTTATTGTTGTCAACCCTCAGAAAGTTTCCTGCTCTATTTCACATTATAAAATTATCTTGATGGATTGTTAAAAGTAACCATCTCAATTTCTAAACCATCTTTTACATCCAACCTCATCTCACAAATGCCCCCACACTGCTCCACCTCACAAATGCCCCCACACTGCTCCACCTCACAAATGCCCCCACACTGCTCCACCTCACAAATGCCCCCACACTGCTCCACCTCACAAATGCCCCCACACTGCTCCACCTCACAAATGCCTCCACTCTGCCCCACCCTGCCCCAACTCACATATGCCCCACCTAATAAACACCTGCTCTGCCTCATAAACATCACCTTCACCCAACAAACACCCACCCTTGCCCAACAAATTTAAACAAGGGGGGGAAATCTGCATTTATTTTGCAGTTGTCAAATATGCAATTTTACATCTGTATAATTGGTCTTTTTCTCCTAAAATAAAATCTTTACCTATTCACCAATTTTCTTCTCAAAATAAGAGACAAAAAGGCCCCATCCCTAAACTGTTAAGAGTTCAGTATTCTTAAAATATTTTCCTGATAGATACATCTATGATGATTAATACTGAACACTTTCCCTCATGTGTATTAGATCACATTTTATATCAACTTTTATTGTTTAAATCCATCTTTTTATCCCCGATATAATATTTTACTCATTCATCAGATAAAGTGAGACCCTTTATTCTCAATATCCCTAGTTAAACCATTACTTTCTTGGTGTTTTATTCCGATTACAAACTGCATACAGTCATGAAAGTTCGTTATCTGTATCCATCTTTCACTTTCACAAAATTTTTGTGAATGTGTCATCAGCTACTACAGATAGAAGAAATAAGAAAGTGTGATTCTGATTTGTCGAGAAGAATGATGAGAATGTTGTTGTCCTGACAACCATCATAATCATTTGTCTTTCGAAGTCGTGACCTCCGTGATGCCATAGTAACAAACCAACAATATGAAAATTATTGAATAAGTCTCACACTTGTCGAAAAAAATTTCCGTCTGCAAAATGTGATAAACACCAGGCTTTTTGTAAAAAAAATTCCAAATGAATGATCGTCAAAGTTTTGTCAATCTATAGATCTATAAAAATGTCGCCATATAATCTAAACCAACACGAACGAACACGTAAAGTTACCATGTATGAGCACGGCCGATATATATTACCTCATCATATATGTATGTCTTAAACTGATTAGCCGTAGACAGTAGTTTGATATTATTTACTAACGCACATAGCACGTCACAAAGTATTTATGTTTTCCTACCATATTTTATTAATGGCCGTCTTATACAAGTCAATTGAATCAGACGTCCCAAGATATCGGTCTCGCACGAAGACTAAATTTGATTTGAACCTCTTTAACCCTGTATTAATGGTAGAAATCAAGAAATCAAGGAAATATAAAATGAAATTAGTTTTCCGGAGAAATCCCTGTCCGTATTTCCCCAGACGACAGCATTTTTTCATCACGCTAGAGTAACTTGGTTTGTTTTCCGTCCGCAAAGTGATTAATTTAAATGAAAAATATACAAAATCACAATATTGCCATTCCGAGACTAGCTTTATCTAGCCAATTGACTCACAGCCGACATTCATAAATGTATGAATATTCCATGTCTATTTTAGTCTGTCTGGAGTGTGTCTACTAAATACACCTAATGTGTTTTCCTAACAATTTAAAGTTTTTTTTTTTATTGTTACCAACCAGATACAACTAATGTCTCAAGATAAAATAACAATAATAACAATGAAAAAAAAATTCTGCCATTATAACGTCAATTGTACTTCTCACAAGATTGAAGCATGATCAATTTCTTTGAACCTTTGTTTTCAAATACAAGAAGGAAGAACGTTTATAAAGATGGCCTTAGTAGGAAAGTAACCCAATGGAGGAAATATTCACTTGGGCGAGTTTTTTTACTTGAATTAATAAATTACTTTCTCTTTAACCTGATAACCTGATGATTTTTGCTGAACAAATGCTCCAGCAGTATAACAAAGGAAAACATGGGAGATAACTCTATTGGCATAAATTTAAATATTGGCAGCGTCATCAGACAGGGTTCAAATGAACAATGTATGTAGAGTCTTGATTTATATACTGTCTGAATCGTTATCATTAATGCCGTCTGGGTGATTTGTTATTGTACAATACAATACTTGTCTGTTTTAATTTCAGGCTGATGTAATCTCCTCTCAGCCAGTCTGAGATGTAACGTCTGTTTGCAATGCTTTATACTGTCCTCGTATATATATAAATATACCCATCTTCTTGAATTTTTTTTTTTTTTGTATGCAACTTTTTATCTATGATCAATTCAATTACGATAACTAGCACTTTCTTATTTCAGACAATTCTTAACTATCACGCTGATCTTTATCAAATTCTAAAACTATCATACTGATTTTTATCAAACTGAATAGCTATAAAAAGTTTTTCCTTCACCAATAACCATGGACCCAATCTATATGGGATTGAAGAAATAAGTGAACTGTAAAGTACATATTTTAGCGGTAATCTTAATTTAGTGCTTTTTGCATTGGAAAAATTCTGCTAATTGATGAATGCGCTAATTACACTTTCAAGTTTCTACAGGAAACATTTCTGGTGTGCTAATTTGCCATTTCCCTTATCTGTATGAATTTGGTTATGCACTAAAACTGAGTTCACCAAACTACAAAAGTACAGTATTTTATGAAGATCGTAATTGTGAAGATGTCTATGCTACATGTCTCACCCTTAATATCTTATGACACTGCTCTACAGGTTTGTAATAAGTATCAGGATTAAAACCCTATTTTATGATTACAGACAAAAACCATAATCAGAAATGGCAGGCTGTGATCTTTTTCATCGCTGTCTGGTCTTAGCCTATCTGGCCATCACATTCAAGAGTTATCGTGACACGGACATCACAACCAAGAGTTACCATGACACAGACAGTGATTATGAGCAATACCCTCTAATTTCACGTCATCCATCTTGATTCATTGTTGTGGTGATCAACTTGGCCAAATTAGTCATGGCTTCTGTCGTTTCTGATGTACAGCGTCTGTAGTCTGTCCTCCAGCAGTTACTGGCCCAGTTACCAATGCCAACCTTACAAAATTCCTAGTGTAGTCTTCCAAATTACCTTCATCTTTTGTATTTTGTATCTGTAAACATTTTAATTCGACTACTTGCATGATTTATCTTTTATTGTTACAAGTGCCAAATTTCAATTCTGTCTCTCTTTTTTTTTGACATCCTGTCTTGCTGAATCTCTAAAATAGTATAAACTCTGCGAATCTCTTGTTTTAACTGTTCAGACTTACTGAATATTTGTGTTTTAACTGTTCAGGTTTTCCTGAATTCATGTTATAACAATTCAGACATGCTGAATTTGTGTTTGAACAGTTTAGACTTGCTGCAAGTACCTAGTTGACAATAATGGTATAAACTCTGTGATTCTCATTTTACTTGTTGAATTGGTGATATAACTGTCTAGACTCTATAAATCTGTGATATAACTGTTTAGACTATAAATCTGTGATATAACTGTTTAGACTATAAATCTGTGATATCACTGTCTAGACTCTATAAATCTGTGATGTAACTGTCTAGACTCTATAAATCTGTGATATCACTGTTTAGACTATAAATCTGTGATATAACTGTCTAGACTATAAATCTGTGATATAACTGTCTAGACTATAAATCTGTGATATAACTGTCTAGACTCTATAAATCTGTGATATAACTGTTTAGACTATAAATCTGTGATATCACTGTTTAGACTCTAAATCTGTGATAGAACTGTTTAGACTGTAAATCTGTGATATAACTGTTTAGACTATAAATCTGTGATATAACTGTTTAGACTCTATAAATCTGTGATATAACTGTTTAGACTATAAATCTGTGATATAACTGTTTAGACTCTATAAATCTGTGATATAACTGTCTAGACTCTATAAATCTGTGATATAACTGTTTAGACTATAAATCTGTGATATAACTGTTTAGACTCTATAAATCTGTGATATAACTGTTTAGACTCTATAAATCTGTGATATAACTGTCTAGACTCTATAAATCTGTGATATTACTGTTTAGACTATAAATCTGTGATATAATTGTTTAGACTATAAATCTGTGATATAACTGTCTAGACTCTATAAATCTGTGATATCACTGTTTAGACTATAAATCTGTGATATAACTGTCTAGACTATATAAATCTGTGATATAACTGTCTAGACTCTATAAATCTGTGTTATCACTGTCTAGACTCTATAAATCTGTGATATCACTGTTTAGACTATAAATCTGTGATATAACTGTCTAGACTCTATAAATCTGTGATATCACTGTTTAGACTATAAATCTGTGATATAATTGTTTAGACTCTAAATCTGTGATATAACTGTTTAGACTGTAAATCTGTGATATAACTGTTTAGACTCTATAAATCTGTGATATCACTGTCTAGACTCTATAAATCTGTGATATAACTGTTTAGACTATAAATCTGTGATATAACCGTTAAAGGCTCGGTAAATCCGTCATATAACCGTTAAAGGCTGGGTAAATCCGTCATATAACCGTTTAAGGCTGGGTAATTCTGTGATATAACCGTTTAAGGCTCGGTAAATCTATGATATTATAACCGTTTTGTTGAATCACCAAAAAAAGGATTCAAACTGATATAATTTTGATATCCATGCTGAAACGCATTAGTTCGTTAATTCATTTCACCGGCAGATTTACATTATAACCACCAGCATTGTAACTATGCCATTTATCTTTTTTTAAAGATATTTCTTGTTTTATCTATTTTCAATCTTTATACCTATCACTCCTTGTATCACTGGTTCCAGGTCTATGTGTACAAACCCAGGTTGGTATGTTGGCCACAGTGTAACATCGGTATAACTATAGGAAGCTGTACCGACTGGTCAAGTACCTTGTACTGGGTGTGCGTAGTCATTTTTAGACAGACACAGCTAACGGCTAGATTTGATTACAGCGGTCAATACCTCAGGACACTGATGGATGACCACAAAATCAGTATGGACATTACAGAACCGAGGGAACTGACCGAAGAGTGTGCCTCCCCATTACCATTTACTGGTCAAGGCTTTTTTCTCCTGGATGGTCTTCAGTGTAAAATCGCTTGAAAACATTTATTTTCTTGTCCTAACGGTTTTAAGAAGAGTGCCTTGGGATCGGTACAATTTATGCCCGTCTGATGCCAAAGTGATATTCGTTCAATTGTTTCGCTTTATTTGAGAGAGAGAGAGAGAGATTTTTTTTTTTTTTTTTTTTGCAATTCAGCTAAATTGCATTTGAGAACACCTTGTCATCAGCTATAAACTATATACCAGTGGGGGGTGGGGGGTGGGGGGTTGCGGTTGGGGGTTGGGGGTTGGGGGGTGTCGGTAACAATTAATGTCTGTCTGATGCTGAACTGATATTCATTCTATTTTTCATTTTTTCTCTCTCTCAATTCAGCTGAACATCATTTGAGGACACTATTTGGTCATAAGCTATAAGAATAGCAAGAGATCAGTACAATTGATGCCTGGTCACTGTTCTGATACAGATTCATGCATTAAAATAGGGAATATACCAAGAAGAATTCTTCTATCACCTCTATAATAATCAGAACAACATATAATAATAGCAAATCCTACTATATTTCATAAAGATCAGTCAAAACTAAATAAATTACTAAAATAAACATTGTGGGCAGATGGCAAGCACAGCGGTAATTTTTTTTAACACATTTGGCTTTCACTGAAGTGGCCAGGGTTTGATTACCAGATTGGACGTGAAAAGGTATGGAGTCATCTGCCCCACCCTGGGTACTCCAGCTTCCTCCCACAGTTATAGACCCTCCAAGTGCTTCCCATCCAGATCAACAACTATGATTATTATTGATTGTTATAACTTGTTTCTCAATTATTGTAAAATAAAGAAGTGTACATTGTATGAAAATGTGGCTCAGGAAAATACAACTTATACATGTTATGACAGTAGATCTCTTGGCAAACAAAATTTTACACTGGATGGACAGAAATTATTTGTTACCATCATCTACTCGGAACTAATTTTTATAAAAAGTATTTATATCTTTGTTATCGAGATATTTTTGCACGATAATTGCATAGCTTTCAATTATTTACTACATCAATATCATAATAGAATCGTTGTAGACAATAAATGAATTACGTCCTACTGGGAAAACACAAAAAAAAAATAAAATAAAAAAAAAAACCCTGAGTGTTGGACCTTCCTGCCTTCTATAGATAAGAAATAACTACACACTATCTTGAAGTTTAAACCACAGCCATCTGTGAGTGACAAATGTGGCTTATCCATCGGATAGTCAGAATGAGCCACTTTGTCAGATGTCGTGAACCGTCTGGGACGGCATTGGATCTGGTCAGAACCCAGTCTCTTACAGTGTGACCTGGGACGCCATCATCAGACCAGCCCGACAAGAAAATGTTTTTTTGGACAAATAGAAAATCAAACAATCCCTTGTGCTGTTGTCTGCTGATGCTGAGTGGCGATAAAACCCATACATCATAAGTCAATTTTACCAGCAAACAGGGGAAAATGGCAATTATGTTCCAATTTGTTATCGCTTTAATGTACCCTTTTAAAGAATGGCATGAACAGATATTTTAATTAATCACAAAATATCACCAGTTCTAGCCAATATTTTGAGGTCACCAGCCTAAAGACTTCCATCTATCTACAGTTCTGAGATTGGAGGAGGATAGAAAAACACGTCCAATGTCTGCAAATCTATAGCTAATTCCCCATTTCCTTTGCTGAACATTGCCGAACCTTACTAAGGCAACTAGGTTGGTTGCTGGGCAATGGTGATAGGTAACTCTTCAAGCCTGGAGGTATTAAAATCCTATCAGAACTTGTTGGTGAATGAATGACGAAGGTTTTCATGTGACAGGATCTGTCTAGACAAGGGAATGAATTGCCTTCTGACTCACAAAGCTTATATAATACAAATTTACACAACTCAGGCTGGTATGGCGGGTAATTCTCAACTTTTAGCCCCTGTCGCGGCCGAGACTGGACTTGGACCCCCATTATAACCTAACTCAATTAATGTCTCCAGCGTCTGACCGGACCAAAGCTCTTTTTCCTGTAGCGCACAGACGTTATTTTATCACCTCATATCCACGGCCGGGGCCAGACTTGGACAAACCCGCACACGATCAGACTGAGGATCAGAACACCTCGTTAGCGAGAGTACTTTGTTGGCCACTATCGAGGTGTTGGTCATTGGGCTTGCAGGTTTTTTTTAGCCAAGGGCAACAGAGCTTCCTGGAGTTGCTTCACGGCCCTCATAGCTCTTTAGGAAAGTTCTTTATTTGGTTAATTGGTTCTGCTGTTACTTATTGAGGATTTTCTATGCTAAATTTACTTCGTCAGTCTGGGGCAATTTTGTTAGGAAGATGTCTCATTTAATGTATGCTGTGACATCTGGTATTTCAGATTGGTTTTCCAATCAAAGCTTTCCAAAGAGATTCCTAGGTATTTTTTCCAATCGTTTCATTCTCACACGCCGATCTTTTTCATAACTTGAAAACTAATCTCATGATGATTACTACTAACTAACAATGTTTATTTTTTGTGGTATTCAAAAGGTAACTTACGTTGTATTCTGAATCGTTATAGAGCTTCTAGGTGATCATGGTGGGACTGGAGCTTATCATGACCATCAGCAGTGTCTTCATCCATTAAGCACCACGCATGTTCACACTTCCGCAGGTAAGATCCTTTTCTGGAAAGACACAAATATCACCCAACATAAATAATCAGAATCAAAATTTATTTTCATCTTTAAACTAAACTATTTTGACACCAAAAAAAACCATCTACAGCATGAACTAAAACCCCCTTTTTCAAGTATCAAATTCTATTTGAAAATTTATTTAAAGGAGCAATTTTTTTTAAACATGTTCATGGTGAAGAGTTTGGTATTTACTGAAAAACCCCGCTTTTATGGCTATTTTTGGAAAATTGCAACCTGGTGAAAATTAAGAATGTTTTGTGCAGCAAAACTGTAATGCTACGTGATTTCATGTCCTCGTGTAATTTTTTTTACTAAATTTAAAGATTTTGAGACTTAGTGAATTATACAAGGTTCCCAGCAATATATATAAATATACACTGGATCAAACATTAGAGTCCTGCAGGAAAATCAACATAAAAACATTTATTGTTAAAAAGAATGTGTGCTTCCATTTTTCCAAACTTTTTCAGTGTAGAAACAATTGAAGAATCATAATAAATTGCTTAACAATGATATCAAAAATCATGGCTATCATAATACAATAGCCCTTTATAATAATGCAGGTATCCCTCTTTAGGGATGCTACAAGCCTCTCTCATGCCCAGTTGATTAGAAGTGTTGTACAGAATGTGTGGATAAAATATTTTACCAGAGTTCTCTCCCCTGAGCCTGATGAAGTGTGTACCAGAGACAACACTCTTAACAAGTGGATATTACACTAGCAGAGAAATTCTGGTTTCTTAAAAAAGATGGACATTCAAACGAAAACCACTCTGGTTAAGCTTTAATGTCTGCATATCAAGTAGGCTTCTAAATATATTTCCAGTGCCGTTTACAAGTCAAGACCGTCTCGACAAAATTATTACGGAATGATGACACATCTTGATGTTCAGTATTGTGTGAATTTAATCGAATAATGAGAATGTTTGTTTCTGTTTCTGTAAATGCCAATGCTACCCTTGGGATGGTATTTCAGACTGTGGCCACAGTGATCTTTATACGCGACGACACTGGATAAAATTTATCACATAATCAGTCCCGTTTATCACGAGCGACCAGAGATTACTAAGAATCTAATTTGGTTTAAAGCATAAATACCAATGCTCACAAAAATGGCTATCAATGGAACGTATACTGGATGTGATCTGGTCGTTTGTCTGGCTTGATGAATACTGTTTTTTTCCTTGAGAACGACAAGGAAAACGATACAGTATTAAGTATTCGACATCATGAACCTCTCACAATCTACTCTGTCAGCAAAAATACAACATTCATAGACCGATATTCTACCATTATTACCATAAAAGTGATTTCACATTTTGTTATGTCAACTTTCTTTTTATAAAACTTGTAGTTAATGCTTATAGTAACTTATAAACGATCTTGACACATTTGAAACCATTCCCTATCAATATTTCATATTATTTTGAGATTTGAGTATTAAAGAAATTAGTTCTATGACCTCTGAGAAGTTGACGGGCCTAATGATTTTAGTCGCTCTAACTGCCTCTAATTGTTAAGGGACAGATGAAGGTCGAAGTTCAAAATATGTTGAAGTGATCTCCGATACTGAAAACGTGTATATTCAGGCATACTCAAATTTTAGCACATAACCAAGTTAAAGTTGATTAGCATATACAAAGTACCATAGAAAACAAGGTACAGAAATTATAATTAGTACATCTGTACCTACAATTAGCGCAGTCATAATTTAGTGGGATGTTTCTAACATGATATTCGTTAAGATAAGATGTTTGTCTCCTTGTGATAGTGCGAAAATGATGCTGCCTTTATAGTGCTATCTCACTGTAGCATACAGCCGAAGACACCCTGCAGGACACCTCACCCTGTCACATTTTACAGATAACAGGCAAACCAGTTGTCCCACCTACCATTTTCATAGACTCTGGTATGTCTCGGCCAGGGGACTGTACCCAAAGTCTTCCTCTATGCCAAAAGTGAGGCATTGTCAAGGGAGACACTAGGAATAAGAAAATTTTCTAATAAGAAGTGAAAAAGATCCCAAATTTAGTCGCCTCCTATGATCATGCAATTGAGGGCAGCAGGTATAATTCTTACGCCCTACCTGCAGGGCATATAATTTTCACCTCAAGACATCCGTGAACACAAATCTTAAGATCCTATAGTTTACAAAGACATGCCTCGAAATAATACGCAAAATACCAGATGTCTTATACAGGTTAAAGGTCATGAAAAGGTCAGTCTTATAACCCAGGTGTCAGGTTTATAACCTATCGGAAGTCCTGAGTGTTAGTCTTGTAACCAAAAAAATGTCTGGCCTAATTTGGGGTGCTTGGTTTAGGTACTCGGGCAGTATACAATATCATACACTGATATTTCCCAGAAATCCCTGTAGTAACTTGTAAAGTGAGTCGTCAACTTAATGCATGTTAAAATAATACATGAAATGATCTCCACATCGGATGCATCAGCAAGTTTTAGCCTCGTAATTAGAGGAGAGATTTGGCTGAGGGAGTTCCATTACATTCAAATGTCTAGACCGGAAATCCCAAGAGCCCGGACGGTTTACACAAATAAGAATGGTCCCGTGTCAATCGTGAAGAGTATAATGTGTAGACTTAGCAAAGGTGGCGATACTGTAATGGGATGGCTAGGATTGCTATCGCTTGATTTAGTCAGCACATTATTTAATATATTGCCTATGTTACATCAACTACCATCAAAATTTAGCCACATCAGAAAACATTACAGCTAACTCGATCCATCATGTCTGATCAATCGGTTATTGTTACGCTACTATAACCTTGTAAGGTGTATATGGCTGAATAAATACTTATATAGTCCAGCCTAATGGCCTATTATCATCAATATACACAAATGATACCATTAGCATAACGCCATTTTGTTTGGTAAGGTAACTTGCAAGGTTTTTTGGTTTAGATAGATATAGTATAACGCCATTTTGTTTGGTAAGGTAACTTGGAAGGTTTTTTAGGTTTAGATAGATATAGAGAAGAGCAGACCTCAGGAATCAAATAATATACCATTACAAAGTTAAAATACTGAACTGAAATTTATTTTGAAACTTTGATGAACATTTTACTAAACTGAATTTTCAGGCTTTACAATATGTACTACCTGAGAATGAATATTTTCAACTAAATATTTAAGCTTTACAATATGTTTGAAATTTTGAAAATACACAATATCTGAAGTGAATTTTCTATCTTTACAATACATTACAATCTCAGAGAATAAACAATATTTTCAACTAAATTTTTAAGCTTTACGATATGTTTCAAATTTTGAGAATGGACAACATCTGAAGTGGATTTTCAACTTTTCCTTCCTTTCTGAAAGAATAATACTTAAAACTTTTGCATATTTAGAAATGATTATAAATTGAAAACATGCGCAAATGTAATGCTGAAATATTTGAACAAGTCACAATCATTTTATAAAACTTTCTTAAAAGTTAAAGGTAGGATTTGTTCCAAAATTGTAATATACATCGGCAGTGTACAGAACAGTTAAAGGGGCATAACTAAGATAAAATTGTTGTGTAAGTTCACAACTTTTAATTTATTCATGCCCATTCCACAGATCAACCAAAAAAATGATAGGACACCTTTGCTAATACAGACACCAGCTAACCCTATCTGCCCAGTACCTGTGTGGTGATAATACAGCTCTCCGATTCTCTCACACAGGCTACAAACCAGACATCGTCACACCTGGTCGACCCCGACAATGGTGCTGAAATGTGGGCGGTTACCAACTATTAAGTTATCTAGATTTACACCTGTCCATACCAAAAGTTAGGTACCTGTTCAATAATATCACGTCACCTGTAACTTCAAAATGCATACCTGTACACCTGAGGGAACGTAGGGTCCCGAGTTTGGATGTTCCGGCACGGTGTTGTGTCATCTGTAGTCGTCGAGACATAAGTAAATCAATCAAACCGGAATTGATCGCAGTGATGGACAGACGACATAAATACAGACATTTTTTAACACATTTAAACTCTGTCTGGGTCACACGGCAGAGGCTATGTAGGGAGATTTACGAGTGCCAATTAACAATAATTAATTCTTCTGCATAACTTCCCCTGCTACAGTATCAGAATCACATTCAAAAATGTTTAAAACAGACACAAGTCATTTTTATAAAAAAAAATTCACTACTTTGAAACATCTGAATGAAATAAAAGTCAGAATTCAAATTTTCAAAAAATTCAATTTCTACTCGATAAACTTTCCGCGTCTGTCAATGTCCCATAATGTTATAGATTCAGTAATGGAAGTACTGTGTGGCCTACAATCGTTACACAACAGCTTTAACTCGTGGTAAAAAGACGAAAGTTAAACAAAAAACACTGCTGATATTCAGTTTTCTAGTTCAATTCAAAGTTCCTGGTCTACATCTGGCTGATTATAATCAAAATACTACTTTTACAAACAAAGGAATTCATTTAGATTAAGAAATCCCAGACAGAAGTTGGCGGGGTTAAGCTTCCAACCTGTGTAACAACCTGGTTCGCAGACATGTATGTATAAGCTATTGTACGTAACTACCTCATTATCGGCAGTCTCGTCTACCCAACACACACTCATGGTAATGTGTGTACAAGCTATTCACCACACCCAGAGGACATTCGTCATATATTGTTGTGTGGTATTATTATACTCAGAATGTGGTATTATCATAAACGACAGCCATTAAAATGTATAAATTATATCGTGCCTTCTTGTCTGTCTAAATATCAGTTTCAGCTTTCTAAGCCTTGAAGAAAAAAAATTACTGTATTCAGCAGATTTTTCTTAAGTATTGATCATTTTACAAGTACCAAAGCTCCCGATAATTATTTCTCAATAATTCCAACAAGTACTTCGGTCGGAGGGATGACAGCCCAATAATTCCAACAAGTACTTCGGTCGGAGGGATGACAGCCCAATTTAATCATGTATGCATGAGATAATAACTGAAAAAGTCTGTTTTAAAACTAAACAGAGTATTTTTTCATCCTTCCAGACTATAGTATGGACTTCTTTATATAGGTATACCTTAAGTCCAAGCTTTTTTTGTGGTTTATATATTTATCCCTCATCCGTTAAAATGGTAACAGCCCGAGTAAAGCCGTCATCAATCCTTAATTAAATACCTTAAGTATATATATATATACCATGACATTATACAATTATGGACTGCAGGTGAGGTCTAGCTCTGATTTATGAACCTGGTCTGAATAATATTCATTCAGGTTGAAGGCCAAGGTGAATATTGTTCAGACCAGGTCTGTAAATCAGGGATAGACTTCATTTGAAGTCCACAATCGTTTTATTTTATGATTTTCAAAATGAGATTAATTCTTTTTGAAGTCAGGTACACATGGCAAGGTCATTTTTTTTTTTATATAACTTTACCAAGTGGGGTACTTCAAATCCATCTGAGCAAATATCGCTTTTATGATGTCAGAATCATTGTGGCGTCACATTTATTTATGGATCAATTTTTATTGGTAGAATGTGGTCTATGACAGAATTACAGACTGTTCACATGACATCACTCCTCCAATCAAGACTGGGATTAGCATTCACATGACGTCACTCCTCCAATCAAGACTGGGAATTAGCATTCACATGACGTCACTCTTCCAATCAAGACTGGGGATTAGCATTCACATGATGTCACTCCTCCAATCAAGACTGGGAATTAGCATTCACACGACGTCACTCCTCCAATCAAGACTGGGGATTAGCATTCACACGACGTCACTCCTCCAATCAAGATTGGGGATTAGCATTCACATGACGTCACTCCTCCAATCAAGACCGGGAATTAGCATTCACATGACGTCACTCCTCCAATCAAGACTGGGGATTAGCATTCACACGACGTCACTCCTCCAATCAAGACTGGGGATTAGCATTCACACGACGTCACTCCTCCAATCAAGACTGGGGATTAGCATTCACATGACGTCACTCCTCCAATCAAGACTGGGAATAAGCACCAGTCATATAACATAATACAGACTTTGAATTATTTTTCTGTCATCTCAGACAACCAGACAGTCATCCACAAACTTGTTTCTAAACACCTATCTATTATTTAGTCACCCTATGATATCACCAGAACCAGTGATGAAACGCCCCGTCTGTCGGGACATACCCAATGTGGCGGGTTATGCCTATTTACATGACAATTTGTCATCAACTACCAAAGTGCATATCGCTAGCAAAACAGATAAATCTCAATATGAAAATGTACGACTACAGTAATTTTTGTAGGATTTTTTCAGACAAATCCATCCAGAACACCATTTTCAAAATTATGACGAGTCCCATTAGAGATATTGTGGGTACTCAATATTACAGCGAGTCCTCCAGTATCCAAGTTCAAAAAGTCACTGAACTAAAAAATAGTTCTATCTTTCCCAATATCTGAGAGTCGCAATAGCTTAATCAGTTAAAGCGCTGGCCAGAAAACAGGTGAAGATCATAGATGTGTGGTTCAAGACTTCCTGCCAGTGTTGGTTTGCGACTTTCGGAGGCTGGGAAATGGGACGGTCTGTGCTGTCATGGTTGCAGCCTTGGGCAAGACACTTTACCCTTCTTGCTCTTGAAAGCATGCGACAGGCCTCCCGTATGTTGTTCAGTTAGGTAGTCCCCAACTACTACAAGGAGACTCCGTTTCAAAATTAGCGTGGCTGTTCAGGGGGTGATAAACCCAGCAAAGAAACAAACAAACAAATTATCGATAACTGGTATTTAAATAAGAACTGTATGATATTTTTAGAATAACTTATCTTATTTACAGTCAATGTATACATACTGAATTTTTCATAAAATGAATTAGAAGCCAGGATTTTTTTTTTTTTCCATTTTACTATTGACCTAATATAATCAAACAAGGTGAAATCAATGAAGTTTGTCCTTCACTTAATTCCGATTGTCTGCTGTCTGCAATTCCCTATAAGCGAAGTGTCTCTCAGGTCTAAGAATTTAAAATCAAAGGCGATTTAAAACTCTTTGAAAATTGGACACAGCCCCTAGAGGTGAATATGGCTAATCATTTTTTCATTGATCAGAGCTGTCTGATCAGGGAGATGACATTTGAACACTTGAAAAGTCAATGGTCCTTCACAAGGATATATTTACTGAACATATAATCTCTGTCATTTCAGATGAAACGGAGAATTTCATACAAAAGAAATTCTTACGCAAAACCTTCAATGCCAGTAAAAAAGGCCAGACCTTTCAAATGTACTAAGAAATTCAGATTTTTCCCAAATTAAAGAAATACTTTCCAATGTTCATAAGAAGCATTTTGTGACTCAACGTTCCTGAATATGAGTTTTAACAATTGAAATTGACAACGCTTGCTTCAGTCATCCAGTTATGACTCATTCAGGTTAAAATGTGCACATAATGCAATATCTATATATACACACCACATAGGTGTGGTAGTACCAGCTGTTGACGATCTTCTCCCACCTGTTTGTCAATGTCAACTAGCATATTGCATTGCAAAAAAATTCTTTTTAAAAATTAATAAATAACAACTAGAAGTGTTGCAAATCCCTGTGATGTTAGCCAAAAAATGTGTATCTTTACATTTTCTCTGTGATCTAAAAAACATTTTCTTCAAATTTCCACGTGTTAGTTGGACACGGCTCTCCAAATTTAGTTATACCAAAAAAAACCAAAAAAACATGCCTGCAACCATGAGGGGGGGGTTCTTTTAAACAGAAATAAAGCAATGGTTTAATTGAATGTTAAACCATTATTTCACCTATACATGGCGGCTACCATATTTCCCTCGGTAACAGAGATTACCAGTGATAAAACAAACCGCAACCCGCCTACTACTTCCTGATCGGCTAGGCGGGTACAAATCGCGCCTAAATTAGTCGAGATAGCCGACGGAGATTTCTGTACTGTAAGGCTCAAGGGGTTATCACACAAGCTCCAAAAGATAGATCAACAAACATTTAACTCTCAGCGATACTTAATCTCCGTAATTCACATATTTTTTTCCAAGGACAGAGCATCATGCCAATCAGCTGTCAAATCGACTATTTCTCTTGCACCATCCATTGAAATGCTAAAAAATTTGATCAGTTTTCTTACAATGGTGGATTGTCTCATTGAAATGTCAGGTACATTTCTTACAAGAGAATGTATTGTCCGAACAGATTCCGAGAATATGTTCAGAACAAAGTCATGGGTTTATATTACCATTTGTCCAACAATCATGGTAATATGATAGAGAGCAAAATGCCTGATGATTACAGCTCAATCTCTTACAAATGTAATATTGCTCAAACATTTGCAAATTCCTGGTAGTCCTGTTTTATTTTGCTACCAGATTATATGAAACAAGCATGCTGGATTATTGCTATAGAAATATACATGTCCCCTACTGGCCCCGCTAAAAACTAGTTAACATTGACCTTGATCCAAAAACCCTGAAACTCAAGCTTGATCTGAAGCTAATCATACTGAAGTTACATACCAACTTTCACCAACATACCTTGAAGCATGGCTGACAAAAGTGTGGAAAACTGAGTGGATGGACAGATGAGGAGGAAGCCCCCCCCCCCCCTTTTCACGGTAGGGAACCAATGACATTGTTAAGTTGGATCCCTATGGAGAAAGTAATATATAAAGGAAAAGAAAAACTTGACAAGAGTATATTCATTACATCTTGCTAATTCTTCAGACAACAAAAACTACCATTATGTAGCATATTTCACTGTAAATTAGCTCCTATCTGGAATTGGGGGAAGGCTAAGATAGAGGTGTGTACTCGCAATTAGCTCCCCAATCTCTTCCATTTATAATTCTCTTTTAGCAGGGGTGGAGTCACTCAAGAGAGATAGAGAAAATGTATCTCGAGAGATTCTGTACCTAGAAAAAGAAATATATATATCGTCTTATAAAATTTCCCCATTATGGAGAAGGAAAAAAAGAAATAAATACAAATAAAAATTCAAAGATGTTTAATACAAAATAGTTTTCATCCGTAATTCTTGAAAATTGTTATTCATTGGGATGTCAATGATACACATTTGTCAGGCGCTAAAAACCTTTATGGTTCAGGCAGTGCGTTCAACCCTTCAGCGAGATTTCGATCTCTCAGCTACTTCAGACAAACGACCTGAGTTTTGTTTAGTACAACACTCCAGATAAGAGTCGAGACAGGTAAAATCCTAACGAGGACACACGTGAATACCTTTGGTGTACCAGCTACACAGGTGTGACATAGGCAGAGAGTATTGATCAGGCCAGACGGCTGGAAACTAGGTTGAGGTAAGGGGGACCAGTCAATTGTGACTGAATAAATACACCAACGTATGAAACGTCTAGTCAACTTAATAGACAACATTCAAACAATCAGTCAATCCCTGTGGATCAACCGCAACCATCTGTCATTCTCCATGAATGAAGGTCAACTAGTGGACCAACTTTTGGCTAGTAACACAAATTCTTGAATACCCATTTCAATTTCTGACAGATCTACATCTATAATGCTGACATTCTCAGCTTGTCACACTAGTGGTTTGTATCTGCCAATGGTCATCTTCAAACTGACATGTTTATTGTGGTTGACCTCTAATGTTTATTTTAAGGACATGTTGGTCATTCTGATGACTCTAGTTTGTGAGAAGGTGGTAGTCTTACTCACCTGATCAGTAAATCATTCTCCCTCAACTTGTATCAAGATTTGTAATTTTTTAATATGATTGAATTTTGCCTTAGGCCAGTATAGATGACACGACCTTAGCCCTAGCTGACCTTTGACCAAGAGAAGATAGATTGTAACCCTAGCTGACCTTTTCCCAATAGAGAAGACCTGATCTTAGCCCTAGCTGACCTTTGACCAAGAGATGATAAGACTGTAGCCTTAGTTTACCTTCCCCCATAGAGATGACCTGATCTTAGCCCCCGCTGACCTTTGACCAAGAGAAAATAGATTGTAGCCCTAGCTGACCTTTCTCAAGTAGAG
Source organism: Pecten maximus (assembly GCF_902652985.1). NCBI lineage: Eukaryota > Metazoa > Mollusca > Bivalvia > Pectinida > Pectinidae > Pecten > Pecten maximus. The sequence continues at coordinate 19,667,657 of NC_047027.1, forward strand.
ATGACCTGACCTTAGCCAAAGCTGACCTAAGACCTAGAGATCATAAAACTGAATAGAGATGCTGAGACCTTAGCCAACCTTTACCTTAGCTATGTTTGACCAGTAGAGATCTTTACCCAGTGGAGAGACCAGACCTTAGCCCCAACTGACCTTTGGCAAGTAGAATGACTTGACAGTAGCCCCAGCTGACCTTTGGCAAGTAAAAATGACTTGACAGTAGCCCCAGCTGACCTTTGGCAAGTAAAAATGACTTGACAGTAGCCCCAGCTGACCTTTGGCAAGTAGAATGACTTGACAGTAGCCCCAGCTGACCTTTGGCAAGTAGAATGACTTGACAGTAGCCCGAACTGACCTTTGGCAAGTAGAATGACTTGACAGTAGCCCCAGCTGACCTTTGGCAAGTAGAAATGACTTGACAGTAGCCCCGGCTGACCTTTGGCAAGTAGAATGACTTGACAGTAGCCGCAGCTGACCTTTCCTCACCAGCTAAGACCAGACTTGACCAGGACAATGACCGAATGACCTAATTAAGTAATGCCTAGTGGAAAGCTATCAATCAATAAACATCAACCTGGTGTGGACCAGTTCTCCACTGTATCAGCTGTGAACAGTCTCCTTGGCCTTGGTGTAGTAGCCAGTACATCACATTTAATCAATTTCTTATTTTCCCTCCACACCCACTTGCATAGAATATCTTTGATTTAATCTATATTGTTTATTCTGAATATAGCATCTGTTCAGATCATTACAATAGTAAAATTACACTGATTCCAAAACTTCTAGCTTTAATGTATTTGACATTTTCTGCTGAACATTTTAATCATAAAATCTTGGGGGGGGAAATGAAATAAAAGTACAGTCAAACATATCTTGTACTCTGATAAATCTGCGATAAAAAATCTATGAAGAAAAAAATATCTCAAAAGTTTTTTCATGACTTTACTTACTTAACGGGGTTAAACTGAAGTGAAAATATGGGTAGTTCTATTATACACAACTCAATGCCTTAAAATGGCTTTCAATTCCTGGTAACAATTTGAGCATCAAATCTGTCAAAAACATTAAAAAAAAATCAACTGTAATCTAACAGATGCAAGCCAATTCTGAAATTGTGTTCCTTACTATGAAATAAGAGCAAAAGGTTTCTCATTCACACACTTTCATTTATGAATGGTTTTGAAGTAAACCGTGGAGCCAGAATTGGTTCCATCATAAAGATATTGAAAGGTGACCAATCTGACAGTATGCATCAATAACGGCCTCCCTTTTGTAGACTGCTAGACCCTAGATGCTGCCTCCCCCCCCCCCCCTCCCTCCCCCTGTAGACGCTGTAATGAGCAAAAATCTCATATCATCTTCTTTCAGTAATTCAATCATAATGCCTATTGAACTACCGGCAGGTTTTGGTATTTTTTATTGACTCGAGTCGTTATCTGCTCGGTAAAAATCATATCAACTCCCAGCTAATCTAATTGCAAGTTCTTCACCAAAGTATGCTGGAGCTCAATGATACAGAGAAAACCTGCTTCAAATGTTCTAAGCATGAATCCCAAGTGTTATTACCACATTTTAACAGTGACATTCATAACTTCATGAGTGCCATCAATACCAATTATTTATTAAATGATTTAAGGGATTTATTTTTTTTATGATTCAGAGACCGAAGATAAAGGTTGTAGTTGGCCCTGATGAACAAGGGATGATCTCCTAACTTTAAGGGTGTATGCCATCTAACACTTTGTAAAAGGAGTTGTCCTCCTTTAACAGGGTTCATACAGTTTTTGTCAAACCAAATTCAAGGCCTTTTCAAGGCTTTTTCAATGTCTTAATTAAATATTCAAGGCCCATTTAACCATCATCTAAGTCATCTTGAGAGGGAACAAGAGAACGAAAAGGCAACTTATAACTATCCACTTGATGAAAATAAAACTTGACATAGTAATTATTAACGTCTGTAGGGGAGGCGACATGGACAAAGTTGAATCCAAATGATCAGTGGCCAGGGTTTCACTTATCCTAATGAAACATAATATGCAAGGCTTTTTCAAGGCTGTAAACCAATATTCAAGGCTTTTCAAGGCCCAAGGTGAAATTCAAGGCTTTTCAAGGCCCAAGGTGAAATTCAAGACTTTCTCAAGGCCCATGCTAACCCTGTTTAATTTTATAGGAATGTAAAACTGAATCATCAATTAACCTTTTTAACATGTATTGAATTCCACTAATTTTCAGCTTTTGCCGGAAAATGCATTTAAAGTTTCAATTGTTTTTTTAAACAAGCTGTATATATTCCTATTCTATTAATGGACTAAATTTATTCTTGTCCTATTTAGAAATTTAGGCACCGATAATTTTGAATAACTTACCAGTAATTATACATCAATGAATATGCTTGATTAACGTACAAAAAAGTATGATTTTTGGTGCAAGACCACATCAAAATCCAACAAAATCATGTTTTGTGGAAATGAAAAATTGTCAATTGGTAAGCAAATGTACAAGGATTCAGAGAAGAAAATAAGAAGAAAATGGGAAAAATATCAAGATTTTTGAAAAATTAACGAGTAAAATGGTGGGCCGACAGAAGAAATTAATTTTGTCTTACCAATCGACTGTAATTGTATAAATTTTTATCAACTAGAGTAGTAATTGGCCTACATTATTAACACTCGACACTCGCGGACACTAGTAACGTCATTGCTTTGCATACACACAATCTGTCTGCAATTGTCACCGAGGGTTAAATGAACGTATAAAACATGGTCGTTAGGGTTACAGTATCATCAAGATAAATTAGGCAATGAAACACGACATTAATGAGCATCAAAATTTGGTACTAGCCATGTGAAACAGTTTACTCCCAAATGAAGTTTAGAAAGAATTGTTTTAAAGTACATATGAGGATTGAAAGGAATATATATAATATATAAATGGAAAAAACAACAAATGTTGTTAACTTTCTTTTAAGAGACAATTCCCTGAATTCTGTGGCTTTCCTCCACTTTTAAAACCTGGCATGCCTTAAATGACTCTGGCTGTTAATAGGACGTTAAACAAAAACAAACCAAACAAACCAAACCCTGAATTCGGAAATGTTTCTTATGAGGAACAGATGAAAGGAGTTTCATCAAATCAAAAAAATTACAAGAGTATATGAAAAATGTTCAAATTTTGTGTCTGAATTGTTACCTCAACTTTTTGAAAGTAAGTGAAGCATTACATGTAATTAACTGATTGTGTTATTTACATCGTGTTTAAGATTTAAGCTAACAGGGTACAAAGACATCAGGAAACAGGATGTGCAGATTCTGAACAATCTTCTATTGCACTGTCTATTTTATGGTCCCGAGGTTGCGACTCCAATCGTTGCAGAACGTAGCCATCTTTTTCATCAGGCCAATTTGACGTGTCAATTTATCAATTACACTATTCGGCGTTGGCAGCCGGTAATGCATCACAAAACGTTCATTACGCGGCAAGCTTGCCTCCAATACATTCACTGCTGCCACGCCGGGACTGGCCGACAAACCATGTTCATCTCCACGGCGACAACAAACACTCAAAGTTATAAATAGCACTGATGTCATTCTCGGAAAAGTGATGCTGATTTTTCTCCGTCTATCAATAAAGTACACACTAGTGAGGGAAAAAAAGATCAGAGATCACATCCGATTTCTCGCCAATAAACTTGTCAAAATGAATGAGGGGCTTTATCGTTAAGAGCACAGAAACATCAAACTGTAGTCCAATTAATGCTTTCCACTAAATATTTGTCAATGAATGCTTTGTAATACAAGAGTGCTGAACAATTCTCACAGATAAATACTTTATTTTATAATTATGTAGCAGAGGAAGAGAATTCTTCCTTACTACATTTTTAACGGGAACTTTCTGAACACGAGCTGACCTACCTTGGTGCCTATAAACAAATTAGAAACTGCTAAAGCTTTTGAATACATAAATTGTAAACACACCTTTTTCTATTTTGACACCTACTAAGCAAGAAATCGCAATTATAAATTATTCAAAAATCGATTCTGTCTCGCCTACAGACGTGATCAGACGATACAGTAATACACGACCAACAATATGCTGATATCACAAAACCTCCAGGTAGCACACAGGTAGGCCTTAGCAACATAACCACGGGTGCCTCCTGGCGTTATCGACGAGTACTCTAGGACAACTGTCTGGGTCGAAAACATTAAACCCATATGTTACCGTAAAGGTGCGTAATGTTTGATAGCCTTTTAATTACTTTAGTTGATGATCCTGAAACACTGGAAACTTCACTGTTAATTAAAGGTACTCATTCTCTCATTTCTACCTTTACTTTGAATTATTTTAGAAAAACTTTCAATGAATATTTTTTCATGATTATTTTCAATGGTGTTTTTTAATCATTAATGAAATCTGTCTTGAAATACTGAAAGAGCTGTTTTTGTGAAAATTTAACATGAACTTTTTATCAGGCAAAATATTTTCAATATAATGAATTCAGTATCAATATGACCACATCTCTGATAAAAGGAAATTTTCTGAAAATTCATGAGAGCCAACAACAGTTATTGACCTAACTTACCAGTGTGGAGATAATCCTGTATTATCATAGTTTCCTAAGAAACTGCTAGCAACCCAAAAACAAATATCAAAATAAATGAATGCTGTGTCATATTTCAAAATTTCTACTTTGGTATGTGTTACAGATAGATCTGAAATATATCCTATTTATCCTTGGAGGATCATTAAATGGTTTCCCTGCATCAAGTTTTAAGTTCACAACTAAATCATGAAAATGGGAAAACTTTATTATTTGGTCTACCAGCAGAAGTTTTTAGCAAAAAAGAAATTGCCTTTATTTCCCTACTTTGGCTTTAGATCAGTCTAAGCTCATTGATCCCCCCCCCCCCCCCCCCCCCCCCAAGAAACAAGAAAGAAACAAAACAGAAAAAAAAAATTTAATATCTAACACTTTAGCAAAACTTAAAGACATCTACTTACATGTCAGAATGCTGTCTGGGTCAAAACAACTCCAGGACTAAAATTATATCTAAAATTACAGTAGTTGTCATACCATGATGAATCTATGCTGTCGGGTGTCTAATGAGGTCTGATGGGTCTACGGGATTCCGGGAGTATTGATTGATTTACCTGTTCTTCTCTAATCAGAAATACAATTAGATGGCCAAGTAAAATAAATATACCTATCCGGAAATTTGCGACACATAATGTGCAGCAAGTTAAAAAAAAAATATCAAAATCCTATACAACCAATCAATATGTCTGCACTGACAAATTTTTGCTTCATCAATCGCGTAAAATCAATCACACTGAGTGCCATACGTTGCCTAGAGTAGTAATTTACTTGTGTAAATTTCACCACATCAAAATGTTTCCGTTTCACACAAATTTTGTCAGATTTGGTGCGAGAAGCTAGCGGTGACTTAAAGATACTGTACATAGAATCAATTAAGTGTCCAGGTCCGGCGATATAGAACGCTAGCCTAGATCACCATAAAATCCTTTATTGGGAAGCATCCGACGTTAATACGAAAGGTTTATAGGTAAATCAGGTAGATGCCTCGTCTCATTGACCGGTCCAACGACCTAATCCCTAGTTAATGGCTGTAGTGTGTGACTGACAGAATGTCAAAGGGCAAAATAAAATCTTACTCCGAGGCGAGGGGTTTCATCTCTGTCAGTACTGGGCCTCAGGGTTGGGGCTGTGGGGCTATTTCATGGTTAGAGGGGGCAGGGGGCAGGGGGAGGGCGTGAGAGTGAGTTAGAGGCTAAATTACTAGAGACTCAACATCATAGAATGTCACAGGGCAAAATAAAATCTTACTCCAAGGCGAGGGGTTTCATCTCTGTCAGATAAGTATGGCCTCAGGGTTGGGGTTGTGGGGCTATTTCAGTGGTTAGATGGGGAGGGGGAGGTAGGGGAGGGGGCAGGCGTGGTAGAGAGTTAGAGGCTAAATTACTAGAGACTCAACATCAGAATGTCACAGGGCAAAATAAAATCTTACTCCAAGGCGAGGGGTTTCATCTCTGTCAGATAAGTATGGCCTCAGGGTTGGAGTTGTGGGGCTATTTCAGTGGTTAGAGGGGGAGGTAGGGGAGGGGTCAGGACAGGGCGTGGTAGAGAGTTAGAGGCTAAATTACTAGAGACTCAACATCAGAATGTCACAGGGCAAAATAAAATCTTACTCCAAGGCGAGGGGTTTCATCTCTGTCAGATAAGTATGGCCTCAGGGTTGGAGTTGTGGGGCTATTTCAGTGGTTATATGGGGAGGTAGGGGAGGGGGCAGGACAGGGCGTGGTAGAGAGTTAGAGGCTAAATTACTAGAGACTCAACATCAGAATGTCACAGGGCAAAATAAAATCTTACCTCATTAGACTAGATTACTATAAACTCAACATCACTTAATGTTACAGTGCTAAATAAAATCAGGGCTCAAAGTCAAGGAGTCTCGTCTCCATCAGTATAGGACCTCAGGGAGGGGTTGTTTGGGTTATTCCAGTGTTTTGGGAAGGGAGGGGGGCATTAGACTAAATTACTAAAGGCTTTATATCACATATCATTTTGGTTTGGTTTGGTTTATTTAGTTTAACGTCCTATTAACATCTAAGGTCATTTAAGGACGGCCTCCCGTGCGTGCGACATGCATGTGTGTGGTGAGTGCGTATGTGTGTTTTGGGAGGCTGCGGTATGTTCGTGTAAAGTCTCCTTGTGATAGGCCGGAACTTTTGATGATTTATAGTGCTACCTCACTGAAGCATACTGCCGAAGACACCCAGCAGCACACCCCACCCGGTCACATTATACTGACAACATATCATAATGCCAAATAAAATCTTACTTTTGACTCTAAGGTAGGAGTATTTTTTCAGTAGTTGGCCTCAGGATCAGGGTAGTGGGGTTCCTCCAGACTAAAATAAAGAAAGGCTCAACATCACATGACGTCACAATGCCAGCCTCAGGGTCGAGGTTATTGGGGTTATCCCAGCCTCAGGGTCAAGGTTATTGGGGTTATCCCAGCCTCAGGGTCGGGGTATTGGGTTATTCCAGTGTTGGTCAGTAGGCACAGACTAAACTATGGCTCAACATCAAATAATATCACAGATAAAATAAAATACTAAATTTTTCGTTGGAGGCAAGGCGATAAAGAACTACATCTAATTAATTGAAAACATGGGATTAACCGGATTACTCCAACTCAGGTCATTAAAATGGCTGCTAAATAAGTGGCTATTTAAGCTTCATCCACTTTATTTTGTATGTTAAAACAACATAACTACTAGTATATTCTATACATGCACTGCACATCTCATTCATTCCATTTTACATTAAAATCGTAATAGGGTAGAAATGATCCAACTGTTGGCTTCAGATTTGATTCTGGTATAAATAGCATGTTTGAGAACAATTGTGTATGGGCTAGGTGTTTGTGTATAGGAATCTGTTGCCTGACTGTTGCACCACTGGGAGTGATACGGCCGTCACAAACAGTTACTGAGGTAAGAAAGGTAGTCATCTTCGTTAGGACTTCACTCCCAATCATGTCAGCCTGTCGACCCAATGTTTACAAGCCCAGTGACGAGAAGATTGAAACGAATTCGGTAATAAAATGTAGGCCCAAGAGAGTGTTTCATGCAGACATTTATTAGTATGGTTATGATTGACTTTCTAAAATGATTTTTGAAAGATGCTTTTTTCACAATGATGGCAACAGTGTCATTAATCTTGGCATTCAGACGATGGTCAGACTGATTGTTACTCTGTTCCACAATTTATTATTCAATTTTGTTCCTTCTGTTCAGGATATTTTTACCAATATGCCTGATGACTATGTGGTTGCCGTGTCAATAACAGATTTAAACATGGTCGAGGTTGAGGAGAAAATTTGTCAATTACTGGAGGAATGAGTATTCCAAGGCAAAGAACTCTAAAATTTGTTGAAAATTTGTTAACATTTAGATGAAATTAAAAATTTCTTAATAGACATTTGAAATTAGCCTCTTTCCAACCTTTAGAAAGTAAATCACTTCCTGTTTAAATTCTTAGAGCTGTTTATTTGATCCAGAAACATACACGGACATTTACTCCAAACATCACGCTGTGACAGTGACAAAATTGCCCGTTACCATGACAAATCTTCCGTCATTTTTTGCTGGTGTCCATCCGTTGTGGCGGCCAGACAGGCTGAACGTGACTCTCATTTCTAATCCCTGGGGAGATCCTCATGGCCGCCGCAGCGGGCTCATGAGATCAGAGATAGACCTACGTATCAGCTGCCCTTACCGGCCAATAATATACCACACAATCGCCACGACAACGGATAGAAGGAGGGTAGGAGAAAGAAGAGTGGTCTAGACACCATATTGATTAATTATAGATTGTGTGTGTGACTGGACAGCTAAGTCACAAGGTGACAGATGTATACAGTAATTCACTCTCTTTTCCTCTGCTTTTTATACAGTTTTCATCTGAAGACTAATTCATCAGAATTTTAATGGTCTCGCACCAACACCCTATACAAGGGTCATCCCATAGCCACTAACAGTCTATAGATATACAGATTTCTCCAACTAATTTTTCATCAAAAGAACATTTATCGAAAGATTTTGATGATTTATGTATTTTTTTTTAAGTTTTAACATCGGAGCTTGCGCTGCAGTTAAATTTTCAAGAGCAGATAACATTAAATTTCAACTTGAATTTCATCCTTGTTAAATAGGAAAAAATTTTCTAACATTTTGATTCATAAGTTTTAACCTTAGTGTCATTTGGTGTCAACAAGTTGGTTAATCTAACGATGTCTGTTCTGGTGTGGCCATTGAATTCTACATCCGTTATTCCAAACCAATATTCTATAAACTATATTCCATATAACTGGCACAGTAAGTGAAGTGCTTTACGAGAGATTAATTTGAAATATTTTAATCAGTTTATGGATTTACAAGTTACATGCTGTCTACAGGTGGGAAACTCTCCATTCATAAAACGAAAACAGATTAAAAATAATAAAGATTAAAGTCCTGATCAACAGATTTCAAATTTACATTAGAAGAATAATAACAAAAAATAAAGACAAATTAACAATGAAAGATCTGAGTTTACTAAACTCAATATTACAAACATGTATATGTAAGATAAGATTTGTTATAGCGGCAATTATGGCTGCAGTTCAAAGGTCACAATTTCTGCTTAAAAGAAAATGGAATAATTTATTAAATTTGTCAAAAGAAAGTAGTGTTCAGGGCTGCCATTTGAATCAGTTATCTCCCTTAGAGCTTTTAATTAGTATCACCCAAGAACATGAACTGATTTCTTAAGTTTGTCTTAAGGATGAAATGTTCATACGAGTGAGATTTCAATTTTGAATCGGAGTTAGCTCCGTAAGAGGTCTGTCATTTGAATCAGAGTTAGTTAGCTCCCTTAGAGGTTGGTCATTTGAATCAGAGTTAGCTCCCTTAGAGGTCGGTCATTTGAATCAGAGTCAGCTCCCTTAGAGGTCTGTCATTTGAATCAGAGTTAGCTCCCTTAGAGGTTGGTCATTTGAATCAGAGTTAGCTCCCTTAGAAGTCGGTCATTTGAATCAGAGTTAGCTCCCTTAGAGGTCTGTCATTTGAATTAGAGTTAGCTCCCTTAGAGGTCTGTCGTTGGAATCAGAGTTAGCTCCCTTAGAAGTCTGTCATTTGAATCAGAGTTAGCTCCCTTAGAGGTCTGTCATTTGAATTGGAGCTCTCTCCCTTACGGGCCTGTCGTTTAAAATCAGAGTAAGCTCCCTTAGAGGTCTGATGCTTAATTCAGCAATACCTAATTACCTATAAGCAGTATAAAATGTACGAAAAATTTAATTAAATTTTCAATTTCAATCTAACGTTCTATTAAAAGAAAGAAAAAAAAAACTTCAGTAGAATTAAAATAGTTACCAAAAGGTTCAGTGATATGGACAACAATTGGGATTTCCGACCATATAACAGACTAAAAACTACATCAGTACACTACTGTCTGAAGGACAAAGAAATTTATGCATTTATACATACAAGATAAACAGCTGTATCCATAAAATAAACATCTGATACAGTACAGTTATTTATTCTGCATTATAGTATTAGATAGACGAATTCATTTACCACGCTTGACTGACCACGCCAGAAATATGCATAAAACACCAAAAGTGCCAGACATGTCCGGACATATAAAAGCAGCTCCAGTAATTCCGACAACAGTAATTGACCCTAACTTACCAGTGTGGAGATAATCCTGTATTAACATAGCTTCATAAGAAACTGCTAGCAATCCCAACGAAAAATATCAAAATAAATAAATCTTGTGTCATAGTTTGCAATTTCTACTTAGGTATGTTACACATAGATCTGAAATCCACCCGTATTTCTCCTCAAATAAGCCCCTCACCTAGCGGAAAAGTTTAGTGCCATATTTGTCCTCAAATAAGCCCCCTCCCCTCGTGTACAAGTTTAGTACCATATTTATCCTCAAATAAAACCCTTCCTCTTGTGTAAAAGTTTGTATCAAAGATTGGGAAGCTTATTTGTGAACCAATATTAGCTTAAAATCAATAGGGAAAAAAAAAACCTGGAGAGAAAAAAATATTTATATATTTCAAAACTTATGATTCTGCAAAAGAGAAGAAGATTAGCGGGCAAGGTCGTTTTAGATAAATCTGTAGTTGTAGCCAAAAATGATGTAGCAGTGTGCTAAGACTGTTTTTTATGAGAAATACGACTGGCAACTCTTGTGAGACCAGACTAATTGTAGGAACAAATGGTGCGCTGATAAAACCCTGAAGGAGTTCCCTATGTAAATAACACCCTTATGAATATTCAACATATCCCTCTGGCTGTAAACTGATTTCTGAAAATATACTTCGTCTCCATACATGCATGGATTCCTTTTTTATAAAAAATATATCTCATATTAGGGATGATTTTGTATTTTGTTTTCTAAAGATTCTTTTGTTTTTTTGATTGGATAAAAAATAAAAATGAAAAAACTGTACAGTAACATTTAAGCTGACGGCGAAAGTTTGGATATGAGGAAATTGTGATAAGATACAAGATGAACGGCTACAATGATGTAGATGTCTGACCAAGTACGCATGACCTTTTATGGTGTAGACAAGGGGATTACTGAAGAGCTCCATCAAGGGGAGGTAATACAGACAAGTCTTCCATTGATGTTTAAATTAAGCAAGAGACAACAAAGTATCATTCCTCGGGGATTGGGGCCTATTTCTTTGGAGAATTAAGAATCAAACAAAATCTCTGATATGGAGAATCTTGTCTACAATCTTTATGATCCAATACTTCAGCATTCTCTCAGTTTTTGTAATAGATCTCTTTCTCCTGTATTATGAACCAGAATGGAATGACATTTCCTTGGACATAATTCCTACCTCATCAATCCCCTAACAATTTTGAAGAGAATTTGGAAATCAAGGATGCTCAAGAGAAAATGGGACAGAATATGAGTACACTTCACACCAAAGTATTATCCATACTTGTCCTTACTTATTATATAGACCCAGAAATATAATTGTAAGAAAGAACAATTTTCTGATTTCTGAATTCTTGACATCAAAACAATCATTTAAAATCACAAATGGTTTTATTTCTATAATACCTAAAACAAATTTTAATCCAAAATCAGAAAAAGTGTCATAAAGTACCCAGAGACAACCAGTTTTTTTAATGATTGCTCACAGCTTGTACCTAGAAAATTGAATACATATCTATTGTAATGAGAGTTTTAAATTAATGAAACTGTTAATTTTTTCCTCAAGATTGTTGGCCAGTTTTTATTCCTACAAACTGCATATCAGTAACACATGAACTGGAATATTCCTCTCAGAAAGTAGCTTTTAAGACCTAAGTTTTTAGACAAATAAAATGAAAATCAACTTAAAAGCTTTTTCAGATCATATACTGAAGTCAAAATTACATTACTGAGTAATGCCACACTCAACAACAAGTCCCTATAGTATTTTTCCTAGAAATACCATTAGCATATCCTGCAGTGCATACAACAAAGGCTCCCAGGTTTTTCCAGACACTTTATGTTGGTACATAAACCAAATTCTAATTAAAGTCTGACTGAATATGAGAGTGAGGCTACATTGTCATCCATGTCTGTGTCCTGTCATTTTAGTTTTTCATTGTATATGAAATGTTATGTCAGCATTTTCTGCTACCTGTCAGGCCAAAGCAACCGTTAGTCTGTTTTATATGTTATACCTGTCAGGCCAAAGCAACCAATAGTCTGTTTTATATGTTATACCTGTCAGGCCAAAGCAACCATTGGTCTGTTTTATATGTTATACCTGTCAGGCTAAAGCAACCATAAGTCTGTTTTATATGTTATACATGTCAGGCCAAAGCAACCTTTAGTTTGTTTTACATGTTATAGCTTACTAATCACCAGAAACATTATTTTACGAGGCCTTTTTTCCGAAAAAATATCCCGATGGTTACAACACATCAAAAAATATATTATAAGGTCTATAGACATCAGAAACGTGTATTATTTTTCAAGGCCTTTTTCGGTGAAATGTCATGATCGTTGTATGACCCAGGTACCAGACAGGAGAGACTAAGTCAATAATAAAACATTTTTTTAATTTCTTTGGGTGTAGTGTTTCTATCTGGGGACACATCATATCGATAACTATTAAAGTTAATGGGACACACTGGCAAAGTTTGGTCAGTTTTACTGTACAACGATGACACCATCAAAATCATTACATACTATTATTTACTCCGTCGGCCCTACTTCTTCTAAACAAGTTATTGGTATCAACCATCTTATCACTGTCCAACCAAATTCCAATCATTGTCCAACCAAAGTCAAAAGTTATTTGCATCAACCATTTTATCTTTGTCTAACCAAATTCCAAAGTTATTTGCATCAACCATTTTATCATTGTCTAACCGAATTCCAAACACACTATAATATTTGATTATATAGAATTCAAATATTATTACATCTTAGTGGCTATGATCACAAATATACTTTGGTATATATCCCAAGTACAGGGACACATTCAAGTAAAAACAATACATGTATATTATACAAATGTAACCACATACAGGCTTCGACATAACCTGCATATATGAAATATTTTAATACATTATAATAAAATCTTACTTTATAATAAAGCAAGCGTGCTTGGTATTACTAAAGTTATACATGTCCACCACCACCCCCTGCTAAAAATGGTAAGTGACCTTGACCCAATAACCCTGAAACTTGATCTGTAGCTGCTCATACTGAAGTTAAATACCAACTTTCACCAACATACCTTGAAACATGGCTGAGAAAAGTGAGGAAAACTGATTGGACGGAATGACAAGACGGACGGACAGACGGATGGGGAGGAAACCTATAGTCCTGCCGGTTTTACGGATAGATTATGTTTTTTTTTTATGGTCGTTTCAGGAAACTGCCACCTGAAGGAAATTGCAAATTTTTGTGCAGCTAAAATATAGAATTAGGTGATAAGTGGCTAACATAACTTGCTGGATTTTGTGTCCTCACATGAAAACGAAAACTCGATTTAAAGATTTTTGGAATTTTGATGGAGAAAATAAGAAAACAAACAACATACACATTAGGAGTTAGACCATATTTGGACCAAAACTGAATTGGGTGTATATTATCTAATAATACATAATCACATAATATTTTGGGAGATTTTTTTTTTTTTTTTACACACTGGTGAAGTTAACAAGACATACTAAGGAATAATCTATATCTCCACAACATGCAGACACAATTTATATTTTTCCCTCATTTTTGAATAATTCATATAACATTGTAGTATATGTATTATTGGATATTCATGTAGTCTCGAGCTGAGGTCAATGTTAGGTGTCTGTCGTAACGTGACTTGTATATCTTTTATTTTCAAATATTGGTATGACAGTAATCAATGGAACTCTAGTACATTCTCCATTTGGATAAATAAGAATTTTAAAATAAAATACTAAAATTATGTCATGTTTTTTATTTGTTTTACTTAAAACGATGGTGTTTAAAAAGATTGAAGATTAACTACTAGTGTTAAATTAGATTAAATTAGAAGAGCAGCTTTTTTCACTAACAGATATCATGATACTTCCAAGGTTTAGCGACATGACAGAAGATCCGCTGAGATTGGCAGAGCTTATATACGCAAGGACACTCATCCAATTCTGATGCATGAAATCTCCAACAACCTTGTAGCTGTAAATAAAAACCTCTTTAAAACCACAGATCCGTCAGACTCGACTTTCTAATCCTTTCTCCTATCCAACACTTTTGTAGAAATGACTATCGAAAATACTTTCTTTTCCTAGAACTATTCCCGATTGAAACAAAACTTCTACCAGAGCTTGTCACATCCGACTCTCTTGGAGGCTTAATTTAAAGCCCACCTCCTACTCAATATTAAGTCTTTTCCCGTTGTATATATAGCACACACTTAACGTATCAACATATTCTTCAGTACGATGGAGGAGGTCGATTAACGGGTAGATGTGTTGGGAATCACTTTAAACTTCAATAATCACAATTTCTTTGACAATCGATTAGCAATTATTGATTGATCATGAAAAGAAAGGGAAATATCTGTGAAAAGAAAGGGAAATATCTGTAAAAACATTTACCGAAATAGAGAAAAATAGAAAATAAATGTTGAGGATACATGTATGTTTCAAGATATCTAGTTAAGCTTTAAATGTTGTTTTAAATGCATTTTGATGCGTATTAATCAGTACTTCGCTTATTGATTTTAGTCTGCTGTAAATCTTGATAACTCCTCAAAACTTCCATGTTGTATAGTCAAACCATGATTGATCACAGAAAATCATGATCTATAGTCATAGTTAAAATTACCAAACAACACAAAACATATACATGCAATTAGAATTCTTAATTCTTAGAATTCTTTTCCATTCCATCAAGCGATACAAAGAAGGAAAACAGATATTTCAAGATATCAAAAAGAGAACCAAAGAAAAATACGAAATATTGATTTTAGATAAAATGTTAGCTTACCTTGAAATTCCATTGTGAACCTCTTCGGTATTGTTTCCATGGTAACAATCCAGGTAAACACTGAAAAGATACAAATTAAGTATAAATAAATATACCAGATTTAAATATAAACATCAATGTCAAAGTTAGCTGGAAATATGAACTTTTTAACTCCATCAAAACTGCAATTTTTTTAGATTCTCTGTACGAAATGAACACATACGTCCAAACATTGCCAGACATTTTCTTTCTATGGTCAAATATTTCATTGCTGATGCTGGGTAACCATCCCCTGGTTAGGCAATGGTCAGGGAAAGTATCGTCTCTTCAGTTTCAAAATAACTTTCTTACAAGATTAACTCAAAGTGATAAACCTTAAGACTCCCCAGTATGTAATCTATTGATGGGTCACTACAAATTGGCAAATTTTCCAATTCAATTTTGTAAGAATTTTTCAATACCTTAGAAAAAGTCGCGGTGATTACCATTAAGATATTTTATTTGACCGGTAAGATGATTACGTTGAATCCAGAGACACACATTTCATTTTTATTGTGTAGTTTTTGTACTTTGTAGATTAAATTTTTTTGTTTCTGACTCGGCAATGGACCCAGGAGATGTATGGAATTATTGCACTGTTCTGTCGGAAGGATCGCATGCAGGCGGCACTAGCGACAAACTTAACCAGCTTCCCCTATTGCTGAAATTTGCTGTCCCTCTCCTTTTACTTCATTTTCGTATTACCGAGAAATTGAATTTACAACACTGTGAAAAAAAACTCTTGATATCTTTTTATGTGCCACTTGGGGAAATTTGTAGATACAATTAAACCTAGTCAGACCTTCTGTTATTAAATAGTCAAGGAAAAGTCGTTTTATAATCATATTTTGGGAAATACACGATACTTTTTTATTATGAAATTGACCATATCAATAATTGTATTGTACGTTAATGAAATTATTGTATACGTGCTATATATTTTTGTGTGTAAATCACGCACGGCTAGATTTGCCCTACCACGCAATAAAAGGCACGTCCCCCTTTAATCTTTCTATACTGTCTGTTAGCCATACACATCCATAAGGTCTACAGACAGTGATAAAAATTTACTGCGATACTTGTTTTCACTACGACCAATTCCGGCCCTGCATCAAGATTGTCTCCCCCTGATAAATATCTTTATATACCCAAAAAGAACAAGAAGTCTGATAAAACAGGCCATATAAGCACTCCCTAGAGAGGCCGCCTATAGTATAAATGTCTTTCCGTATACTGGGTCGGACTCTCCACCGCGGTTGTCGAGCTTTCTCGGTCCAGTCCTAGAGGATGGCTGGGAGCAGTGAAAATACATGGATCAAGTCCCAGACTCTATTGGTTACGTGTCAAATATGGCTAGTTCTTCAATTTTTCATTGAGAGATTGTTTTTTTTTCTCCTTTAAGCCAAACACCAATACATCTGTTCTTTCGATTCTTCATTGAAAAATTGTTTTCCCCCCAGTAGCTCAAGCTTATACCCAGGACAGGCCATTTAATCAATTTTTTTATTGAAAGATTGCTTTTTTTCCCCTGAACTCAAAGATCTCATATACCTACATTGCAAAAAAAAAAAAAAAATGTCAATGAGTTTTGTTTTTATCTCAGAACTTTTTCTTCTACCTCAAAACTTGTGTTTTAATATCCTATAAATGCTACATCATTTATATAATCGTTTTCTTTCACTTTTTAAAAAGTTTTTCTTATTGTTTTTAATCCCCTGCTGTCTATTTCAGACGAGGAATGTGACCAGTTTACTTGGTACATCAAACACCAATGTTTCTGTAGTAAGTGTCAAGGTTACATAGCTCAATATTGCAAGTAAAAATAATTATCTAATGTGTGTAATTTAGGCCAAAACGCTACAATACAAACATATCCTAATTGGTCAGTAGCTACATCTTCTTAGTGCGAGGCCAATTAAATGATTCAGTCTCAGAACTCAGTTGGAGACTGCGTGGAGAGAAAAAATTACCATGCCTGTATATTAATGTCACTTTATTTTCTGTGAGACTTGGCCTAATTTGTTCTCAATCAATCAGAAAACAAACCTAATCACACAAAAGCACTTTTTCCCTTCCACAGATCGACCAGTCTTATAGTCCCTGGCCAACTTGACAGACCTGACGAGAAACAGCTAGTATATACACATATATGATCCATCTCTCTCATAAGAATTTGCTGTATTCACAGACGACAGTCTGGCAAGCTATTTCAGGTATCACCTTATCCCAATTTTAACAAATTTCTCTCCTCAAGCATTGTCGTATTCAGAAAAATACATACATTCAAAAATTAAAATAGGGGCCATGATTCTGTAATAGGAAGAAGTAATGAATGATAACCTGCCCGAGCTGGGACTCGAACAAGTGACCTCTCGCTCTCAAGGCAAACATCCTACAACTAGGCTAAAGGGAAATTCCTGCTAACTAGAGCTAGTAAGGTTCTACTCCCATATATAACCTACTGCTTTACAGGGAAGTGATTGAATATTCACCATCATGTTGGCTGTCTTAAACACCGTGAGCATGGGTTCTTTTTTCTATTTGACCTGATCTCCACAAGTGAAATTCATGTCACATACACATTGTAAATGCTTAAATAATCCAGCAAACCTTTCCATAATACCAATGATTTGCCAATTATCTCCCTTTAAAGTCCTTCTTTAATAAGTATGACCAAGTTTGTACGTGTTGCCAAGGTATCATTTCAACTTTGTATCATTTGGAACACACAATTTATGTTTGCTATTATATCAGGTAGCTAGTGATGTTGTATTCACCTTTTACTTAGGCAAACTTGGTTTGATCACCTGATGTAATGAAAAGTTATGTGTTTTTTCGGACCCACCATGCTGGTTACCCCCACTCCCACCCCCAACCCCCAAGAAATCTCCATCCACATTAAGACCCCCTGTGCCCTCCCATTCCCACCAAAAAATATCAATATAAGCATATAGCTTGTTTCATAACTATAAGAAAACCATAGTTATTAGACCAATCCTTCAATATATTTCACACATCACAGCATGGGATTGAGATTAGAGACTGTAAGCTAGGAGGAATACATTACCACTATCATCTCAGAGACATGTGAAAGTTGTTGTAAATATTTTGTCAATATTTTAATTACCAATTTATCTACAATTACTATCAAACTAAAACCCTCCCTGCAGTAGTCCTATTATAAAGACTTTTATAGTGGAGATATAATTTATTTACATTCCCAGGCCACAAAGATGTCAGATTTTATGTCACAAGAAGGTCAAGGTAATTTTATACAAGGCTGATTTGCTCCAGTTGACTGGATACTTGATCCCACACCCGTCATGCATTGACATTTTCAATCTAGCTTTGCTCCCCTTGGTACTTTATTTATGTCCGGAATTCCTCAGAACCTGTCCGCGGAGCCTTGTATTTGAAGAATAGGACCCATTTCTTTTGGATTTCATGAATACAATTAGGTACAATAATTGGATGTAGGAGTCTGGATCGCCGACGTTATCCCAATCAGACTCATCAACTTCCTGGAATGCTGTTTGACGACCTCATCATAATTAGTATATTCGTGTCAAGCTATCATTATGCTCCACTATCAAACATTTGCCAGACTTTGATTTCCAGTCCATCGTCTTTGTAACTGATGCAAACACAGAGATGATGTAGACTTTCAGCCTATGGTTTCATTACCATGACAACTACATAATGACATCAAACATTTCTGTGACTATGATCAACCACAAGCCAAGTTCCAATAACTAAAGCATAGAAGGCCTTTTCAGTCTGCAATTTTTTTTAGCGAAGTTTGGCATCAAACGAATGTGACCCAGATTCTACCATCTAACATTACTATTCCAAACAAAGGAGACTAATTGGGATAGTTTCATTATGGTTAAATCTTTTTATGTAATGTAATTATAGAGCAATAACTCAGACAGTATCATGTGCTGTCTGGTTTCTGTGTGGGGAACAACAAGGGCCACTTGTATATGTCAACTCTTAAAACCTATATGTCCTGTCAAGTAATATTAAAATCCTTTTTATCAAATTTTCACCCAAGAGTTTAGATCTAACACTTTTCTACGGTATGCCAATATGTTAATGTCTATCTCAACAGATAATTTATAATCATTTGAAATAAAAGAATCATATCATTTCTATCTATTCAGAAAGAAACAAGCCATGCTTGAAAATTACATTGTAATCATCAACATGGTTCATATTCTAAAGTCACGCTAAGGAAAAATAAAATCCCTTTTGAGCTCCATACCCATGACATATCAACTCATTAGCACTTAATAACATTCATTATCAACCTTACAGTGATTTACTTATTTAAACCTTATGTAAGGATTAACAAGAGGCCCAATGGGCCTGCATCTCTCACCTGATTTTCAATGCTTTGATGACTTAGGTCTTTCAGTTAAACAGCTAAAAGAAAGCTATTTGAATGTTTTAAATAAATTTGACATGTGTGACCTTGAATATGGGGCAAGGTCAGGAACCGTCATCATTGGAAACCTATCAGCCAAATATCTTGTGCCTAGGCCTTTCAGTCGATAATTCATTTGAATGATTTTACAAATTTGACATCTATGACCTTGAATATTGGTCTAGGCAATTTCTCTTTGTCAAACTTTAGTTAGGCATGTATCATATTGGTCCTTTTTAACGGGAAAATGTTGATGCCAGCTGGATGGACCATGGAGGACAGACGAAGGATGGATGCAAGACTCTTCACCACAATACAAACTCACTTGCTCCTTGGGCATGGGAGCGAAAGAAAAACAAACATCAACGTTTCTCTCTAGATATGAATAGGAAATTGTTTCATGTTTTTGCCTTGTGAATTCCTCAAACATACAGTTGGTTTACTTTTAAAGATATCACAAATGAAGAGTTGAACCTTCTTGTCCACCCAACAACCATTCATCTTATCTCATCAACTCTGATCCAATGCTAGTTTTCCTCAATCAAGCCTCCTCTTCTGTTTTTCATGACCAATATGTTTGCTGGATTGTTAAAAGTAACAATGGTAGCAGTCTTAGCATAGTCTCTATTCCTCTGATTACCTTTATCTCCTACAGGTAAATAATATCTACCTGACCATATTCTTATGACCTAAAGCAGTATAAATATACCGAGCGACCCTGATTCAAGATCCGAGCGACCCTGATTCAAGATCGCATAATCCAGACACTTCATTTCTAGGCAGGAATGGCTGGACTGCGAGACAACTGGATTATCATATATAGTTTTGAACTGATCAGAGTAAATCTGTCCCCTAAGGCTGGATTGTAGGAAGGAAATAGACCAATCTAAGTCTTCAAACATCAATACACATGTACAATACACACATGCTCTAAACAATGGAACACCTGTTAATATGGGCCTTTTTAAAGTGTTTCAAACTTTCTTTACACAGGTGAAATTCAGCTTTAGAACACGACTCCAAAATAATCTCTAAGACCAGTTCTAAAAGGTCAGCAATCACCAGAAAAATAAATTCAGGCCTTGTATTTCAGAAGTATTTACCTTTAAGATTTAATTCTTTTGAAACATCTCCCAACATGAAGGATTGGACATTTATAGCAATTTCTAAAATTTCATCAAAAAACTTTAAGATAACATTTCCTTATTTCAAAATGTTGATGCTGTTGACGACTTTCGAATTTACCTCCATCCCTAAAAGGAATCTCAA
Organism: Pecten maximus; assembly: GCF_902652985.1. NCBI lineage: Eukaryota > Metazoa > Mollusca > Bivalvia > Pectinida > Pectinidae > Pecten > Pecten maximus. Next base: position 19,688,428 of record NC_047027.1, read on the forward strand.
GCTTTATAATTGTTCATTTCTGATCTGTCTCAGATTATGGAAATTCTGAACAGATCAACAAAAGATTTAATCCTTCTAGTTCTTATCTTAACAGTCTCACGTTACTGCTGTTGAGTGATAAAGCTCTGTATACCAAGAAATTGTCATTCTTTCTTAGAAATTAATTACCAAAATCCTATCAAGCTGTCAGGGAAACAATGATTCCCACATAAAAAGTCAGAGAGTTGGATAAGATACTATAAATATCGACAGTAGTGCGACATTATAATCCGTCGTCAGATTCCAGCCAGAATTATACCTATGTCTTCGTAAACCAATCCTATGTGAGATCGTGTGATCACTTAGACCATCGTATGGACAGTCTTTAGTTCTAAATCAAGGGATTATACCTATGTTTGACAGTGTCATAGAACTATTGGACAAACTGAGTCAATGGAAACAGCTTCTAAATTTCTCCCCAGTTTCCCTGTAGATAGAAACCCAATCATGTATATAGTGAGAAATGTGATTCAGTTTACATTCAAATTTGCAAATAACTAAGGCGTATCTTAAAAAGAAGACTTGATTCACTTGATACAAAAACTGAACTCAAAACTAGAAAATGTCGAAGAATCATATCTGTACAGGTGATTTCAAGAATAGGATTCAAACCACTAGATAGCAGTCCACACCAATGAAAATCTTGGCCTTAAGGGGAAGACAATCGCATAATACCAGTGGTTAGTGTTAACTCACTACGGCCAGTTAACATTTTACCGAAAGTAAAGCTTATAGCTACTAACGATTCAAACAGGCCCTGTGCACACATCTACATACTGGTTAAAGAATCTCCTTCTATAAAATGTGTTGTCTTTAACATAAAAAACTGTTTTACCTGTTAGCAGAACATATGGTTCAAGTTTGTATGTTACAGTCAATAGCAGTAGCAGGTGTCTCCGAGGCCATTTCAGAGTTCCAGCTGTAAATTGCGAGTGTAAATTCAATTGTCAGCTGTGACACTTGTTTTGTTGACCAGTCGAGACTCACTGATGAGAACACTAAAGAGTGATGAAGGCCAACAGAAAAAGGACTCATTCTGATAATTTGCAAACGAGCCATTCGGTCCCTTAGCAACCAAGTCATTTGGTCCCCAGGTCTACTAATACGTGATGAATTCATAACTGCAGAGATTCTCTACAGAAATTTCAATTGTAAAATCTGAAGACCATATGGGTTTTCTCCCGTACTCGAGTTTTCTCCAACAGTAAGAACCCTTCCACACTTCCATCCAGGCCAACAAGCATGTTTAATGTAAGTTGTTTCACAATTGTTGTACAATAAATAAAGTTTATATTACAACAAAAAGAATTTGGATGTCATTTTGTCACAATAAAACCAAATACTGAAAAGTGATGTTGGGCTACCATGTAGACTTGTGTTGACCCTAAATGTACTTTATCATTGATCATTATATATGCAATCCCTATCCAAGAGGCATAATGGATTCAAAAGATGTCTGCACATGTTTTTTAAGATCAGTCTTGGTCAGAATTATTTCCCGACAAATTTGATAAAAAAACATTTACTTGTCCATAACAAAGGGACAAAGAGAAATAAGGTGCCTAATTGTATCAGGCTCTGTAGATAGTCGTGACCACAGTAACGACAGACAGGACAAATAGACAAAAGGCAGTCGGGATACATGCGTAACTTCCCATTCCGGCTCGTACTGCAACAATAAAGCCTCGTTAATGAGACCCCAATCATACCTCTCGTGCTAATAATAGCTGTCAACTGATACTTGGACACAAATAAAAAAAATTGTCGCCAGAAAATGATTTGACAAGTACAAGATACTCCCAGCGGAGGAGGTGGCTTGACAGTCCAATGTTCCGGACGAGAATCCCCCAGGAATTTCAATGGTTCTCTAGCACAGGCCAGAATCCATATTACTAAGACATTCAGCAACAATTTTGTATTTGGATAGACGGTCATTTGCGCCAGCTTCTTGCCAACCTCAGACACCAAACAACGAGTTGGCATCAACGAAGAGTGTGGACGATACTTTTGACCAATTAGCAAGCCAGTGCTGGCGTAACCTCCATACTTGCCAATAAAGCCTCAGATCTTGTCACAGATTGATGATGAAACACACTGTTTTTATTTGTACCATTATACACTTGGACTAAAAGTCAACACCTCACAAGTAGCATGACAACACAGCACTATTTCTGCCAAAAAATTGAAAGGTCAACACAAGTATTGGTTCTAGCTTAAGAAATATTTATATCAATAATCTTGAACATTCACTCCCGTAGTACTATCATCAAAAGACTAATTTTTAAACCACCTACTGTAACCTACACATTTATGTTTATAAAGCAGAGAATTTACTTTTCTGATATGTTATACTCCATATAAGGGACATACAAAATGAACTGTTATGTCCCTGTATAACTACAGACAATGGTATGTTGCTATGGACATTATAATGCTATGTTGCTATGGACATTATAATGCTATGTTGCTACAGATGTTTTGATGGACAAAGACAATAAAAATAACAAGTTTTAATATATACTGCTATATCACAGCAACGTAGCACCTCAAAGCAGTTCACTAATTATTATTTGTGGTTATTTGGCCTTTAGCAACCATCAAATGTTTTTCTCAACTCCCTGAGGAGCATACAGCCAGAGCTGCCATTTCTGCACTAACAGCTTACATATGACATTTCTTGCACTGCCCTACTACATACTCATTTACAGCTGATTTGACTAGAATACAATTATAACAGAGTAAAGTGTCTTGTTCAAGGATACAACACAGTGTCCCTGCCATTTGGGTCACTATAGACATTGGGTTGCTATAGTCACTGGCTTGTAGTCACTATAGACTCCTGTTACTATGGGCACTGGTTTGAGTCAACAGACCCTGTGTTACTATGGACACTGGTTTGAGTCAACAGACCCTGTGTTACTATGGGCACTGGTTTGAGTCACCAAAGATGTTGTGTTACTATGGACACTGGTTTGAATCAACAGACCCTGTGTTACTATGGACACTGGTTTGAGTCACCAAAGATGTTGTGTTACTATGGACACTGGTTTGAGTTAACAGACCCTGTGTTACTATGGACACTGGTTTGAGTCAACAGACCCTGTGTTACTATGGACACTGGTTTGAATCAACAGACCCTGTGTTACTATGGGCACTGGTTTGAGTCAACAGACCCTGTGTTACTATGGACACTGGTTTGAGTTAACAGACCCTGTGTTACTATGGACACTGGTTTGAGTCAACAGACCCTGTGTTACTATGGACACTGGTTTGAGTCAACAGACCCTGTGTTACTATGGGCACTGTTTTGAGTCGCCAAAGATGTTGTGTTACTATGGACATTGGTTGGAGTTACCTGACCCTGTGGTACTATGGGCACTGGTTTGAGTCAACAGACCCTGTGGTACTATGGGCACTGGTTTGAGTCAACAGACCCTGTGGTACTATGGGCACTGGTTTGAGTCAACAGACCCTGTGTTACTATGGGCACTGTTTTGAGTCACCAAAGATGCTGTGTTACTATGGACACTGGTTGGAGTTACCAGACCCTGTGTTACTATGGACACTGGTTTGAGTCAACAGACCCTGTGTTACTATGGGCACTGTTTTAAGTCACCAAAGATGTTGTGTTACTATGGACACTGGTTTGAGTCACCCAAGACATTCTATTACTATGATTACTAAGCAGAATAAACCAATTGTTGATCCCAGCTGTTCCTGGAGTACTGGTAGGCTTTCTGTTGGTTGTGACCCATAGCTCTGTATCCCAAAAGAGAACTTACAAGCCCTATGAAAGATTGGGAAAGATAGTTATGACAGCCATTGATATCTAACATCTCATCATGGCCGCCACTCTGATGAATGCCACCGTGCGCGCCCATCCTGTGTAACGAGATCCTCGTCCAATCAGATGTGATCCTCACAACTCGCGGTGAACGTAACGGTGACAATTACACACAGATAATTTTTATCTTTCCATCTAGACAAACAAGAATTACTGTAGTTTGGTATTTTGGCAATCGTCTGGCTTACAGTTAAATTATGGGATATTTCAACAAAATTATGGGATGTTTCAGCTAAATTATGGGATATTTCACACAATGATGCGATACTATGTCTGTCAATGTGTCAACATACAACGAAAGAAATCTAATTAGTTGTTGTAACTGCTAGCTAGCCCTGCTTCTCTCTAAACATCTGCTATGCTTTACCCTACACGCTGCTGGCCAATAGGCTTAATGGAATAACCACTGGGAATAAAAACCGAATAGTGGCCTGCGATAACGTGGTACATCTCTCTTAGGTAATGTCAATGGAGGACAAATATTCATAAATTCTGGCGATTATTTCGCCAGTTCTGAAGGTCAAATCCTCCGCGCATCTACAAATTCAAACAGCATCAGGCAAATATAATACTCTCCTTGTAAGAATCTTGATCACACCAGCTTGAATTTTGGGTGAGCATGTTAATAGTGTAGGAGTCTAGCATTTTAATGGTGCAGGGGTCTAACATGTTAATGGTGTAGGGGTCTAGCATGTTAATGGTGTAGGGGTCTAGCATGTTAATGGTGTAGGGGTCTAGCATGTTAATGGTGTAGGGGTCTAGTATGTTAATGGTGTAAGGGTCTAGCATGTTAATTGTGTAGGAGTCTAGCATTTTAATGGTGTAGAATTCCAGTATGTTAATGGTGAAGGGGTCTAGCATGTTAATGGTGTAGGAGTCTAGCATGTTAATGGTGTAGGAGTCTAGCATTTTAATGGTGTAGAATTCCAGCATGTTAATGGTGTAGGGGTCTAACATGTTAATGGTGTAGGGGTCTAGCATGTTAATGGTGTAGGGGTCTAGTATGTTAATGGTGTAGGAGTCTAGCATGTTAATGGTGTAGAATTCCAGCATGTTAATGGTGTAGGGGTCTAGCATGTTAATGGTGTAGGGGTCTAGCATTTTAATGGTATAGGGGTCTAGCATGTTAATGGTGAAGGGGTCTAGCATGTTAATGGTGTAGGGGTCTAGCATGTTAATGGTGTAGAATTCCAGCATGTTAATGGTGTAGGGGTCTAACATGTTAATGGTGTAGGGGTCTAACATGTTAATGGTGAAGGGGTCTAGCATGTTAATGGTGTAGGGGTCTAGCATTTTAATGGTGAAGGGGTCTAACATGTTAATGGTGTAGAATTCCAGCATGTTAATGGTGTAGGGGTCTAACATGTTAATGGTGTAGGGGTCTAGCATGTTAATGGTGTAGGGGTCTAGCATGTTAATGGTGTAGGGGTCTAGCATTTTAATGGTGAAGGGGTCTAACATGTTAATGGTGTAGAATTCCAGCATGTTAATGGTGTAGGGGTCTAACATGTTAATGGTGTAGGGGTCTAGCATGTTAATGGTGTAGGGGTCTAGCACGTTAATGGTGTAGGGGGTCTAACATGTTAATGGTGTAGGAGTCTAGCACGTTAATGGTGTAGGGGTCTAGCATGTTAATGGTGAAGGGGTCTAGCACGTTAATGGTGTAGGGGTCTAGCATGTTAATGGTGTAGAATTCCAGTATGTTAATGGTGTAGGGGTCTAGCATGTTAATGGTGTAGGAGTCTAGCATGTTAATGGTGTAGGGGTCTAGCATGTTAATGGTGTAGGAGTCTAGCATGTTAATGGTGTAGGGGTCTAGCATGTTAATGGTGTAGGGGTCTAGCATGTTAATGGTGTAGGGGTCTAGCATGTTAATGGTGTAGAATTCCAGTATGTTAATGGTGTAGGGGTCTAGCATGTTAATGGTGTAGGGGTCTAGCATGTTAATGGTGAAGGGGTCTAGCATGTTAATATCATTACACATATTGCCATGTAGTAATATTATTTCTATCCAGGGAATTTTGCATAATTTTTGTTAAATTAATTTCATGATGCACATCTTGCAGTGAAAATAATGTTGACATTTCATTTATTTATCAAAATCTCTGGGCCTAGGGATGTTGAAAAACAAATTGTTTTGTAGTGGGAAGTTTGACCTATACCCAAACTATCACAAATTGATCTTAATACATCACACCCAACAAAACACTTCCTGTCAGTGTTGGTCCAGCACTTCAGCCTTTATTGTTTCAAGTCAAGTCTAGTATGCCAAAAACAACTATGGACTTAATCTGGGATCTGAATCTTAATCTGAGAACTCAATCTCAAGTAGTAGGAAAGCAAGAGAGCAATATCACTTCTTAACATCTTCAGGAAATATTGAACAGATTTCACCATAACTTCACGAAGTGGTAATTATCTCATCCCCATCCCCATCCCCCCCCCCCCCCCCCCCCCCCCCCCTCTTTAATTTAGTTAATATTGTCTGTCAACTCAACTGCATGTAAATGGGCTAACATTGTACTCACAAGAAAGAGTATTTACCATACCTTAGATATTTAAAGGACTCAAAAAAATTGAAAATTGGGGGTCCCGGATAGAAGTATGTGAGGGGTCTTACTGTGGGAGGAAATTATAATATCGAATGAAAACCTACTGTAATTCAGATGACCTCTGACCTCTGTACCTCTTCACTTAGCAACCAGGAATCTAACCCTGGCCAACTAGGTGAAAAACCTGTGTGTCACCACTGTGCCAACCAATCACCTGAGCTATAAATCTAAGAATCATCAGTAACAACACACTAGCTCCCAAGGTACCTGTATAATGTTGAATCCAAGCAGACAGATTTCAGACCCCTATGTACACAATATTTATCACTAAGTAAAACAGCTGTTAAATGTTTGCCTGACTAATGCCATCCATTTACAATAATTCTACTGAGTTTTACACACGCAGCTACGAGTCCAATGAAATACATAGTGCATTTGAATGCTGTTGTTTGCACTCTTATATAAAAGTACATGTTCCCTTGACAGGCATCAATGAAAGAGGCCCCTATATGGATGAGGAAACTCCAAGCATTTGAGGCCCCCCAAGGGGAAATCTAATGAATAAAACAGAAGATGTGTCATTTACCAAAAAAAATCCTGTTGTCTGTTAAGTATCATTAATTATTTCATGTCCCTAGTCGACTGATTAGGAATCCATTTCAATTACATTAAAACTATTGTTTTTTCGTGTGATGTGGCTTACACGAGCCTATCTAGGTGCGTGAAAGTTTGATGATTTTGTTTTTGGAAGAGACATACAATGTACACAAATACAATCACCGACTCTAAACATGAGGATCTCGGCTTAACTGGCAGACAAATCTCAACCACGGACTGGGAAACTGACGGCATATCTTATAAATGCTCGAGATTAATCCGTAATACTGGATGCTGTAAGGGATGATTAGGAGCCCCGACAAAGAAAGATAAATTCTAAAAGTCCTGCTTCAAAGTCACTATCCTCATATATCATTTTAGAGCTCTCTGATATACAAAGGAAAATGGAATGGTCCATAATCATTGAGGCAGGTGATTCGATGTGGAATCAAAGGGATAACAGGGTTGCAAACGATTAAATTCCATCCAAAACTGCCTCAAAGTCATCCAAATTTACCCCTCATTATGCAACACTCCAGCAGATTTGTGATCAGACCCATCAACCTAGTGTAATTGGCAAATGGTATGTCATCACTGCCGTCACCCCTTCAGGAAAGGGCAAACCAAGGCAAACAAATACAAGAATATTCCATCAAGGAATTTAAGGGGCGAGAGGTAGACTTGATTAAATAAAAAAGATATTTTAGGTAATTAGGTTTGCCTCTTTACCTAGTTCCTATCAGTAGAGGCAGCATTCCACTTTAATGGTGATGTCTACCAAAGGATGGGTGGATGAAAGCAAGCATACCAAATATACATCACACCATCACCAAGTATCTAGTCTCAAGGTCACTCCCTCAAGGTCAAGGTCACCACTATACCTTTATCAGAATGTACTTATGTAATAATGAGAAACACAGATTCCCTTACAACATACAGTAAAAGCATATTATACTTCAAACTATCTGGTTAAACTTTGTTATAATGTCGCTATTGAACAGGAAAATTTTGTATTACTGTCACTATTGAACAGGAAAATTTTGTATTACTGTCACTATTGAACAGGAAAATTTTGTTATACTGTCACTATTGAACAGGGAAACTTTGTATTACTGTCACTATTGAACAGGAAAATTTTGTTATACTGTCACTATTGAAGAGGGAAACTTTGTTATAATGTCACTATTGAACAGGAAAACTTTGTTATACTGTCACTATTGAACAGGAAAACTTTGTATTACTGTCACTATTGAACAGGAAAACTTTGTTATACTGTCACTATTGAACAGGAAAACTTTGTTAGACTGTCACTATCATTATACAGTAAACCTTACTATGATACAGTAAACCCCTGTTATATTGCCACCATTGTCAGTAAAACCTGTTTATACTGTCATCATTATACAGTAAACCTTGTCATACAGCCACCATTGTACATTAAAACCTTGTTATACTGCCACCATTGTCAGTAAAACCTTGTTATACTGCCACCATTGTACAGTAAACCTTGTTATACTGCCACCATTGTACAGTAAACCTTGTTATACTGCCACCATTGTACAGTAAACCTTGTTATACTGCCATAATTATAAAGTAAAACATTGTTATACTGTCATCATTATACAGTAAACCTTGTTATACTGTCACCATTATACAGTAAAACCTTGTTATACTGCCACCATTGTACAATAAAACCTTGTTATACTGCCATCATTGTACAGTAAACTTTGTTATACTGCCACCATTGTCAGTAAAACCTTGTTATACTGCCATAATTATACAGTAAAACATTGTTATACTGCCACCATTATACAGTAAAACCTTGTTATACGGCCATCATTATATAGTAAACTGTGTTATACTGCCGCCATTATATAGTAACACGGAAGGGAAAATTTGTCTATTTTCTATTACACTGTTGAAGCCTTAGCAAACATAAGGGGTTGAGGAGGAATGTCAGAACATATTAAAGGCGGGGCCCTACTTTTATCACCTAATCACATAAGGACACGAGCATCCGGCAGCTATCGATATGGTTATGACCGAAACGGAATAAATGTGGCAATAGGCAGGTCATCACCAATGGTAATTGGGACGACTGTTTAATTATGACGACACTCTCCACTTGTATATCACACGCTATTCATACATCACCACAACCCGACATTGACATACTTGGACATTAAAGCTGTGACATGCGATGTATCACGGGATGATATGACAGTATTATAACCTTATAACCTGCATTCTCCCACCCTGTTCTATGGTTAGCTCTACCACTGATCATACACGATTTTATATCTTAAAATCGGCACTGTCTTGGTATAGGATCAATCTTTTGTGTTTCTGCCTGTTTCACTCCCGTTATACAAATTCTATGATATATAGGATAAACGAGGCAGGATGGGTAACGATAGATAATATTTTTATTATCCCTCAGAGACCTAAACATCTCTCTCTACCAACAGAGTATATATTCCTCATCCAAAACGTCATCCTCGATCATGACCTCACGAACATAACAATATTTTCCCCCACTTTATGAATAAATGAAAGAGTTTGGAAGTCTTTATATTTATTCTTACACTCCATCCCCACCTTAGCCATATTCCCAAACCTCATACCAACATTGATTAAGCCTATCACCCCTCCAAAAAACTATGGACTATCCCAGACAAGAGATCCGAGGTACCTATTATAGAAACCACGGGAAAATGTTTCAAATAATTATTTGCCCTTTCCCATCAAGCATATAAATGACCATGAATGAACAATAATTTGCTGTGATAGATGAGAGTTTAGCTACAAACCATCAAATGTAAAACAAATGTTATATCAGTCGTATACCAATATTTACTCCATTGTTAAGTGGCTCATTTTTCTTTTCGGGTTTAATAGCCAGGATTTGAGTGATAAAGCTTCAAACTTACACTGATTAAAGTATGAAAACAACCTTGCCCTAAGTATTCATAATGTCGTTCTCCTACTACAACTGACTTGAAACTTGAAGATGTCCAAGGTCAACGTTTCAGACTACGAGCACCAATTATCAACGGTGAAAGCCTTAATGCCAAATTCAAAGAAATCAAAGCAATATCGGTTTTTTCTTACCAGTAAGAAATTAAAAAGGGACTTTGATACTCAACCCACCTGTGTGTTTATGCTAAACAGGAAAATCTTTTAGAATCTTTAAGAGACATAGAGATTGAACTTTGTGGCATTTCTCCATGTTGAAACAACAGGTCTTTGCTGAATATGTATAACTACAAATTAATTTATAGAAAATGTAATAGGAAGGAGTAATGAAAAACGTCCTACCCACACCAGGCTTTGAATGAGCGACCTCTCGCTCTCTGAGCAGACACATCCCACCCTAGCTCTCTGAGCAGACACATCCCACCCTAGCTCTCTGAGCAGACACATCCCACCGCTAGGCTAAAGGGAAATTCCCACTAGTATGAACTAGCAAGGTGACCTATACTCTCTAGTTTAATAAACAGGAATGGCAGATATCAGGACTTTCCAGAATACACATCTGAATTATGCTGAATGACACATTGTAACAAATGTGGTAATTGATATTATAAATCTAGAGCAATTCTACTGACTTCATCCAACCAAAATTCCCTGGGAATCTCTGACCTATTGGGTACCATGAAATCTTTGAAACAAATTCCAGTTTTCCTTATTTTACACTAAAGTGTTTAAAAAGTATGCTGTATTTATCCTGAAATAAGATCCCCTAGTGTAACAGTTTACCGTACTTATCCTCAAATAAGTCCCCTACCTGGTGTAAAAGATTAGTACCATATTTACCTTAAATAATCCCCCTTTCCAGTATGAAAGTTTGGTGAGGGCTTATTTGTGAACAACTTTTTGATGATTCTGCTAAAATGAAGAAGGGCTTATTTTTGTGAAGGGCTTACTTGTGGATAAATCCACTGATTAAATCTCCATTTTCTCTTACTATCCAGTTATTCCTCTAACCATATTTCTATATTTATTTCTGGTTGAACAATATCACAAGATAGTTCGGACATATATCTCGTGTAACTGCTACGAAAGTAGACTGCCCGTCATGAAAACATGCTTATAAGATGTTTGTATACATCCGAGATTCGGAAAGTGATCTAGTAGTGATTTGGGAAAATGTATTTTCTGTTGTACTGCTGTAATTTGCCTTCTGCCAGCTGTCGACAGTGCGATCGAGACATATCGGCATTACAGTTTGTCATGCGAGCGACATATAAAAAAAAATATCATGAAAGCAATGAGCTGTCTACATACTATAACCATACGCCTCCAGTTACGTACAGTGAATGGGACAGGCATCTGTGGGACTTGTAATGACTTGTAATGCAGATGGCCGATAAACTCATTTTAGTTTGACGTAAAAATTACGACCAAGGTGAAAGTAACTACCAGGGTGTATTGTCCATGTGTTAGCTTCGATAAATCTAAAAAAAAAGTGCCACCTTAGGACGGATACATTGTTGTATTTTTGCACTTTTTACTTCAAACCAGAAAGTGAATTAAATAATACCTTTGTACACTATTTCAGGTGTAGATTTTATTTATAATATGATAAACATGCCACACTTCAAATACAAGAGGAAGCCTGTGCTTACCAAAATTATTTACAGGGTTTCCAGGTGAAACCAGTGCTGAAATTTCTGAGAGAGAAAACTGGAAGTAATGAGGTTTTCAACCACTGGTGTCATAACTTAAAATCTGAAACTACATTGGAAAGGGGAGATTGGGAAATATGAGGGGTTTATCAATGGCTCAGGGGATCATATTGGAAATAGTGGAGTTTGTCAGTAACTGGGTTTGTTGTTGTTGTTGTTGTGGGGTGGGTATAGTGGTGGGGGGAATTTGCGGTTGGAAATAGAATTTGCTAGTGACTGATCTAAAAGTATATCTCAATTAAAATATCAGTAACATATATAGAGTATGTTTGTGTGTATCCCAACACAGTCAATGAACTAATAAATTTCTGACATAAAATAGAGTTACTTGATCTCCAATTCTAACATCGGAATAGGTCATAATGAGTATGTAATATAAATGATTGGGAAGCTTTCAGGTACCCAGTGGTATGGCTGGAAGAACAATTTAGAAACTGTTGACTATCTGTCAGCGAGAAATAAAACCATGTACTTGTAAGCTGCCAATCAGAGCTCAAATTTACTCTCCTTCAACAGTTTACACAGGTGTTGGGTAGAGCAGAATATTCCTAATAGGCACACTCACCTAGGGTAAAATTGACCTGGTTCAAATTTCCATCATCAACATTGTTGCTAGATTTGTAATTTTGTAATAAACATTGTCATGGAAACCACACACATATACACATTAAACTAGTGTTATAATTCCACTCGCTAATGATCAGTCACGTGTGACACACAAGAAATGGTGGCTTCACATCCATATCCATAACACTTAGGCCCCGTTGCATACGTCGTCATGGCAACTACACAATTTATATAATCTTCACAAATTGTCACGCATGGTTCACGATAAACACAGATACAACTGTTATGCTTCCTTCAATTATTCGACGTCCTTCCTTCTAACATAACACAACATCAAACTTGTCCTATTTTTCACATAACTTTGAACCAACTCATGACATGTTAATAAAATCCCTGTATCATTTCCCCTAAGTGACCACGCACGGTATCCCGAATCCCGCTCTATATTGATTGATCTGGTGGCCGTCTCTCTCTCCGCCTACAAAGCGAGGGGCCGAGAAGGAGGCCTTAGCTGTATATGAGTTTTCCCTCCACGTTTTCCTCCCTGATGGATTAGCGACCTAACTCTCTCCATCTGATCAGTCATAAGTATGACACTACACAAAGCAATGGCAAGCTTGTTTAGTGTGCTTACTGCTACCCTACACTTATATATCTTTCTAGAATATACCCAATATAACCTCTCCCCATAACTAAACAACGCGCGAAGACACGATGACAACGCGAGAAGACGCGAGACAACGCGCGAAGACGCGAGACAACGCGCGAAGACGCGAGACAACGCGCGAAGACGCGAGACAACGCGAGAAGACGCGAGACAACGGGCGAAGACGCGAGACAACGCGCGAAGACGCGAGACAACGCGCGAAGACGCGAGACAACGCGCGAAGACGCGAGACAACGCGCGAAGACGCGAGACAACGCGCGAAGACGCGACAACGCGCGAAGACGCGAGACAACGCGCGAAGACGCGAGACAACGCGCGAAGACACGAGACAACGCGCGAAGACACGAGACAACGCGCGAAGACGCGAGACAACGCGCGAAGACGCGAGACAACGCGCGGAGACACGAGACAACGCGCGAAGACGCGAGACAACGCGAAGACGCGACAACGCGCGAAGACGCGAGACAACGCGCGAACACCCGACAAAGCGGGAAGACGCGAGACAACGCGCGAAGACGCGAGACAACGCGAGAAGACGCGAGACAACGCGCGAAGACGCGAGAAGACGCGAGACAACGCGCGAAGACGCGAGACAACGCGAGAAGACACGAGACAACGCGCGAAGACGCGAGACAACGCGCCGAGACACGAGACAACGCGCGAAGACGCGAGACAACGCGCGAACACCCGACAAAGCGGGAAGACGCGAGACAACGCGAGAAGACGCGAGACAAGGCGCGAAGACGCGACAACGCGCGAAGACGCGAGACAACGCGCGAAGACGCGAGACAACGCGCGAAGACGCGAGACAACGCGCGAAGACACGAGACAACGCGCGAAGACGCGAGAACGCGCGAAGACGCGAGACAACGCGCGAAGACGCGAGACAACGCGCGAACACCCGACAAAGCGGGAAGACGCGAGACAACGCGAGAAGACACGAGACAACGCGCGAAGACGCGAGACAACGCGCGAAGACGCGAGACAACGCGAGACAACGCGCGAAGACGCGAGAAGACGCGAGACAACGCGCGAATACGCGAGACAACGCGAGAAGACACGAGACAACGCGCGAAGACGCGAGACAACGCGCCGAGACACTATACAACTCTCTAATACACTATACAACTCTCTAATACACTATACAACTCTCTAATACACTATACAACTCTCTAATACTCTATACAACTCTCTAATACTCTACAACTCTCTAATACTCTATACAACTCTCTAATACTCTATACAACTCTCTAATACTCTATACAACTCTCTAATACTCTATAACTCTCCAATACAATGTCATTATTTCTTGTTGATTGTCATGTACACAAAGTAGTATTTGCATATAGAAACTATTCAAGAATTTAGTTTGAATTGTTTTTCAAGAGAAATATATCAAACTAACTTAAATTTCAATTTATTTTCTTCTTTTGTTAATTGATAATTGTGTTAATACTCCTCAAAAACATTAAATTGGGACAATTTCAGGTCAGTAATACATCAGATAACAAAAATAAAACAGAATCCACTTTTTCTATAACTGTCCTTTTTATGATCAAATTAAGACAAATTTATCTTGATAAAAGTATATTAGATATGCCAGAAGATGAGAATCATAGTTCCATTTTGTCAGCTAATAACCCTGATATTAAATAACAAATTTGTTTAGTCATACAACAGTCATCAGAACTGAGAAGAGTGGGCTTCCATCCAATGTAATCTGATATTCTACTTATATTGTTGAACCGTTCTGTATATTTGTATATGCATTGTCATCAAATTACTAATGTTATTAGAATTGTGCAATAAACTCTTGAATTGAATTGAATTATTGCATGAGAATTTACATAATCAGAGAAAGACTAGACAGAAAACTATAACTAATATATTCAACTGTTGAAATTTCAGGTAAATCTAATAGATTGCATGTAAAGCGACACAAAAGCAGGATTATTTTAACAAAACTGTTAATTTCTGCTGATTTATCAATACTAATTCAAATCATAAACCTATAAGCTCAACTCAATATGACAAAACAACAGAGAATGAAGTACCCCGAAACAGGAAGTCACTTGCTACAGACCAGACAGGATACAGACAATGAAAAGTATTTCCGTTAGCCTAGATTTTGAATAGAGGGGTCACCTCTGGAGATTAGACATCCTGATAACTATATCCATAAATCTTAAACCCATGGAGCTATTTTTGGACATTGTTTATTAAGAGAAACACTCATTCATATATATACCAGAGACAGAGATATCATCTATTGTTCTGTTAACCTTACCTATTGTTTTCCATTCACTAGAAATCTCACCTATTGTTCTCCATTCACTAGAAATCTCACCTATTGTTCTCCATCCACTAGAAATATCTATTGTTCTCCATCCACTAGAAATATCTATTGTTCTCCATCCACTAGAAATATCATCTATTGTTCTCCATCCACTAGAAATCTCACCTATTGTTCTCCATCCACTAGAAATATCATCTATTGTTCTCCATACACTAGAAATTTCATCTATTGTTCTCAGGTAGCTAGAATTCGTATCTCTTGCTTTAGGTAACTAGAAATATCATCTATTGTTTTTTGGTACCTAAAATTCTTATCTATTGTTCTCAAGTAACTAGAAATTTCAGCTATTGTTCTCCAATCAAACTTTCCCCCCCAATTTTATCAGCAAATAAGAAAAAATCTTCAAATTTTGTATTATAGTGATATAGTGGTGTATTATAGTGGTGTATTATAGTGATATAGTGGTGTATTATAGTGATATAGTGGTATATTATAGTGATATAGTGGTGTATTATAGTGATATAGTGATGTATTATAGTGATATAGTGATGTATTATAGTGATATAGTGATGTATTATAGTGATATAGTGGTGTATTATAGTGGTGTATTATAGTGATATAGTGGTGTATTATAGTGATATAGTGGTGTATTATAGTGATATAGTGGTGTATTATAGTGATATAGTGGTGTATTATAGTGATATAGTGGTGTATTATAGTGATATAGTGATGTATTATAGTGATATAGTGGTGTATTATAGTTATGTATTATAGTGATATAGTGGTGTATTATAGTTATGTATTATAGTGATATAGTGGTGTATTATAGTGGTGTATTATAGTGATATAGTGGTGTATTATAGTGATATAGTGGTGTATTATAGTGATATAGTGGTGTATTATAGTGATATAGTGGTGTATTATAGTGATATAGTGGTGTATTATAGTGATATAGTGATGTATTATAGTGATATAGTGGTGTATTATAGTTATGTATTATAGTGATATAGTGGTGTATTATAGTTATGTATTATAGTGATATAGTGGTGTATTATAGTGATATAGTGGTGTGTTATAGTGATATAGTGGTGTATTGTAGGGATATAGTGGTGTATTGTAGGGATATAGTGGTGTATTATAGTGATATAGTGTTGTATTATAGTGATATAGTGGTGTATTATAGTGATATAGTGGTGTGTTATAGTGATATAGTGATGTATTATAGTGATATAGTGGTATATTATAGTGATATAGTGGTGTATTATAGTGATATAGTGGTGTGTTATAGTGATATAGTGATGTATTGTAGGGATATAGTGGTATATCATAGTGATGTATTATAGTGATATATTATAGTGGTGTATTATAGTGATATAGTGGTGTATTATAGTGATATAGTGATGTATTATAGTGATATAGTGATGTATTATAGTGATATAGTGGTGTATTATAGTGATATAGTGGTGTATTATAGTGATATAGTGGTATATTATAGTGATATAGTGATGTATTATAGTGATGTATTATAGTGATATAGTGGTGTATTATAGTGATGTATTATAGTGATATAGTGGTATATTATAGTGATATAGTGGTGTATTATAGTGATATAGTGATGTATTATAGTGATATAGTGGTGTATTATAGTGATATAGTGGTGTATTATAGTGATATAGTGGTTTATTATAGTGATAAAGTGGTGTATTATAGTGATATAGTGGTGTATTATAGGGATATAGTGGTGTATTATAGTGATATAGTGGTTTGCTGTAGTGATATATTATAATGATATTGTAGGTATTTATTTTTAGGTGTTATAGTTGCATTTGTGTACCACTGGTTGGATTCTATTTTAAGCTATCCCAATGTATGTATATCCCAAATAAAACCTGTCAGTGTTTCCAGTGAATGTCTATCCAATATTTTGACAGTCCCACTAACCTATAGGGACACCACTAAATATCTGTCTGGGTCGCAATACACACCTGTATACACCTGAGGTCATGATTCATAGCTGTATAGTGACAAGCATAACCTTGCACACGTACACACATCTCACATGTACACATCATCTCACACACCTGCATCACACACAAAATACTCAAAATCATTGTTCCCATACAATGGTACCACAGACAGGTAAACCTAGAGAATATTCTCACCTTTACGTATCATACTTGTGATTTACCTCACATAGCTATTCATAGACCCAAAAGTAGGTCAGAGGTTCTCGTGTATTCTGATGTCAGTATTAAATATTAAAGACATTATCAATTCTGGCTAATGCATGCCAACAGAATCATAGAGAAATATGACATAACGAAATGTAGAGGAGTAACAGAGTACTAGAGGAAAGTTTTTGCTTTAGACAATTTGATACTATGGGTTACGTACTGTTACACTCAGCATTAGACTAAACTATCTTTATCCTATTTCAGACAAAACAACCCAAGCCTGCCGTAAGGTCAGCAGGGGGCACTGTGACCCTACATATGCACTTAACACATAACAATGTACCTACCTTAACGTCCGTAGTTGTTTTTTTTTTTACGAGAAATGTAGATCCATATTTAAACCGATTCCAGGCCATGCAGTGGATCACACGTCAGACAGACACACCTACAGACAGGCAGTAGACCGTGGCAACCGTTAGAATCACTCAACCGGAAAACCACAGTACTGTACAGACAACCAGTGAAGTCTGCTCTGACCATAACAACAGACAAGTGCTGTAACAACCAGGCCATGGCCAGATGAGGTCATGACCTGGTGTGACCCTGTGACCTCCCTGGTGACCTGCCTTCGTCTGATAAAGGGCCAGAATTGCTGTGTCTAGTAGTGTTTACACTAGGGCAACAGGTGCTGCCTTAGGTATATATATATAGAGAGAGAGATACTGAGAAGGCAGACAGAGGCCTGTACTTACTTAGCAGGGTCTGTAGAATTACTGGTCCTGGGGAATCCACAATGAAGTCCAATGGGGGTATAGCAAGTAGGAATACCAAAGGAATGACCACAAGGTCCAAAGTACCACAGGAATTACCACATGGTCCTGTTCACAGGTCCAGTTCATTGTCATGTCCAATTACTACAGCAGTATGTTTGTTCTTTGGTTGTGTTTGTTAATGTTTGTGATGATAATCCATCTGGTCACACTTCACAGGTAAATCTTAATCAGGGCAATCCACAGGTATACAGGTATGTCTTAATCATGACAATCCACAGGTATACAGGTATGTCTCAATCATGACAATCCACAGGTTTGCAGGTAAGTCTTAATCAATCAGTGTCTTAATCAGGTTAATCAACAGATATACAGTAAGACTTACTCAGGATGATCCAAAGGTATACCGATAAGTCTTAATCATGGCAATCCACAGGTATACAGGTGAGTCTTAGACATGGCAATCCACAGGTATACAGGTGAGTCTTAATCAGGGCCATCCACAGGTATACAACTAAGTCTTAATCAGGGCCATCCACAGGTATACAGGTGAGTCTTAATCAGGGCAATCCACCGGTATACAGGCGAGTCTTAATCAGGGCCATCCACAGGTATACAGGTAAGTCTTAATCAGGGCCATCCACAGGTATACAGGCGAGTCTTAATCAGGGCCATCTACAGGTGAGTCTTAATCATGGCAATCCTTAGGTGAATTTGTAGACAAGGGAGTTTGTTATTGGTCAACTATATACAGGTGATTCAGTAGACAGGTGAGCCAGTAGACAGGTGAGCCAGTAGACAGGTGATCCAATAGACAGCTGATCCAATAGACAGGTGAGTCAGTAGACAGGTGAGCCAGTAGACAGGTGAGCCAGTAGACAGGCGATCCAGTAGACAGGTGAGCCAGTAGACAGGTGATCCAGTAGACAGGCGAGTCAGTAGACAGGTGAGCCAGTAAACAGGTGATCCAATAGACAGGTGATCCAGTAGACAGGCGAGTCAGTAAACAGGTGAGCCAGTAGACAGGTGATCCAGTAGACAGGTGATCCAGTAGACAGGTGAGTCAGTAAACAGGTGAGCCAGTAAACAGGTGAGCATGTTGGTGATCAGTTGTGTAGACAGACAAGTCCACAGACAGGTGAGTCAGTAGACAGGTGAGCCAGTAGACAGGTGATCCAGTAGACAGGCGAGTCAGTAGACAGGCAATCCAGTGGACAGGTGATCCAGTAGACAGGTGAGCCAGTAGACAGGTGAGTTGGTAGACAGGTGAGCTGAACCAGTAGACAGGTGAGTTAATTATCAGGTCATTGCTCCCTCCACAGACAGATGAGTCAGCAGACAGGTGAGTTTGTCACTGATCAGCAGTAGAACAGGCGATTCAGTAGAAAGGTGAGTTAACGACCAAGTCACTGCTCCCTCCACAGACAGGTGAGCTCATTAGAAATTTCAGGTGTGTTCCAGCTCTACTCCAGACATCAGCAGGCCTCGGTCATCTGTCAACAGAGAGTAGTTGGTAACAAATCTATGAGACATGATGTCAGCGGTAGGCCCGCCAATACACTATATCCTATATAACCATTCAGACATTGATTTTGTATACTAAATCTATAGCCAACCTCACGTCACTTGTGTATTGGTTCAGACCAGTATGAATTGTATAAACTTTAACAATAAAGTAAAGTATTAAACTTCAATCAATCCCCGATCTGTCTGGGTCTTATTTCTAACACACGTCCCAGTAGCTCCCGTGTACATTAGAACGACAATAAATTAAAACAAAATTAAAGTCATTCAATTGAAAATGTGAAAGTTTTGCTTCTTTATCATGTGTGGGACATTACTGATTTATATACCTGTAGTATCAGCTAATAAAAATGAAGTCTAAATTCTGTTTTTATACCCCATTAATTTCCATAATTTTAACGAAGCTTCAAATGACTATGTTGTGGCCCGGTCTATTTATAGACACACTAATCTAGTGTGTCTAATAAGTTTAAAAAAGTTTTGGTATAGTAATGTATAGTTAATATGCCAGTCATTTTAAAGAGGAAACTCAAGTGGAATTATTGTTCGACTTAATAATGTTTTATTGCAAGTATATATATATTTTTTAATTATTTTTGATAGTTTCGAGTTTTGTTTCAACACACCTGTAGCGTCATTTAAGAACTATTTAAAATTCTGTTGATATACCTGATGATTTACATAATTTTAATAAAGTTTTGATAGATTTATCTTTTGTTAAAACTCCAGACAAAAGAAAAGCCCTGTCAAATCTTTCTCTGATAAATATAATACTTCACCTTCCTGATGCAATCTGACCATACTTTGACAGAGTACCCAATTATGTGACAACAGCTTACACAAAATAAGACCTCCTAAGTAATTCTATGATATTACAAATTCACGTGTGACTTAACACAGAAACAATGGACAACCCAAAATGATGGAAGTTTCTAACCATATTTTAAAGATCTGCCAAATTTTATGTTTATGGAAGCACAGCTTACTACAAAAGACTCCGACAGTGTCACAGATCTCAAACAAAATCACCTCAGCCATTGTCATGATTTTATGAAAACAGGTTGTTGTTAATCTTCGATTGGCAAGATGATTTTGTGACATCACATAACCTTAATGATAATTTTCTATCGACTAGATGATTTTGTAACATCACAGATATTTAATTTTGTGACATCACCAATATTTAATGATAATCTTTGATGGACTAGATGATTTTGTGGCATCACTGATATTCGATTTTTTGACATCACAAATATTTAATGATAATCTTTGATGGACTAGATGATTTTGTGGCATCACTGATATTCGATTTTTTGACATCACAAATATTCAATTTTGTGACATCAAGGATATTTTAATGATAATCTTTGATCAACTAAATTATTTTTTGACATCAGATTTTCAATTTTTTGACATCACAGATATTCAATTTTTGACATCACAGATATTTAATTTTTGACATCACAGATATTCAATTCTGTGACATCACCAATATTTAATGAAAATCTTTGCTGACTAGATGATTTGTTAAATCATACTTATCCAATGACAAAACTACCTGAAATGACAGGTTTCTAACGACAAGACGGGACAAATTACCCGATTTAATTTTGACGACATGTTTTTCTAATAAAAAGATCATCGCTGATTACCTGATATCGTGATAATGACAGAACCCTCTGAAAACAGATAAACAATTTCTATGGTGATGTTTTCCAGTCTGCCTGCTTTATAGACAAAATCTGACTACTTTATTGTAGATTAAGCCCAGACCTACCTCCATGTCGGTGCTAAACTAGTTGCGACACCATTAATCTATAAATCTAATGCAGCTGTATTCTTGGAAATAAAGATGAAGGCATGGGGCATGTTTTCTTGGATAAGCAGTAAAACCTAACAGTCTTTCAAATTGATTGAAAGACCATTATTTTAATGGATTTTGTTACTGCCTAGAAAGTCCATCTGATTTTCATTGCTGCATACAACACAATTCAATCAACAGAGCAATACATCTCCCATCTCCACCAAACACACACAACAGTGGTATGGCTAGCTGACCATTATGTGGCTGAAATTGCAGCAAAAACATTACTCATATTGAAATATCTACCAAAAAAAAAGAATGCAATTTGATTACCTGATTTTAACATATAAGTTGTCATACAATTTCACGATATTTTTATTGATCGGAATCGAAATCAAATTAAAAAAAAACATTAACTGGACATTCGGTATAAAAAACTTTCTCAGTGATTCAATATTTGCGTACTTAATGAATATTGCCGTACCTTCCTCAAACACAATGGCTTAAGTCTGGTAAACAGATCTATTCTGACATCAGGGCTTGACAATTCTTTGCTGTCTGTTCAATACAAGAAGTAGACAAAAGTTTTTTAGTTCTAAAGCTCAGGTGATACAAATTTGATTTATATGTATGAATATTGATTCTGTTTTTATATGTCCAAATATTTGACTAAGATTGTATCAATACAACTGATTCTCTACACAGCGGAGACTATCACCTACCAAAGTTGGTCCTAACTTAGATTAGTTTATTCTTTACACAATAAAACAGTTTATTTTGTCAAACATTCCTAACAGTAGTTAATATCTTTCTTGTAGTAAAACTTTTCGAAGAAATAATGTTCTCACAATAACTAATATTTGGCTTTCTTCCTGTGAAACTTTTTAAGAGATCCTCCTCTAACAATTTAACAGCTAATATTTGGCTTTCTTCTGGTGTAATGTTTTGAAGAAATCTTGTTCTAACAATAGCTAATATTTGGCTTTCTTCTGGTGAAGCTTTTCAAGAGATCTTACTTTAACAATAGTTTTTTTTTGTTTTTTTTTCTTCTGGTAAAACTTTTCGCAGAAATATTGTTCTAACCATTGCTAACATTTGGCTTGGTGAAACTTTGAAAAAATCTTTTAACAAGAGATCTCCAAGGGATCTTGGCATCACACTTGTGATTGCATGATTTTCATTATAGGTCTATTGGAAGATTTTCTCTTTTGCTCTCTTACTTTGCTCATCCATTGTATTGACAGCCAATAGAAAGTGTAAGAGAACAAGTGTTGTCATCACGACAAGATTTACATGAGAAAAGATTTATATCAATCCATCAAAGCGGTTCTCATTTTCATTTCCTCACAGTTACTTCCCTTGGGAGAACTCTCCATAAAACCTAAGTCCCAGACCATGGGAAGAGCTTCCTGTTCTTTATGCAGGAATGTATTGCATTTCTGAATGGTTGGCTCATTATGAAATAATTTCTTTTTACAGGAATGTGGTGCATTAAAGAGCACCCTTGAGCATGAATTTCGGAATTTTATCTTAGTACAATGCAGCTATGAGCATCAATAAATAATCACCTCTGGTAAGAGTATTTATATGTACTATCCTGCTGATTCAAAGCTATCCACAACAGTAAATACCAGGTCTCCAACAAAATTTTACATTTTTTATATTCTCATTTAATTTTATTCAATAGTTAATTTTTTAATTTTTTTAATTTGTAGTTAATCAAAAAGATTCCAAACTTGACACTATAACATTGAATGAGACCATTAATATTCGAATTCCAGACTTCCCTTCATGCTAAAAATTTCAAAAACCGAATATATTGCCAAATGCATGTGTAGGTGAATCAAATGATTCATACAATGCCTAAAGATGGTACAGTTCATGAACGAATTTTACCAACTTAAATTCTGTATAATATGATAACCATACTTAAATTTGTTTTTTTCGAATGATTGTCTGCGACTGGATCCGTCTGTGACCCTGAGGTAGAAGATAAATTTATCCTCTGATGATCTGATTGGTCGACATGTATCCTTTGATGATCTGATTGGTCGACTAAACAGAGGATCTTATCTGTTTAATTCCTGTGAATTTCCTCAACTCTGTCGTTTACAATTTTAGATACAGAGAGTTACTTTGAGAGATAATCAGATCCCCATATCCCTGTAGATTCCATGGAGTCTAAGATGCCTCCACTTTCTTTCATTTAAATGTCATTAGGATGGAATCGTTTCGGGGCCGAGACTCATAATCACATTGGAATGGTGTGAATTTCATTACGGTCAATTTGAACTTATCATGTTTGAAAATTTACACAATATTTATATACTTAGCGTGAATTTGAATTTCCTTATTCTCACTGGACTGCTGCCATATTTTAAAAAGAGTTTACACGATCTTATATGCTGGTACAATGTAAATCTGCATTGTTTAAAATCTTTCTATAAAAGTAATCAGTCTATCACTACAGAATAATCTTGAAAGAGATAAAATTTCATTTTCAATTTGGAATTCTTGGTCAAAATATAAATTCAAGTATTCCAAACCAATTTTAGGTCATCATTCCACTAATTTGTTTTAATTAGATTTTGCGCTAAATTTGAGTACACCAAAATATTTATGTTTTGAGTGTTTTGTTGTATAATTAATAAGACTTGGACTTTATGACAATAAGTGTAACCGTTACATATGTTCCCCAAACGAATCCCACATTCGTAAATAAAGTACTTCATATTGCAATAGTGTAATACTACACCTACACGACAAATTTAATCAAAATCGGACAATATCTAAATTTTGACCAATCAGAGGCCTCATTCTAGCGATCGATCAAAAAATGAATATACTCTTGTGCACCACAAGTTATACACAAATACTTATGTAAAGTTTTGCTAAATTTGGTTATGAGGGCGAAGTTATCTCTTTGTAACTCCAATAAACATGTAATGTTGCAGTGAAACAGTAAAAGTTTCTCAAGATTGAGCGGTAGACTATCCAATACATATCATTTGATTTACTGGGTGATTATTCTCCGTGTTAATTGCTGCAGATTGTTATAAATTTTAGGTGATGTGTGATGGGGTTGTGGCCTGTTAGGGCTGCTTTTCTTGTCATTTTTTCCCCCCGTCCTTTTTCGCCCGTTGTTGTCATATGTGCTGACCATCAATGGTAATGACAGGGTCTCTATGGCCACCAATCCAAAATCTCTAATTCAATTTTAACGTAGCAATTTTGGAAGACAGCTTTATCTCTGACACCGTCCCAGTCTGGCTGACGGTGATAACAATGTATACAATATCTATAGGCCGTATGGGTAGGCATGCTTAGTAAGACAATTGTCCCATAGGAAAAAACAGCAGTTTGAGCAGACCGATCAAACATGCTGTCTGTCGAATGTTATTATTTCTAATTT
Organism: Pecten maximus; assembly: GCF_902652985.1. Lineage (NCBI taxonomy): Eukaryota > Metazoa > Mollusca > Bivalvia > Pectinida > Pectinidae > Pecten > Pecten maximus. Next base: position 19,713,362 of record NC_047027.1, read on the forward strand.
GCCTACGATAGTTTCGAACACTTGTCGAAGCATGTCATTAGTTTTATATATCGCGGCACATCCTTTGGACAGAGGTAATAGCCATTTTAACTTCCCCCCAAACGCAAATTTGTCACGTTCTGGAACAGAGTTCAGAGAAAAAAACTTTGAGTCAGCTCAGAACGGTGAGTGAGATCAGAAGAAAATCAATGCTGACAAAAAGAAGATGCCTTCGCGCTGTGATGACTGGATGAGAATGGGCACACAGCTATACTATTATGATGAAACAGACTATTGTTTCGTGAAGCAGTTTTGCCAGTAATTAACTCGTCAACGATGACCCAAGGGATTTGTGTTACAAGCGGGAAAATTGACAACAGAGAAGTCTTACAAGCGATTCTCTAGAACTAACAAATGACGCAAAAATGAGAGGGTGACGAGGACAATTCACTGCTAAAGAAAACTTCAGAATTCATCCCCAACTACTAAGAATACCCTTAAATACCAACCAATACTTTCATGGCAATGCAATAAAAATTCTGTACAATTGTTACTTGATGAAGATTCAAGTATCCCAATGCTGTTGAGAAGACTTTTGGGTCTTGAATAAAACCGATAGATTTTTTCGGGGAATGAATGAAAATTGAAGCAAAGGAAATTTTAGGCAATGAAAGTCTAAATAGTGCCTTCGCATTACTTTTCATTCATCAGAATTAGTGTGGCCTATACATCATCAAAAATTTTATTTAAAACACTAGTTTAGTTTTGTATTGTTTAATGTCCTATCAGCGGTTATGATGATTTAAGGACGGCATTCACTGTGTGCGCATACATTAAGTGTGTTTTAGGAGGCTGTGGTATGTTCATGTGTGTCTCCCTGTGATAACACGGACTGATGTTGACTTTAAAGTGCTACCTCACTAAAGCATACTGCCAAAGACACCCTGCAGATCACATTATACGAACAACGGGCAAAATTTCAACAAATTTTAATTGCTAATATCCTTTGTCAATAAAAACAACTATTAATTATTAAAATTTAATTTAGAATGAACAATTGTCATTTTCAAAAGCTATGTTCAGCCAAATAAAGAATTGCGATATATAGACATATTTTGATTGAGTTCAAATACATGGAGAATACCTATGTTCTGGGAAAAGTTTGTGGTTTAGCAACAACAGCTGACACATCATTTAGGTCACAGACAGAATTATTTAATATCAAAGAATTGCAATATAATCAATAGTACATTTTCTAAAACAGACCTAACAACAGATCATTCAAAATATTCTTATACGTGTCGATAATTTCTATGATCAACAAAAATGAAATAAAAAAGGATTTTAGAAAGTTTTATACCCCTGCTCCCAGGAATTTAAAACAGATCAAAAGCTTGAGAGACTATATCAATTTCTTAATTTGACTAAAGCATATGATGTTTGATCCCAAGTCAGTTCTCATGTACAATATAAAACCCTACAATGATATGTAATATATTATTGCTGAATGGGGAAATTTTGTTAACCAAATCTGTGGACAGCAAGACACATGAGTATATAGGCCTATATATTCTACAGATTTTTTATTCCTATGCAAGATCATGCCTTCAATTTATCTACTTAGGGGAAGGGCGTAAAAATCTGGCATCAATGCCGCAGTTACAAAAGGTTACAATGATGACGTCACATTCCTTCAAAAGACATTTCCTTTTTTAAACAACTCGCCGATTATCTGTTTAATATCTGAAATATGGGCCGATTGGATCAAATATTTACCCACATTTAAAATATAAATCCGAATTATTTCATCTGTACATTACATGCTTGTTACGATTAAAAGTAAAACTCAACTTCCGTTACTGTTTCGAGGCAGTATTTTTAGTATCGTAAAGTTCTCTCATAACCTTGAAACCGATAATTTAAGGTTCGAGTAATATAGTTTTACAGTCATTAATAGGTCACAGATTCCTATTTTCATCCCAGACTGTTAAGAAGTATAGAGAGGTCTCTGACATCTGTATGTTAAAATGTCATTTGGTGGTGATAAGTGCTAACACACTGTAAGTGTTTTTCCTGGATTATTTAGGAAAATCCAATTGACCGAATTGGGAAAATTAACCTGTAAATTATGTGAAGAATGTACATGCTGAAAACTGTTTCATGAGTGTCATGCTTACCAGTTTTATAATGCAGTGTAGTGTTGTCCCGATTATCTATTATAACTGTTATCTAATCGGAAACTGATTCTCGATGATCGATTATGAGTTAATATCAATAATTGTTTATAAAATGAGTGGGAAAGTTCTTCTTTTATTTTCACTAAAGAGAGAATGGAGTTCTATGTCAATTTACTCTTAACTAGAACCTCTTACCAATTACTTATTTAAACATAATTAATTGCAAAAAACTATCTATAATAACTGTTTATCAATAAAGATTATAATGTTGAAATGTCGTACAGTATGATAGAAAATAAAGATACAAACCTACTGGGAGTAAAGCTAATATATATATATAATCAAAATGGCCACAAACTCTGCGTCGGAGAAAATAGGCCTATTCAATCCTGAAGTAAAGAAATAGCAATATTTTTTTTAAAGGAAAGGCTGACCGATTACTAATAATCGAAAATTGATCGGTTGACACTAACCAATTTTATCCGATCATCGATCGATCTCAACTGATTCGCATCACTAGCCGTGTAAATTCTGGCAGTATACATGATGACTCATAAACTAATTTCGACCCTCGACTTTTCCTGATATACTTTGTGTACTATTTGCAATTATATTTTTCTGTGTTTTTTCGGAAATTTCAGCTATAAACATCTTTTATTTTTACTCTAGGTTTTGACCCAAAAGGGACAGATTCCTACATCACCTCAATGACCCGATCATCCCATCTTACTTTGCATCTATAATGTTTTGTGTGTGCTTTTTATACGAGTGAAAACTTTTGATTGTAGCACAAGAAATGCCAAGGAAAACCTAAAACTTTTCATTGCAGTACAAGAAAGGGAGAAATACGCCAAGGAAAATCTGTTTTTATTCATTCATATGAAAATCTTTTATCTTGAGTAATATTCTTGAATCCCAAACTGGGCTTAGTATACTCAAAGATTACCTACAGGTACAATGACAATATTTCTGAATGTTTTTTATTTTTTGTATGTTTATACAACAGAAATGTCATGTTCTCCTTCCCAAAAAGAGTTGATGTCATTTCCATGGTTACTTGGCATAAATAACACAGTAAACAGAATCTGTATCGGAAGATTCAGATTAAACAGAGAAGCCAAAAAAGTATAAAATACCTCAACACAGACTAGACTTGATACCAAATTTCGCCTGACAAAACAAATTTGTCAGAAGATAAAATTGGCCTAAAAGACCAGGCTTGGCTTGTGGCACCCTTTATCTGTCATATTAAATGGCCGTCTCTTTCTAAACGCAGACCATGTCCGTGAGCACATCACCGTAGACCATAGAAAATGATAATTTGGTGTATTCTCCATGTCTTGCTTAGTGACAATTACCACTGGTGGACAACCTACTTTATATTGTCACTGAAATGATAGATTGTCTCTGTCCCCGCTTGTCAAGACAACAGAGTACACGGAATCCTCATTAGTCTGGACACTTAGTTCTACATTAGTGGGGTCCAAACCAAAGTGTCCACACTAACAAGGTTCTACTGTACTATTACAAATCAAGTGTCCACACTAACAAGGTTCAACTGTACTATTACAAACCAAGTGTCCATACTAACAAGGTTCTACTGTACACAAACAAATCAAGTGTCCACACTAACAAGGTTCTACTGTACACACAAACCAAAGTGTCCTGACTAACAAGGTTCTACTGTACACACAAACCAGTGTCCAGACTGACAAGGTTCTACTGTACACACAAACCCCAGTGTCCACACTAACAAGGTTCTACTGTACACAAACAAACCAAAGTGTCCAGACTAACAAGGTTCCACTGTACACACAAACCAAAGTATCCACACTAACAAGGTTCCACTGTACACACAAACCAAAGTGTCCTGACTAACAAGGTTCTACTGTACACACAAACCAAAGTGTCCAGACTAACAAGGTTCTACTGTACACACAAACCAAAGTGTCAACACTAACAAGGTTCCACTGTACACACAAACCAAAGTGTCCACACTAACAAGGTTCTACTGTACACATAAACCAAAGTGTCCAGACTGACAAGGTTCTACTGTACACACAAACCACAGTGTCCAGACTGACAAGGTTCTACTGTACACACAAACCACAGTGTCCAGACTAACAAGGTTCCACTGTACACAAACAAACCAGTGTCCTGACTAACAAGGTTCTACTGTACACACAAACCACAGTGTCCAGACTAACAAGGTTCTACTGTACACACAAACCAAAGTGTCCACACTAACAAGGTTCTACTGTACACACAAACCCCAGTTTCCTGACTAACAAGGTTCTACTGTACACACAAACCAAAGTGTCCATACTAACAAGGTTCTACTGTACACACAAACCAAAGTGTCCAGACTAACAAGGTTCTACTGTACACACAAACCAGTGTCCAGACTGACAAGGTTCTACTGTACACACAAACCCCAGTGTCCACACTAACAAGGTTCTACTGTACACAAACAAACCAAAGTGTCCAGACTAACAAGGTTCCACTGTACACACAAACCAAAGTATCCACACTAACAAGGTTCCACTGTACACACAAACCAAAGTGTCCAGACTAACAAGGTTCTACTGTACACACAAACCAAAGTGTCCAGACTAACAAGGTTCTACTGTACACACAAACCAAAGTGTCCTGACTAACAAGGTTCTACTGTACACACAAACCAAAGTGTCCAGACTAACAAGGTTCTACTGTACACACAAACCAAAGTGTCCATACTAACAAGGTTCTACTGTACACACAAACCAAAGTGTCCACACTAACAAGGTTCCACTGTACACACAAACCAAAGTGTCCACACTAACAAGGTTCTACTGTACACACAAACCACAGTGTCCAGACTGACAAGGTTCTACTGTACACACAAACCACAGTGTCCAGACTAACAAGGTTCTACTGTACACAGAAACCAAAGTGTCCAGACTAACAAGGTTCCACTGTACACAAACAAACCAAAGTGTCCTGACTAACAAGGTTCTACTGTACACACAAACCACAGTGTCCAGACTAACAAGGTTCTACTGTACACACAAACCAAAGTGGCCACACTAACAAGGTTCTACTGTACACACAAACCACAGTGTCCAGACTAACAAGGTTCTACTGTACACACAAACCAAAGTGTCCATACTAACAAGGTTCTACTGTACACACAAACCAAAGTGTCCACACTAACAAGGTTCTACTGTACACACAAACCAAAGTGTCCATACTAACAAGGTTCTACTGTACACACAAACCCCAGTGTCCACACTAACAAGGTTCTTCTGTACACACAAACCAAAGTGTCCACACTAACAAGGTTCCACTGTAAACACAAACCAAAGTGTCCATACTAACAAGGTTCTACTGTACACACAAACCACAGTGTCCATACTAACAAGGTTCTTCTGTACACACAAACCAGTGTCCAGACTGACAAGGTTCTACTGTACACACAAACCACAGTGTCCAGACTGACAAGGTTCTACTGTACACACAAACCACAGTGTCCATACTAACAAGGTTCTACTGTACGCACAAACCAAAGTGTCCAGACTAACAAGGTTCTACTGTACACAAACAAACCAAAGTGTCCAGACTAACAAGGTTCTACTGTACACAAACAAACCAAAGTGTCCAGACTAACAAGGTTCTACTGTACAAACAAACCAACCTGTCCACACTAACAAGGTTCTACTGTACAATAAATGTAATGACAATCCAAATGCATTTCTCACACAATATTCACAGTATAGAAAGTTTCTTATACTTTTTTTAGTACCCATAATATAATATCACTTAAAACAAAACTTTGTGGTGATATTTGTTTTCATTGTTTTAAGGGCCAACCGTGAGAATTATGACGCAAGACATAATCCTAATTAATAGCCGATGGCTTTATATCACTTCATTAACCAAAAGGTATTAGTGGAAGAGAAACAAGAATACACAAATAACAATACAAAAATTGCATCCATGACATAAAATATGATTCAACAAAGTTAACTTGATACACTGGTGGCAAAATACAGCTAACTACAAGATAGCAAAGTGACTCTAGTCCTGTAATGAGAGTCATTACGCTACACATCAAGGCACTGTTCTAAGTGTGAAGATATCACTGTCAAACAGTCAACATTTTGTAAATGTCCTCAAATTATGGAGAGTATATAATTCTATTAGCCCAAAAAAGAGAGTGAAAAAGAAAAAAAAACACAGCTGCACTGCCAAAAACCACTCACTTTTGATGCCTATTTGAAAGTTAAAGAAAAGATATTTCTATTTTCAAATTATATTAACTGTTGAAATATACTGATTAACTTGACGGGTGTCAAGGAGATACCAACAGCCAGGGTCATATAAGGATGGGTGTCAAGGAGACACCAGCAACCAGACTAATTGCAGTGTAATTAAAACTGAAATTCAGATTCACAATAGATGATCAAATACAGTCTTAAGATTATAAAATTAGATTATTGTAATTTGGCATTGGTTGTATAGCTGCAACTGCAACTCTAAAAATTCCATCCTGATGTAAGTTACCCTAGTAAATTCTAGCCGCAATATACCTCTTGGAGAAGAGACCTTCAGCCCGATTGGTAGTCATCTAGAGGTCCTCAGTTTGATCATAAGTAAAGATTTATTTTGCATTCTCTGTTGCACTTAATGGCCATAACAATACAAAATAAAGGTATCTAAATTGTTCATGCTGATAATGCTCAAAAGAATTTGAATATAAACCTTCAAAAAATTCGTCATTTTTACCGTAGTTTGGTGATGTTGGGCGTTAAAAGCCCCTCGCAGTGACAGTGACCCCCCATTTCCTGTGCTACCCTATCTGTTACAGTATAGATTTATAAAACAAATGTCCAATCATCACACCGCACTTGTTGGGATGTTAGTAACATTGTCATAGCAACCGTTCAATTATCAGACTGGCATTACCACAAGAAACCTTACCAAAGATGAAAGGTCAAAGTATTCCAAAAGAAGGCTCAAACAAAGACTAGCCTCAAGGAATTCTTTCTTGGAAAGAGCACTGTGGTTAAAAAGAACACATATTTACGAAACCTTTGGGTCTTACAAACATTTGAATAACCTTGAGGCTTTATTTGTAGCAGAGTACATAGTTACACAGCATCGAGTCAGAGTGTAGTAATATAAGGCTCTGAACTCCCAACAAAACAGAAACGCCAAAGCATCTCTACCAGTAAGACAGAAATAATGTTATAGACAGATCACAGTGCCACCTGGTGTTAGAAATCTTAGATTAGGGACCACCTTCATAAAAACCAGGAGTCTCCAAAGTGCCACCTAGTGCTTATAGAGAAGAGGTTGGACTCAGGACTACTATCATACAGAACAGGGATATCCACAGCGCCACCTGGTGTTAGAGAGAAGAGGTTGGACTCAGGACCACTATCATACAGAACAGGGATATCCACAGCGCCACCTGGTGTTAGAGAGAAGAGGTTGGACTTGAGACCACTATCATACAGAACAGGGATATCCACAGCGCCACCTGGCGTTAGAGAGAAGAGGTTGGACTTGAGACCATCATCATACAGAACAGGGATATCCGCAGCGCCACCTGGTGTTAGAGAGAAGAGGTTGGACTTGAGACCACTATCATACAGAACAGGGATATCCACAGCGCCACCTGGTGTTAGAGAGAAGAGGTTGGAATTGAGACCATCATCATACAGAACAGGGATATCCACAGCGCCACCTGGTGTTAGAGAGAAGAGGTTGGACATGAGACCACTATCATACAGAACAGGGATATCCACAGCGCCACCTGGTGTTAGAGAGAAGAGGTTGGACTTGAGACCATCATCATACAGAACAGGGATATCCACAGCGCCACCTGGTGTTAGAGAGAAGAGGATGGACTTGAGAACATCATCATACAGAACAGGGATATCCACAGCGCCATCTAGAGTTGGAGAGAAATGGTAGGACCCAGTACCACTATCATACAGGGAAAAGTTATTAACTCAGGACCAAATGTTTAAGATCTAAGTATGATTTAGATAATAATAAGAGACAAAAGGTAATAAAGGAAAGAGAAGAAACTGATGAAAAAGGAAACGAGTGTTTGGATGATTAATGATGGTGATAGAACTATTATTAGATGATTATAAATGAAGAAATAATTAAGATCCTGACAGTGTAGAGGACTCTAGGGACAGTGAAATCGTCCCCAACCTTGGGACAGTGATATCGTCCCCAACCTTGGGACAGTGATATCGTCCCCAACCTTGGGACGGTGATATTGTCCCAACTCTAGGGACAGTAATACTGTCCCCATTCTAGGGACAGTGATATTGGGAGTTAATGATGCGGTCGGCCGTACATGTATCAGAGATGAAGCTATATCTTTTTGTGTCTGTGACCGTATAACCACAAGCTTATGGCAACAGATTTCTGCCTTCTCTGTCTTCCCTTCAAAGTAGCTCATCTCTGGATTAATTGCAATATACTGGCATGGCCAGTGCTAGGAAGGAGTAGGCCCGATTTGATTGGGCGACAAACAGAACTGCATTTGATTACAGACCAATGTAGGGCAATCACTACTTTACTGGTGTTTTATCCGATGAATGTTTGCTTGATAAGAGAGGTATGAATGGTTGTGATGGAAACACACAATTGGGAGAGGATTGAGGATGGGATAAAGTCTCGACAGATGAACGGGTCATGCTGGACCAGAGTGACCGGAGCGTGCTGACATTGCCACGTGAGGCGATAGATGACATTGTCAAGGTCACACATCCTTCATAGCAACGAATTATTCATTAGTGAGATTGACCCAAACTGTCTCCTACTCCGTCACTGTATATATCAAGTAGTCAGTTACTATTGATTCCAAAACACGCTAATTCTTCGTATACTGAAGGGCTAAGTCTCCGTATACTGAAGGGCTAACTCTTTGTATATTGATGGACTAATTGTTTGTATACTGAAGGGGGTTAAGTCTTTGTATATTGATGGACTAACTCTCTGTACATACTGAAGGGCTAAGTCTCCGTATACTGAAGGGCTAAGTCTCCGTATACTGAAGGGCTAAGTCTCCGTATACTGAAGGGCTAATTCTCCGTATACTGAAGGGCTAAGTCTCCGTATACTGAAGGGCTAAGTCTCCGTATATTGATTGGCTAAGTCTCCGTATACTGAAGGGCTAAGTCTCCGTACTGAAGGGCTACGTCTCCGTATATTGATGGGCTAATTCTCTGTATACTGAAGGGCTAAGTCTCCGTATACTGATGGGCTCATAATTCTCTGTATACTGAAGGGCTAAGTCTCCGTATACTGAAGGGCTAAGTCTCTGTATACTGAAGGGCTAAGTCTCCGTATATTGATGGGATCATAATTCTCTGTATACTGAAGGGCTAAATCTTTGTATATTCATGGGCTAATTCTCTGTATACTGACCCAACGAATTATATGCAAGTACTTACACACCAATTAACTAACCACTTTTTCTCCAAGAATGCCCATCAAATCTTTTCCATTTTTTTTAATTAGGGTAGGCAGCAGTTAGCTGTTCATACCATAATTGACCAAATGCTAATTTGGATGACCAGTTGATTGTTGAAATATAAATTGTATGATTGGGTTACTTCCCTTACATTAATATACATCCACATATTAGGGCTTCCAGTAAAACATCTACCCCACCCCCAGGACTCCAGGTTTGGTTAAGGGATTTTCCAGTAAAACATCTACCCCACCCCAGGAATCCAGGTGTGGTTAAGGGCTTCCAGTAAAACATCTACCCCACCCCAGGACTCCAGGTTTGGTTAAGGGATTTTCCAGTAAAACATCTACCCCACCCCAGGAATCCAGGTGTGGTTAAGGGCTTCCAGTAAAACATCTACCCAACCCCAGGACTCCAGGTTTGGTTAAGGGATTTTCCAGTAAAACATCTACCCCACCCCAGGAATCCAGGTGTGGTTAAGGGCTTCCAGTAAAACATCTACCAAACCCCAGGACTCCAGTAAAACATCTACCCCACCCCAGGATTCCAGGTTTGTTAAGGGCTTCCAGTAAAACATCTACCCCACCCCAGGACTCCAGGTTTGTTAAGAGCTTTTCCAGTAAAACATCTACCCCACCCCAGGACTCCAGGTTTGTTAAGGGCTTCCAGTAAAACATCTACCCCACCCCAGGACTCCAGGTCTGGTTAAGGGGTACCATCTATAGAATGTATTTAATAAATTACACAGGAAGGCAATTCAACCATGTATAGAAGTCATTTAATGTGGATTCCTGGGGTCAGGTAGATATTTTATTGGAATAGCCCTAATGAAGTATAGGTAAATCATGCAGGAAATTTCTGTTTGGACTGGACAATACTCATTACCCAAACTAACAATACATTTGCTTTGAAAACTAATCCCAATTTTTATTCCTTTGTCTGTGCTTATTTCGAGATTTGTCAAGCTACATGCAGTAGCTGTGCACCTGCAACATATTCAAAGGCTTCGACATATTTCCTTCCAAGGAAATTTTCCCAGTCGCTGGTCTAATTTATAAGTTAACTAACTATACACAACTGACTTTCTCCTGACTTAATTGATTAAAAGTGAAATTATCTCCTGACTTAATTGATTATAAGTGAAATCATATTTATGAATGAAAATCATATCCTGTCACATGTAATTATGGAACAAGAATCAATCTGATAATTAGAATGCATTTCATGTGTTAAGTATGTATTCTGTAATTTTGTGTACCATCTCTATGACAGTATCAATATATGCATCACAAGAAAAATACCAGGATTTCATCACCATAGAGACTGGGTTACCATAGTTGTCTCCCTTACACTGTTACAATGGTCTGTACTACCACAGAATCTAAAGAGGTTTGAAGCAATATTTAGAATCATGGCAGGATTTAGAGATGTAGACACTCCAGGGCAACACTTTTAATTAGAGAATTGGATTTTCATAAATGATGCTATTTCACTATACTCCCAGAATATTCACAGCAATTGGGCATTTAAAAAAAAAAAAATTGTAATTCTTAAAAATGATTTTCAAAAATGATGCTATTTCACTATACTGTATATGATATTGTTCAATGATTAAATTTTTAGAGTCAGCATTCATTTCTTGCCACTTTCATCCAATTAATGATGATTTCTATTTTTTCATTTCTTATATATTATAAAGGACATAATTTAGATTTAGCTGTAGGCTAATTTGATCTGACATAAACATATTTAATTACATCTCAAAATACTATAGAGGTACCATGGCCATATCTGCAGTTTTTTATCAATAAATATTGAATGGAAATGTGTAAATAGAGGTTACACAACGAGTGGTTGTTGGATATGGAATTTATTTCACACGAGTAAGTTATTTTTTAAAAGTTACAAAAGACACGAGCTTTAGCGAGTGTTTTTTGCAACTTTTAAAAAATAACTTACTCGTGTGAAATAAATTCCATATCCAACAATTTCGAGTCGTGTGACCTGTTTTCTACCACAATAATATCGGCTTGAATCAAAGGGAAACGTGGCCAAGTATAATTTCGCGTATGCAAATAAAGTGTACCGGTGACGTCCGGGACCCGGTGATGTGACGTCATTAGATTATTGATGACGTCAATAACAATTGCAGCTTGGGTCAAAGTTCACCGTGTTAGCCAATCGAAATGCGTACAGAGTTTATACCAAGTGTGGTATAAACAGATTGTTAATCAACAGCTGTAATGATTAACTGATGGTCTGAGAGTTGAATAACACGGCGTATTGTGGTAGAAAAACTATTTACGTACAATATTTTGGCATCATTATTAACTTCAATATTATGATATATTCCCTCAAGTGAATTATTTTGGCATACTGTAAAGCCAGTTGACTGTATTTGTTACCATGACAATTCATTAGCGACATTTTATTAGCGACAATTTATTTATCACCAGTGGACTCAAGAGTTCATGACCAGGTCACTTGTACAGGCAAGATTTCACACATCTCAATTAGAAAACAAAATTAGTAAAATCTCCTACAGCGCTTGTGCTGTTCCATAAGGTTTGCCGTTAGTGCAATTAGTTCAGTAAGTTCAATTAAAATGTGGTTATGGTAAACCTCAGATTAGTTCGAACATGCAGATAGATCGAACACACATTTTTTTCTAGAAAAACAATATTTTTTAGCTAGTAATAGTTCGAACTCTGGCTGTTTATAATTGACACTATTTCGGATAGTTCAAACTTCGAACTAAAGAATGTAAAGTAGGAGTTTTTTCGGCAAACTCCATTGAAAGATCGCGACGACCCGGCCCCGACAACCAGCCAAGAAAAAATGCAAATTTAGGCCCGACAATGTATAAATAACATTCAATGTTTGTTTTCGCGCTATATGGCAAACTAAGAAATCATCCCTGTATTTTCACCTATAACTAGTGTTAACTTAGCATTATGATTATTTAATTGTGACTGGACATCTCTTAAGTATTGCCAATCAAGGTGTTACCTGAAAACCTGCGACCTCACGCTAGGTAAGCAGGCCACGCGAGGTGTCGGTTGCAGTAAAGTTGAAAGGATCGGCTGCCCGATCGTGCTGAGTTACGTGAAAAGCATTCATATCCAGTCAAAACAATCGACAGGTATCCCAATTAGTGGTGGATAATTTTGCAGGTATCAAATATGTTTGGTAGATAATACGACTGGGCATATTTAAAAGCAGACATATTGATGTTAATTCTGACCTAATTCTATCAACATATATCGCCTATTTTTACAGTGGTGCTTTCGTAAACACAACAGGTTATGTAGACTATGCTTTTGATGTATTAAAGAGACCATTTGTTACAATAATATAGATAGTTTCTGATTCAGATAAAAAATATAACCATGCGAAGATTATACTGTACAAATGTTTTACTTTTGTGTCACAAATGAAACGTGTACTGTACTGTTTTGGGGCCTACTGTAGCTACGCATTGCCAGAGTGGCTTCAGGCAATAACCATCATAATTATCGCGAAATGAAGAACATTTAACGATCAATTAACATTGAATTAAATCAAATACTATCATTTTACTTACTTATAAATGTGCCATAATTCAGGCCGCCGTTGTTACGCATCAGATTTAGGATGGATGTGTTTGTGTCTAATGATTTTACTCTGCTGAGATTTTCGCCGATATCGACTCGGATAGTTCGAACTCGCGCTTATTTTCTGAAGCATAATTTCGAATAATTCGAACAGGTTCTTCAATATTTATTTTATTTTGTTTGAACTAACCGGAGGTTTACCGTATACCTTTAGAATCTGAATGATTCTGTAGAAAACCTACATTTTTGACGGACCTATCACTCAAATGTTGACTATCATGTGTTTTGTCAATATTAAACATGTGACAATTAACCTGATCAGGAAAATGATGAATGAAAATAATAATTTTATGTCAAAATTCAGTTGGACATCTCAAATTATTTACTTGATAGCATACTTGGTGCCTCCGGAAATAGTTCGTTGTAAACCCAATTGTTGTAATATCTGCTGTCATACTGATTTATTTGCGATTTAAGATTTTTTTTATTATTATTATTATTATATATTTGATTCATGTACATATATATTATTGAGCATGGTGACAAACATTCTTATCGACAAATTAGACAATCATGATAATGTGACATATGTATGGATATGTAGAAAATAAATTGTTTCTGCATATTTGTATACTGTTAATGTGTTGTTTTCCTATCTCTTTCACAGTTAGTCTGAAGTCTAACAATCACCATTGTAATGGGTTAAATTCCCGTTCAAGGGGGCCTACAATTGCTTGTACAATAGAATGATATCCAGTTATTATAACATTTTCTCTGGAAAGTGGAATATTATCCGACCCAAACAATGTAGACTAGCTTATCAACGAGAATCTCCCTCGTCCTAGCTTTTTGGACGGATGAGGAGGATTCTTGAGGTTGATCTATCGCTTAAAAGGAAGAGAATATTTCCAAACGTAAAGATTCTATGAAAGATATGTGCTGTGGTTCCTATACTAGCAAATACTAACCTAACCCAAAAAGCCGGAGGCTATCCGTAAAGAACAAAAATTCCATTAATTAAATTGCATATGCATGAAAATATTTTCTTCAAAGGTCACATATCTCACTCACCTTGGCTGTATTCAGAGGTCTTAGACAACAGGATTTCTGCCTTAGGCATGTGTTGAATTGTCATGGTAGCCAACAGGGTGTTCTTTATATATCTGTGACAAGCCTACAAATCAGATAAATAGTGTTGATATTAATAAAAACACCAATAAAAATTTCTCGATTCATGACGTAGCTTGATTATGCTGAATGGTTTTGACGCAAGTATCTACGTCATCATATATGTAGGAATAACAGTTCGAAAGTGTGAAAAACAATTAAACAAGTTCATTTAGGCAAAAGAAAAAAACAAATCCTTGGTTCTCTTAGACAATCTTGATGTAGTTCTACTATATTTGACATTTTATGTGTAATATGTGACGTTTTCATTCATCAAGAAATTCTGGGTGTAATTAAATGACATTTTCATTCATCAAGAAATTCTGGGTGTAATTATGTGACGTTCTCATTATTTAAGAAATTCTGGGTGTAATTATGCGACGATTTCATTAATCAAGAAATTCTGGGTGTATTCATTCATCAAGAAATTCTGGGTGTAATTATGTGACGTTCTCATTATTTAAGAAATTCTGGGTGTAATTATGTGACGTTTTCATTAATCAAGAAATTCTGGGTGTAATTATGTGACGTTCTCATTATTTAAGAAATTCTGGGTGTAATTATGTGACGTTCTCATTATTTAAGAAATTCTGGGTGTAATTATGTGACGTTTTCATTAATCAAGAAATTCTGGGTGTAATTATGTGATGTTTTCAATAATTAAGACATTCTTGGTGTACATAATTATGTTTGTTTTTGTTTTGTTTTTTGTTTTTTTTGTTTAAAGACATTTCTGGATTTTAGTATGACATAGTTATATACTATATAATTTATATTTGGATATCTAATAACATAATCAAACATAACATTTTGAATATGTGATGAAATACCTAGATGCCAATGTGGTCATGTTGTGTATATTTCTATTAAACACATCAACTGAATTTGACATTTCCTGTATTACTGAGTTTGGTATTTTAATTAAAAGTTAAAATCACACTTACATAAAACCGAAAAAAAGCTTTGTTCTGGTAAAAAATATTGTTTTTAAATGCTGCAGGTAAAAGTTGAATCAACTGTAAAATGATGAATAGCAAGAAATATTGAGTGTAACGGCATTATTTATAAATGAACAGAAAAAATTATAACCATCTTTTTTCCAAACATTAAATGTCTGTATTTATAAATAAACAAAAATATCAACAAGTGTTTCCAAATACCAAAAGCCTGAATTTATAATTGAACAGGAAAATATGAAACATATTTTTCCAAAAATTAAATTCCTACATTTATAAAAGAACAGAAAAAAAATATGGGGGGGGGGAATCGTGATAATGACAGTACAACAATGTAGATTACTTATTTTTTGTCAACATCTTTAAACAGTTCATTACCATATGTTTTAATTCATTACTTCAACGTTGCATATAATAAAAATTCAGTTGAGAGGCCTTCACTACCAAAACTGCAAATATATTGTAGAGTTATCTCCCCTTAGACCATCATGTCTGCTGTCTGCCACCACTTCAATGGCTTGGGAATATTCGGAGATATTTCAACAGGTTTGTAAGAAGACACCAAAATATTTATCATGCAGGACATAATTTAAGTAACCTAATACATGTTTACAATCTAAGGTAAATGCTTAGTATACCGCTAAATATTAAAATAGCACTTTCTCCAATTCTTCAAAGAATGCATATAATTATCATAAGAAAATCTAAAATTTTACTTCAGATATTCTTATCAATGAACATTTCAAAGTTATTAATCCTTCTAATCTATAGTCAGTTGATTCCTAATGATACTGTAGGTGAATGAGAAATTTTAAACACTATGAGGGTTGGATGTTATTTACGTAGACATATCCAGCACATTTCCTGGTCCCCTTTGTGTGGGGAGTCAGTGTTGGGTCAGTTTGACCCAGGCTTCACTAGTAAGTTACCACTACATAGCTGCCCTATGGCCTTTAGCTGATGAGTCCTCTATCACCAGTAGATCAATCTGACCACTTTACATTTACACACAAGGTCACAACGTAATGGGCCTGTATGATATCACTGTATAGACTGTAGACTGTATATATCTAAGATGTATGTTTTCAAATTTTTAACTTATGACTGCTTTTTATTTAAATCAGGATTCGAGAAATTAGAGATATTTATTTATCTGTTCACCTTATAATAGAGGATAACACATATTAATGAACCATTATGTTATCAAAGACAGTATATATAAGATGTCTTTCTTCCAAATTTTTAACTTTAACTTATAATCACTTTTATTCAAATCAGGATTTGAGAAATTAGAAATATACAGAAGACTTTCTTACTAACTACATTTTATTTGAATCCAGATACAAGAAATTAGAGAGATATTAATTAGTCTGACCACTTTATAATACAGAATAACACAGTGATGGATCTTTATGTTATCAAAGACTGTATATATTGAAGATGTCTTTCTTCTAAATTTTTTATTTTTAACTAATAATAACTTTTATTTAAATCCAGATTTGAGAAATTAGAGATATAAATTAATGTGACTAGAGGATGATACAGTAATGGACCTATATAATTATTACGATCAAAGGCTCTCTTCAACAAATATTATACATACCTATCATTACTTTCATGTAGGATTCAAGAAAACATTACTTGAAGCTGAATTTAATTTCTCTAATAGATATGTTTTACAGCTTTTTATCCAAAAAGGTTATGTAATTTTCATACCATTATTATTTCATTTTTTCCCTCACCTTCTCCCCATCAAAAAATAAAATGTTCTTGCTTATATCAGCATTCTTGTCATAAAACCTGTTTGTTTTAGAAAGGTTTAAATCATGTTTTTCATTTGATAAGATAATGTCAGATACAATGGCCAGATTTGTCTAATGTAAGGTACAGGATGAGGTTTGTGTCTGAGAACAAAGAGGTTATCCCACAGGGGGTCAAGACTCCCCACACCTTTGGCAAGCTTCTGACATCAACCCCTTGGGCTACATGGACTAGTCCACTTTTACTTGTGGGTGGTGACTAATGTACAACCCTTATATTGTTGGTGGACTTTGCTAGATCATTAGTGAATGGATCGGTCTAATCCAATTTAGGGAGTTAAGGGTGTTATTTTGCAATACCTATCTGTTATCTAATGGACTCTACCTAATAGGTCCAAATTTCAAAACACAGTTAACCTGGTCAGTGGTTTTTGTTGATGGAGTCTTGCAGATGATAACCAGTTACTAATCTAGAATTTTGCAGCAGATGGATGAAGTTTGAGTTTAATTTCAATTTAATTATCATTGTGAATTTTAATGTAATTTAAATCATACTCCATTTATCTAATGGACTGTATCTAAGACATAATCTGGGCAAATAATCTGAAGATGTGAATGCTGTTAAACACGAGTGTAGGACAAAAGCCCCCCCGGACATTAGCCCCCCCGGACATTAGCCCCTAGGACAAAAGCCCCTCCGGACGAAAGCCCCCCCGGACATTAGCCCCCCCGGACAAAAGCCCCTTCTTTATAAATTTAGCTGGTATACTTTATATAAATCTGTACTTTTGAAAAACAGAAACTATATATATATATATTGTTGTTTTTATCTCTGAAATTTGGAGAATAATTGTGTGGAAAATGAAGGTCCTTGGTTCAATGTCAGTGTAGCATTATATGTCTGTGGTTAAACATCATAATTGATTTTTTCAAACTTTATATTATTAAGTAAGCTAAAAATTTCAGGAAACTCTCCATGATGAACATATTGTTACTGATTACACATAATTTTTGACTTCCTAATTAATATACTGCAAATATTGATAATCAAAGAAATGTCTACAAAAGCAATAAACATTTGATCCCTATTTGCAGTGTCTCAAATTATAATATAATAAGTACATAATGTACCTAACCAAACATGTTGCTCTGTGTTGTAATAGTCTACATTTAATTTTAGGAATACAATGTAATTAAAATCAAAGAAACAATGAAGCCATTAATGGTATATTTCTTTCCAGGAGAAACAATATCAATGAAAAACCTACCAAACACCTGTGAAACAGCTTATTGTTTATGTAACAGTTCAAGTAGTTGTTTTTCGAACTGGTTGTTTACATTGCAGAAGCCACTGGTGACTGAAGTCACTTACATATATATGTAGCACTTAATATAACCACTGCTAAAACATATATTGTAATTTAAAAAAAAAATGAATAAATAAAAACATAAAAAATAAAAAAAAATAAATAAAAAAATTTTTTATGAAGGGGCTTTTGTCCACTTTTTGATTAGTGTGAAGGGGCTAATGTCCGGGGGGGCTTTTGTCCTAGGGGCTAATGTCCGGGGGGGCTAATGTCCGGGGGGGCTTTTGTCCGTACCTCGTTAAACACAAACTATTTGTCTTACTTATATATGGTAGTATGTGAATGCTTGATTTAAGACTGTTTATCGATTTATCGTATCAGTTATACTTGGTAAAATGATTTATTCACGACTGTATAGATTTATTCAAAACTGCATATAGATTTATCCTATTAATCATACGAGGTTATACATAAACGATTTATCTAAAACTGCATATAGATTTATCCTATTAATCATACGAGGTTATACATAAACAATTTATTTAAAACTGTATATAGATTTATCCTATCAATTATAGAGTAATATATAAAAAATTTTTATTCAAAACTGTATATAGATTTATCCTATTAATTATATAAAATAATAAATAAATCATTAATTTGGAACTCCATATATATTGATCCATTGCATTCATATGTTATTTTTTGGCTGGACATTCAAGTTCATGAACAGATGGTTTTTTTTTTGTTTTTTTTTCAGGTGAACGCTGAACCAATGTGTCAGAATGCATATGTTAGATTAGAGAAGAGCTGGTTCTGAACATGTGGATCTCACAGGTAAGTTCAAGAATGTTGGTCAAAAAATCAGTCTTAGCTGGACCTATCACATGAAAAATCTATCAATGATCTCATTTTGTCACGAGTACTTATATCAGAATTTGTTTGGAGTTTTTCCAGAAATGACAGCTTCCTCACCAGCCCTGTATCTCTTATGCGACATTCTTGCCGACGAAAAAAAGAAGACTTATTTTCAGTTTTCAATTTATAATAAATATACCTTTATTTTCAATTTTCTTGGGTTTTTTAGTATGTTTGTTTATCTTCAATTTACTATTTTTATCATAAAAGATACAAGTTTATTTGTTTTGTTTTTTTCTTTCTTAATTTTAGATCTAATAATACCAGAAGTTTAAACACAAAATATAAATTTGAAATTATCTCCCTTTGATCAGTCCAGCATCAGCCTCAATAGGGTTTTTTTTTCTGTTGGCCAATGAAGAAACTAGAAAGATGAATCTATGAGTTCTTTACAAGAAATGTTTGGAGTACTTTCAATTGTATACCTATGAAATAATTTGTTCGTGAAAGACTGCAATATAGAACTGAACATTTCAGTATTTACCATAAAAAATCATTTAAAACTTTCTTTTTTTACAGTATTTCCTTACATTAATATTTTTACTGAATCTATGTACATAAATTCTAAACAAAAACTCCTTTTTAAATACTAAAAAAAAACCTGTAAATATTCTGAATTCTAACTTGTCAACCTTCAGATTAATTGTCCGTTATATTATTTCATTTCATCAACATGAAATTTTCCTTTTTTCGATTACCAGCTACAGTATTTGTGAATATTGCCATTTTTGTATGCACATAATTTTTATTGCAAAACTGTTAATTAAATATTTCAGGTTAATGCAGTAGAATTTATCATAATTTTTTAACTTTAAAACAAAGGCTCAAATATATTGCTAATGTATCAACTAATTATCATCAAAAATGTTGTTGTTGAAAAATTGTAGCTGTTGATAAGATGTTAAACCATCATCACTAAATATGTTACAAATAGAATTATTTTTCTAATTAAAGGTTTTAAAATCCATTCTTTTTCAATACAGTTACAAAAATTTAAGTTATATTCAGTTAATCTTGTAGATCTTTAAAATCCTTTCAAAAACAAGTCTACACCCTGATAACAATATTCACCATTAAATCTCTTTAGATCCTTGAAATCTTGTGATATTTTAACAATCATAAATATAGCTTAAACGCTAACTGGTTTATCACCTACAGTACATCAACTTAACACCTAGGTATATCATTGTAGTTACTGGTTTATAGACTTAACACCTAGGTATATCATTGTAGTTACTGGTTTACCGACTTAACACCTAGGTATATCATTGTAGTTACTGGTTTACAGACTTAACACCTAGTTATATCATTGTAGTTACTGGTTTACCATCTACAGTACATCAACTTAACACCTAGTTATATCATTGTAGTTATCTACAGTAAATCGATTTAACACCTAACTATATCATTGTAGTAACTGGTTTACCGACTTAACACCTAGCTATATCATTGTAGTTATCTACAGTAAATCGATTTAACACCTAGCTATATCATTGTAGTTACTGGTTTACCGACTTAACACCTAGGTATATCATTGTAGTTACTGGTTTATAGACTTAACACCTAGGTATATCATTGTAGTTACTGGTTTACCGACTTAACACCTAGTTATATCATTGTAGTTATCTACAGTACATCGATTTAACACCTAGGTATATCATTGTAGTTACTGGTTTACCGACTTAACACCTAGCTATATCATTGTAGTTATCTACAGTACATCGATTTAACACCTAGGTATATCATTGTAGTTACTGGTTTACCGACTAACACCTAGGTATATCATTGTAGTTACTGGTTTACCGACTTAACACCTAGGTATGTCATTGTAGTAACTAGTTTACAGACTTAACACCTAGGTATATCATTGTAGTTACTGGTTTACCGACTTAACAC
This sequence comes from Pecten maximus, assembly GCF_902652985.1. Taxonomy (NCBI): domain Eukaryota; kingdom Metazoa; phylum Mollusca; class Bivalvia; order Pectinida; family Pectinidae; genus Pecten; species Pecten maximus. The sequence continues at coordinate 19,734,592 of NC_047027.1, forward strand.
CTAGGTATATCATTGTAGTTACTGGTTTATAGACTTAACACCTAGGTATATCATTGTAGTAACTGGTTTACCGACTTAACACCTAGGTATATCATTGTAGTTACTGGTTTACCGACTTAACACCTAGGTATATCATTGTAGTTACTGGTTTACCGACTTAACACCTAGGTATATCATTGTAGTTATCTACAGTACATCAATTTAACACCTAGGTATATCATTGTAGTTACTGGTTTACAGACTTAACACCTAGGTATATCATTGTAGTTACTGGTTTACTGACTTAACACCTAGGTATATCATTGTAGTTACTGGTTTTCCGACTTAACGCCTAGTTATATCATTGTAGTTACTGGTTTACCGACTTAACACCTAGGTATATCATTGTAGTTACTGGTTTTCCGACTTAACACCTAGTTATATCATTGTAGTTACTGGTTTACTGACTTAACACCTAGTTATATCATTGTAGTTACTGGTTTACCGACTTAACACCTAGTTATATCATTGTAGTTACTGGTTTACCGACTTAACACCTAGGTATATCATTGTAGTTACTGGTTTATAGACTTAACACCTAGGTATATCATTGTAGTTACTGGTTTACTGACTTAACACCTAGTTATATCATTGTAGTTACTGGTTTACCGACTTAACACCTAGTTATATCATTGTAGTTATCTACAGTAAATCGATTTAACACCTTACTATATCATTGTAGCTACTGGTTTACAGACTTAACACCTAGTTATATCATTGTAGTTACTGGTTTACCGACTTAACACCTAGGTATATCATTGTAGTTACTGGTTTTCCGACTTAACACCTAGTTATATCATTGTAGTTACTGGTTTACTGACTTAACACCTAGGTATATCATTGTAGTTACTGGTTTTCCGACTTAACACCTAGTTATATCATTGTAGTTACTGGTTTACTGACTTAACACCTAGGTATATCATTGTAGTTACTGGTTTTCCGACTTAACACCTAGCTATATCATTGTAGTTACTGGTTTACCGACTTAACACCTAGCTATATCATTGTAGTTACTGGTTTACAGACTTAACACCTAGCTATACCATTTTAGTTACTGGTTTACAGACTTAACACCTAGGTATATCATTGTAGTTACTGGTTTACAGACTTAACACCTAGGTATATCATTGTAGTTACTGGTTTACAGACTTAACACCTAGGTATATCATTGTAGTTACTGGTTTACCGACTTAACACCTAGGTATATCATTGTAGTTACTGGTTTACCGACTTAACACCTAGCTTTATCATTGTAGTTACCTACAGTACATAGACTCCATCTATTGCTAGGTTGTGCCTCACTGACTGTAGTCAGTATTATAGTTATACTGTGTTTGATAATACCCCAACCATCTATATTTAGACCCAGTGACCTTGACTTGATAATACCCCAACCATCTATATTTAGACCCAGTGACTTTGTCACTATAATACCCCACATTTATATATTTAGACCAAGTGACCTTGACCCTGAATCCTTCTCAAACCTGTTTTTTGATGGATAAACATATTGTACAAACATGTCAAATTAAATAAATTTTACACTAGATGGATTCTGAGATAATCTACAGAAATGAGTGTTTGGACAGATAATCGATAGATATCTCGGGCATCGATACAAAATTCTCATAAGGACCTCCTAATGTTGTGTTTGAGTAAGGAATAAAAGTTTGGACTGACAGACGGATGGACACGGATATTGTTATAGCACACACAGAGTTGGACCGACAGACGGATGGACACGGAGATTGTTATAGCACACACAGAGTTGGACCGACAGACGGATGGACACGGAGATTGTTATAGCACACACAGAGTTGAAATCAAGACAATATGTTATTGTTTTGATGGCCCATTATCTCATGAGGAGGGGGTATTCATGCTACCCATGTCAGTCCCATCTTGTCCTGTTCTGATTTAATGACATCATTAGAACCAAGGTCAACAAAGGTCAACAGATATGGTTCACACTTTGTCACTTTCTGTACGCAACACATTTTTGTCCTAGACATTTTCCAGTTAAACTTTTTTTTAAATGTGATATAAGATAAACTTGGTAATGTTTTGTTTTTTTTATTATTATTATCCTCCACTTGTGATTTCAGATATATCTAAGAAGAGCAATTTATCTTTCTGTAATGCATAAAACCCTACAACTGTTTCATAAGTTTGTGTAAACCTTGTCTGCTTCATTGGTAACGGAATGCAGTCACAGAGCGGATTATCTCCCCTTAGACTGTTTTGTATGGAGAGAAACTCCGTAAGACATATCCATCTATCACAACACTACTGATGATTTTGATGATATGAATAAGTAAAGCAAAATCTTCATAAACTACAAACTAGCCTTTTCAATAAAAGTCTTATAATATACAAAAAGATTAATATATCCAGTGATTTTTGGGACATGGACAATCAAGACCGGAGTTCATACTTTTCCAGTCAGACTCTAATTATTTATTACCCACATTATCTGTTAATATAAACTGCTAGAAAAAAGTCCTACAACAGTTACTGAAGTCTGATTTTCAGTAAAACCAATCTGCTTTCAGCTTAAATTTCTCTTACAGCGTATTTATAGTAAAATTAGGTATTTCTGTTAGATTCATGATTCATTCCATTTGAGCAGTATTTTCAGTGAAACATACAGCCAATGGAAGTTTTGTGTCTCGGGTACAACAGACACAGTAAATAATACAACAATGGATCAATCCACTCTACATTAATTAGGGTTAAATTAATTAGCCAAGAGGTTTCAGTCTCTTAATTACATACTAAGAATTTACAAATAAATGAATCATGCCTCGTAAAGTTTATTTGTTTACATGCATCTACAAATTAGATCTTATTTCACCTGTACCTAATAAGGTATTATTTTACCTGTATCTAATTAGATATTATTTTACTTTTATCTACAAATAAGATATTACTTTACCTGTATTTAGTTTTATTTTGCCTTCATTCTACTTTAATCTAAAAGCTATCTGTTCATCATAATTTAAATGCCTGAGGTGTATGTATAAGCTACCTGTGTATTTCAGTTCAAACGTTTTACTTTTTTTAGTAGATAATTTACCTGTGTATTTCAGTTAAAATGCTTTTCCTGTTTAGTAGATGATTTACCTGTAGTTTACCTGCGTATTTCAGTACAAATGTTTTACTTGTTTAGTAGATAATTTACCTGTATTTTACCTGCTTATTTCAGTACAAATGTTTTACTTGTTTAGTAGATAATTTACCTGTAGTTTACCTGTGTATTGCAGTACAAATGTTTTACCTGTTTAGTAGATAATGTACCTGTATTCCACCTGTGTATTTCAGTTCAAACATTTTAATTTTTTTAGTAGATAATTTACCTGTGAATTTCAGTTCAAACATTTTACCTGTTTAGTAGATAATTTACCTGTAGTTTACCTGTGTATTTCAGTACAAATGCTTTACCTGTTTAACATATATATCCATTGTGAATTCTACAGAATCCTATGCTGGTATCCAGAAGATGATGCACTGTGGAACTGACCAGTCAATCTGGTCAATAATAGGAAGCTATAATCCATAAGGAACCACAGATGATTTCAGGCCACTCTTAGGTACGCTGCCGTGTTCCATCATACTCTCCACACTTGTCCTTTTCTCCTTGTTATTTTGAACTCTCCATGTTTGACATTTCCCCCTGGTTTCCACGATTTTCTTTCCGAGAACATTTTCCATAGAAATGTAACAGAGAGATCAGTAATCCAAAACAGATGATTTTAAACATGAAATTTCAGCTGTCAAGAAGACCTGAAATTGAAGAATTAAAAAAATTGTAGAACTCGATATTATGACATCATCAGCTTTATAAACATACTTCATCATTTCAACAAGACATCGTTAGAATAATGTGTATCAGAATATCTTAACAGAATATTTATGTACTTGCATAATCGTAGATTTGAATGTTAATATTAATGACTTGGCATAATATTTGAATATTCCTGTAATGGCTTAAGCACATCTGAATATTCATGAACTGGCATGATCATATTTGAATAATTATGTAATTGTAACACATTACAACTGATATATGATGGACAGGTAGCTATATATAGATAAGATTTTATATTAAGAGCAGATATAACTCATACAGTTATTTAAAAAATGTATTTCTTCATAAAATCAAAGTACATATCCCAAGAATCTGACTATATTAGTTTTCAATACAATAGCTTGTTGTTCTCTGTTTTTACATTATAGAATTGCACACATTTTTTTCTTAGGTGTTGAACTAGACTTGAACATATCTATCTCCATTGCTGAAGAGCTGTCAAGCATTGAAAGGCCTTGGGAAATGGTTTTCTGCTAATTTGTTAATTATATATTTAGACATTTCTAAATGAAATCTCTGATCAAATGAATAGATTAATGGCCTATGTCATTTTGTCCCAATCAACTTGTCTCATATTGAATCGTAGTGGGACAAGAATCCAATTCAAGTAATAAGTTGATTGCTGTATCTGGGACACAGTTTTTTTTTTTATTATTCCATCAGAAAAAAAAAGTAGTCGTGAAATGGAGAGAAGCATATGCCTGATAGACGGTGCATTTCCCACGAATGAAGTGCGATTATCCATCAGCCCAAGGCAAAGAAACCGATAGATTTTGTTGGGGGGGAAGTTCATCAGTACTTTTGTGTACACCATTGTCATCTCGGTAATGGATGTCATGATAAGATTTAAGCAATTTACTCAGATCATTATCAACATCCTACATGGAACAGAAAATAATTTGATTCAGATATTTTTATGGCCAATTTAAAATTAACAAATAAGGACAAAGATTTCTACCTGTACTTTAATTTTGAATTCAACAAAAATTAGAAATCAACACCTGTGAGTTTTGGCTTGCTGTCACATGTGCCCGGTAACTACTAGCATATTTGTGCTTCCGGTTAAATCTTGTTGTATTGTTTTAAACCAAAGTCAAAAAGTAAAACTTAAATTCATCCGAAAAACATGACGAGAATTATAACATATAGGTCACTATCATGATTTACTAAAATCATTAAACTTACTGTCCATTCAAAACAGCAGTATCTTCTTTAACATATTAAATGTTGTTTGTTTTCTTTACAGAAACAAAGTTTAAATTTTAAATAAATAATAATTCATAAGATTCCCATTTTAATTCTTACTTATCTTAAATTTCAAAAATGTTTTATTTTTGGTTTTAGATTTTTTTTGTGTAGGTTACTAATTATAAAAAGACCATTTGTTTGTTTGAGGCGGGGGTCTCCTTGTAGTAGTTGGTGGCTACCTCACTATACGACATACAGTAGACCCATTGCAAGACATCCAGTGGAATAAGGGTAAAGTGTCTTGCCAAAGGACACACCCACATCCACACAGACAGGTTCGTATCTCAAGTTTTCTGAGAACCACGGTAAACTGGGTAAGGAGCCTCAACCCAAACACCTTTAGATCTTCACCTGAGGCTGAGAAGCCTGACCAATACAGGTTACTATGTCAACTGGTTAAGGAGCCTCAACCCACACACCTTTAGATCTTCACCTGAGGCTGAGAAGCCTGACCAATACATGTTACCATCGTTCTTTTTTTAAAAACCTTTTTCTATTAAAACTAATTCTGCATTGCTTCCATGTCCTTAATTGCCCTATAAGTATTAGGTGAATGGCTGTGTGATGACTTCATTTGATTTAATGACACAGTGTAATTAAAGTACATCTTAAATCTTTGTTCTTTTAATAATATGTTGCATTTTTGTGACAGATCAGCATGACTTTTCTCACTGGATTCAGCTGATTATCTCTTACAAATTAGCAGAGAATTAGAGAGATGAAGAAAGCTTTTTCCTCTTCACTACATTTGAGATGCTCTTTACATTGCTGAGGTCGTTAGTCAGAACATGGTACACATGCACGAACTCACTAAACATCACCAGTCAGAACATGGTACGCATGCACTAAGTCACCAAGCATCATGAACCAAGCAGATTTTCTGAACACTGTCATATATCTATGTTTCTACATACCAAACACTATGTTTGATAATTTCAATGACTGTATCAAATCGAGCTTGAAGTTACAAGGAAAAGGCTTTCTACACCTTTTGTACACCTTATTTGTATATAAAAAATAAGACTTGGCCACGTTTCCCTTTGACTCAAACCAATATTATTGTGGTAGAAACAGGTCACACGACTCGTGATTTTTGAATATGGAATTTATTTCACACTCGTAAGTTATTTTTTATAAGTTACGAAAGACACTCGCTAAAGCTCGTGTCTTTTGTAACTTAAAAAAACAAATTTAATCGAAGGCAATAAATTCCATATCCAACAACCACTCGTTGTGTAACCTCTATGTATAACCTTTGCCCGATGCCCTATTCTGTTGCATTTGTTTGCCTTAAAATTTGTTGAAATTAGAATTAAATTTCTATTTAGAAAGTGAGTCTACATCTATGTTATAAATGGGTGCAAGTTTCAGACTTCTTATGTACTGAAATAACTTTTTGTTCCAATACATATGGAGTTGTTTTTTGGGGGTTTTTTTTCTCAAAAAACTGCAAACCCGTGTGTTTTTGTTATCTTACAGGCTTCCAATCACTGACATCCGTCATCCTTGGAGTCAGACATCCAGTACAGTCACCAAAGGTTCGATGACATCACATGAGTCTGGGAAAAATCCGATCAACCTGCTTCTGGTATCATCGTTGGACCTACAATGCCCGCAATGGACATTCCAGTATTGACTGATCAACTTCAGAATTCAAAGTCTAGTCTGTGGATGAACAGGTGACCTGAAAGGAAAATAAGAACCGTTGTAATGATTTGAAAAGTATGACCGTATTAATCAATAACTGCTGTCGTTTAACTCTTTCTGTACATCATGTATGTTTCCAAACTTCATGTTCTTTCTGAATGTAGTTGTTAGACCCGATCCCAAAAGTTTAATCAAAAATACAAAGGTTAGTGTTATCATCTAGCTTTATTGAGAACTATATAACTAAATTATATCTATAAATCCCACTGAACACTATACAGTGTCCTTAACAGGGCTATCCAAAGTGAAAGTGTAGTTCTGTCGACCACAACGCACAACAGGGGAAGAGGGAGCACATTTTTCTGTAAACTCTAGTTGACAATGTAGAACAGGGAGCTCATTTTTCTGTAAACTATAATAGACAATGGCGAAGAGGGAGCTCATTTTTCTGTAAACTATAATAGACAATGGCGAAGAGGGAGCACATTTTTCTGTAAACTATAATAGACAATGTAGAACAGGGAGCACATTTTTCTGTAAACTATAGTTGACAATGTAGAACAGGGAGCACATTTTTCTGTAAACTATAGTAGACAATGTAGAACAGGGAGCACATTTTTCTGTAAACTATCATAGACAATGGTGAAGAGGGAGCACATTTTTCTGTAAACTCTAGTAGACAATGGCGAAGAGGGAGCACATTTTTCTGTAAACTATAATAGACAATTTAGAACAGGGATCACATTTTTCTGTAAACTATAATAGACAATGGCGAAGAGGGAGCACATTTTTCTGTAAACTATGATATACAATGTAGAACAGGGAGCTCATTTTTCTGTAAACTATGATATACAATGTAGAACAGGGAGCACATTTTTCTGTAAACTCTAGTAGACAATGGCGAAGAGGGAGCACATTTTTCTGTAAACTATAGTTGACAATGGTGAAGAGGGAGCACATTTTTCTGTAAACTATAATAGACAATGTAGAACAGGGAGCACATTTTTCTGTAAACTATAGTTGACAATGGTGAAGAGGGAGCACATTTTTCTGTAAACTATCATAGACAATGTAGAACAGGGAGCTCATTTTTCTGTAAACTCTAGTTGACAATGGTGAAGAGGGAGCACATTTTTCTGTAAACTCTAGTTGACAATGGTGAAGAGGGAGCACATGTTTCTGTAAACTCTAGTTGACAATGTAGAACAGGGAGCTCATTTTTCTGTAAACTATAATAGACAATGGCGAAGGGGGAGCTCATTTTTCTGTAAACTATCATAGACAATGTAGAACAGGGAGCACATTTTTCTGTCGACAACGTTACAGAAAGAGTTAAAGGGATATTTCACCCAAGTTGGAAACTGTCTAGCTGTTCAGTTCCTTTTCTGAGGAGAACCCCCACCATATGAAATAAGACTAAATATACAGCATAGGTTACTGAAGGATCACTGGATCGTAGATTTGAGGTGAGGTATTGGGTTAGTACACAAGTGTGTACATTGTTCACTTTATGATTTCTGCTGGGATCATAATCTCTTGCTTTTTTAGGCTTACTTCTTGTCGATTTCAAATGCCATAAATATTTCTTTAGGCTTACTTCTTGTCGATTTCAAATGCCATAAATATCTCTCATTGTTTGGCTATGTATTTTGGATGTCTGTAGAAATTTCAAAATTTATAATACATTATCATCAATATATATTGTTCTAAACAGACTGACTTGAAATTCATTGAATGTGACTCGAAACACATTACCTCCAACATGATGAGGAAGTTTCCATTTTATGACTAGAGGATTTTTTTTCAAAATGATGGCAATTTTTTCTGTAATCTATCACAGTAATACTGACAGGGTATGGTTTCTCATATAAACATCTTAATGTTTAAAATGTTTTAAATACATAATTGTCATTCATAAACTATTTTGTCCTTTGTACTGTTAAGGCATAAATGATTTTCCAGCGAATGAAATGTTTGAATGATAAGGTGTTACAAATGCAAGAAATTATTATGCCAGAAATAGGAACAAAATATTCACATATCTCTCACACCCAAAGTGTTCCGAATGCTACAGGTTATTACGCCAGAAATAGAAACTAAATATTCACATATTTTTCACACCCAAGGTGTTCCAAATGCAAGAGATTATTACGCCAGAAATAGGAACTAAATATTCACATATCTCTCACACCCAAGGTGTTCCGAATGCTACAGGTTATTACGCCAGAAATAAGAACTAAATATTCACATATCTCTCACACCCAAGGTGTTCCGAATGCTACAGGTTATTACGCCAGAAATAAGAACTAAATATTCACATATCTCTCACACCCAAGGTGTTCCGAATGCTACAGGTTATTACGCCAGAAATAAGAACTAAATATTCACATATCTCTCACACCCAAGGTGTTCTGAATGCTACAGGTTATTACGCCAGAAATAGGAACTAAATATTCACATACCTACCTTACCCCAACACCTCACTGGCTTTTGTCCACTTCCCTACCACTTTCTCTGCTTCCCCAACAAAGACGTTCCTTCTCCTGAATCATACCTGAATCACAAACAAGATTTAAGTGAAATTATTTAACAAGCTGGTGACAAATTTCTTCATCTATTAATTTATCACTGTTGTCGGCCTGTGTAACACCACACAAGGGTCTTATGTTAGAGGAAATGGGATAGGAGTGCTTAGACAACATTCTGGTCAAGGAGGAATTGAACCCTGGCCGTCTTGGTGGAAGACTTTATTTCAATCGACCAACCATAACAAAGACACCGTTGTGTATCATCATAATATTACATTAGATGTGTATTTCTCTGACTCATCGGTGCGTAGATTGTTGGACCTGCCTCACATTATTAGAACAAATCATTGCGGTGAGTCAGAATTTTAGTTATGAAGTGAAAATATAACACTTAGGTTTTTAGAAGAATATGACAAATGATTTTTGTTTCCCATGGCCCTATTTTCTTTTTGTTTCAATCGTTTAAAGCCAAAATCCATCAGACATATCCAGTGACTTTTTGTTAGTTTTTACAATACTTCTTCATATTGTTTTAATGTGGCATCTAGATAGCTCAGTCAGTTAGGAGCTTCCTCCTACATAACCTCAGGTAATAATAGTTCCAACACTCGCTACTAATGGCAGCTTTTGTTTCTCTGGAAGCTGAGAAACAGGCTGGTCCGTGCTGACATGGTTGTGTCCTTGGACAAGACAATTTACCCTGATTGTTCTAGGTAACATACAATGGACCTCCTTTAAGTTGTTAAGTGAGGTAGCCACCAGCTACTACAAATCAAGTCAAGCATTGCTAATGTCAAGTATTTATGGTACAGTGACGCAATACAACTACGCCAATCACAAACCTAATTCCATGTGAAATTTAAAAAAAAAATAATTTAAAGGCAATATTTTTCCTTTGGCTAGTATTAAAACAAAAGATTATAATACTGTTTTTGGTATTGATAATAATGACTACCACAGTAATTCTGCCCACAATGTCATTGAACAAAAAAACTGATACAAGTGGAGCCAACCGGTCTTCCTAACATGAAATATTAACTTAAATTCAAATACAAAAGATACATTTGTTATCGTATTAGGAATCCTGAACCTAGCGTTACCACTTGTTGCAGTTTTTGAAGAATCTTTTTTATTATTATTTTTCCAGAATTTTTTTCACAGAATGTTACTATGAAGCTTTTACCCTTTTTTCTTAAAATGATACAGACTCAGTTCTTCCAAAACCTATCTTGAAGTATCAATGTTAATTTGAAAAGTTGAGATCGGCTGGAGTCTATTATTTCTATAAGTCATGAAAACTGATGAGCTAAATAAATGTCTAAAATTTAGTCATATGCATATGAACTAAGAATAAAAATTATATTCCAGTTATTTACTTTTAATACAATAAAACTATTTAATATCATCGCCTGGTAAATTCATTGTAACGACGTAAATTCGATAAACTTCAAAATTTTGAAAAAATTATAACTTCCTTGTTATTCAATTTAGTAATATAAATACAACATGACTTTATAAAGTCATAAACTAACATGCATGCATGTATTATTTTTTAAAAATCAGAAATACATCGTGCGTTAACATTTCAAAATGGCGATACAACTACAAAAGCCAACACGATGCATACGCGAGCAGTGTCTGCATAATTATCTCCGAACGTCATCCGTTAAATTATTCAAAAAGCCATGTGACTTCTTCCTGTATTTTCATTGGATGTTATGCAAGAGCCCGCAACTTGAGCAAGCAAGCAATAATAGGAGCCGCAACAGAACCTTAAAGCTTATTATAGAAACAGTTGCAAAATGATTTTTTATCACATTATATAGTTTTAAATAACAAGAAAAATTACGTTCTAGATTCGGGTAAACTTCAACAAATAGAAGGAATTTGCACTCAGGAGTTTGTAAAAGGCGAAACGCATTGTACGAAGACAGAATAAAACACCAAAACTCCGCTGAGAAACTTGACGAAATTTAGAAATAAAATAATTTCAAAAGAAACATTTATTGAAAAATTTGTATGCATAAAAAAATGTAGATCTGCATTCTATCAAAAATAATCGGTAAAAATATACGGAAACGTGAACATTTTCATGCTCATCGAAAAAGGTTGGAATATTTTTTCAATGAAAATTGTGCCTAGTCATGTATAGACCGAAAATTATGTTTAAGTTTAGAAAAATATTCTGTCTGTTGGAAATGAATTCAATCTGAAATATTTCAATACTGTTAATTCTCTGCACATATTACCTTGCAGCACATGTAAAATGCTGGAACCGTACTGGGGAGCGAAGTTGTGCAGCAGGGGCGATCGATAAACGGCAAACATGGTCAAAGATGCACCTTGAAAATCTCCAAACAGGGTATATGTTCATCTTTCAGTCGGGTCTACAAGACGAAAAAAATATCTGAAAATGACAGAAAATTAAAGGTAAAGAAGTATTAAAATTTCCAAGTCCAAAATCTGGCAGACATTGAGAAATTTGTAAAAAAAAAAAAAAAAAGTTAAGAAAAGCCGACTACATGAAAAGGGTGTAAATGTGTGGGTGGTGCATGTGTTTGTCTGTACCCGACAACCTTGCTGTGTTTTCTGGTTCATTTCTCTGTCTGGTTAGTACAAAGCCTTACATGTAGTGTGTCTGCATTCTTTAACACCACTGCATCGACCTGCGATCACATATCATTTGGCTTATAACTCAATGACGCAATGTAAAAATTTGTATTCTGAATCCGATATTGTTAGGAATGTTTTGTTAACATTATTCCGATGAAGAAATATCTTAAAAATATTGACCACTGACCTTGGGAATGTTAGTATGTTGTATATGTGACCGCCGCCAAAGCATGCAGGTGTCATGGCGGCCAACATCCTCTGTAGGGTAAGCAGTGTTCCCGCCAAAATTCCGGAGAAGGGAGCATGCCTTTGTCCTTCCAGGTAAAATCCAGGCTTGAGCTGGAAAAACAAACATAAAAAGTGAAAGCTGGATTGCTGGAAGTTGATGTCTTGTATGTTGAGCCGGGGATCAATGGATGCCGGTTATAATGATAATGTAGGCCTATCCTGTATCGTCTCTCATTCTACATTTCCAGACACACGTCCAAAAAAATTCCACCCAGAACCAATGCTTTTTGTCTAGGACACGTCCTAAACTGCGATAGACAACAAGGAAGAGTACCCCGGACACCATGTCTTGGCCAGGCGTCCAAACCTGAAGCTGTCTGATCAGAACTGAACATGTACACTAGAAATGTCGTCGAGGAAGACTACAGGAACAAAGATGGCGGAGGTGAGGGCGCGAAAATGACATCCTATGACAACGCACCCCGAGACAACGCACCTCACGGGAACGCACTCAAGTAATAGAGACAATTTCTAAACTTTATACACTTCGTGGTGAATGACGGGTTTTTAACAAGACCATACGAGGTTGTATATCTTGTATAGCCGAGATATCATACTATAGAATAGACACTACCATTATGAAATGAGCTCAATCCTTGTCGAATGCATCATTTTTTAGGAAAAATCTTCCTCGTATTCATTATGTATATTTTGTAAAAATGTGTTATGCAATATTTTCTAGAAACCAAGACTCAGTATTAATGTGAAAATTTCCCTTACCATTCAATGCAAAGTTTCCAAGCGCACACATTTCCGAGAGCCCAGTGTTTCCTGTAAATCCTTAGGACTACATCCTAGTGGTTACAAAACTCTGGGAAAACTAAAAGTCTTGTACCGATAACTGCATTTTTGATGAATTCGGGTAGCGTTGCGCACGCGCAAACGATTCTTTCAATATTTTCAAGAAACCCAAAGAACTTTTAGGGAAATCAAACTTGAAAAACTTTTTAGAAGTCGAAATATCCAACGCGTTCAATTTTTAAGTTAAGAAGTAAAAGATTTCCTTGAAGAAACAATCCCGAAATCATATCATATGATGTGAAATCCATGTGTTTGTTGAAATACGTCTGCGCATGCGGGGCCTCCCTTGTTGTTTGTGCATGTACGACCCACAAGATCTTCAACACGAGAACACCATCCCTGTTTTTTCACTTCCAAAATTATTCAAATGAGATCGGAAAATTTTCCACGCAAGTTTAAAACAAGTATCGGCCATATTTGATTTCTTGCACATGTGTATATAGATACTTGTGAAAACTCCTTCCTGGTAAATGAGAACAGGTACAATGTGTCACCGATGGTCTGTCCATTCCTTCTACATTCCTTACGACACACAAACTAAAGCTTAAATTCAATCACGCATGCGCATGCATCCCTCTTACGTTTGTAAATGTTGCAAGTAATGTCGTTGTTGTATAGCTAGTGAACTCCGTCTGCCTATACCGAGAGGGAAGGTATCGCTATGTGATGTGCATGCGCGGCGTCACCAAAAACCAGACAAAAATTCACCTTCATATATATGTGTGTGTATATATATATAAAAATGGCCATAATCATTTACACAATCAGCAGAGTCATGAAATACCTTCAAGAACCGATCCTCAAAATTAAAATCCGTGTGCAAAGCACTGAATGTCTCCTTGATACATCCATGTTTCGGGAGAAATCCGATCATTAGGTATTCATGTATCGGTCCTGTGTTGGCAGCCATATTGCCGGTTGGACTAACACATGTTTTGTCTAGGTTCTGTACAAATCGTGTAAAATTCCTGTCCAGAAAAGTTTAGGTAATCGATCCGTGAATTATCCATCTGTAGAAGGACACTTGTGTAACCAACCTGCACCGAAATATCCGAGAGAGACACTACATGAGTGCATCCCAACATTTCTCTCGCACCAATATGGCGACCCGCCTCTGTTCCCTCCTAATGACACGAGGTGTACATGGCGGGAATTGTTGATAGTTGTATATACAGAAGACAAAAGTTGAAATTGAAGAATTTGGCATACATTATCACATATGTGCAGCATGCACTGCCCGAGAGTAGTAATATGGATATATGCTAATCAGTTTTTGTGTGATGGATATGTACGTACAGGGAAGGTCACCGCGACAACCAAGGTAAGCCCCATCTCTCACAGCCCCTGGCCGCGCTTTCTCTGCCATATAGACATAATACGGGGACAAATGCATCATGGCCCATGTATGCACAAATCTCCAATGCACCCTTGTAGTTTTAACAAACAGAAGCGAGAAAATACCAAGTTCATATGCATGGTTACTAGTCATATGAACAACCATATTCAAATCTTTTCTATTCAAACACGCAAAAAAATTATCTACAATACACCTTGCAAGAGGGTGACCCAGACACGCCAAATGTTTAAATTGAGTCTGCATTTTCCCAGATTTTTTTTATCTTTGTATAGAGGTGTACATAAGTGTGCGTCTGGTTGTTGGCCGGTCGACAGCTGAGCACATGTTACATGGCTATGTGTCCCGCCACACTCCACTTCACACTGCCTGCTACTAAAGCTATAGGTAAAAAGTGCACACAACGTGCAGACGACAGATTACACAATGACATGGTGTGCACACACTTGCTAGTTACCTGATAGACATACCATGACATTCAGCCTTGAACCGCTTCCGCAGACAGACAGAACCCACCAGACAACGCTACCAACCTCCTCCCAGAACCGGTGTATTCTGAACAAACCTCCCTCCCAGTCCTCTTCCCCTACCACTGCATGCGTGCAGCAGAGTCCACAATACACTACACAAGATGGTCGTAGGAACATCCGTAGCTACGCCGGCAAACGTGGGGCATGCACCAAAATATTCCTCATGTGACAAAGGCATCAACATGCCCGCGGTAACAAAATGTGCATAATGGTCGCACCCTGTGCATATGACAGTGGCGCTGATGTACCCATATTTTGGCGGGATAAGATGCGCAGAACATGTGCTTTCTTATCCAGACACTAAGTGCGCGCATGCGCTTTTTAACATTTCTTACCTTGTTTTTTTTAAATTTTCTACATCTTTTTTTTTCTCATTTTCAATAGCTGTATATAGACCAGGTGTTAATGAACTAGAGCAACAACCTGTTCGATCAGTGAAACTTTCGATTGACTTTCAACAACCTTACCCCCTTCTAATCTTCAAACAGAACAATATCTGTGGCGGCCATTTTGCTGAGCTCAACCTGAAACGCGATCGGTGGTTGTGGTTGTTCGTCACGTCGTACAAATTCCACATTGAGTCACATAACTCCACATTTGCACAGCGGTTAAAATGATATGCATCCAAAAACTTGTACACAAAAGTTTCCCACAGACGCCTTTGTTATGAAAGTGCAGCACTTCGTAATACAAGCACACCAAGTATTTCTGCTTCTGACACATAAATGCCCTCGACCAGCCTAGGAAGAATTCAATATGTCCTGTGTATACTACATACATGTAGTCTTCCAAACGATTATCGCGCACACTGCTCGCTGCATAGTCTTACTAAATCTCACTCCGAAAAAAACTTTTAATGACTCAAAAGATTGAACAATACTGCAAAGAGCACATGTGTATAACCCAGAGACTTATGACTACAGGCAGTTTGTATCGAGAGAAGACGCTAATAGCCAGAGAGCTCAGAAAACAAGGGGAACAACTCATGTCGGCCTAGACAAAAATCTGTCCTGTCCCTGTACAGGAAACAAGAACAGTCATCCCATCAGCTACACAAACAGTATAACTACCAGTCCTTTCAAACAACTTGTGAGGTTTTTACCACAAGGAAAGTATTTTTAGCCTGACTGTCTACAATATGTGGTAACAGATGTACTATATAAATGCAAAAATGTCTGCACCTTAGAAATTGTCCCCCCAAACACACTACATACGGTTAAGTAGAGCACCGTGTTAAGATTATTATGTCATAGTTAACTTCACTGCTATCTCAACTCTAGTTAAAACACCTTCACACACACAACACACACACACAAGCGATCTGCATGTCACATTACACCCAAATATATTCTACCACGCTATGTAGCCAAGCCGCAACCATGGACTGCATACATACATACCATGTGACTCAATAGTCAACCCCAGTGTAAAATTGCTCAACCATATGTGAGGTAATCACACCGAAATTAGGCCAATTCAAAATTTAAATTTGATGGTCGTCTGTTAGCTACCTGTGTGTTTACAGCCAACGGTAGCACTGACAGAGTGTACAAGTAGTTATGTACCGTATCTAGTGCACAGCATTTGAATATAAGACAGTGTTAGTCTGTACCGGCGCCCCAGACGTGGTGAGTCAGGTCCCCCACCCCGGTAACCTTACCAGCAAACACCTACTAGGTTCTCAGGTCAGTGTGCATATCATTAGATTGTGCACACATATCACTGCACTAGGTACCGCCACACAGACGCACATAGCCCATTGAATTAGAATCCCTCACCGCTATTGGTGGAATGGTGACGGTCACACCCAGAGTGTGCAGACTGTAAAATAAGATGATCCGTTGTCTGGCGAGTGGTAGCGATGCACTATGAATTAACACACTTGTAAACCACAGACTGTGACTGCCGTTGAGGTAGGATCTACTCTCATTCACCTTGCATTTGTAGCCATTCTTCTCTGGCTATACAAGCTTCTGTGCTGATGGATTTCGCCATTTTTTCCTACCGTCTGCCTGGATGTGTTGTATAGTGTCTCCCTATCTCCCTCGTCAGTACTGGATCATAACAAATTGACCTCCAAACAGGAGAGTTCAACGGCAGATTTTGCTAACGGTTTTTTGGCGCGAAGGTGTGGTGGCGCGCGAAAGTTCAAAAACTGTGCACATTGCATATTTTTGAGATGGTTGTACATAGGAACACCAATTCTGTACACCATTATGGAGTGTATTAACAGTATCAAACTTTACAGACAAGTGAAGTTTTTGGAGACATTCCGGGCCGCCACTTTACAGTTGTGTAACACTGTGGAACAGTAGCTGTCTGGGTTATGGTGATGCACTTGAATAGTCTACACACAGGAAATTTTGCTTTCACGCTCAGGTTCATCTCAAGTTGTCCGGGAACATACAAAGCTTTGTTTTGATGTTTCAGAGGCCAGTGCTTATGTATGTAGTGCGAAGTTTACATAACGGTTTCAATGTGTACCTGTTACCATTGTCTATCCCGGATATAGATTAACAAAATGTAACCATTTACATATGTTACCGAAACAAATATTTAAGTTTCATCTGCACTTAAGAAATCTTTAATTTAAACTTTTTTTTAAATCAAAGTTTCATGATTAATTGTTGGTTTTTTTTGTTGTTGTTGTTTTTTTGTTTAGAAGTTAACAGTGAAATAATCTAATGTTCCAATTTTTCATAAACTGTAGAAAGCAATGTTGAAATATAAACAGATAATGATTTTAAGCTTCAGTACAGTCATAATGTTTTTAATGCGGTTATTTATCTTCTACACTATATAAAGAAACAAAATAGGTGATTTATCAAATTTTTATTATACTCATTTTATCAAATATTTAACCCCTGCAAAGCTTGTGTTTTGTGTGATATTCTGTTCAATTTTTGTGTGCTAAAGTTCCTAATGATGTGAGATTCTGTTCAATGTTTGTGCGCTAAAGTTCTTGATGTGAGATTTTTTGTTCAATTTTTATGTGTTAAAGTTGTTTTTGATGTGAGATTTTGTTCAATTTTTATGTGCTGAAGTTGTTTGATGTGAGATTCTGTTCAATTTTTATGTGCTTAAGTTGTTTGATGTGAGATTCTGTTCAATTTTTATGTGCTAAAATTGTTTCTGAAGCAAGATTTTGTTCAATTCTTATGTGCTCAAGCTCCCGATGATGTGAGATTCTGTTAATTTTTTGTGTGCTTAAGTTTATTTTTTATGACACAACAAGATAAACTTTTTTACTTGATGATTTTTTCTATAAAAAATGTGATAAAGTTTTAAAGATGATAAATTTCCATGTGAATTGTGATGTATTTAAACCGTTTACTCCATTTTCCTAGCTATACAATCAGTTCCTTCAAATATTAAAACTTTTAAAAGTTTGTAGACTGGAAAAAAAGTTTCTCAATGAACCAAACTCAGTGATTGAGTGATTAGGCTTAGCCTCTTTGCCTATTCTATTTGTGTATCAACTTGAATACAATTTGCTGAATTGAATTTCAATAAAATAAAATGTTCATTCTTTAAACATTTGCTGATGTTTACTGGTGTTTTACATACTGTTAATCCAAGATATTCATGCAGGATTTTACACTGAAAAGGGTATCAAATCTATTGATTCGAGCAAAATATTTTCCTGTATTGGTGAACACATTTTGTAAGATAAATACTATACAGAGGTAGCAACCATTGCAGGCTGTATTCTCAGTTAAACCACTAAATTTAGTCTGTCACAGGTATTATAGAGTATATGTATTTCAGGTGTTTTATATATATATATATATATATATATATAATAATAATAGAGTTTATATAACTTAGCAACACAAATGACATATATATATATATATATGACATAACATTCACGACATAGCACGCGCTGCCATCACATCAAATCAACCCGCGATGTTATTTTGTTAAACCTTTTAGTTATATTATTTATTTATTTATCTATTTATTTATTTATTTATTCATTTACTTTACCATCTGTACACCACCTAAGATGTTTCCTAATTAATCATAATAGGCCCTCCGCGAATTAATTATCGGCGAGGGGGATCTTTTTTACAACATTACAATATTTATTGTTGTTTATACCCACTATATTTGTGTAACTGTTCCATGTTCTATGTCTATAGGTGATCATTTGTAATTCACCTGTGTCTTGATAAATGGGCAGATTGCCTCGAAAATTCGACAATTTACTTGTCTGTACTGTCGTTATTACTACTTGACATATATAAAGTTTATATATATATAAATAATAATAATAATAGCGATAAACTCAATGTTTAATTCAACCTCTGTTAGCTGTACCATATAATTACATGAGTGGTTTGGTGACTAAACTAAAACACATGATCATTTACACATAATATTAAATCTAACTAGACATAGGCCTCTCTTATTAAGCTACAGACTATTTTGAGCAACAATTACCAAAGTTATAAAGAAGCTGAAATGTCTAAACCCCATCAATCCTATTTTATATATATCTTTCATTCATAGAGATTTCAAACCTTCATAATATTAAGTCATGCGGTATTCCAGTATAACTAATTTATACATAGAAAAAAATATATACATGTACTGAAAAGACTTTCAAAAGCTAATATGCCTCATAATATCACTTTAAAAAAATGTGTTTAAAATATGATTATACCGGTTATACAAGTACTGACTGAAATTTATGTTTTATTTATCAAGATACTGCAGAATTTAATAAATAGATTAAAGGATTAAAAAGTATTATACATAAATCTGCAATTAATAATACTTTTCATAGTGTATCGGTACAAATTGTTGTTATTTTCACTATTTCCACGATTCTTTATGTAGTATTATTGATAAATCAATCGTCCATTCAGAAATGCTGTAAGAACTCTTGAGAAGAAAATTATCTGAAAATGATCAACTACCCGGATTCATTGTTTACCAAGCAGACAGGCTGTGTTGGATGTGTGGAATTTTAAATCTGCATAATTTATTAATTCTCTCCCCTGTCTAGACAGTGTTAATTATGCAAGCTTTGGAGAGACAGGCCTGCTTTATCTGCCATTGGATAATAACTTTAAAAATAGAAATTCTTCCACATTACCCTGGTTTGTTGTGTGATTTTATTTAAATAAAATCAATATTTATACACATCACAAGAGAAGGCGATTTCATTTCATTTTTATACAAAAATCATCTATATATGTATTTTTTTTTTATCAAATATTAACTTACTGAACATTGTCTATTTCAATTAATTTTGAAAAATGAAATATTCAGTTTTAATACTATTCATGATTTCAGGTTAATGATTTCAGGTTAATATCAATCGATGCATATCCAGAATACCTGCCTGGAGTCATCACAGGAAATAGCAGTTGGCCTTGACTTTATTAAATATTAATCTGTACTTAATTGACTCTGAATTCCAGAAACTTACTGATCCAAATACCTGGTAATGAATCAAATGTAAACTAAAATTTCCTGTTTCTTGACAATCAACTAAAACAAGTTTCGACCTCGTTTCAAAACTGTCTGGACAGGTATTAAATACTTTAAAATCTTTTCTTTTAATCATAGAAGTTTTATTATTTATTAATTGATTAATTTCCGTTAAATAAGTTGTTTAATAATTACCTTTAAAATGACGTAAGTAACACAAACATATCTTAATCAGTATAACAGGAAATATGCTGAAGACCAGATGTGAAAATCAAAAAACATTTCAACTTTATTTTTTTAATTTCAGATTACAATACCTATAATTATAATATAAAACATTTTTTTATTATAAACTTTCCTTGTTTTCAACATTGCTATGAAACCATGAATACTAGCACAACTATGTTGTTGTATGTATTATTGTTATATTATTATTGCATGAGCTAACCACGAAAGTTTGTAACCACAAAATCATTTCAAAGCTCCAAACCACGAAAGAAAGTACACACAAACATTTCATATTATACAGAATAGATGTCGTTACAAGTGTTTTGGATCTTTATGTGAAATCTACATTTTCTTGTCAACATGATGAATATTGATGTCTAGATTTAATATATAATTTTTAGCTAAGTTAGATATCCTCAACATAATAATATGATGTTGATGATGTTTTAATTTCTAATATCCTAGAACCTTATCAGGTGTTGAATATCCAGAACTCATTACCTTTATTTTGGTAAATAATAAAAATTTGTGCAAATTTTTTTAAATTTCATTTTTTTCCCTTCATCTTTCTAGTTAAACAAATTTCACAATTCTTCTTTGTTAGATTAAAAATTAAAATTTGAATTTATAACTGAAGTCACATGAGAAAGAGTAGGGTGAAAATATTTTGAAATTTAATACGAACAAATATTTAAAATATGTCAGAATTTTAATTCTTTATTAATGCTCTTTTCTGAAATAGAAATTTAAAGTGAAGTAAGTATCTAGAAGTCTTCAAGAGCATGCAATCCTCGATACAGAAATTAGGAATAAAACTAAATACAGACTTCAGCATTCTTAATTAAGACTTAGAATTATCACATTTGCTAGTTTGTTGGGAAATGAGAAAGTACATACTTGTAGGCAGCAGAGACATCTTCTCCAGTCACCTACAGACACCGCAGTTTGCAGATTTACTATAATTTATTCGAGACGGGGAGACGGTAGATTAAATCAAGAGAGAATCACAAGTTAAGAGTCATCTGCCCCTAGCTTCCTTGAGCAACATTATCGATGTGACATCTCTTGCACATTTTTGTAAGACTATCTTTCTTTTGCTTGTTTTAGAAAACAATATCTAAGATTGAACTGTATAAGTTTTTAAAAGAATAATATTTTAACAAATAGGGGAAAAAAAAGATCATAAAGAAATCAATGCTATGATGCATAAAACTGACAAATACTTTTAAGAGCTTGTGTTTGTTTTTTATCTAACCTTGAGAATAGTTACTAAAGCATGTGAATCAAGACATCTCAAATGATAGATCAGATACCAGCTTTTTTTTATAAAGACAAAAAATATGTCAAGGCTGTTCTTTATTTCTATTTAACAGATTTCTTGTGTTCTTTTTTGTAATTATTCCTTTTTCTATTAAACAGATCAATCAAAGGTAATAAAATGGAAGTGCTGCCTTGCATGACTCGAGCCAATTTGCAAAATAAAAGCATTTTCCTAATGACTTGAGTATTCAGACAGAAATATAGGAGTATAAGACGGTATTTCTATGATAGAAGTGAAAGATTTTACAATGTTATGATAATGATAGAGTATGTAACAATAATGACTGAGCATTCTGATGGTAACGATAATAATCGAGTATTCAGACGGTAAGAATAATAATCGAGTATTCAGACGGTAAGAATAATAATCCAGTATTCAGACTGTAACAATAATAATCGAGTATTCAGACGGTAAGAATAATAATCGAGTATTCAGACAGTAACAATAATAATCGAGTATTCAGACGGTAACAATAATAATCGAGTATTCAGACTGTAACAATAATAATCGAGTATTCAGACGGTAACAATAATAATCGAGTATTCAGACTGTAACAATAATAATCGAGTATTCAGACGGTAACAATAATAATCGAGTATTCAGACGGTAAGAATAATAATCCAGTATTCAGACTGTAACAATAATAATCGAGTATTCAGACTGTAACAATAATAATCCAGTATTCAGACAGTAACAATAATAATCGAGTATTCAGACTAACGATAATAATCGAGTATTCAGACTAACAATAATGATCCAGTATTCAGACTGTAACAATAATAATCGAGTATTCAGACTAACGATAATAATCGAGTATTCAGACTAACAATAATGATCGAGTATTCAGGTGATAATGATAATGATAGATTATTTAACGATAATAATAGAGTATTCAGACGGTAACAATAATAATCGAGTATTCAGACTAACGATAATAATCGAGTATTCGGGTGATAAAGATAATGATAGATTATTTAACGATAATAATCGAGTATTCAGACGGTAACAATAATAATCGAGTATTCAGACGGTAACGATAATAATCGAGTGTACAGACTAACAATAATAATCGAGCATTCAGACTAACAATAATAATCAAGTATTCAGGTGATAATGATAATGATAGAGTATTCAGACGGTAACGATAATAATCGAGTATTCAGAGATATTATTACTATGATAAAAGTAGAAGAATTTACACTGCAATGCCTTATAACACAATATTTATGCATTGAGAAGAGATGATAACCTCAACATACTGAAGTGTTACCAAATAGTGTCAACTTCGTTTGACTTGTTTGGCATTGATGTATCATACAACATCACTCCTGTAAAGGTACAATACATGATCATCCTTGATGTTAATATGACTAAAAATCTCCAGGAAATACTTTTTGTGGAAACTGTTTAGTGAGAAATATCTCACTTTCAAATAATTTATCAAGTAGAATTTCAATGTTATATGTTACAAAATTTAGTTAAAAGAGAACATTTATATCATGAAACTTTTACATGTTACATAGAAAAAGATCTACTTCAATTTTGCCTTTTGGACATAACTCAACATATCAATAAAAATATTAACATTGGCCTAGTAAGGGCAGACAGTAAATGTTTGAGTAATTTATAGAATTAACATAAGTTGAACTGTATTTTTAGTTGACAACCTGCCTAATCCAACAACTTAGTATTCTGACAACCTGCCTTATCCAACAACTTAGTATTCTGACAACCTCTATGGTCCGACACCTTAATATTCTGACCTGTTTAATCTAACAACTTAATATTCTGACAACCTCTATGGTCCAACACCTTAATATCCTAACAACCTGTTTAATCTAACAACTTAATATTCTGACAACCTCTATGGTCCGACACCTTAATATTCTGACAACCTGTTTAATCCAACAACTTAATATTCTGACAACCTCTATGGTCCGACACCTTAATATTCCGACCTCTGATCAGACACCTTTTTATTCTGAACTCTCTTGTATGACACCTTTAGATCCTGTCTGGTCTGACAAATTTATATTCAGACTTTTCTGGTGTGACACCTTAATATTATATTGTTTTTACAAATAACTGAATTATATTTTATTACTGAAGTTAAAATAAATATGTGTTTGCTGCCATTCCTTTTTGCTGTCAGAATATTGTACATTAACAGCAAGTTTAATGCAGACTATTTGTGCTCAAAATTATTCAAATATAATCTTTTTCAAGGTCTTTTGTAGGTAGAAACATAAAAAAAAAAAAAAAGGATTATTTGGATACATTTTGCATTGAGTGTCATCTCCTTTAATATTTTGCATCACATTTACCATCTCAAAAATTGTGCTAAGTTGATAAACCTCTTCACTGAAAATGATATTTACAAAAGAATTTCACAAGTCTGAAACTCTTCTTTTAAAGGAGGTGCACTCACAGTTGAGTAGGATACATCCTTAAGATAAAAGTATGACTGTCAAGTCACTTTGTTTGTTTGCTGGTTTAATACCCTGTGAACAGCCAGGGTCATTTTGACCTAGGCGGGGTATCCTTGTAGTAGTTGGTGACTACTTCACAGGCCTGTCACACATGCCATCTAGGGTAAAGTTTCTTGCCCAAGGACACAACCATGACAGCACAGACTGGGATGTTTCTCAGCTTCCAGAGAAACACAAACTGACATAGGTAGGGGACTTTGAACCAAGCACCTCGGATCTTCACCTGAGATTATTTGGCCGGTACTTTAACCGACTGAACTATCGCAGCCCCTGATAGGGCAGAGAGTCACTGATGCTGTGTTGTATTGTAGTATATCATAAGTCTACAAACTGACTTCCACCTATAGCGCAAATAGAAGTGATATCCATTGATATTTATATCCAGCTTGTTCTTTTAATGTTAGAGTGACACAAAAAATGAGATATCTTAACGACTCCTTCTCTACCTGGTCGTGTAATCATGATGTAAGAAATTAAAGGGTCATAAAATGACTGGAATCCAGACACAGACTAGAGTATAACATATCAGACTGTGAGAGCAGCCCTCCCCCAGAAACACACTGAAAAACATATGTGGACTCGACCATCTCAGGTTCCTTTACACTGGTGACATTCAACATAACTTACTGGAGACATATCCTAATGACCTGTCTTATCCGACACCTGAGTGCTATAAAAACTTGTGTAATCCAACATCTGGTAATTCTAATAGAAATGCATGAAAAATGTTCCAATCTGACACCTGATAACTAAATAACCTCTTTGATCTGACAACTTTATATTCCAAGAACTTCTCTGGTTAACACCTTAATATTCTGACAACTTCTCTGGTCAGATACCTTAATATTCTGACAGTCTGTCTAATCCGACACCTTTATATTCTCACAACCTCTATGGCCAGACACCTTAATATTCTGACAACCTGTCTAATCCGACATCTTTATATTCTGACAACCTCTATGGTCAGACACCTTAATATTCTGAACTCTCTTGTCTGACACCTTTAGATCCTGCCTGGTCGGACAAATTTATATTAAGATTTTCTGTTCAGACACCTTACTATTCTGAAAACCTGCCTAATCTGATAACTTGATATTCTGACAACATCTATGGTCTGACACATTTATATTTCGACAACGTTTCTGATCAGACACATTTATATTCCGATCTCTCTGGTCAAAACCTTTATATTCTGACAATCTCTTTGGTCAAACACCTTTATATTCCGACATTCTGTCTGATCTGTCAAATTCATATTCAGACCTTAGTGTTGCGACACTTTAATATTTCAACAACCTCTCTGATTCAACACAATTCTATTCTTACATATCTGATTTGACACATTGATATTCTGACAACCTCTCTTATCCAACACCTTTATATTCTGACATCCTCTCTTGTCTAACATCTTGAATATAACAATAACTTGTCAACAGCATTTTATAAACACTGGAGTTCTAGACCACCTAGATATTCGAACATGTCTAATTTGATATCTGTATATTAAAAACAGTCTACCTAATATTGTAGCTGGATAATACAATAATCTATCAATATAACGAAACAAGTGGACAATGACAACAGAATAATAAATCTGTTATTTATAGCTTTCTATGCACACACCAGCCAATGCCTTCCACTAGCTGAAATACTAGCCATTTTAATGCTTTTTGGTAGTTTTTCTAAATGTTAAGCCATACAGCATTATACCAATAACTGGCTGGACCTTGAGAACTTCCGATGACATTTAATCAGGGACTAGCGTACCTGACATGAGGGAATCCCTGTGCATAGTATGTGACAGATAGTCTTAAGACTGTAGCACACACGTTAGTGTGCATTACCAAACAACCTCTGCAATTCTGAATTATAGATTTTTCCCTTTCGACAATTACCGTAGATTATTGAAACAAATGAATGGAGTTCTCTCCCTTCCTCTAGAACTTGGGAGACAAATCTAACATTTACTCAAGAGAATTCTATAAATGGTCCTTAGTAAATCAATAAGCTGTATCAAACCCAACACCTTGATTGGTATTATTTTCTATATTTGATATCTAAATTATTATTAGAAAGGAAGATCTTACATTTCATTCTTTCAATTCATTATGACTATCTGATTATCATTTTGTGGAATGAATAAATACAAGTTTTCAGTAAATTAACACATAGCTCCAGATGTTTTAGTGAAGGTTAGCAAATCTGCCTTGTCATAAACAAACCGTCTCCCCAGGTTTCCAATATAGGTTTGGAGCCCCCCCCCCCCCCCAATGTCCTCCTAGGCTCAAAGATATTGGAAATCCCCTACCCCAGTTCCTGAATACCCTTAGTCCGAATAAGGGCTCTACAACAAAACCTCTCTATCCCCCACCCCCTCTCCCCAGGGCTCCACATTAAAACCCCTCACCCTGGGGCTCCACAATAAAACCTCTCAACCCGGGGCTTCACAATTAAACCTCTAACCATGGGGCTCCACAATAAAACTTCACAACCCAGGGCTCCACATTTGAAACCTCCTCACCCCGGGGCTCCACAATAAAACCTCTCACCCCGGGGCTCCACACTAAAACCCCTCACCGTGGGGTTCTACACTAAACTCCACACCCTAGGGATCCTGGTAAAGCATTTAGCTAGGCAATCAATATCAGCCTTAGTTTGAGCAGCCATAATCAGCACGTGGAGTTGTATCCTTCTTTTACAGTGTTACTCTCGGAGGACTGATGTGAGTTAATATCATAACTGGCTAGCGATGTACTAACACAATAAGCCCATCACCCTTGGTCAAATCGAATAACTTGTCTGGAACAACAACCAGGTATAATATGAACTATAGCTCTGATAAACACAACTTCCAAAGCGAGTGTTCGTATAATTTGTCAAAATGGCTCAAGAACAAATTTCATTTCAGTGATAATGATAATAACTTTAATATCAAATTTCAATACCTACACCCATCTTTTCCTCAATTTTCTCCATCAGAAAGATTTTAACAAATTGCTTTCTGTCCGCCATAGATATACAGTCAAACTTTGCTGTTTTGAACTCAAGATAATCTCTAACTCGGATAATCTCTTACTCAAATAATATATTACTCAAATAATCTCTAACCCGGATAATCTCTTACTCAGATAATCTCTAACTCAGATAATCTCTTACTCAGATAATCTCTAACTGAGATAATCTCCAACTCAGATAATCTCTAACTGAAATGATCTCTTACTCAGATAATCTCTTACTCAGATAATCTCTAACTGAGATAATCTCTTACTCAGATAATCTCTCAGATAATCTCTTACTCAGATAATCTCTTACTCAGATAATCTCTTACTCAGATAATCTCTTACTCAGATAATCTCTAACTCGGACAATCTCTTACTCAGATAATCTCTAACTGAAATGATCTCTAACTCGGATAATCTCTTACTCAGATAATCTCTAACTCGGATAATCTCTTACTCAGATAATCTCTGAGATAATATCCAACTCTGAAGACCCTGCTTAATCTGAAATAAAACTTTCAGCTCCAGAAGTAAAATTCTATGTAAGATATACTCGTATATCTCAAACCCTCAGGATATCTTGGAATTTTTTCCATGACCTGATTGACTTCGAAAAAACAAGATTCCACTGTATATGCAAATAGATGGGAATGATTGAAGCGGACAAAAAAGATTTACTTTCACAAAGATATTAATTGAATTATCCACACTAGGACATATTCTGTCATGAATAACAAAGTTAATGATCACTTTGTAAATGTTGCTTTTGTGTGAATATATATCCGTGTCTTGAAATGTGCCGTGTCACAGTCCTCAAGAGGTCCGGGCTGGATTTCTGAGAAGTTGTACTTAAACA
Organism: Pecten maximus; assembly: GCF_902652985.1. Taxonomy (NCBI): domain Eukaryota; kingdom Metazoa; phylum Mollusca; class Bivalvia; order Pectinida; family Pectinidae; genus Pecten; species Pecten maximus. The sequence continues at coordinate 19,762,843 of NC_047027.1, forward strand.
GTCAGAGTAAAGAAATATATCTTTCTTCACAAGAATCCCCTCCCTATCTTCAAAGTAACGTTCAATTTAACAGTTATATTCATAAAGATCTCCTTGTTCTAGTGTCTCAATAACTTGTGGTTGTGTCATATTTACTCCTCTGGACCGACGTTTCACGCTTTGTCAGCTTGACATCAGACTTTATCCTATCTACAATCATTAATACGCTTTACTACAAGAATAATATTGATGAAATTTTACATAGAATATTGTTTTGAAGAAACTTTTCTGAATTAGAATCCAGTGTTGGGTGAAAATTTCTTCCATAGCTGTATAATATAGACAGCCCTTCACCAACTGACTAGACAGGAAAGTTGGCATATTCTTAACTAATATTGTAATAGTGGGTTGGCCATTATGGATCAATGATCCGTAACACAGCACGACAGGATGAGTATCCGAAACATAGCAAAAGGTTCCTAGTATCATGCGAAGGGGTGTCACCAAAAGGCATCAAAAGTTCGTGTGAGGACAGAAATACTCTCAAAATGTTCGAAGTTATGGCTGGAAAAGTATACACAAGGACCAAATCCTTTCATGACAGTTGATTATAACATGTCATTTTGACTGTGCGATTCCTGATTTACATATTTTCTCCAGCACTATACCAGCTTCAAATCGAGGCACTGCAGAAAGAGACGTACAGCCAATATCATCTACTGTTCAAAGTACCTGTTCTTTCATGACGATAGTGTTCAAGGAAGAATGGATTAAAATTATTAAGAAATATTCAATATGAGAAATGGTGACACAGAGTTGAAGGAATAGGACCCTTATTTGAAGGAATGACGACCAAGAGCTGAAGGAACGTGAAGGAATAGTTAGCTGGAGTTGAAGGAATGGTGACCCTAAGTTGAAGGAATTGTGACCCTTATTTGAAAGAATGGTGGCCTTGAGTTGTAGAAATAGTCGGCCAGAGTTGAAGGAATGGTTATCCTTAGTTGAAGGAATGGTTACCTTGCATTGAAGGAATGGTCAGCTGGAGTTGAAGGAATGGCAACCTTTATTTGAAAGAATGGCTAATCTCAATTGAAGGAATGGTTATCCTTAGTTGAAGGAATGGTTATCCTTAGTTGAACGAATGGTTATCCTTAGTTGAAGGAATGGTTATCCTTAGTTGAACGAATGGTTATCCTTAGTTGAAGGAATGGTTATCCTTAGTTGAAGGAATGGTTATCCTTAGTTGAAGGAATGGTTACTTAGTTGAACGAATGGTTACTTAGTTGAACGAATGGTTACTTTGAGTTGAAGGAATGGAGTTGAAGAAATGGCAACCCTGATTTGAAAGAATAATGACCTCGAGTTGAAGGAATGGTTACCCTCCATTTAAGGAATGGTTATCCTGAGATGAAGGAATAGCACACTAAGTTGTAGGAATGATTACTATTATGACCCCAAGTTAAAGGAACAGACTGATTTGACCCTCGAGTTAAAGGAACACTGACCGATATAACCCCAAGTTAAAGGAACACTGACCGATTTGACCCTCGAGTTAAAGGAACACTGACTGATTTGACCCTCGAGTTAAAGGAACACTGACCGATTTGACCCCAAGTTGAAGGAACATATACTTATTTGATGCGGAGTTGAATGATAAATGAAAATTGAAGGAACAAAAAATTGAAGAAATAATATCTGATATAATAAATATTCACATTACCTTGTTATGGTCTTCACGTATCTTTGTTCTCTCTCGATTCTGAAAAAATTAACAAATCAATACTAAATCAAACTAATTTTTATGTTTCACAAGAGTTTTAGAACATGTTTCATATCATACAAGATAATATTGAGTGATTATCGAATGACTGTTTGATTTTTCCCTGATTTGTTAAAGATTATTTAAATTTTGTTTTAGGGCACTTGTCCATCAATGATACAACTGGTTTACAAAGTAGACTTTTGACATTATTTAGATTTTCACAATATCCAGATAATATACCACAGGTGTCTACTGAACCTGATAAATGGGTTTCATTCAGACAGGTAGGATTATTTTTTAAGATGTTAATCAGACAGGTAGGATTATTTTTTAAGATGTTCATTATCCACATAATGTTACCCTTTTCTCTAGGTCATTTATCACAGGTACAACCAAACCTGCCTTAGCGGCCACCTGAATTAAGTGACTCCCTCTCATATGTGACCATATTTTCCCTCCAAATGTTATTAGCTACCTGTACCACAGACCACCTGTCATGCGAGACATGTTTTTATTGTCTCCCTTGGAAGGTCACATATGACAGGCTTTACTGTATATTACAGGTGGTAAAAATGTTTCATGTCAGACATACATATTTTTGTGTCGAAATGAATCATAAATATTGTGCCAGACACCTGTATTATAAAGTCCAATTCATTTTCCACATTTGGGGTCAAAATTAGCTTGTCATATCAATTAAACATTAATCAAATCATTAACTACAATCTTTATCTTCTTTCCTGAAGTTTCAGACATCTAATAACAATATATTTGAAGTCATTATTTGTCAATTTTTAAGTTTAAAGTTTCTTTTTTTAAGTTTTTGAAATATTCTTTATATAATGAATTCAAACATAAAATATCATTTTAGATGAAGAATATCTTAACAACATTTTCTTGTTTACAATTCTTTTGATAAATTTGCATTAGCCTTCAGTCAGTTTGATTAAGTATTACAGTGTTGTTCTTGTTAAGCCATCAAATTACATTTGTAATTATAATAGTGCTAATGAAGAGTTTGAATTGAATTCCATATAGAATTGATCCCTATTAAGTAAATAGAACTGTGAAGAAAAAAAATGTACTTGTACAACACTCATGGTTGACTAAAACTTTTTTTTCCTTTTTTTTTTATTATTACTATTTTTGTTTGTTTGTTTTTGTTCAATTTTATTTTTTTTTCATTTTTTTTCACATCACCAAGAAAACTAATGATAAAATAATGCAGATCTTCAATGATATATCTCCAGTACTTTTATATATTCGATCATCTAAATCCTTCATTGTTAATATTCATTTTGAAATATGAATGCAGCTTTTCAATTAGACATATTTTTTACTTCTATGCAGCTAATTAAACTTTGATTCAATATTATTACAGGATACATGGTTTTCATTTAAATCAAATCATCTAAGAAAAAAAAAATATATCGGTTTTTTTTTTCAATGGTATTTTGACAGATGTTATAAACATATTTCATGTTTAAAAAATCATCACATGTCCAATGAATTATGAAAATGAAGTATCCTTTGTGATATAATAAAAGAAATCATTCTTAATATCAAATCACAATGACATCAAACTATTCAACAGGAGTTAAGTAACAAGTGTCATATATTGCTTAAGTGTTTTATAAACCAGCTGTTTAATAAATCTGTGTTCCACTTAAGATGTGACAATATACCATGTCATTTTCAAACAAGGCTGATGGCAGTGATCTTAAAATTGTTACATTTAGAATTAGAGTAATACTTTACAGAAAGGCTTAGCTTATACTAGGTAAAATATATTACCATATTTATAGCCCCTGCCTACAAATAAGCCTTCTTTTTCATTTTTGCAAATTTACATATATATGGTAAAGTGGCTCACAAATAAGCCCTTCTCAATTTGTAATACTATAAACTTCTACACTTGGGGACAGAGCTTATTTCAGGATTAATATTGTATTAACCTTCTACATTAGGGAAGGTGGGCTTATTTGAGGACAAATATGGTACAAAACTTTTACACTAGGAGAGGGGCTTGTTTTTGGACAAGTACAGTAGGTAGAACAGGTAAATAAATTTAAGATGAATCTAAATTTAGGGTGATATTTCACTCACAGACTGATGTTCTGGCAAAATATGTTACACTTAAAATCTGGTACACAAGGACTTAAGAAAATTTTTACTGCCAAGACTTAATATATTAAAAAAAAAATTGAATTTAAATCTGAATTTCAAATATTGAATTTTCACTCAAATATTGTTGTGTGTAAAATTTGTTACATTAATTCTTAATCTTTAGAGTGATTTATTAAAAGAATTGGGTTTGGTAAAATATCTTAAATCAATCTGAATTTCAGATTTGTGCCAGGTAAAATATATTATATCTGAATTTAAGTAAAACTTTACAATCAGACTAGTGTCATGTTAATAATATTTCATTATAAATTGGAATTTAGACTAAAATTTAAACAGAGACTAAGGGTTAGTGCAAAATATGTTCCGCTCAGATTGTGCGAGTAGAGTCAAGTAAAACCACCAAGACCTATCAGACAGACATAACGTTTAACATTAAGAGTGTCAGTTGTTCAGTGTCCTAACGTTTAACAATAAGAGTTTCAGTTGTTCAGTGTCCCTGTGTAAGACTATCACTAAAAAGGCACAGCTTACACAAATACATATATTTGCATTATCGGCGAATCTCCAGGTCGCACCACCTCATGGTGACTCATCCTCATAGAAATTTCCCTTTTTTTTTTTTTGGTGCATAGTGCGTAAAATTTGCATGGACAGAAGTGGTTTGAAATTTAAATTACTGAAATGAGAATTTTAAATATTGCCAAGCTACAAATATCCACGAATCAGGAAAGAGGAGATACACAAATTTGTGCTTATTTTTTTTTCAGCGTCACTGCAAATGAAAATCGAAACTCGGTAGGAGTGATGGGCAGCCATTTCCACGATACGATAAAATATCAAAGGGAAATCACTCTGTTTTACTGCAACTTCCATCTTGTTTCTAACTGCAATCAGGGTATGATGTTATATTTTATGAAGTGTTGTCTAATCAAATGTAAATGAATGTTTAAATGAAAATATTTGGTCAATATACAAGTCAATGTATATATAAATCTAGACAACTTCCCCATTTCGTGATGTGCAGTGGAGTGTCTGCACTAAGGTTAAATAAAGGTCATTTTCTGAAATATCAGATATGGTCGACTTCCTCAATTCCCACTTGCTTACAAGGTCAAATGTAGGTCCAAATTTTGAGATATTAACCTGGTATTTCTATATTTAGAAACACTGCATTATTATGGCATTCCTGTTATCAAGATAAATCTAATGCAATTCTGCCCTTTTGCAAAAAAAAAAAAAAAAAGGACCTGTGTATCGGTTAATATATTGTTATACCATCCTGGTAGAATCCAACTTATTAACCAGTTCATATTTGATTCAACAGGGTTGGCATATCACCATATTGACCTCACCAAAGGTCAATGCTTGCATGATAACTGTATCAAAAGTCTTAAGAGATATCTTCATTACATAGAGGGTATTCAATAATATAAAGATTTTATAACAGACGTATTCACTATAAAGAGGTTTTCATATAAAAAGATCAATTAAACATCAGATGTATTGACCATAAGGAGATCTTGCACAGTCATTTTCATTAAAAGAAGCTTTTTTAAGAAATTTTCATAACAAAAATATACTTGCTGTAAAGTGGTTTTCATTACAAAGAGGTATTCTCTATAAAGAGGTTTCATTTTAAAGCAATATTTTCTAAAAAGAGGTTTTCAATATATAGCGGTTTCAAATCTTGGTCTGGGATATCAACCTAAGACTTTATTTGACCTCTGAACTTGTGTGAAGTACATAACTATACATTTTATCTTCAACCAAACATTACCACTCAACACTACAGCATGTGTGATGAATTTGGTTATGATGATCTAGCAGATCTAGACCTCCAGGTACGCAACACTGAGGCTTGCCTGGCGTACTGGAGTTCACCTGAGGTAAATAAGACACCTTAGAGAGTCAAATGAACAGCTTCATGTCAAATTTATTTTTTTACAAATTCAACTTTCCTTTAAATCATTCATTACTCCATGACACTACAATTTGATTATTGATTTTACTTTTATTGAAAACCCATTTTTAGGATTTATTTTTTTAAATCTGTCAATTAAAATTTTAAAAGAAACTAGTTAAAAAATTATTTGTGAAGAAACCATGCTTTGTAAGTTTGGTAAGGGAGACATTATCAGGCGCAGACATCGAGGACTGAGGACTGGTGGTCGTAACAGCCTATATAAAACAGGTATGCCATTGGGCCTCATGGCGTAATCTTTACCAACTGTTAACACTGACACAACAGGTAAACCGCCTTTTCATTTAATCATATAGATGAGACCCATATTCAAGGCCATCCAGGCTAAGCTAATGAAACTGTTCGGTTTTCAGGACAGGTAACCTTTACTTAGGTGAGTGATACTGAAAGAGACAAAATCTCTGTATGTAAGCACTTGTTCAGAAAAAGGCCAGGCCAACCGCAGTGTTGTGAACATGATGTCACCTGTCCAGTTTTGATCGACAGGTACATTATCACCACGGCTCACTGAATTCTACAATCAACAATTACAGCTCTGTTGAAGCAGATCTTCAGTGAAATACTAAACCCCTTTTGTAGGGTATAAAACTCCCAAGATTTAAAATGGTGATAATGGATGGTATTTACTATTGATCACTCAAGGTGAATAAAGAAATCAACATTAATTTTATATTGAAGATCTATGAAGCATTTAGTAGTCAAACTTTACTCATTAATCAATTTTTACTTTAATAAATTAATAATTGATAATTAAAGCTTTTCTTTTTTATGGTTACTTCCCTTGTCAAGGTATTCATCTTTCATTTTGATGCTGTGCATTTCCAAAATATCAACATAAATCTTATACATCTGAAGCAGTAAACAAGTTAGTTTTTTATTGGATTTTGGATTTTTTTTCTCAAAATAGGATAAAAAAATCTTCCTTATTCTCAGGAGGAAGAAAGTCAAATTCTGCCCACAAATTGACAAAACTTCTGTATTTTAGATTATTTTCTTAAATAAAACAGAGCATATAAAGCGCTGCTATGTATGTATTCCAAAAACCCTATACATCAAATTCTACCTGATTAGACAAGAGAGAGTACAAATCAAATTATCACAGCAAAATCATTTAGATCATGGTTTTTAATGGGTCTGCCACTGTACGTGATCCCAAGGGGGTAAATGGGGAGCCAAATTTGAGCTTGGTTAATTGTGAAATAACTACTCATTTTAAGAGAGGTTTTTTGACAATATATAGGCAGTTGTCTGACCTTGGTCATGAGGGACCCTTGTTAACTGTTCAATACGGGGGTCATAACCAATAAGGACGTTTCATATATCTACAGGTAAGCTTTAATATCGTTTCTCAGCTTTCAGAATTAAACAAAAACCTTGAAATACTCAGTTTTCATGAATGAACAGTGGACATAAAAAATGTTATCAAAATATATTTAGACTAAATGTATATTTCGTTCTTTCTTCATTCTTTATAATTTTTATTTGCATTTTTGAACAAGTGCTTTGATTTGAAGTTCTACAAGATGACAAGGCTCAGACCAAAAAGGAATATTCTTTCCAAAATATCCATATTTTACATGTTTAATTGTTTTATCTAGCATTTTTGTTTTGTTTCATACATTATTATTATTATATATATATTATTGGGCATTGTTTTGCTATCTTTTTTAAGACCACATGTTGATTTGAAGCTCTACAAGATAACAAGTCTATGTAACGGTAATGGTGTAGTATTTAATACCATCTAAGGGACATACATTTGTCTAGTGTTAGAGGCTTCTAAAGTTTAATTGGTGCCTGGATCTATAGGAGATATCACATGTCTTTTATAAGAATATAAAGGCCGTGTGTCCCCTGATCATCACAAAACTGTCCTGGTCGAGAAATTATGTCCATCATTGCCATTTCTTTAGAGTAGTCGTAATAAGCAATCTACTATATTATCTGCGAAAAGTCCTTGAAGTGTTTTTTACCCTACATCATCAATCTTACAATGGCAGACCAGCATATTCCCCCAGGTGAAGGTCAACGATGGACAGTTCCAGAAGTTGGAGCTGATCAAATTTCACTCATATTAGAACCAATAAAGTAAATCTGAGAATAGTGGCAATCTAATTATTTTCAGGCAAGGTCAGCTTAAGTCTCCAGAAAGAACAAGTTGATTTATTGCAAACATTCAGTGATATTCAGATATTTTCTCAGAATGAAAATATTAGAAGAATTAAGTCATTAATCTAAAGTATTGTTTTCCTATTCTACATTTTGTGAATTCTATTCTTGATCATTTCAAAATGAAGCAATTAATCTTCTTCTTGTCATAGACTGAAAAAATTTAACATAATGTTGTATTACTGTGAAAGAATTGTTGACCAGACAATTTACCTCAATAAGACAGTTGATCATTGTGATGGTATGGAAAACAAAATATCTGGAATTTTAGGGATTAATTAATCTTCAGCTCACTTCCTGTATATGTCATCTCCAAACAGCAGGCAACTAAAGCCAACCTGTTACATCCTCAAGTTACAACTGACACCAGTGACAACTGTCTGTAACATCCACAAGTTACAACTGACACCAGTGACAACTGACAACTGTCTGTTACATCCACAAGTTACAACTGACACCAGTGACAACTGTCTGTAACATCCACAAGTTACAACTGACAACAGTGACAACTGACAACTGTCTGTTATATGCACAAGTTATAACTGACAACTCTCTGTAATATCCACAAGTGACAACTGACAACTGTCTGTAACATCCACTAGTTATAACTGACAACTGTCTGTAACATCCACAAGTTATAACTGACAACTCTCTGTAATATCCACAAGTTATAACTGACAACTGTCTAATATTAACTACTTATAACTGAAAACTATCTGTAAAATCCACAAGTTATAACTGACAACTGTCTGTAACATCCACAAGTTATAACTGACAACTGTCTGTAACATCCACTAGTTATAACTGACAACTATCTGTAACATCCACAAGTTATAACTGACAACTATCTGTAACATCCACTAGTTATGACTGACAACTATCTGTAACATCCACAAGTTATATCTGACAACTGTCTGTAATATCCACTAGTTATAACTGACAACTGTCTGTAACATCCACAAGTTATAACTGACAACTGTCAGTAACATCCACAAGTTATAACTGACAACTATCTGTAACATCCACTAGTTATGACTGACAACTATCTGTAACATCCACAAGTTATAACTGACAACTGTCTGTAATATCCACAAGTTATAACTGACAACTGTCTGTAATATCCACTAGTTATAACTGACAACTATCTGTAACATCCACTAGTTATGACTGACAACTGTCTGTAACATCCACTAGTTATAACTGACAACTGTCTGTAACATCCACTAGTTATAACTGACAACTGTCTGTAACATCCACTAGTTATGACTGACAACTATCTGTAACATCCACTAGTTATGACTGACAACTATCTGTAACATCCACTAGTTATGACTGACAACTATCTGTAACATCCACCAGTGACAACTGACAACTGTCTGTAACATCCACAAGTTATAACTGACAACTATCTGTAACATCCACTAGTTATGACTGACAACTATCTGTAACATCCACAAGTTATATCTGACAACTGTCTGTAATATCCACTAGTTATAACTGACAACTGTCTGTAACATCCACAAGTTATAACTGACAACTGTCAGTAACATCCACAAGTTATAACTGACAACTATCTGTAACATCCACTAGTTATGACTGACAACTATCTGTAACATCCACAAGTTATAACTGACAACTGTCTGTAATATCCACAAGTTATAACTGACAACTGTCTGTAATATCCACTAGTTATAACTGACAACTATCTGTAACATCCACTAGTTATGACTGACAACTGTCTGTAACATCCACTAGTTATAACTGACAACTGTCTGTAACATCCACTAGTTATAACTGACAACTGTCTGTAACATCCACTAGTTATGACTGACAACTATCTGTAACATCCACTAGTTATGACTGACAACTATCTGTAACATCCACTAGTTATGACTGACAACTATCTGTAACATCCACCAGTGACAACTGACAACTGTCTGTAACATCCACAAGTTATAACTGACAACTGTCTGTAACATCCACAAGTTATAACTGACAACTGTCTGTAACATCCACTAGTTATAACTGACAACTGTCTGTAATATCCACAAGTTATAACTGACAACTGTCTGTAATATCCACTAGTTATAACTGACAACTATCTGTAACATCCACAAGTTATAACTGACAACTGTCTGTAACATCCACAAGTTATAACTGACAACTGTCTGTAACATCCACTAGTTATAACTGACAACTGTCTTAAATATTAACTACTTATAACTGAGCTGTCTAAAACTTCCGCCATGGGAAATTTAAACATTACAACAAACATACCCAAAAAAGTCTAAAATCAGATTTTTAGATCAATTTTCTCATGTCTGTAAGTAACAAATGACTACTGGATTAACTGTTCTGGAAGCTTCCTCTTCCAAATGTGATGGCTGTCTGCATGACTTGAAAAATCCGAAATGAAAAGTCAGCTTACTACAAAATATGACAAAGTAGGTTCCATGATTAGAAATATTAGTCATATTTCAGATTTTCTAACTTGATTTGCAAATAACAAAAGGAATTTTTTTTTTTTATCCAAAAACCAAAGCGTTAAATTTTCATGGCCGTGGTTGATATGGCCAACACCTAGCAGACACTGCATAGGGAGGCAGTAGTACAATGTTACTGTGACTCCAGTGTGTCCCTGTCACAGCAGAATGCATTCACCCACAACAGCCCTCATCAAAATTGTATAACTCGACAGGTCATAATGCATTCGGCTAGTCTTTCCCAGGCCCTGCCTGATCTTTAAGGGGCCGAGTTCCGTAACCATAGGAGATGGGCTCATCTCACTTTTTACGTCATTTAAAGGGAGTCATTCTATAGATTGTATCTAAATCGCTGTAAGAGTCTTTGATACCAATGTCTTTGGGGTAATATTCATGAAGATAACTTTTTTTGTTGAAATTTGATATCAGGATTTCTTATAAAAATCAGACTAAATCAAGAATATTTAGAGAGAGAAAAACAATGTTTCAAAAATAACAGAATTTGTAAAGAACTGAATGAGATAGAACGCAAAACAACAGGAAAACACCACAAAACATAAACAAGTCTCAAACCATCAGATCAACATTTCTACACAAAGTCTAAAACCGTCAGATCAACAGTCCTACACAAAGTCTAAAACCGTCAGATCGACATTCCTACACAAAGTCTCAAACCATCAGATCAACATTTCTACACAAAGTCTAAAACCGTCAGATCAACAGTCCTACACAAAGTCTAAAACCGTCAGATCAACATTCCTACACAAAGACTCAAAACATCAGATCAACAGTCCTACACAAAGTCTAAAACCGTCAGATCAACATTCCTACACAAAGTTTCAAACCATCAGATCAACATTCCTACACAAAGTCTAAAACCATCAGATCAACATTCCTACACAAAGTTTCGAACCATCAGATCAACATTCTTACCCAAAATCTAAAAACATCAGATCAACATTCCTACAAAAAAGGCTAAAAACATCAGACCAACATTCCTACACAAAGTCTAAAACCATCAGATCAACATTCCTACACAAAGTCTCAAACCAACAGATCAACATTCCTACACAAAGTCTCAAACCATCAGATCAACATTCCTACACAAAGTCTCAAACCATCAGATCAACATTCCTACACAAAGTCTAAAACCATCAGATCAACATTCCTACACAAAGTCTCAAACCATCAGATCAACATTCCTACACAAAGTTTCAAACCTTCAGATCAACATTCCTACACAAAGTCTAAAACCATCAGATCAACATTCCTACACAAAGTTTCAAACCTTCAGATCGACATTCCTACACAAAGTTTCAAACCACCAGATCAACATTCCTACACACAGTCTCAAACCACCAGATCAACATTCCTACACAAAGTCTAAAAACATCAGATCAACATTCCTACACAAAGTCTCAAACCACCAGATCAACATTCCTACACAAAGTCTAAAACCATCAGATCAACATTCCTACACAAAGTTTCAAACCATCAGATCAACATTACTACACAAAGCATCAAATCACCCGCAAAATACATGAACACTAATTGCATGCAAATATAAGTTCATTTAGTTTGCAGGAAAATATTTTTGAGATACTGAATTCAATATAAAAATACTTAACACTTCCACAGATGCATTTAAAGATTATACTTAAACTTATCTTAGTACTAAATACAAACCCTTCAAAGAGACATTTTACTTGTTAAAAAGACTAGGAGTGAAAAGCTATATATTTGGTCTTTGTTTGACAGACGATTATAACCAGCTGGACCGACTAAAATTTAACCAATTATTGAATTATAGAACTGAATTAATGCCAAAATGATTAGAAAGGTATTTCAACACTAACATAAATTTCTAAGTTTGTTTGCTGGGATTATTTGCCCCATGAATAGCCAGGGTCATTTTGAGGCAGTGTAAACATCATTGTAGTAGTTGGTGACTACCTCATTGAATACCATAAGAGAGCCTCGTAGCATGCCATCCACAGCAATTAGGGTGAAGTGTCTTGCCCAAGTCACACACACAACAGCACAGACTGACTGACCCCTTTCTCAGCTTCCTAGATAGAAACCTGCGAGGGGTCTTACTGTAGGAGGAAGTGCGAGGGGTCTTACTGTGGGAGGAAACCGGAGTACCTAGGGAAAATCCATGTGGTTTTTAAAACAAAATTCCATAAATTTGTTATGATGTAGGTGCTTAAATATGATTTTAAAATACAAATATTGTCAAAACCAGTTTACAAAACAAGTTTTGATCTTTTTTATGTTAACCAAGCTTGATAATATCTTTTTAACATATAACTTGACTACAATCTAATGAATCTATAATTCAAAGGTAGATTTGGGTGGTTTGTATGCTAGAGTATACATGGATACTGTGAGGGCAATGTATGTCAGGTGTCCAAGTACAGTACTAGGTAGTAAAGAAAACAAGAGATAGGGAGTCCTCACACAGCTGTGTATGTTGTGAGAACTCACCATATATACATTACACAATGAAAATATGGGTGCAATTTTGTTTCATATATATATTTCCAGGTTACATTCTAACTTGTGTCTGCATACATTTCACAGGAGGGGGCCTGGGAGGGGGAGAGTCAAACATTAGCTTATCAGAACCCGTCTGGAGCAGAGGAATGCTACCGTCTGGTCTTAAAAATAGAACATCATATTTTCAATGAAATTTCTTGCAAGGTAGCATTTCTTAAAGCTAGGTTGATGGATATAAAATCAGATATGAATAAAAAAAGATAATTCAGTCAAAATCATGTCTGGTAAACTAAGGAGGAACATAGACAAAACATAGGATTTCAGCACGACATTTTCCCCTTGGTACCCCCAACAGAAGATGGTGTGAGTGCATATGGACCAATGGTAATGCTAGCATTAATATGATGTCCAGGTGGGTGATAAGAGTTCCAGACAGACTGCTGAAGTGGGAGGGGGATTCCATATAGCCCCACTCCCAACACAGACAGGGGGATTCCTGTGTTACCTCACTCCAACACAGACAGGGGGATTCCTGTGTTACCTCACTCCAACACAGACAGGGGGATTCCTGTGTTACCTCACTCCAACACAGACAGGGGGATTCCTGTGTTACCTCACTCCAACACAGACAGGGGGATTCCTGTGTTACCTCACTCCAACACAGACAGGGGGATTCCTGTGTTACCTCACTCCAACACAGACAGGGGGATTCCTGTGTTACCTCACTTACTCCAACACAGACAGGGGGATTCCTGTGTTACCTCACTCCAACACAGACAGGGGGATTCCTGTGTTACCTCACTCCAACACAGACAGGGGGATTCCTGTGTTACCTCACTCCAACACAGACAGGGGGATTCCTGTGTTACCTCACTCCAACACAGACAGGGGGATTCCTGTGTTACCTCACTCCAACACAGACAGGGGGATTCCTGTGTTACTTCACTCCAACACAGACAGAGGGATTCCTGTGTTACCTCACTTACTCCAACACAGACAGGGGGATTCCTGCGTTACCTCACTCCCACGCAGACAGGGGGATTCCTGTGTTACCTCACTTACTCCAACACAGACAGGGGGATTCCTGTGTTACCTCACTTACTCCAACACAGACAGGGGGATTCCATATAACCCCACTCCCAACACAGACAGGGGAATTCCTGTGTTACCTCACTCACTCCAACACAGACAGGGGGATTCCTGCGTTACCTCACTCACTCCAACACAGACAGGGGGATTCCTGTGTTACCTCACTCACTCCAACACAGACAGGGGGATTCCTGTGTTACCTCACTTACTCCAACACAGACAGGGGGATTCCAGACAGGGGGATTCCTGTGTTACCTCACTCCCAACACAGACAGGAGGCTTCCTGTGTTACCTCACTCATTTTAAATTTAAGGACCAAGCACTAGTGTAGTATATATGTGGAAATTCGGAACAGTTTCAATCTTCATCAGAACCATCTCAGGATCTTGAGAAGTTTTACAAAGAGGTTTTCAAAATGGCTGGCATATATTGTACCAGCCATCTTGGATGCCTAATCCTGCTGTGGAAAATAAACTGGTTTACAAATAAGTCCTCCACAAACTTTCATACAAACATTTTACACTAGGGGATGTGGCTTATATGAGGATAAATAAAGGAGGCTTATTCAAGGATAAATATGGTACTTGATTTTTACACTAGGGGAGGAGGCTTATTCAAGGATAAATATGGTACTTGATTGTTACACTAGGGGAGGAGGCTTATTCAAGGATAAATATGGTACTTGATTTTTACACTAGGGGAGGAGGCTTATTCAAGGATAAATATGGTACTTGATTTTTACACTAGGGGTGGAGGCTTATTCAAGGATAAATATGGTACTTGATTTTTACACTGGGGGAGGAGGCTTATTCAAGGATAAATATGGTACTTGATTTTTACACTAAGGGAGAAGGCTTATTCAAGGATAAATATGGTACTTGATTTTTACACTGGGGGAGGAGGCTTATTTGAGGATAAATATGGTACTTGATTTTTACACTAGGGGAGGAGGCTTATTCAAGGATAAATATGGTACTTGATTTTTAAACTAGGGGTGGAGGCTTATTCAAGGATAAATATGGTACTTGATTTTTACACTAGGGGAGGAGGCTTATTCAAGGATAAATATGGTACTTGATTTTTAAACTAGGGGTGGAGGCTTATTCAAGGATAAATATGGCACTTGATTGTTACACTAGGGGAGGAGGCTTATTCAAGGATAAATATGGTACTTGATTTTTACACTAGGGGTGGAGGCTTATTCAAGGATAAATATGGTTCTTAACTTTTACACTAGGGAGGAGGCTACCAATATGGTAGTCCCTGTATCCAGACAGAATCTCCTATAGTAGAAAACACTGTAAACACCTTAGCACTATTATCAAAGGGGATGCACATTCCACTGATTGGTAGGACTCCCTGACCTCTGACCTTTGCCAGTTACCTCATTATTTGAGAAGTACTGCATTTAATGTAGGTTTTATCCCACTATACACAAAAGAGAATTCTAGTTGTCAAAATAGAAGCCAGGACTTCACATACATACTGGAATAGCTACAGAGGTGTCTGGAGTAATTAGCTATCTGAGCTAAGTAGTGTTTTATTTTCATACTGTTTTTAATTTTCTACATAATAATATTCAATAACTTGGATGTACATACCGACATTATCATGAAGCTAGCCCAATAACAGGAGAGAGCCTTACATCTGTCTAGCCGACTGTTTAGTCTACGTTTATCACCAATTCAAATTGAAAGCACCTGTTCCATATAACTGCACAAAATATGTACACTTGAATGAAATGGGTGTTGAATTCAATCATCTAACCACAAAATTCATCTTATGGTTTTTTTTTTATCAAGCACCTGTTACAACTAATACAAAAACATGTTTCTCTTGAATTACTATAAAATCAAATTAATCCTGAATTTTATTTTCTAACCACAAACATTTAACCAACTTAGATTAAGATTTATTATGCAAACTATTACTATCAGAAACTGGAAACGTCCGACTTTATAACTGAAGCTATGATGACTATTCCATTGAGGGTATTTTTGAAATATTTCAAAGGCTGTTCTCAGATAAAAAATTACTTAACTCCCAAGTCTCATTATTTGTGATGTGTTCCAGTTTCAGTGCTAATAAAAAGGCATTATGTTTACCTAAATTAGGAATTGTATTCATTATATTCAATATTCTGACATGATTGCATAGAAAAGAAGAAAAGGCTGAAAGGGGGGCTGGGGACCTCCCCCAGCAGGTTTACAAGGGGCAGAAGTGAAAATCCAAATTTCACAAAAAGTGGAATTCTGCTTTAAAGTGCTTCATTGAATAGAAGTAAAATATTTGGAGTCCCTCCTTATGTTATGCATTATTTCTTACAAGGAGGAAAAAATCATTAAAATATCAATTTTATAACTTCTGTAGAAAAACACAAACCATACATATCTCTAAATTACCTCTTGCCCACGAATAAGCATCCTTCTACATTTTTTTGCTAATAATCAATTTTGAAATAAAATTTTAATCTTTATGTGGTTCACAAATAAACCCTGTCCAAATTCGATGCTAAACTTTAACACCAGGGGAGGGAGCTTATTATTTTAGGATAAATATGTTACTAAACTTTAGCAAAAGGGGAGGCTTATTTGAGGACAAATACAGTACTAAAGTTTTACACCTGGGTAGAGGGCTTATTTGAGGATAAATACAACACTAAAGGGGAGAGGGCTTATTTGAGGATAAATACAATACTAAAGGGGAGAGGGCTTATTTGAGGATAAACACAGTACTAAAGGGGAGTGGGCTTATTTGAGGACAAACAGTACTAAAGAGGAGAGGGCTTATTTGAGGATAAACACAGTACTAAAGGGGAGAGGGCTTATTTGAGGATAAATACAGTACTAAAGGGGAGAGGGCTTATTTGAGGATAAACGCAGTACTAAAGGGGAGAGGGCTTATTTGAGGATAAACACAGTACTAAAGGGGAGAGGGCTTATTTGCCCCATGAATAGCCAGGGTCAAAACTTAATTTTTTCAAGCAGTCCAAAAATAATGTGTCATTTCGAAAGAATTAGGGTAGGTGTGTAGTTGAAATATTTTTTGATGAAGACATGTTTGAAATTTCATTAGTTAAACAGGAATGTTTATTATAACTTCATCAGTGCTAATTTTTTAAAAGCAGCTTCAATAAAAAGTGGAACAAAAACTGGGGTCTGTAGGATGACGGGAAATGAACATCTTTTTTGAGGCGTATTTAGAGTTTGACCTTTAGTTATCAATAAGAACTGTAAAGACGTGTGTGAATTCATAACAATTTTTTGAAGTTGTACAACTGTACAGAGACCAGCTTGTTTTGACCTGGGAGGAATGGGATGTAACGGAAACTAGCTCAGACTTCGCTGTATCCCATGAGAAACACTTCACAACACATTGTAGACCATCAGATATTAATATTAATAAGAACTAGCCATTGTAATGGTTACTATCAATAAAGATTAACACTGTAGACACACTGGCCAGCTTCATGGGAACACTCCGAGTGGCCATGCTTACTAATGATTCCTATTTTCAACCAATTCTACTTTTCACCATCTTTGAAAATGAAATAAAACAAGAATTACTCATAATTAAAATATCTTATGTCTCCCCATCCTGTTTTGCAAGTAAAGTAGTTGAAAGCAAATTCCAAAATCCATTACAATTTTTTATTTTTTTTTTTCTTAAATCAAAACGTCCACATTTATATAGTATGAGAGCACCTTGTATACAAATATACAAGTGAAAATATTGATGCATTGCAATACAAGTAGCAAATTTCACAAAATCATTAATTCTAAGTAAGAAGAAAAATTTGAAAGTGAAATTACCAGCGAAAAATTAATGTTTCAATTATGTTTCAAATGTTTGGTTCAACTGAAAATTTGAATGCCAAGCAAGGCTCATTGCTTACATGAATAAAAATTCTTATTTGGAAATCAAATGATTGCTTGTCAGTCAAGTTTTGGTAAAGTTGAAATCAATAATGGTCAACAAAATGTCTGGCCTGTCAATAAAAACATGTTTGGCAGTATGGAATTCTTTTGTTTAGCATTATGCCACAAATATTGCTGTGAAAAAAAGAGAGAAAAATCACTGCTTTATGGTCAACAAACAATAATCATTCTTCCACCTCACGAAAGGGTAAGGGCAGAGTGTCATAGGCATGTAACCCTATTGAGTTATAATACACCACCTCAGGGATAAACTGGGAAAGGCTGAGTGGTCTGTGCCTGACATATCAAATTATTCCCTCACACTTGAGGATAATTCAGAAGCCATATAAAGTTAGCTAAGGCCTAGAGTTGATCGTGTCCAGTATATCACATATAAAGTACAGCCAAACTTGCTCAAGAGGTCACCTCTATAAACAGGTCACCTCTATAAACAGGTCACCTCTCTGAACAGGTCACCTCTCTGAACAGGTCATCTCCAACAGTCAAATCTGATTAATTTGAATTTCGAATTGTTTGACATCTTATCAACAACTTTTGTCATTAAAGGACAGATTCTCTTGTGTACGAGATACAGAAGTAGTAATGTATGTGTTTTGTTAAGCTGTAGCATGTTCATGCTTGTCTCCATGTGATAGTGCAAAGTTGTTGTCGACTTTATAGTGCTACCTTACTGAAGCTTGCTGCCCAAGACATCCAGCAGGACACCCCACCCGGTCACATTATACTGACAACGGGCAAACCAGTCATCCTATGCCAAAAACCTAGAGCCTTATGCAGGACAACGGGCAAACCAGTCATCCTATGCCAAAAACCTAGAGCCTTATGCAGGAGTAAAAACTATCATTTTCAAAGACTGGTATGTCTCTGCCAAGGGACAAAGCCCAAAGCCTTCCTCATAGGGACAAACGCTCAACTAAAGGTTAAAAACGGGACATTAGAAAGATTAGAAAGGATAATATCCCAAACTTAGTCACCTCTAATGATCATACAACGAGTGCAGCAGGTAAAATTCTTATACCCTACCTGTAAGCAAAAAGGCAGCTCTGCTATTTATTGTAATTCAAACCACTATCTACCTACAATTGTCAATTGTCACCATAGCTCATGTCACCAACAAATATCACCACAGTTCTAGTCACCAACAAATACCACCACAGTTCTAGTCACTGTTCTAGTCACCAACAAATATCACCACAGTTCTAGTCACCAACAAATACCACCACAGTTCTAGTCACTGTTCTAGTCACCAACAAATACCACCACAGTTCTAGTCACTGTTCTAGTCACCAACAAATATCACCACAGTTCTAGTCACCAACAAATACCACCACAGTTCTAGTCACCAACAAATACCACCACAGTTCTAGTCACTGTTCTAGTCACCAACAAATATCACCACAGTTCTAGTCACCAACAAATATCACCACAGTTCTAGTCACCAACAAATATCACCAGTTCTAGTCACCAACAAATGTCACCAGTTTTTCTATATATACTCAGGTGTAAGTTAAGACTTGCCACCTACTGTCAGAAAAGCTTGTAAATCAGGAAATAAATCAGAGGTAAATCATTCAACAACAAACAGCCAATGATAGCTCAATTAGCCTGTATATCAGGGCTGACAGTTCAGATCAGGTATCTCAACAACTGTATCATATCATGAAAAGTCTCCTCAGCTCAGATTTCAGTTCCCCAAACCTCTTAATCTTTTAGAAACTTTATTTCAAAACAACACCTACATGATATAAACTAAATTAAAAATATCATTAATTTACTTTTAGCTTAAGAAAATAAAATATTGTTGAAACACTTTTCTTAAGGGAGCCTGAAGTTATTAACACTGGTAGACAGCCGTGAAGTCCAGTGTGAAGTTGAGCCCATGAAGCTGACAAAAGTGGGTGCCCTGGACCATGTAATTATGACTGAGAGGTCTGGAGGGCAGGAGCAAGACCTCTCCATTATCACCACGGGACCTCTAGTGTTATAGGTCCCAGCACAGGTCACTTAGTCAGCTATCTCCTTACAAATCACCAACAACCTCAAGTGGCTGGTCCATCAAACATAAGTGGGCCGGACTTTTAAAAAGTGGACGGACAGGGGATCATAGGTTACGGATAGACTGATCCTTGGTCAACTGCTGGCTAAACCAAGACATTACAGTATTGGTATCTTCATCAGTCAGGGAGACAATTTGTTTTAGAGTGCAACGTCCTGACAATGTCCATTAAAACAAAGACTGAAGTTGAGTCAGAGTCAACTACTGTTTTAAAACAATGCTTTCCAGTATCCTTACAAAAATTCTAAGAATATTTTAATGATCTTTCTCAATCATGGAAAATACTTGTGTTGTATTAATAGAATGTCCAGACAGTGTCCTGAGATATTCAAAGAATCTTATCTCACAGAATTAAAGGATTTAACACAATTAAATGCTTGATAAAGGCAACAATTATATAACCTGATATCAGAAAGAGGCTACAAATATGTAACTTGATATCAGAAAGAGGCTACAAATATGTAACTTGATACCAGAAAGAGGCTACAAATATATAACTTGATACCAGAAAGAGGCTACAAATATGTAACTTGATACCAGAAACAGGCTACAAATATATAACTTGATACCAGAAACAGGCTACAAATACATAACTTGATACCAGAAAGAGGCTACAAATATATATCTTGATACCAGAAAGAGGGCTACAAATATATAACTTGATACCAGAAAGAGGAGGGCTACAAATATATAACTTGATACCAGAAAGAGGCTACAAATATGTAACTTGATATCAGAAAGAGGCTACAAATATGTAACTTGATACCAGAAAGAGGCTACAAATATATAACTTGATACCAGAAAGAGGCTACAAATATGTAACTTGATACCAGAAAGAGGCTACAAATATGTAACTTGATACCAGAAAGAGGCTACAAATATATCACTTGATACCAGAAAGAGTCTACAAATATGTAACTTGATACCAGAAAGAGTCTACAAATATATAACTTGATACCAGAAAGAGGCTACAAATATATAACTTGATACTAGAAAGAGGCTACAAATATATAACTTGATACCAGAAAGAGGCTACAAATATATAACTTGATACCAGAAAGAAGCTACAAATATATATCTTGATACCAGAAAGAGGCTACAAATATATCACTTGATACCAGAAAGAGTCTACAAATATGTAACTTGATACCAGAAAGAGGAGGGCTACAAATATATAACTTGATACCAGAAAGAGGCTACAAATATATAACTTGATACCAGAAAGAGGCTACAAATATATAACTTGATACCAGAAAGAGGCTACAAATATATATCTTGATACCAGAAAGAGGCTACAAATATATAACTCAAGACACTTCAAAATGTGAACAATTGATTATATTAACAGCCTTTCAGTACATTTAATATATACTACAAAGAACCAACCTTGGATTTGATGCAGAGACTAAATGAGAAGAAATGTAGTATATACTGGAAACACTAAAATTGGAAATATCCAGATTTCACAACAGATAAACTTTGATCCTAATACAAAATATATCCCTAATAAAACATTAATGGAAGCTAAACACTCTTATCCACTTCTCCAATTCAGAAAATTATACCCAGATATTATACAAAGGATCATTCCTATCAAGATTGTGAAGTTTATATGATACATTTAAGACCTTTTAAACAAAAATATTATCTTGTGAAACACATATCCCAACTTCAATCTTTTCTAAATGAATTTTAGTAATTTTTTCTGTAAGATAGGCATTTCTTGCAAATGAGGAAAAAATTGTTCTTTGAACTAAATTTTTTTAAATGGTTCCGAGTTAATCTGAATGGTATTTCAACCCTTCCAACATATGGCAATTTGCTATACATTCTTTTAATTAATGGCCAAGATAATACTACTATTAAGATTAAGCGACAGATATACCAAGCTGTGCAGGGGAAAGGGATGCTGCATTCAAAAAGGGGAGGTAAATAAATAACATAACCAGTAACATAAACATCTACTGAATATTGCTGATTTTATGTATACAACCTAGACTTTTCTAGAAATATTAATTTTAGTTTACTCAAATAAATTTGATCCTATCAATATTTCATTTTTACATATGGCACCAGTCTCCCATTGCCTCAATATTAATCTGGACTACATCTATGAGCGGACTGATGAAGTCTAAGATCATATGACATGATTGTTACGTCATTTTCATCAACTTCATGGAAATGCTTCACTATGCGCTAAGAATGCATCAAACGCTGCTAAGATAATAATTATGAACAGTTGCGTTACTATAATGTATATTTTGTTGCCGTTGATCATTGTAGTTATTGTCACTATAAGAATGCAGGATTTCTGAAGTGTGTAGTTTAAGTCCCCCCCCCCCCCCCCCCCCCAAAAAAAAAACAAACTTCTAGAATGACGGTCAAGGACAGGTATGGATTTTTTATCATTATATATAACATTTTATATGAATTCAACCACACTGTTTGCCCTAGACAAATTAGAAAAAAATTAGGAAATAACATTATAATCATTTCTTAAAAGAATAATTATATATCTTTCTTTACTAAAAGTTCAACTCTAATCAAGCAAAATTTATCCTGAATAAAGATTGATTTCTGTCTCAATATAACCATATATATTAAACCTCTCTTATCTGACAACCTGTTGGATTCAACAAATAGGTTGGATAACACTATTACAAGATACAGAGTTAACAAGACATGGATGTACTTCTGAATTTTTGTGTAAAATGATTTTGAATACCCAGGGGTCATGTTCATGTGGTTTTAGAAGTTTATAGATGCATGATACAATTATGGCTAAGAATGTTCTCAAAATTTTCACAAAAAAAATCTCCAGTGACACTGCTAATATCAGCTCTGCCCACCAGCAAACCTCACGAATGCTCCTAATCGCACACCATAAAATTGCTTTTCTATAAATAGCCTCAATTTTGTTTAGTCATACGCGGAAGAGTGATGGCAATTATGGGAAATAAAGCACCAGTAGAATCCACCCATTTTTATTCTCATTGGATCGTGATTGTAAATGACGTTTTCATACCTTGTTACACTCCAATCCTCCTGTGTCATTCTCCTGGACATTTGTGGTCAACAGCTCAGACAGGCTCAAAGGTTAACTCAGTCTGAAAGCAGTAATCAAATTAGATAAAAATACTTTGGAAATTTAGAGCCTATTTTTTATACAATGATCTTATCTGTTTAACTGAAGTCATTTGTCATATCCTTTCCAGTAAGTCAGACATCTCATGGGCAACACCACAGGTATCTAGACATATTTCATTAACATACATGCTTATATTGATACCCACACTTCAGATATGGAGTTATATGTAGATTATTTTGTTACTGAAGACACGATACCTGTCAGATGTGATACCTGTTACACTTGACAACTGTCAGGTGCAATACCTGTTACACTTGACACCTGTCACATGTGATATCTGCTATATATGACACCTGTCAGGTGCGATAACTGTTACATAGGACACCTGTCAAGTGCGATACCTGTTACATAGGACACCTGTCAGGTGCGATACCTGTTACATATGACACCTGTCAGGTGCGATACCTGTTACATAGGACTCCTGTCAGGTGCGATACCTGTTACATATGACACCTGTCAGGTGCGATACCTGTTACATAGGACACCTGTCAGGTGCGATACCTGTTACACATGACACCTGTCAGGTGCGATACCTGCTACATAGGACACCTGTCAGGTGCGATACCTGTTACATATGACACCTGTCAGGTGCGCAACCTGCTACATATGACACCTGTCAGGTGCGATACCTGTTACATAGGACACCTGTCAGGTGCGATACCTGTTACATAGGACACCTGTCAGGTGCGATACCTGTTACACATGACACCTGTCAGGTGCGATACCTGCTACATAGGACACCTGTCAGGTGCGATACCTGTTACATATGACACCTGTCAGGTGCGCAACCTGCTACATATGACACCTGTCAGGTGCGACACCTGGTTTTATATGACATGTGTCATATGTGACACCCGTTATGTGTGACATGCCATGCATGACACCTATCATATGCGACACCTGATTTATGCGACAACAATCATAGGTTGACTATTTTTATGTGTATACTGCTAAGATACATCAATTAGGCCAAATTACACCTGACTTCATCAGACATCAGGTAAACCCTGTAAATATACAACAGATGTTCTGCTGGTCGGGTGACTTTATGGAATCTACATCCGTTGTGTAATCTGTAATTTACTGTATTTCCATATTTTCTTGTTTTTTATAGAGCAGTTCAATGTATTAAGTTTGCTTTCCTTTTATAAATTTCTAGACAATCCACATCTGTGAATTAAATATTCCTCGTATAAATAATCAAGTTTTTTGTCAGCTTTCGTCAAGTCTTTTAGATAAACTTCTCCCCACAAATTACCTAAGCCTTGTCAGCTGTCATACATCAAATTCCAGAACACCAGCAATTTTGTAAAACAGGTTCAAATATAAATGATTTCAAAAACCTCTATTAAATTATTTAAATTAGTGTCAGTTTTGTGAAATATCACATTACATTTTCAATGGAGGGTGTGAAGTTCCTCCCTGTCTGTATATTAAATGTGATGTTATGTTTATACATTAAAACCAACCAATTGTTTCTCCTCCAACGATCCCTCATGTTGGCCCTAGCCATGAAGCCCCCTCCCCTTACCAGTCATTGACTCAGTTACTATTATTAGAAAGCAACCAAACTGGAAATTTAATTTGATTTTATGGAATAAACCTGCAGAAACATGGATTAGTGAGTGGTTTGTTTGTTGGACATGTAGGAGCAGGAATTTAGAGGTCAAAGGAGTGCCATGTCACAGGTGATGAATACTGCAACTTGTGGATTTCAAGCACCAAGTGGGGGACATGCGTACATCACTCACAACAGCAGCCAGCAAATTTAGAAAGCACTGTCAGCTTAACAGGATTTACTCACACTTTTCAACATTGAACTGATCAGCATTTAAATAAACAAGCTGTTTAACATGGTAATGGTTGGGGGGTGGGGGGTGTTAATAGCGGGAGGGATGCAGGGGCAAGGGGTAGATTGGGCAATAGGTAGAAGAGAAAAAGGAGGGAGATGGAGCATGGAACAAGGGGTAGAAAAAAAGAAAATAGGTGGATGGTCCTGAAAAAAGAAGGGAGGAAAGGGTCCAGAAAAATAGGGGAAATGGGGAAAAGGCCAGAAAAATAGTTTGGGGGAGGAAGGGGCAGAAAATTTGGGAATAAGAAAAATAGGGGCAGATAATCCATTAAATGACAAGCTAGCATCATTTTACGGAAAAGAAAAAGTTATAGGTGACAAAGTTAGTAGGTATAGACTTATATTAGATACTGTAAAATTTACTTAACAGTGATTAATCTGAAATATTTTCATACCAGCAATCGGAAGAAATCTATTTTCCTTTCATGATCCCTGGTCAGGATTTCAGCAGATCCGTACTGATGTTCAAGAAACCATCCAAAACTATGCTATGAAACTAGGTAAGACATCTCGTCAGGAAATGACCTTCGGAGGAAGACAGTTTTAAGACTTCCCCTAAATAATTTTTACACAAATCTACTGTAATCAGTGTATCAGACCAATTTTTAATCAGACGTGTACGGGATCCAAATAACCGTGATAAACCCGAAAAAGCCATACTTTTTAATACACACACAAAAATTAAAACGTGAATTAAGTCGAGTTCCGCTTACATGTATAAACAGATTTTAAGAATCATATTCCACACTGTATTAGGTATACAAGGCTAAGCAAGATACATTGCTATATAAGACTTGATTACTTTTCTCCCATAACTTGGAAGGATGTTCAGGTATTATTTCGAAGATTTCTTTGGAATAACTTTGTTCTGGTTGCTATGGTGATACGTTACTTTTCCACATGATACAAAGACATTGAAACCATACCAAGTTACACTTCATCATTACTTGAAGGAGACTTGCAAGAGAAATGTTTTATGCTAGTAAATAGAAACGGTCTTAATCAAACATCAATATGACCAAGAACTTTGTTAACCATTTAATTTTTTTTCCAAACTAACATATTTAACAGCATTTATAAAAGAACACCAAAAGGTAAACTTGGTTAATGATTCATTTTTGATGAAATCAAGAAAAGTTTCAGAATTAAGAAGCAGTTTCTGCAAGAGTATGGATAAGAAGTTCTCAAATGAGAGTGCTGAAAGAATTAATTTACAGAGGGTTTGATAAAAATGAATGTCTGCAGTGTGATCTTTATCATGGTCTATACTGACTATTTATCAAAACCTGTTCAACCGTATTAATCTAAAAGAGGAGTATAAGGTCACCTTACTAGCTCCGACTAGCGGTAATTTCCCTTTAGCTTAGTGATAGGATGTCCCTATGGAGAGAGCAAGGTCACAAGG
Organism: Pecten maximus; assembly: GCF_902652985.1. Classification (NCBI taxonomy): domain Eukaryota; kingdom Metazoa; phylum Mollusca; class Bivalvia; order Pectinida; family Pectinidae; genus Pecten; species Pecten maximus. The sequence goes on from NC_047027.1 coordinate 19,789,331, forward strand.
TCGCAAGTTCTTTTGGTGCTGTTGACCATTCCAATTGAGAGTTTAAGGAGACCGAGGTTTCTTGAGATTGAAGTTGTCTCTGTAGGTAAAGACATTTTGAAGGAGGGATTAGAGTAAAATGAAGAGTATAAGGTCACCTTTATATTCCTGGCTAGAGGAAATATCCCTTCAGTGGTTAGGATGGTCGCACCTTCTCCGAATGGTCGCTAGTTCAAGGTCCAGCACAAACATGGTGTTTTTAGAACTCCTTTCTATTACAGATTCGTGTCATTGACCACACCAAGTAAAAACAAAAAGAGATTGAAAGGATTCCTTACAGATAAATAACCTGGGTTGTGGTTGTCTCTGGCTGTGACGAATTTGTGAAGGAGTGATATGTATAAGAGTGGATAGTATAGGTCACCTTACTAAGTTAGGGTAACAGGAGTTTCCCTTTAGCTTAGAGGGAAAATGTTTGTCGTTAGAGCGAGAGGCCGCTGGTTTAAGTCCAGCATAAGCATGGTAGTTTTCAGTATTAATTGCAACTAGAAAATGTCTGTAAGTCACCTCTTCTGCCACTTGACACCCTAAAACACAGTTTGGTAAGGATCACATCAGCAGTTCCTGAGATTAGGTAGTTACATTGCATTGGGACACTATGCGACACTATGCATTACTTAATTAGGTCAGGATGGGACGCAATTTGACATGACGAGACAGGATGGTTTTCATATTCTTTTATATCCTCGTTATCAATGTTATGTCTGGAGGAAATCATATTTACCATGTAGTTGAACTGGACTGCGCTGAACGCCAGTAGCCAGGTAGCTTAAATGATAAGAGCGTCCATTAAGAGTTCGGAGGTTCTGGATTCGAGTCCTGGTCTTGCATGTTCCATTTTTCCTTTCCCATTACATTTGGTTCCTAACTAAATACCCACAGAGGTGATATAGGGTCTCGTGTTTTTCTTAGGGTCAAAAACTTTGTTGAAGGAAGGAGGAATATAGTGGAACTGGACCGGGCTGAATGCCAGTGGCCAGGTAGCTCAAATTTTTAGAGCGTCCGTCTAGAGTAAAGAGGTCCAAGGTTCTAGTCCTGATCCCGTCATTGCATATGTACTCTCCTATTACAACCAGATTAATTGCATGCTGATCAGTTTATTTTGCAAGTCATTTTCTTGCTGGACTTGGTACTTTTAGAACTTTTTGTTGCAATGAGACATTAAACTATTAGTGGATTTGTTTCTTGAGCAGATCTCAGCTAGCAGGCCAAGAACACAATGATATCCTATAGTATTGCTGGGAAGACTTCATACCATTAGAAATGGAACATTCTATTATTGAACAGGGGTAAGGCAAGGTGTTGCTTCGTTTAACATGTGCAACATTACATACATACTTTGTATCTTAAAGATATTTCTAATGCTGTAAAAATTTTGTAATTTTGTACAACTAACACCGATTATGAAGATAATTAGTGTTACAGTAACTACTATTCTCCATTTAAAACAATTAAAGGATTTAAAATGAACAGTGGGAAGGTTAATAACTGGGCTGGAATCACAGGAGAATTACATCAGGGGGAACAACTCCATACAGGAGTTTTAGTCCGCAACTAATAACAACATGGGACTTATTCCCTGCAATTTAAGCAACTAATTCAAATAAACACTGGCTGTCGCAGCAGTTAGAATGGAGATATTAGTACCCCACTGCTTGACTCGGCACAAGCCAACAGCTTGTGAGAATGACAGAGTCAACAGTGCACTCCCAGTTCATTCGGAATGGTGTCGGTGAACACCATGTGTGACTTGTATGTCAGCCGTTCTAGGATAGGCCTGATGACACACTATTGGTTATGCTTCCAGATTGGAGCAGTATTTTTCCTGATTTAAGATTCAATTGATGTTGAGGTATTTTACCTCTGACTTATCAATCATCATTTCGATAATCATTCAACATATACAGCTGTGCTAATATCAGTAGTTGCTAGTTTGAGACGTTGTGATGATTGATCATTGAACTTGAATCATTGCATTATTAACACGTAGTGGCCTCTCAATGGATAATTCTGGTTTTGTGGAACATTTTCCCCAATACTAAACACCTTGTATTCTACCTTGCAATTTTTCTAGCCGTATATCACATCCCTTTATCCTTGACCTTACTTGGTTGTCAATTTGTCCTTGACCTTGTTAGGCTGTGACTTTGTCCTTAACCCTGTATGGCTGTGACTTTGTCCTTGACCTCATATAGCTGTCTCTGTCCTTGTCCTTACATGGTTGACTTTCTCCTTAACCTTTCTCCTTGACCTCATACGGTTGTCTCTTTGTCCTTGAGATTACATGGTTGTAGCATTGGTCTTGACCTGATGTGACCTCATGAAGTTGTCTCATTGACCTTGACCTGAACAGGTTGCCTCTTTGTCATTGACCTTACATTGTTGTCACTGTGTTTTACGTTTTGACACTGGATCATTGTGTGTTTTACGGTTTCTACACTGGATTATTGTGCATCTTTCTTCTCCTCCTCCCACCTCAGCACTGTTTTATTTAGATCAGTTGACATCTGTGACTGTCAAAATATTCTTCACCATAATAGTACAGGCACACTCCAACCTATGGTTTCACCTCTGGGAAATAATGATCAGTCATTTCTTACAATGAAATGCCACAGTTCAGCTCTAGGACACAGCTCCAAAAGTTGTTCAAGTATTTCTATTCAAATCCATTAGAGCACAAACTCCCATGAGAATCAAACATTCAAATGATCTAGATTGACTTCCTGTGAAGCGACAGTTGCTGTTTCCACATTTTAATTACAAATAATGTGTTCCCTCAAATTTCAAACTGGTTCAGATTTGTTGTTTAATTAAAGTTCAATTTTCCTCCGAGACCTGATCCCTATATTTTCTTCTCACTACATACTACCATTCTGATAAGTACCTTTACTGTAAAATTTAATCTTGCTTGTAACAAGCATTTTAATTGGCTTAAAATTTAGGTTCTCAGCTCATTAATTTCTAACAATGCTTTTGATTGGCTGATACATCAGCACATTAATATCCAAGAGAAAAACAGTTGATAAATAAAAATAGATTTTCACAGGGATTTTGTGTAGATTAAATTATAAGGATTAACTTGAATATATTTGTTATGTAGCCAAAAAGTTGTAGTGTATTCTAATCAACCTCTTAACAATTTTTTTAATTTTTCTTTGATGCAGGTCAAATGTCGAAATGTAAGCAAAACTGATCAACTTTTAAAACAAGACAAACCTTGGTGAACTCATGCCCCAAGTATGAAGATTCAGTGACAAATAGCGTAAGAGATTCAGCAAAAACAAACTTACTGAAGTAGGTCAAAGGTCAAAATATAGTGATCTACTTTAAATACATTACACTGCCTCATTTAGGTGAACCCATGACCCAAGTATGAAACTGGAGTGACTGGTACTGAATACTGAAGGAGATAGAGCCAAGATATGGCCAGAAAAGGGGGGAAACAGAATGCAAACCTATATAGCCCCCCCCCCCCCCCCCCTTTCCATTTCCAGTGAGGAACTAAAAAGTTTCAAAACAAGCCAGACATTTAATCACTTTATGAGAAAGAACCACTTTTTTTTTTAAATATAGAGATGTTAATTTGCACCAGAGAATTTACAACATATTAATACTTTTTTTTTATTTGGTGTCAACTGTATTTGCAGCATTTATTTTTTTTTTTTTGATATCAAATCAAAGTTTAGATCATTTTGCAAGTTTTCCTGTCTGGAGGATGACATTAATTGTAGTTAGCATAATATCTACAAACACTGTATATCAAAACTATGATCTGTCACACACAGACTGTAGTCTCAAATATATAATGTCACTTTTATCAGAACAGATACCCTATATAATTTATTTAGTATACCTGTATGATTAGACTGGCCAACAGCCCCTAGGTTTTTCGTTAAGAATTGCTCAGTTAAATTCTAATACTATTTTACATTTATCTCCCTCTAGTTTGAAACTCTTGAATCAGACATATACTATCTAGACCAAAAGTTAAAGGTCAATTCTATTTATAATTTCAGTATTCTAGAGACAGGGGACCAGTCTATTGTATAATGTATGTGGCAGGATATTTGCTGTGTTAATAATTTTCTACAAACAGCACTGGGAATATTTAAAATAATTCAAAATCACTTAAAAATAATTCAAAGTCATAGAATCCATGTGAAAATATGTGACTCTAAAGTTGAATAAATGAATTTAAAAAATAACGAAATAAATAATAATTACATAGTTTTGCTTTCACTCATAATCGTAATTAAGGAGATGCTGATAATTGTTTTACGCCACTCATTATCCTCACAATTATTAATTACCTTCTCATTTTCAACATACAAAATCACCTTAATCCCATAGAATTCAAGGTGAAAAAATAGTTTCATACTTTTTTGTTTCATACTTTTTTCCTTATTACATTTTGAATAGTTAAATAAATTAAAACTGATATTTTTGTGGCGAAAAATTGTAGATCCTATGTGTTTAAAATGTGTCTTTGTATGAATACAGACAAATAAAAATACAATTAACAGCAAAAGAATTCTCGTTAAGTGGTGTACACTGTAAAAGTTTTAGGACACTGGCTAATGAGACAATCTGGATATTTTTCATATTTCTCACTATAGATATTATACACCAGATTTTAATTATTCTTGAGTACAGAGGAAAAGGGAAAAAATCCACTGTCTGAGATGATATGGTACAACATTATATACATTCACATTGTACTTTAACAAATAGTCTCATCTTCCAAGATAAAAGTAGCATATTATTAAATTATTATTTTGGACAACATTATACAGGCATTCAAATAAACTGACTGAGAAAATATTCAAACAAACTTGGCTTTTTACTAATTCTTTTGGGCATCTGTGTATAGATGGTTAAGTGGTGGTAGAAATATATACACACACAAGAGGGGTTACCAGCCAGTTGATCGGTGTTTATTTTTGGCAAAGTTTTTAACCTTACAGCTGTAGTGGGTCCTGTCTGGGTCACACAGGGACATATACACATTATGGGGCCTCTTATGTCATCAATAAGAACTAAGAGCAACTGTAAAGTCTGGACTAGTCCACAGTCATTCCGGGCACATGGAAAGTCAAGACTAGTCCACAGTCATTTGAGGCACATGGAAAGTCTGCACTGGTCCACAGTCATTCCGGGCACATGGAAAGTCAAGACTAGTCCACAGTCATTTGAGGCATATGGAAAGTCTGCACTGGTCCACAGTCATTCGGGAAACATGCATGTCTGGACAGGTCCAAAGTCATTCGGGAAACATGCATGTCTGGACAGGTCCAAAGTCATTCAGGGCACATGGAAAGTCTGGATTGCACCAAGGTCATTCCCTGCCCTGCTCTGCAGAACTTTTGTTTTTCCGCTAGTTTGGAATGGGTCTTTTTGACTCATTTTGGGAAGAAAAGAAGAATTGGAAAGGATATGTTAGGGAGTGACACTTAAATTTTGAGAATTTCTTCCTAAAATCCCTCAGAAAATGTCCTGAGAGTTACCAATATCCAAAATACAAAAGAGGTAGAGGCACAGAAAATGTTTCAAGTAACCAGTGGCCATAATGCTTGAGGGAAATGGGCACAGCAAAATTTGACAGTACTTAGGGACAGGGACACAGCTAAGTCCACAGTTTATGAGGCAGGGGCTTAGCAAAAATGCACAGTACTCAGGGGACCTTTCCGAGCAAGGACAAAGCAAAAGTCCACAGTACTGAGGGGAAAGGGGCCAAACAAAAGTCCACCATACTTACAGGCAGGGGCTCAGCAAAAGTCCACGGCTACTTAAGGGAAATGGGCACAGCAAGTGTCCAAAATACTTGGCGGCCAGGGTCACAGCAAAAGTCCACAGTACTTAGTAGTAGAGGCACAGCAAGTGTCCAAAATACTTAGGGGCCAGGGGCACAGCAAACGTCCAAAGTACTTAGTAGTAGAGGCACAGCAAGTGTCCAAAATACTTAGGGGCCAGGGGCACAGCAAAAGTCCACAGTACTAAGTAGTAGAGGCACAGCAAGTGTCCAAAATACTTAGGGGCCAGGGGCACAGCAAAAGTCCACAGTACTAAGTAGTAGAGGCACAGCAAGTGTCCAAAATACTTAGGGGCCAGGGGCACAGCAAAAGTCCACAGTACTTAGTAGTAGAGGCACAGCAAGTGTCCAAAATACTTAGTGGCCAGGGGCACAGCAAAAGTCCACAGTACTTAGTAGTAGAGGCACAGCAAGTGTCCAAAATACTTGGGGGCCAGGGGCACAGCAAAAGTCCACAGTACTAAGTAGTAGAGGCACAGCAAGTGTCCAAAATACTTAGGGGCCAGGGGCACAGCAAAAGTCCACAGTACTAAGTAGTAGAGGCACAGCAAGTGTCCAAAATACTTAGGGGCCAGGGGCTCAGCAAAAGTCCACAGTACTAAGTAGTAGAGGCACAGCAAGTGTCCAAAATACTTAGGGGCCAGGGGCACAGCAAAAGTCCACAGCTACTTAAGGGAAAGGGGCACAGCAAAAGCCTTTCATAACCAATGTCCACAATACTATGTATACCAAATCCAATCTCATCTTAAAAAATTTCTGGCAGAAATGAGGTCGCTGCCAGTCACTGGTAGAAAAAGCTCAACCTTGTCAATAAAGTCATCCCTGGAGCAGGAATAATTAGCTGATAATGCCATCTTACAAAATTCCAGCTTTCCCCTGTGAACTTTAAACTAGTAATTAAAAGTTCAGGTCACACTGTTACAATTGCTTACTCCTCTCATACAACAGTACAGGAACCCTGGAATAAGATACTTGAAACTATTCATCATCAGGGAATTAAAAGTCCCAATTTCACTTGCATAATAAGTCAAGAATTTTTAAACAGTGTCTGTCTGAAGAACTACATCCCTACAAACATTTGCATTTTAGACGATGTTGACTTACTATGTGAATCTGTGTTCTCCTGTTGTATTTTAAATGATGGGTATGGATTAGTGTTAGGAATCACTATAAATTTCATAATCGATCATCCCCATTTATTAAACAATCGGAGATTTTTCAGGTAAGGTCTGCGATTCCTGGAATTTTTATAAAACTAGTGCTGCAACTGTAATGCGTGGGACAATATATCATGATGTGAACGACATGGTTCCGTTCAGAGTATATTTTTTTTCACACATTATAGTACAAACAGTTTTTCCGGATCGGGTTTTTGGAGAGGTAATTAGTATCATCCAAAACGAGCATGGTGGTGGAATTGCTATGGTCGAGCGGGTGTTTAGAATTGAAAGAAACACCTTCTGCATTTAAATCGCGTATTTGGAAACATTTTGGGTTCCATGTAACTGAAAAATAAGTCACGGTCCTTGAAGTGCTTAATCAATATAAAGTTTATATGCTCTTAAAGCGCTTCAGTGACAAAGTTTCTAATACACAAAGCGGAACTGAATCTGGATCCTGAAATTTTTTATAAGTATAAGAAAAAAAAGGGAAGGCAAAACTTTTTGGAATCGGCAGCTAATTTCCCAGTCAGTCAGCCAATGCCAAACAAACTTAAATTTATTTTTGGCCTTAGGTCCTCTATAAAACAAATCTTACCTGTAGAGGGATAAAGAACTCCAAGGAAACTCCCTGAAATGACAAATCAAACAGAAATCATGAGAACCGTAATAAAACATTCAGTATTTTACATTTTAACAAAACTTCTGATTGGCTCTAGATAAAAGTAGATTAGTGAGATGAATATACTTTAGATAGTCGTTAATATCTCTATGATCTAAGAGAAGATCCCTTGTGTAAGATAACATTTTCATAATATTATCAATGGAACAATACAAATCTGGCAATAAAAAGAAGCAATTGTTTAAGACACGTCCAAAACTCTTTTTATTGCAGTGTTTTACCAAAATTACTGCTAAACAAGAATTAAAAAAAACAATAAAGCGTCTAAAGGTTTTTGCTAGTAAAGGGTGAAATCTAGTAAAGGATGAAATGGTACAAATTAAACATGTTTTGGTACATACTGCCGTGCAGTGTTGACAACTTGGTTCTTCCCATTTGGTAATTTAGAATGCAGCAAAATTTAAAATTAGAGATAACTAGCACTACTAGAAAGCCGGAGAATCTCAGAATTGTTTCTTCTGATTCCATTTTCCCGTCAAACACATGTTTCCTCAAAACTGCTTGACCAATCAGAAACTCACTTTAATATATCATTTGAGTTTGCCACAACACCGCTCATAGTGAAATAGCCACCCGATATAAAATTTACTGCCCATAGTGCACATATTGTACTTTGGAGTTCCTATACCATATACTGAACCAAAAGAAAAATATCAAATATACTGTAGAATACAATTTCAAATCTACTGCTGTTTTACTATGTTCAGGATTTTGGAAGTCATGGGATCTATAACATTCATCTGAAAAATATTTGTCCAGTTTTCAGGACAATCTGTCAAGTTGAATTATTGAATTAAAATAAACTCCTCACATTGGGTTTTTTTCAGTGTCATATATTTATAATGTGTAGATACCGATGATCGTTTTCCGCCATTGATAAAATTTATCTTCCGATTTTCAACTGACAAAAATCACATTACTTGTAAATCATTCATTATTCAAGGATAAAAGGTAAACGAATAATTCAAATAAATAAATTATTTTCAATATACATTATAATTAATTTTTTTTATTTTATTTTTTTTATTTTGTCAAGTTTTTTTTTTTACATAATATCAAAAACAGTACAGGGACAAATTAAACATTATTAAGTTATATGAATTAAAATGGGCGATGTTTTTGTGAGGAAATATCTTCTTTTTTTCCCCATTTCACCAAAAGTATGTAAATTCCCTATAATAACACATACTTCTATGAACACTGATAGTGCTGAGCTTGCTTAAGCTTTTACATACTATGTCTTTATCATTAACCAGAGAAACCACAAACTTGTCTGGGTATACTTCACTAACTCAGACTAAATATCCTACAAAACACCTGTCTTCTGACTTGTGTTATGGAGGCTTACAGACAGTCAGTACTTGGTTCAGAACGAGGGAAAAATATTATACAAGGTCATATCTGGAAGATAGACAGAAGAAGAGAGGAAGAGGAGAAAAGTGGAAACAAACCAGTCAGTACAAAGGCCAGAAGACAGACATATTAAAGAGGGTCGTTGCTGGAAGATAGACAGATGAAGAGAGGAAGAGGAGAAAAGTGGAAACAAACCAGTCAGTACAAAGGCCAGAAGACAGAAATATTAAAGAGGGTAGTTTCTGGAAGATAGACAGAAGAAGGGAGGAAGCTGTTTAAAATTGAAACCAACTGAAGTTGGCATATAGCATAGAACAACAGAGAAATATTAAAGAGGGTCGTATAACAAGATAGAGATGAAGTGAGAGAAGTTAAAACAAACAGGAACAAGAGATCCCAGAGGGATCTTGGCGCCCACCATTGAATGATCTTCATAGGTTCCATGTCAGATTGATCTTTTCTCTACTTTTCCCTTCATTTTACTAATCAGTGCAAATTGAGACATCCCTTCAGTACTTTTCAAACAAGGGAATCCTAGCTATATAAGAAATTTGAGATTTAACGATAATGGCTGCTTGTTTGCCAGGTTGTTTTCAGGACAGACTGGTCCAAAAATGAAATACAAGGGACCAAGGGGAACCTACTTATGAAATTTGAGAAAGATCCATTCAGTACTTTGAGAAATAGAGATTACAAACTTCAATTGTCAAAATCCAAGATGGCTGCCTGTTGACCATATTGTTTTCCAATTGATCTCAAAATGCAATTAGCATAACGAGGCACCAAGGGGAACCTCCATATGAAATTTGAGAAAGATCCATTCAGTACTTTCTCAGAAATAGCGATAACAAACTTCAATTGTCAAAATCCAAGATGGCTGCCTGTCGGCCATGTTGTTTTCTGATTGGTCTCAAAACGCAATATGCAAAACTAGGCACCAAGGGGAACCTACATATGAAATTTCAGAAAGATCCATTCAGTACTTTCAGAGAAATAGTGATAACAAACTTAAATTGTCAAAATCCAAGATGGCTGCCTGTCGGCCATGTTGTTTTCATGTTGGTCTCAAAACACAACATGCATAACTAGGCACCAAGGGAAACTTACATATGCAATTTGAGAAAGATCCATTCAGTACATTCTCAGAAATAGCGATAACAAACTTCAATTGTCACAAGAGATCCCAGAGGGATCTTGGCGCCCACCATTGAATGATCTTTATAGGTTCCATGTCAGATTGATCTTTTCTCTACTTTTCCCTTCCTCTAAGTCTTACTAATCTGTGTAAATTCAGAAACAGCCCTCTAGTACTTTTCAAACAAGGGGAACCTATATATAAAATTTAAGATTTAACAATAATGGCTGTCTGTTGTTTTCGGATTGGTCCCAAAATGCAACACCAGGGACCAAGGGGAACCTACATATGAAATTTGAGAAAGATGCCTTCAGTCCTTCTGTAAAATAGCGATAACAAACTTCAATTGTCAAAATCCAAGATGGCTGCCTGTCGGCCATGTTGTTTTCCTATTGGTCCCAAGATGCAATATGCAGAACTACAGACCAAGGGGAACTTATAAAAATGTTTGAGAAAGATCCCTTCAGTACTTTCTGAAAAATAGCGATAATAAGTTTCAATTGTCAAAATCTAAGATGGCTGCCTGTCGGCCATGCTGTTTTCTGATAGGTCTCAAAATGTAATATGCATAACTAGGCACCAAGGGGAACCTATATATGAAATTTGAGAAAGATCCCTTCAGTACTTTCTCAGAAATAGCGATAACAAACTTCAATTGTCAAAATCCAAGATGGCTGCCTGTCGGCCATGTTGTTTTCCGATTGGTCTCAAAATGCAATATGCATAACTAGGCACCAAGGGAAACCTACATATGAAATTTGAGAAAGATCCCTTCAGTTCTTTCTCAGAAATAGCGATAACAAACTTCAATTGACAAAATCCAAGATGGCTACCTGTCGGCCATGTTGTCTTCGGATTGGTCTCAAAATGCAATATGCATAACTAGGCACCAAGGGGAATCTACATATGAAATTTGAGAAAGATCCCTTCAGTACTTTCTCAGAAATAGCGATAACAAACTTCAATTGCCAAAATCCAAGATGGCTGCCTGTCGACCATGTTGTTTTCCGATTGGCCTCAAAATGTAATATGCATAACTAGGCACCAAGGGAAACCTACATATGAAATTTGAGAAAGATCCCTTCAGTACTTTCTTAGAAATAGTGATAACAAACTTCAATTGTCAAAATCTAAGATGGCTCCCTGTCGGCCATGTTGTTTTACAATTAGTCTCAAAATGCAATATGCATAACTAGGCACTGAGGGGAACCTAAATATGAAATTTGAGAAAGATCCCTTCAGTACTTTCTCAGAAATAGCGATAACAAACTTCAATTGCCAAAATCCAAGATGGCTGCCTGTCGGCCATGTTGTTTTCTATTGGTCTCAAAATGCAATATACATAACTAGGCACCAAGGGAAACCTACATATGAAATTTGAGAAAGATCCCTTCAGTACTTTCTCAGAAATAGCGATAACAAACTTCAATTGTCAAAATCCAAGATGGCTACCTGTCGGCCATGTTGTTTTCCGATTGGTCTCAAAATGCAATATGCATAACTAGGCACCAAGGGGAATCTACATATGAAATTTGAGAAAGATCCCTTCAGTACTTTCTCAGAAATAGCGATAACAAACTTCAATTGTCAAAATTCAAGATGGCTGCCTGTCGGCCATGTTCTTTTCCGATTGGTCTCAAAATGCAATATGCATAATTAAGCACCAAGGGAAACCTACATATGAAATTTGAGAAAGATCCCTTCAGTACTTTCTCAGAAATAGCGATAACAAACTTCAATTGTCAAAATCCAAGATGGCTGCCTGTCGGCCATGTTGTTTTCCGATTGATCTCAAAATGCAATATGCATAACTAGGCACCAAGGGGAATCTACATGTGAAATTTGAGAAAGATCCCTTCAGTACTTCCTCAGAAATAGCGATAACAAACTTCAATTGTCAAAATCCAAGATGGCTGCCTGTCGGCCATGTTGTTTTCCGATAGGTCTCAAAATGCAATATGCATAACTAGGCACCAAGGGAAACCTACATATGAAATTTGAGAAAGATCCCTTCAGTACTTTCTCAGAAATAGCGATAACAAACTTCAATTGTCAAAATCCAAGATGGCTGCCTGTCGGCCATGTTGTTTTCCGATTGGTCTCAAAATGCAATATGCATAACTAGGCACCAAGGGGAATCTACAGATGAAATTTGAGAAAGATCCCTTGAGTACTTTCTCAGAAATAGCGATAACAAACTTCAATTGTCAAAATCCAAGATGGCTGCCTGTCGGCCATGTTGTTTTACGATTGGTCTCAAAATGCAATATGCATAACTAGGCACCAAGGGGAACCCACATATGAAATTTGAGAAAGATCCTTTCAGTACTTTCTGAGGATTAGCGATAACAAGAATTGTTTACGGACGGACGGAGGGACGGACGGACGGAGGGACGGACGGACGGAGGGACGGACGGACGGAGGGACGGACGGACGGACGGACGGACGGACGACGGACCACGGACGCAGGGCGATTTGAATAGCCCACCATCTGATGATGGTGGGCTAAAAACCTCATTTCAATCAATGTTTAAAACATTATTTATGAAATGAAACAGTATCATTACTAGCATCTTTGATTTATAACAATACTTCAATAATAATTTGTAAAAATTATTTCAATGTTTATAAGTTTGAAAATATATATGCTGTAAAGAGAAATGACTGCACAATTACATATAGTGGACAAATGGTGGTATTCCTTCAATCTTGTCTGAACTAAGGTGTATCTCAGACTGAAAGACAACATTTTATGTCTTTAATAATAAGAAAACAAGAAAAAAATTATATATATATATATAAAACTGATAATTGACAAAAGAAGACGTTACATTTTGCACTAGCGCTTTCACTCTATTAGATCTTCAGGTGCATAGTGATCTAATAGAGTGAAAGCGCTAGTGCAAAATGCAACGTCTTCTTTGTCAATTATCAGTTTTATATATATTTTACTTGCATGTCGTCAACTTAAACATTTTCTAGATATATATTGTTTATACAGGATTTCATACCAATATTAACCCACAATAAATGTATTTTGAATAATATTCATTCATAATTTGTTACTTTCTGAGATATGGGAAATATATATATTAAAACACTATGTCATAAAATATAAACTTCAGATAAGAGAAAAAAAACAACAAAAAACTGGACACATGTTAGCCATTTTGTTAATAAAACATGCACAAGATATTCGAACAAAAGGAACATTAATGTACAATGAGGAAGATCCTTGATCAGGCACTTGCACGTCGGACATCGTCTCTTCCCATCGATCAAACAATTGACAATTAGAGACTTCAAGTGTAAATATCCAAGATGGTCGCCTGTCAGTCATATTCTTTTCCGATCGCTTCAAAAATGGTACATGCACAACAAGGGACCAAGGGAAAACTGCATGTGAAATTTTAGAAAGATCCCTTCAGTACTAAGCGATAACAATTTTAAACATCAAATGTCAAAATCCAAGATGGCCACCTGTCAGCCATGTTGTTTTCCAATCAGTCCCAAAATGGGTTATGCACAACTAGGGATCAAGGGGAACCTGCATGTGCAATTTGAGAAAGATCCCTTAAGTAATTGATGAGATCTAGCGATAACAAACTTCAAATGTCAAAATCCAAGATTGCCACCTGTCAGCCATGTTGTTTTCCAATCAGTCCCAAAATGGGATATACACAACAAGGGATCAAAATGAACCTGCGTGTGAAATTTGAGAAAGATCCCTTCAGTACTTTCTGAGATTTAGCGATAACAAACTTCAAATGTCAAAATCCAAGATGGCCGCCTGTCGGCCATATTCTTTTTCTGATCGCTACCAAAATGGAATATGCACAACTAGGGACCAAGGGGAACCTGCATGTGAAATTTGAAAAAAGATCCCTTCAGTTCTTTCTGAGATTTAGCGATAACAAACTTCAAATGTCAAAATATAAGATGGCCGCCTGTCGGCCATATTCTTTTCTGATTGCTACCAAAATGGAAAATACACAACTAGGGACTAAGGGGAACCTGCATGTGAAATTTGAGAAAGATCCCTTTAGTACTTTCTGAGATTTAGCGATAACAAACTTCAAATGTCAAAATCCAAGATGGCCGCCTGTCGGCCATATTCTTTTCTGATCGCTACCAAAATGGAATATGCACAACTAGGGACTAAGGGGAACCTGCATGTGAAATTTGAGAAAGATCCCTTCAGTACTTTCTGAGATTTAGCGATAACAAACTTCAAATGTCAAAATCCAAGATGGCCGCCTGTCGGCCATATTCTTTTCTGATCGCTACCAAAATGGAATATGCACAACTAGGGACCAAGGGGAACCTGCATGTGAAATTTGAGAAAGATCCCTTTAGTACTTTCTGAGATTTAGCGATAACAAACTTCAAATGTCAAAATCCAAGATGGCCGCCTGTCGGCCATATTCTTTTCTGATCGCTACCAAAATGGAATATGCACAACTAGGGACCAAGGGGAACCTGCATGTGAAATTTGAGAAAGATCCCTTTAGTACTTTCTGAGATTTAGCGATAACAAACTTCAAATGTCAAAATCCAAGATGGCCGCCTGTCGGCCATATTCTTTTCTGATCGCTACCAAAATGGAATATGCACAACTAGGGACCAAGGGGAACCTGCATGTGAAATTTGAGAAAGATCCCTTCAGTACTTTCTGTGATTTAGCGATAACAAACTTCAAATGTCAAAATCCAAGATGGCCGCCTGTCGGCCATGTTCTTTTCCGATTGATCCCAAAATAGAATATGCACAACTAGGGACCAAGAGAAAGGTGCCTATGAAATTTTGTAATGATCCCTTCAGTACTTTCTGGGAAATAGCGATAACAAGAATTGTTTACGGACGGACGGAGGGACGGACGGACGGAGGGACGGACGGACGGACGGACGGACGACGGACCACGGACGCAGGGCGATTTGAATAGCCCACCATCTGATGATGGTGGGCTAAAAATGGAAAAATCAGACAGAGGGTTTTATCTTGAAGATAGAGGAAAGGAGGAAGGGAAGAAAAGTTGAGTTGGTATATAGGCCAGAAAGACAGAAATATTAAAAGATATTTAGAAAGGTATGTATCGGGAAGATAGAAAGAGGAAGGGGAGAAAAAAGGTAAGGTTATTACATGCAGAGGTTAAAGTTGAAAGTTCATAGGGCAATTAAGTAATGAAAATATAACAGAAATGATATGCGGTGGATCTATAAGTACTGTCACTTAAATCAAACTTAATTCAAATGCAAAAATCATTCATTTCTTTCAATAAGACTAAAACTTTGCTCCATATACAAAAGTACATCATTTTTTTCCCAGAAAGGAAACGATCATACTTTGTGTAATATCATAGTCTCCTAGGCTCTGCCCATTTCTTCTCACGAGCCTTTGAGTGGGGGTACATCCAATCAATATCTGCATTTCCCTTAATAGCAGGGAGGGGCAGCACCATTTTCTGCTATAAATGTACCTGATGATGTATCTATTTCACAAGGCTTACAATAGACTTCCTTAAGTCCCCATTAAGATCATTCCCAGAGTTCCAAGACCCTATAGTTAGGTTTGGCACGCTCTAAAGTGTCCCTCTGATAAAAGGAGGAGGCATTACGGAAGAAATTCTTATGCTGAATACGAAATTATCATAAACTGACAGTAAGAAATAAATCTTTTCTGCATTTGTAACAGCTTCCCAACGGACGACAATTTTTTAACGTGCAAAAAATGAGACAAACAGATAATATTGCTATCGACTTTAGAACAGAAACAGAAGAAAAATTTAACATTAAACGCAGCTTGTATGGAACATAAAGAAGACAGCAATAGTCAATGATCCCCGTATGAATACGTTTTATGTGCAAACTGCTAGAACAGCCTTGAACGATAATTAATTTAACCTTATTGCTTAAGGTGACCTTGATGACAAGGCATTCAGGTCAATTAATTTCAGTATTAAGGCCAATTTAAATGTTGAAACATCACAATCTCCATACATTCTTGTAGCAGCTTTGTAGTATTGGATTTTATGATACTTTTTAATTGAATACAAGGTTCCAGATGGGCTGTTAAAATGACACACATAGTGTTACACAGTGCTGCCAATGTGATCAAAACTGGTGGAGGTTACTGTACCTAGCATACACATTCAGTAAAGGTCATCTGAACCATACGACCTGTCACTACAGTAATCTAAACCTTAAAACATGTCACCATGGTAATCTGAACCTTAAAACCTGTCACCATGGCAATCTGAACCATATAACCTGTCACCATGGTAATCTGACCATACAACCTGTCACCATGGTAATCTGACCATACAACCTGTCACCATGGTAATCTGAACCATATAACCTGTCACCATGGTAATCTGACCATACAACCTGTCACCATGGTAATCTGAACCATACAACCTGTCACCATGGTAATCTGAATCATACAACATGTCACCATGGTAATCTGAACCATATAACCTGTCACCATGGTAATCTGAATCATACAACCTGTCACCATGGTAATCTGAACCATATAACCTGTCACCATGGTAATCTGAACCATATAACCTGTCACCATGGTAATCTGACCATACAACCTGTCATCATGGTAATCTGAACCATACAACCTGTCACCATGGTAATCTGAATCATACAACCTGTCACCATGGTAATCTGAACCATATAACCTGTCACCATGGTAATCTGAATCATACAACCTGTCACCATGGTAATCTGAATCATACAACCTGTCATCATGGCAATCAAAACCATACAATCTGTCACCATGGTAATCTGACCATACAACCTGTCACCATGGTAATCTGAATCATACAACCTGTCATCATGGTAATCTGAACCATACAACCTGTCACCATGGTAATCTGAACCATATAACCTGTCACCATGGTAATCTGAACCATACAACCTGTCACCATGGTAATCTGAACCATATAACCTGTCACTATGGTAATCTGAACCATATAACCTGTCATCATGGCAATCAAAACCATACAATCTGTCACTGTCACCATGCACCTGTCACCATGGTAATCTAAACAATACAACCTGTCACCATGGTAATCTAAACAATACAACCTGTCACCACGGTAATGTAAACAATACAGCCTGTCACCAAGGTAATCAAAACCATACGTTTCCATGATAATCTGAACCATACGATTGGTTTGGTAATCTAAACCACACAATATGTTGCCAAGGTCATTTAAACCATGAAATCTTAATCTGATGCAAACTATACAATCTGTTGACAAGTCATGTAAACTTGTAAACAACCTGTGGCCAGGACAGTAAGAATCATTCTATCTGGACGAGGTCATCTGAAGATTTCAGCTGATGTCAAGCCAATGTTACCTAGTTGTTACTTACTAAAGTCATCTGGATAATAAATTCTGTGGTAATCTAAGGTTATCTAGACCATATAAGGGCAATCTCTGACCAAGCTTTCTGTTACCATAAAGGATGTAAAAATTCGTGTTAATTTGGGCTAATGATCCAGGTAAGTTCTGGCCTGATTTTCTATACACAAATTAATATCTTCTATGCAAACCTATTGCAGTACAATTTCTTTAAATCAATTTTTGGACTCGTACACTAAATGTACTTGATAAAAGAACACAATGAATCCAATGTCACCTTGAACACAGCAGAGAGATTAGCAACCCATCCTTAAATATCTGAAATAATGTTTATGTTGTGGGAGGTAGCTCATTCAACTAAATCCCATCAGTGGTGTACAGGTTCAACAAGTGGGAGACTATTGTTCTAAAGAGAATTTATATATCACTTCAAACATATCCGTGTTATCTGCATAAAAGGTTTTAAAACTGGAATCTGTCCCCAATTCCTATTTCAATGACCCCACAATACGATTTATGCAACATGCCCAGAAACCTGATCATTGATGTAACCTCATGAATGTTGAAGAAAATGGAAGTTTCCTTAAATACATTGCTATAGTGATCAAGAATGTGTTCTAGACACATTTCATCACCCTGAAGGCTTATGAAATAAAGGAAGCAAGTTAATATCAGGGTCTTTTTCTGGGGGCGGGTTTTAGCCAAAAATGGGATCCATTCCAAATTAAAATCATTTCATATTTAAGCCAAATTTCCAAAATTTGAAGTTTCCTCTTGAAATTTCATTCCCATTTCATCAATTTTCTCCCCAAAAGGAAGAAAAGGGGCCTCGTCCCCAACCACTCACTGGTTTGGGATGAAGCCTTTTTGTCTCATTTTGGGAAGAAAAATGGTGATTTAAATAGTTCAATAGAACAGCCTGTCACTCATAGATTCTTCAAGAAAATTATCTGTTTATGCAATATTCATATGAAATCTTATTTTTCGAAGTGAGACTAAATTGTATAACTGTTAATAGAAAGAAATGCTTCAAAGCTAACTCAAACAAATCATCACGAGCAATACAAATCCCCTCATGAGCCTACTAAGTAAACCTGCTGAAATATCCTGCAATATTTTGTTTATTTGGTTTAATGTCCTATTAACAGCGAGGGTCAGTTAAGGACATGCCAGGTTTTGGAGGTGGAGGAAAGCCGGAGTACCCAAAGATAAACTGTCGGCCTACGGTCAGTTCCTTGCAACTGCCCCACGTGGGTTTCGAACTCGCGACCCAGAGGTGGAGGGCTAGTGATAAAGTGTCGGGACACCTTAACCACTAGGCCATCGCGGCCCAATACAGCTACGCTATTTATTCATAAATAAACCCCCTCCCCTAGTGTGAAAGTTTAGTGTCGTATTTATCCTAAAATAAACCCCCTCCCCTAGTGTAAAAGTTTAGTACTGTATTTATCCTCAAATAAACCCCCTCCCCTAGTGTAGAAGTTTAGTACTGTATTTATCCTCAAATAAACCCCCTCCCCTAGTGTAGAAGTTTAGTACTGTATTTATCCTCAAATAAACCCCCTCCCCTAGTGTAAAAGTTTAGCACTGTATTTATCCTAAAATAAACCCCCTCCCCTAGTGTAAAAGTTTAGTACTGTATTTATCCTAAAATAAACCCCCTCTCCTAGTGTAGAAGTTTAGTACTGTATTTATCCTCAAATAAACCCCCTTTCCTAGTGTAAAGTTTAGTACTGTATTTATCCTCAAATAAACCTCCTCCCCTTGTGTAATTTTAGTGTAGTACTGTATTTATCCTCTAATAAACCCCCTCGCCTAGTGTAAAAGTTTAGTACCATATTCAACCTAAAAGTGCAGTGCGCCTACAAAACCACAATAAAAGGTGCGCTGGATAAAACCATATACTGGGAAATGTTTTCGCCAGAAATCCTGACCTAAGACCCAAAGTTGACTGTTATGTGAAGTTTTATCAAAATCCATTTAAAAATGAATTGCTAGAGTGCTGGTAAAACATGAACAAGCGAACGCATAAAAAAACTTCTCCTCTAGTATAGTTCAAATAAATTGACAATCAAAATTTAAATTAGTCACATCATAATCATAACAAGAATAGGCAAAATTCAAATAAGTTGGAATATTGGCAATTATTTAAGTTTTTAATCTGGCTTTGAACATTGGGGCCCAGGTGCCAGTAGGAGTTAATAGGAGATGGCATACAAGGTGGTAAGGCCGGTAGTAATCTCAGGATTAATACCCAGAAACTACCAGTACCAGCTGTAGGGGGCGGTATTGTCACTAGACTACTGAGCGTAATCATTGGTAAGTACGGAATAATTCAATTACATTGACGTAGTCTTTTCACCAGACAAGTCACAAAATGTGTGATGTTGTCGAAATTTCCTGTGATTTTTTTAAATAATCTTTAACTCTATCAGATTTTTGTGATCATACTATAAAAGATGTATTTATTACAATTTTCTGACAGAGTAATTGAAATTATAAGCTGATTTTCCATCATAGTTTGCTAACCAAAAAGAGTATTTTCAAAAGGTCAGAAACAAAAAGAAATTGAGGCAAAATGAAGCATTTGTTGATAGTTATTCATCTGAAATAGACAGAAAACTAGTAAGAGATGGAAAGAAGCAAATTGAGGAAAGACAAAATAGGAAAGATGGAAAGAAGGGAGTAATGAAATGAAATAAGAAAGATGGAAAGAAGGGAGCGATGAAATGAAATAGGAAAGATGGGAAGTTAGTAATGAAATGAAATAAGAAAGATGGAAAGAAGGAAATGATGAAATGAAATAGAAAAGATGGAAAGAAGGGAGTAATGAAATGAAATAGGAAAGATGGAAAGAAGGGAGCGATGAAATGAAATAGGAAAGATGGAAAGAAGGGAATGATGAAATGAAAAAGAAAAGATGGAAAGAAGGGAGTGATGAAATGAAATAGAAAAGATGGAAAGAAGGGAGTAATGAAATGAAATAGGAAAGATGGAAAGGGGGTGATGAAATGAAATAGGAAAGATGGAAAGAAGGGAATGATGAAATGAAATAGGAAAGATAGAAAGAAGGGAGTAATGAAATGAAATAGGAAAGATGGAAAGAAGGGAGTAATGAAATGAAATAGGAAAGATGGAAAATAGGGAATGATGAAATGAAATAGGAAAGATGGAAAATAGGGAATGATGAAATGAAATAGGAAATATGGAAAATAGGGAATGATGAAATGAAATAGGAAAGATGGAAAGGGGGTGATGAAATGAAATAGGAAAGATGGAAAGAAGGGAATGATGAAATGAAATAGGAAAGATGGAAAATAGAGAATGATGAAATGAAATAGCAAAGATGGAAAGAAGGGAGTGATGAAATGAAATAGGAAAGATGGAAAATAGGGAATGATGAAATGAAATAGGAAAGATGGAAAATAGGGAATGATGAAATGAAATAGCAAAGATGGAAAATAGGGAATGATGAAATGAAATAGCAAAGATGGAAAGGGAGTGATGAAATGAAATAGTAAAGATGGAAAATAGGGAATGATGAAATGAAATAGGAAAGATGGAAAATAGGGAATGATGAAATGAAATAGGAAAGATGGAAAGAAGGGAATGATGAAATGAAATAGTAAAGATGGAAAAAAGGGAGAGATGAAGAGGTATAGTTTGGAAGAGGAAAAGAGAGAAAAGAGAAAGAATTTGACAGAAGTGGATGAGCAGACAGAGGAAATGGAGTGTGAAAGATAGAAGATGGATGCTGAAAGAGGAAAAACATATAAAGGATAGAGGGAAAGAAGGGAGGAGACGAGAATGAGGGGGCTGAGAAAATGAAGATTGAAAGATGGAATATAGATGACGGAAAGAGAATGAAGATAAAGGCTAGAGGGAAAGAAGAGAAGACACAAGAGAATGACCGGCTGAGGAAATGGAGCAGGGAAGATGGAGAATGGAAAGAAGGGAAATACAAAAGTATAGAGGGAAGAGAATGAAGAGGCTGGGGAAAAGAAGAGAAGAGAAAGAATTAAAGGAGATCAGATAAGGAAGTTATAAAAAGAGAAAAGGTGAAGTGGGAGAGTAAGAAAGGAAGAATAGATAAAGGAAACTTGGCAGGCAAGGTAGGGATTGAGGGAAGGTGGAAGTGTGGCCAGGAATAAAGGAAAGAATGAAGAACAAGGCTACTGCAGGGCAAAACAAATATGCAAGTCAAAACGACAAATACTTGCATCAAATTTCAACTGGGAATTTTAACAAGTAGACTAAGAAAGCACAACTATTTCTAATGATAAAGCCTACCAAATGTCCAAGATCAGTTAAAAGTACCAACAAGATATATGTTTGTGAAATTCTGTAAAAAGGGACAACACCTCTTTCAAAATTAACACAGCCACTCAAAGAGTGCACAAATACATGTTATGATACAGCATAAGTTTATCAGTGGAAAACTCACACTGACAATGTCGGGAGATCGCTGCACAAAAGTCATCTCATGGATGAATGTTAAATTCAGCTTCAAATCAAGCTGAGCCTTATTGTATATATATGTAAAGTTTTCATTTTTCAAAAGCTCAAAATATTCATGGTTTTTACAAAAAAAATTGAAGCTAAGACGCACACATTTTGAAACAGGTCATAATTTTATTTCCAGAACCTTTTTAAAGACTTTATCCACTAAACCAGGTAAAACTAGATTCTCACAAAAACTGAGTATGTGCATTTTTCTCTGTGAAAATACAGGACATGAAAAACGTTAAAAAAACTAAACATTCTGATTAAGTGCAAATCCTTACAACAGGAAATGGCTGACAGTTGTTGGAAGGTCCCCAGGGCTGATAGCAATGGATGTTCTTGTAAGATTTTTATTTTACATATATCTTACCTGTGGGCAAATTTCAGAAACTTTTCTTCCCCCGATCTCTCATTGGCTCCACCTGCAAGTACAAAAATGCATAGCCTTTCAATGATTTTGTCATCATCATTAAGAAATTCAAGCAAACATGAAGCATATTTAAGAAATAGAATTAACATGTCAAAGGTCAGTTGACAAATGACTAATCCTATTCATTTTTAAAAAAATTTATTTATGTTAATGTATATCAATCCCTCTTGTTGACCCAGATGGATGGAAGCACGAGAATGGTCTCAACTGTTAGAGGAAATTGGAGTACCCAGAGAAAACCCACGTGGTCGGACAGGTGACCTCCAATACATTTCACCTGAAAGCATAACACATTAGTCCACTGTTCCAGTTCACTGAACCATCAAACCACCCTTGTAATTTTGGCTTTTACAAATGAAAGATGGGAGCTGAATGGTTCAGGGTTCAGAAATGGAAGAAATTTGACTTTTCCAAAGGATTGCACAGTAAAAGTTTCTCAAGATAAAACAGCCTTGTTACAAATTTCTGTCTTTATGATGTAAATTAAGGTTCCGAATTAGGCTCAACCTTATACATTTCAAAAGCGTATAACAAATTTCAGATATAACAAAATATTTCTTCTGGAATTTGTTATAAACGGCAGATTTTACTGTAATTTTTTCCATTGGGGATGCATATCACCTGGACGTAAATTTAAGTATACCCGTTACACAGGTGATAAGTTAACAAATAGATAATGTAATGGATGTAATGTAAACTTTATTTTATTTTACAACGACTGCGAAACAAGTTATATCAACTTATATTAATAACGCTTGTTGGTCTGGATCGAAGTGCGCGATTGGTCTTACTGTAGGAGGAAACCGAAGTACCCGGGAAAACCCACGTCATTGGGCAGGTGACCCATACCTTTTTAAGTTTTCATGTCCGACTGGGGAATCTGATAGGTTAAAGGAAAGTGTGTTACCACTCTGCCATCCAACCAGAGAAATGTAATGGTGACAATACAGGCAAATAGATTGTCAGATTTTCTAGGCAATTTACAAAAGTTACATCACACACAAAGATCATGAAAAAAGTTACATAAAATTTCACATGAACAACATCAAATATCACTCATTTATCGTTGATAATCTGTTCGGCCAGCTTGACGCCGATGTCAAAATCAAATCGGCAAAAATCATCTTTAATTGGGTTTTTTTCAGCAAAGCTGTACAAAATCAGTTTGCAAATTACAGTCTAGTCATACAGTATCTTAAGTAAGTACTTGCACGTTTCCAATTAAGTGGTCAGACCAGTTCAACCAGATTGCAAAATCTATGTCAAACTATATCAAAGTACATCATATGTACTATTGTAGATTCAGTG
This sequence comes from Pecten maximus, assembly GCF_902652985.1. NCBI lineage: Eukaryota > Metazoa > Mollusca > Bivalvia > Pectinida > Pectinidae > Pecten > Pecten maximus. Next base: position 19,813,122 of record NC_047027.1, read on the forward strand.
ATTTTTACAAATGGTCAGAACTTTCTATTTTTTAAGACCAGTTGAATTTTCCACATTTTTATGTCAAAAACTTCATTTCAAACCAAAAGAAATGGCCTGGTTTTTAATCAATTCACCTTGCACTTGTTGATTGTTAAATTCTGTCGAAATACAATATCAAAGATACTTTCCATACTGCATATGAACAATAATTTCAACACTGCCAATTTTTTATTTTGAAGATATTTCTTGTCAACGGTAATTTGTATATGGTGACCATCAGTTTTCAGCATCACGATTCTTACAATACCCGATAGTGCCAAAATAACCTACTTATCTAATAGTACAATGCCATGTTGATTTTAATCAAAGTAGAAGTTTGTTCTTTTCTTGTTACTAACAAAGGAACTCCAATGGGACCACTAACACTCTCAATACCCGGGAGATCTGTCATAGGAAAGATTAATAGATGTGAAGTCATTTTATGTCTGGGGTTTCTGTAAGACGGGCCATCAAAATAACATTTTCCTACAAAATTTGTCACTCGCCATGGTTACTGGTGAAGGTATCATTCCCAAACACATTGAAAGATTAAAGCAGATGGAGAAATAGACAGAGAAATCCGGAAAAAGTAACCAGGCAATTTGTTTTTATTTCCAAGAAATCCCAGTACATGCTCCATTTCTCATTTCAAACAGGTGAAGATGCGAGTAAATATTACTTGTTCTATACCTGTATTTTAATCATTTCATAAGTCAATTCATACTGTAAATCACTTATATTGTAAGGGAACTGCACCGGTCGATCATCAGCGACCAGGTAGCTCAATTGGTAGAGCATCCGGCTAGTGTTCGGGAGATCCCAGGTTCGAACCCGGTTTGGCAGTGCATTTTTCCACCCTACTATAACATCTCATGTGGGATTTATTTTCACCGTGATATATGAGAAAAGTCAATTGCGAATTCAAATCCTTCGCGATTATTTGTATCGGCTACCGATCTAGGAGTCTTGCGGAGCCATGACTTGAATAGGTGTTTGCAAAATCATGCATTCGCAAATATGTCTGAAGGAGTAATTTTGCGAAATAAAGTAGTCACAAAGTGATTTACAGTATTCTATTCGAAATGTTTTATTTTTCAATAAAACAATTTACAAAATATTTTGTATATTTAATTCTTATTCCAAGATTATTTATTCACAGACTCTCAGATCTATGGAGACTAAGTTAAATTTAGCTACCATGGATCAGATGGACATCTTTGACTGATAGTGTTGGTTCCTTACCAGGCTTAATGACCTGCATCACACTGGGTACATAAGGAGGTTCTACCCGAATACCCACCTCCATAGATATCAGAGCTTTGTCACAAAATAGGAACCATCGACTTCAAGACCGATGTTACGTGTCTCACACCTGCAAGACTTTTCTATCTTGATACTGTAAACGTACTTATTTTAGCGCATTTGCAGATTTTAGCCAGTTAGCGCAATGATGAATTAGCGCATCCACAGAACTTTCTATAGAAATAGAACGTACAAAAAGTAATTAGCGCAATCATAATTTAGCGCAAGGCTTCCAGCGCGAAAAGCGCTAAAATAAAATTACCGCTAAAATATGTACGTTTACAGTATCCACTTTATCCAGCTTTATTACAAACTAGGAAAATATGACTGAAAAAAAAAATGTTAAACGACTTATCCCACAACTCTTTCCACCCTGAAACCCACCTCCTCTGGAACAATTCAGAGTTTTATCACAGACTGAAAAACCAATATTAACGACTTATCGCAACTCTTTCTACCCCAATACCCACCTCCTTAGGTATGATTTAGAGCTTTATTAAAAACTAGGTAAATATGACTGAAAATACAATGTTAAACAACTTATGCCCGCTACACTTTCTACCCCAACATCCCACCTCCTGACTTATGTCCACAACTCTTTCTATCCCAACACCCCACCTCCTGACTTATGTCCACAACTCTTTCTATCCCAACACCCCACCTCCTGACTTATGTCCACAACTCTCTATCCCAACACCCCACCTCCTGACTTATGTCCACAACTCTTTCTATCCCAACACCCCACCTCCTGACTTATGTCCACAACTCTTTCTATCCCAACACCCCACCTCCTGACTTATGTCCACAACTCTTTCTATCCCAACACCCCACCTCCTGACTTATGTCCACAACTCTTTCTATCCCAACACCCCACCTCCTGACTTATGTCCACAACTCTTTCTACCCCAACACCCCACCTCCTGACTTATGTCCACAACTCTTTCTATCCCAACACCCCACCTCCTGACTTATGTCCACAACTCTTTCTACCCCAACACCCCACCTCCTGACTTATGTCCACAACTCTCTATCCCAACACCCCACCTCCTGACTTATGTCCACAACTCTTTCTATCCCAACACCCCACCTCCTGACTTATGTCCACAACTCTTTCTACCCCAACACCCCACCTCCTGACTTATGTCCACAACTCTTTCTACCCCAACACCCCACCTCCTGTCTTATGTCCACAACTCTTTCTATCCCAACACCCCACCTCCTGACTTATGTCCACAACTCTTTCTACCCCAACACCCCACCTCCTGACTTATGTCCACAACTCTTTCTATCCCAACACCCCACCTCCTGACTTATGTCCACAACTCTTTCTATCCCAACACCCCACCTCCTGACTTGTCCACAACTCTTTCTATCCCAACACCCCACCTCCTGACTTGTCCACAACTCTTTCTATCCCAACACCCCACCTCCTGACTTATGTCCACAACTCTTTCTATCCCAACACCCCACCTCCTGACTTATGTCCACAACTCTTTCTACCCCAACACCCCACCTCCTGACTTATGTCCACAACTCTTTCTATCCCAACACCCCACCTCCTTAGGTATAATTCAGAGCTTTGTGAGCCCCAGCAGACAGACACTCAAAAACAATGGAGGCTGGCATGCCTTGTATTAGTAGTCATTACCCACTAATACTACACAGAATGAAACTAACACCAACAAACAATCATCTCGGACTCAGCAATTCCTCCTCAGTATATACGTTATAAGATTTGATCATTTCCTCCGTCCATCATGTGGAACTATAGAAAATTCTAAAATATATTCTTATATTCTCGGAAATTCTCACCGAAATTGTTATGCCGGGAATCTTTCGATGTTGGTTTTTAAGATAATCAATAACCGGTATGAATGCCTTTTGTGGGCTTCAGAATTCCATTTTTTGCATCGTTGCTATATTTAATGCTGAGAAACACTTCATTTCAAGTCCAAATTCAGGTCATTTTTTGGTTCTGACTAATTATTGACGATCTGGTTTGGTTTATGCGAGATACTTAAGCTTCTTCCAAGCTTATGATTATTACACCATTTGTAAGTAATAGTGCAAGTTAAATTTCAATACTTTTTAGGTCAACTATTATATTATCATACCATTTGTGAGTAATAGTTTAAGTATTGAACAGTTTGTAGGTCAATGAATATCATATTATGCCATTTGTAAATAATACTTCAAGTTAAGCATTGAATAGATTGTAGGTTGACCATTATCTTATCATATCATCTGTGAGTAACAGTTCAGTATTCAATAGATTGTAGGTTGACTATTATATATTAGCATACAATTTGTAAGAAATAGTTAAAGTTAAGTATTAAACAGTTTGTAGGTTGAATATCATATTATACCATTTTGTAAGTAAAAGTTCAAGTTAAGCATCCAATCCCAGTTTGTAGGTTAACTATTATAACCAAACCCATGTTTATCAAAACTTTCCGTTGATATAAATTGTTGCTAAATTTCTGGATATCTCATGATCACTTATCTTTACTTTTGGCTATTGTCAAGGTTGCTATTAACTTCCATAGTTACCTAGGTTACTGGTTAATTCAGGTTGTCTAGGTTACTGGTTAATTCAGGTTGTCTAGGTTACTGGTTAATTCAGGTGGTCTAAGTTACTGGTTAATTCAGGTTGTCTAGGTTACTGGTTAATTAAGGTTGTCTAAGTTACTGGTTAATTCAGGTTGTCTAGGTAACTGGTTTATTCAGGTTGTCTAGGTTACTGGTTAATTCAGGCTGTCTAGGTTACTGGTTAATTCAGGTTGTCTAGGTAACTGGTTTATTCAGGTTGTCTAGGTTACTGGTTAATTCAGGCTGTCTAGGTTACTGGTTAATTCAGGTTGTCTAGGTTACTGGTTAATTCAGGTGGTCTAAGTTACTGGTTAATTCAGGTTGTCTAGGTTACTGGTTAATTAAGGTTGTCTAAGTTACTGGTTAATTCAGGTTGTCTAGGTAACTGGTTTATTCAGGTTGTCTAGGTTACTGGTTAATTCAGGCTGTCTAGGTTACTGGTTAATTCAGGTTGTCTAGGTAACTGGTTTATTCAGGTTGTCTAGGTTACTGGTTAATTCAGGCTGTCTAGGTTACTGGTTAATTCAGGTTGTCTAGGTTACTGGTTAATTCAGGTTGTCTAAGTTACTGGTTAATTCAGGTGGTCTAGGTTACTGGTTAATTCAGGTTGTCTAGGTAACTGGTTAATTCAGGTTGTCTAGGTTACTGGTTAACTTTTGATTACCATTTAATGTCTTGGTACTGGTTATAATTTCTGGTCTTCACTGGTTTAATTCTTGTTACTTAGGGTATCAGTTAAACTAATATGACCTTGGTTCAACTTCTGTGGGTCTATGTTAATTGTTCAACATCTAGTTACCTAGGTAACTTGATAATTTCTGGTTACCTTGGTCACCAATTAAATTGTGTAACTTGGTTGCTACTAATAGCAGCTAACTTTTTGTTGTGAGTTGATGTTGAACTACTCTGTTCACCTTTATTAATGGTTAACCTCTGGTTGCCTTGGTTACAGGTTAAATTCAGGTTGTATTGGTTAATGTTTTAAATCAAAATGCTTAACTTTTTATTTATTTAATTATAATTGATAAAACCAATCATACAAATGTTTCTAATTTAAATTAGTAAAATACCTTCAAATCAAAATGGCTTAATGTTCAAAAAAATGTGTGAATTTTGACTTGTTTTATATTTATATTTACTCCAAAGTACAAAATACCTACTAGGTGTCTTCGCTGTTTACTTACCCTAAGTCCACTTGGTATGTTTGATCTATTTTTAGGAAAGTGCCTAAGCAAGACTAATGTCTTTGTATACTTGTAAATTAAGAAAACAATATCATGTAAAGTGCAACCTGATTAGGCACATACAGGTTTCCCTCGTCTACTAATTGAGCCTGTCCACTCTGAAAACCTGTCCCTCCAGATAATGCACAGATTGTCAGGTTTGGACAGATCCTACATACAGCTGTACAGTCTCCATTACTGAGGAATTTTAGCCAATGCTTTTTAGTCCAGTTTTATATATAACAATATGCTTTCCATGAAATTATATTTTTCAGCTGCAATAACATCAAATTCATTACATTTAAGTTATATTTACATCAAATTACACTTCATAGTTTTATGAACACCAAATTGTTTACATCAGATCACAACTCATAGTTTTAATTACATCAAATATTTACATCAAATTACACTTCATAGTTATATCCACATCAAATTACACCTCAGTTATACTTACATCTAATAACATTTTAGTTATTTATATCAAATTACATTTTAGTTATTTATATCAAATTACATTTCGGATACATACATTTATATACATTATATTTATTTACATTACATTCTTCAACATTCTACATCAAATTTCAAATTACACCATATTACATTTTGTTATTATTCAGCAAAAAACTTCAGGAAATTGCAAATTGTTCTTCTAAATGCCCTTTGCATCCTCTTTTCAAATTACTGCCTGTTTTATAGAAACTATTTTACATAAACTTCAGGAAATTGAATAAAACAATTCACAAGGTGGTTTTTAGTAAAATATTCTGTATTTTTTTTTCACTTTAGGATGAAACCTTAAAGCTGAGCTGTGCCTCTAAATGTATGTCAATTATATCATCAAAATCTAGACTCAAAATGTTCTGCATTTTTTTTCCTTTTGCCAGTTCAAGGAACTTTCATCTTTTTATAACCTAGATGTTGTCTTTTTTACCAGACTAGTAAAATAGCCTATTTATCTACATAGCAAGGGGATTCCTCCTTTATTATTTTCATCAAACAATGCACTTATTCAATCAAGTCTTTTCATTTTCAACTTCAATGCACTTGAGTCCTATTATATGTATATATAATGAGACTTGCCAGACAGAATATGACCTACATAGCCTGTCTGGTGGTGTACATACTAAGCACACACACACACTATCAAATTCTGGCTTGTAGCCTGCTGTTAAACTTGTGTTGTAATCCAGGCTGTTTTTCCTCTCTGCTAGAAAATATTTATTGCACCTCTGAAAGACTGTCTTGCCTGTTTGTTTGCTTTTTATTTTTTCTCTCTCTCTTTTTTTTTTTTTTAAATTTGTGTATTTCAAAAACTTCCATCTACTGCAGACTAGCTACAAACATAATCTTTAAGGCTTATACTTTGTTAGTGATATAACTGTACAACATTGTATAACAATGTTTGAAAAAATGAAATTTCTGATATCAATTAAGATTCAACAAGTTTATACAAAATGTATAAAACATTGTTGAATAATGTTTGAACAAATAAAATTTCTGACATTGATGAATTATTGAAGTGGTGAGACATCTTGGGGGATATATGTGCATATGAAACTGGCCTTAATGGTCAAACTTTGTGAAATAAAAATATTGATAACAGAATTTTCATGCAAAATTATACTTTCAAATCAAGGTTAGGTGCAAAATATTTCATAAAACATTTCTATAAGATATCGCTTTCAGTGATTATTTTAATATCTCTAGCTTTTATTTTCAAATTTACTTAGAAGTTAAAATGCTCAAATTAATAATTAATCATATATATATCTTATTATTGATTTTTCTTTCATTTGAAAATCTCTAGTTTAGGACCATTGAGGAACCTAGTAGTGGAATTATAAAATACAGTTGATATATATGGAAAGGTACAGTCTATAAATTAACTAGCAACCAAATCAAAATAGTTGTATTGAGACCTGCATATACACAAAATTCTCCCTATGGCTATGGAAAGAGTTTTTCTACTTAAATCAACATAAATGTTAGAAAGAAATCAACTTGGATAGATCTATATTATAATATTTATGTACTGCATTTTTTTCACAAAAGTGTTTTGTAAAGAAAACTGAATGTCTGACAATTTAATACAAGTTAGCAGTTTAAAAGAGATGACTACATATGCAGTAATGCATCAATTCTATATGCTTCTTTCTAGTAATTGTATTTAGATAAAAACATACTTAAGTCTGTGCTATTCACAAGACATCACATAGCTACAGTATTAGTAATGATAAAAAAAAATTAAAAATAAAAGTCTTGTGTTATTCACAAAAGACTACAAATAAAAATCTTGTGTTATTCACAAAAGACTACACATAGCCATAGTAATCCTGAAGATTCATTTTTTATTGATTTTGTAAATTCTGCAGTCTGTATAGTTTACATCAATCATGATCAAGGAAGTTTCCTGTGAAACAGGATTTGTGATGTATTGTCTGGATAAACTACCCAGACCCTATATATTACACAAGAACTAATTAACTTTATCTTACCAATATGTGTATTTTTAAGAAGTGTTTTTCAAGATATCAGTTCAAATTTAATTTAAAACCCAAAACAATACTTTTTACACAATTGTTTGTTACATTGTTTATGCTGTAAATTGTAATAAGTTTTCCATATATGTTGATTTATTTTCTATTTGAGCTTGAACTACCCCTGATCCTTAATACCTTATCAAAATTATTCAGCAAGTAAATTGGAATTTTTACTGAAGGATGAAACTATTATTATTGGTAATTTCAAAATTGGCTATGATATCATTAATACACTCTGAAGTAAATATACTGATTATTAAAGACAATTTGCTTTTTTTAAGTCAAATATTAATGTTTTTATTTAGAATAATTTGGGTGTCACCTATCTGTTCCATTGGAATTCATAATTTTATTTATTTTTTATTTATAATATATTGATGAATATTAACACAAACCATTATGCATTGTGAAATACTTACAATAGTTATTCCTTAAAATTGTTGTCAGGATTTAATTGATTTATTTCAGGGCATTATTCTAACAACTTCCCAACATCTGTTTCCCTTAACATCACCTAAATTTACTGCAAAATATTCCATATACTATCATATAATTTAGTTAATTCATTTTTCTTTCTCTGCATATATTTCCAAAAAGATAATAATAGTACTTTCATTTTTTTTTTTTAGATATTAACTTACTTACCTAATTTATATTTAAACCAAACAGCTTTATGGAAATTTATCATCAATACAAAATAATAACTTGGTTAGATGTTTGAAATCTCAGTAAGTCATTGATGATTTTATACTTATAACAGTAAATTAAACAGTTATTTAAAATCAAATGAAATTATCCTGCACTTAATAACACAATTTTTATTGTAAAGAATGCAAATAACCAGAATTCTTATTTATGTATGCTATTTTAGAAATAAATTAAAGTTCCTAAAAGTTGTATAAGATTAGGAAATTTAAAACTATTTACTATAATTCTTGTGTTGTTCAACAAAGGAAAATATCTTTAATGATTTGATACAATGTATATAAAAGTTGTTCCATGTTGTAGTTAACAAAGAAAAGTAAAAACTTGTACAAAGTTTTGTAGTAAATTGTTCACAAAATTACCAAACACATCAGGTCAGTCTGATGGGAAAGTCTAAATTTTGTATTGATAATACTGAAAAATTGTTACTCATCACAAAAAAAAAACTAAGAAAAAATATATCTCTTTTATTTATGATGGCAATTTATATCAGCACATGTCCCTATTTGAATACATCTGACATCCAGCAATCTTTACAAAAACTTCTTCACAATTTATCAAGTGAGAAATAATCCTTTATTTTTATGAAACTTGCAACAGAAAAATACAAGTCTTCCTAACAATAGATTTTAAAAACTTTTTTTTCTAATGCACCATGAAAAGCTAGGCATTAATCAAAGTTAATTTATCATGTTCTGAGAAAACTTAAACATCCCACACATAAGCACAAAAGTACACTGTTCAGTTTTAAAACTTTGTTTTTGTCCAGTGTCTTGACACCTAAGCGATCTGTACAATATTGAATGCTCAGCCGTTACAGTATCTCCACACAACACACTGCACATGCACAAATTTGCAGTCTAAATTTAAACGGTTACAAGTAGGTCACACCACATGACGTGTTGTGTGACGAGTGTGCAACTGGGCCCCACTCCAACACTCGACAGCATTGCTGCTAAGAATATCTATATTCAATCACCACAGCAAGTGCACCGCTGAAGGATAAAACAGAAAACGCGGGAATCCACAATACTCGTTTTATTTATAATCCGTGCATATTTACAAAAATATCGATTGAAATTGTCTGTGGTCGATCCAAGTTTGAGATGTGAAAACCGTTAGCTGTTGTTATGCAGGCTCGAAACCTCATCGATAATGCCCAAACTGGTGCAGCGAAAATGCATCTCGAATCGTCTGCACGTACGGTGCACTGCATATGTGTGTATGCCGAGTAATGCCTCCGATGTGTCTTGCAAGCTTGCAAGCAGGAAGTTTACCCTAGCCGATGCAAGAACAGTCTCGACCTTGGGTAAAGGCGCAGACCGATGCAATTTCGTTGCAGCCGACTTGTTTACTCGAGTTACGCAATAGCGTTTTATAAATCGAGAGTACACTAGTGAGGATAGTATTTGTTTTTCCGTAAAACCCTACCAGCAACACGGCGTCTGTCTGTGTTAAAATTTCGCGATGTCCTTCTTGGAATATATGCCCATCATATTAGGAGCAGGTTGTCAACTTCAACATTTCAAATGGATTTCGACTCGCAAGTATCACCGATTTTGAAATGTTGGCTATAATACAAAATTCTTCTCTGGCAGCTTATGATGACCGTCAACTTCGGTGTCATAAAATTCTGTGGTGTGTTATATTTTGTAATAAAATATAACGCACATTTTTTTAAAAGATCGTAAATTAAATTCAACATATGTGCGATACCTTTTAAAGTGGATTAATGTCAATGCAGCGAGGTGTCCTAACCGATCGCCGATTCAGGATATATATGTGAGTGTGTAACGATTATAGTGTTTTAGATGGATGACAGTGGCTCACCTTCAAGTTTCACCAGCCCGACAACCGGAGCTTTTAGATTCGACACACGTGGTGTGTTTAAAATGAGGCCATACCGACCCAAGTTGAAGCGAATACATGTGTGCATTTCATGTTTTCTTTAAATTGAGTCTAGCCTCATTGTTGGAGAGGAAGTTTAACGAAAGTGTTACGCAAACCGAGAATGTGATTATGATCGATTGAAAAGTGAAGAGGGTCATTTTGTTTAAATAAAATGACCATTCACTCCTATGAAAAGAGTATAGAAACATCTCTTTCAAGCATGGAAGAGTCGAGACGACCCAGCCTTTCACACACCGCCATCGCTCAAGTCTCACATTATGTTATCTTGGCTAATGCGGATGCATACATGCAGTGGTCCTCTTTTATTCTCACCTGAGTGGATGTCTCACCTGTGTAGATGACCGCTATGGGCTAGTGGTCATCTCGGTCCAGCGATGTTGGTCAGAGCACCGCGACCTTAGGTGCCCTCACTCCAACGTAAGAAGCCGGTCGCTTGGCGGGTCGAGTTGTATTTCCTTTCGTATGGAGAATTGTGTGAAAAACCACTCTAAAACATCCCTTCAATGAACAGTGTAAGAACGCTAAGAAATATCCTCCATTTTGAAGACACGTGCTTCTAAAAATTCTCTTTCATATTTCTTCAATTTTATACGTACACCCAACTCCCGTGATGTAATGGAACAAAAGTATTGTAATGACCTCGACCGTTCTGCGGCAGACGGATTACAAATTCTCCCAACCTGTACGCTTGCCGTGTCAGCTGGGCGGGGCTAACACAAGTAAGCCGAATTCAATTGGTTAGAATGATTTTAATTTCTAGGCGTGAAGAAATATTTCTATTTTGATTGGTTAAAACTTATACGAATGTCAATCATTCTCTCGCTCTTACCAGACATCAATTCCATTTTCGGTAGTTGCAAGACATTTTAGTCTTTTCATGAGATTAGGGTATAGACCATGTGGTAAATTATATATAAAAAATTGTTTGACGAATTATGTTACAAATAAAGATTTTTCAAAATATTTTTCAATTGTAAAACGTATTTTGTCATTTCAGTCATCTCGTTGTCGAGATTTAAATTTAATATGATTAAATTATAACGGACATTGACCCCTTCACATTCCTCCCAATTGTTTTCCCGCGTAAAGTTTGCATCCGTAGTCATCTATACAGCCACAAAATGGCGAATGTATTAGCCACAAAACTGCCACTAATTGACTCGGAGAAAACGCCACCTGCCTTGTGTATAGTGTTGTGTCTTCCAGTTTCCCTTCGCCATCATACATTAAATTCAAATGTTTCAAAAGCATCTCAGTAAGATATAAATCCACCCAAAATACGGTTACCTAGCCGAATAAATTGCCGTTATTTTTACCGATCAATGTTACGTACACGCACACATTCTCGATAGTCGATACTATATGCAGTTACATTGTCGTTGAATGAAATTGATTGGCATGAAATTTGAGACAGCTCAAAAGATATTTATAAATTAACTGAATACCGGAGTCTCGTTTCTTGACGCTTACGAATGCATAAACCACGTGTATGATTTTTCAGACATAACATTATCAATTATAATTACGCGTTTGCTCTAGACAGAACTGCAAACACACCAAGGGCTGTCTGTGCAGAGCTAGAGAGATATTAATCTATGAATAGCAGTTTTAAAAATTAAGACAGTTTTAAGGAGAATGTGTTTGAAATAGCTTACCTTTTGTAGAGCGGGTTGGCGGACCTGGTGTAAACTGACCACACCCGTTTTGTGTTTATGTGGGAGGGTGAAGAGCGAGTTACTGTCTGGGGCTATCTCAATGTTCCTTTCCATTGTCTCACAGCAATCGAATTGAAACTTGTGACGGCATTCCCACCAAACATTAAATAATTTACGCCCCACCATTAAACTATAGAAATTGAGTTTGTAAATTATATTTTTCTCGATTTAATATTCCAGAAATATAGATTCTCACCATTAAAAAATTCCATTTTCTTTTTAATTTTATAAGTTTTAAAAGAAACCATCATCAGTTTATCGTTTTTTTAATTCCTTTTGTAAACTTTGAATAGCTTTACAAATTTATCTCTCCTTCTAAGGGGATTTCTAATGTTTATTTTTTGTTTTTAAATTTTTATTTCAAATATATATCCTGATATAGATGTAAAATTACCAAAGACATGATCAAGATGAAAAATTTAAACTATTCACCTAATTTAATATCCATTCTTTTTGTTCTTCTTTTTCACGGACTAATACAAAGTAGAAGTTCATACCATATACCTATCTATTTTTGTGTTAAATTAATGGATGCCACTGGTCAGAGAAAATAATCCTTTCCATTAAATCAATTTATGTTTTCAAATCAATTATCTAAGAGACACAGTCTAAATCAAGTCTGAACACATAAATATGTGTATAAGTTAAGACATACATGTTGACAGGCAGATTTAATTGTTTAAAAACAAGGCATAGTTTCCATAATTTCCCGTAACCTAGGACAATTCTTTAACTTAAAATTTTCCATAAAAAGCTGATTACAGAATTTAAGGGAAGAACTCTCCCTAAATCCAGCATTGTTTAGGGATTATTTTAGGTAAGAAATTTCTCCAAGTTAACTTGATGAAATTAGGACCTAAATATTCTGTATATTGATAAAATACAGTGTGCATGTTTGGATTTTTTAATGATTTATCAATGACCACAGCACAAACCCTGCTATGTGACGATTTTAAACTCTCAGAAATGTACAGATGTAATTGATTTCAGATATATGTACAACATACTGATATTGTAACAATATATATATAGCTAAATGTAAGTAATTTATACTGATGGGGGGGGGGGGGGGAAATAAAATACTGAATAGCACTGCTAAGATCATAGTTTTAAGAACCATATATATTTAGGAACCATAGTTTAGGAACCATATTTTTAGGAACCATAGTTTTAAGAACTATAGTTTTAAGCACTATCGCTAAGAACCATAGTTTTAAGAACCATGTTTTACTTATTCATAAGATTTTATATTGATGTAAACTTTATTTCGTTTCATTTGATAGAGTATATGACAACATTTTTGTAACAACAACAAAGATTTTATATTGATTAATAATCTGTTAATCTTAATATCAAACAAGAGTTGATTATTAATATGAAACAACACTCTATCAATACAGAGGAAGCACGTGCAAATTTATTATATATTTGCCTGTACACCAATATGGCACGTGTCTGGAATCTACTGCCTTAAATGCCGAACTGTGGTGTACTAGTCATAACATCAATAATTGATCCGGTCGGCTCACCGTCAATACACTCTTGGATATTATTAACACAATATATTATAATTATAAAAAATGTCCACTAACAATAAATTTAGAATCTTTGTCAAAGTTTCTTGGTCATAACTTCGATATTCACCCTGTAAATAAATTCAAATTTGGATTATTTTTGTTTATAGATAATTTAGCCTCAGCCATGGCGCTGACTTGGCATATTTGTGACCTAAACGTGTATGCTTAAACACCAGTACTGATGTTAAGCACATAACGTGGTTATATATAAATCTGAGATTGTATGGAGATTGAATTTCCTTTTCCTCCAAAACTGTTCTGCTTTATTAAGCGGGGATAATTGAGGGCCATGGACATTATGGGGGGTGTTAGGGTTTTGAAGAAAGTAGATTGCATTTTCCCAATATAAGACCGTATATTCTGAAAATTGTAAGAGTTTCAAAATAGGATATCTAAATCTAACCCAAAAGATTCAATTATTTCATCTGCTGAAGTCCAGCTCAACGGTCTGCATAGGAAAACATCAAAAAGGTTAAACTTTGGTTTTATTCAAATCTAACTAAAGGGTTTTAAAGTTCTTTAAACGCCATATTGTTTAAATGGTCAGATTTGATTTAATGAATATGATTTTTTTCGGTTTTGTAACGAGGAAAATTCCTCAATGGTAAGCATGCAACAGGGGGTGGGCCCAGAAACACCTCCTAAAATGTTTTTTAATAAATCCAAATCGTACTAAATCACGTATTAACTTTGAGTTCCACTATAATTAATTAGTAGAGACCCAGATATATTACGTTTTTGTACGTGAAGGTTGAATGATCATAGCTGAAGTAAAAACAATAAACTTTCTTGGTACATCCGGCCATGTATCCAAGATGGCGGTGATTAATGTTATGAGAAGGTCCCTTCGCTTTCGCCCCGATTTTATCAATATAAATTTTTCTATCTTTATCCAGCTTTAACAGGTTTATGTGTATAGGAAATAGATGAATTGACAACCTGTTGTAAGATGGACTTTGTTAAATCGACAACAAAAATAAATACAGGTACATTTTAATGTATACAGGTTTATAATCTGATTAAAAGCAATTGATATGGCTCCATTCACCAAGTAGATCAATGTATATTTCACAATGAGGTCTTTGTGCACAAAAAGTATACAAAAATTTGTAATCAGAAATATGTGTCTATTTTGAAACTACTTGTTTGTGTGTTAACAGGTACCCCAATTGTGTGTACATTCAATTTTGGGACATCCACACGGAGAACATATCATATATACTATTTAGGAGCTTAGAATTGCAAAAACAGCAAATAGGGCAGATTGGCAGTACCATTTGTCTCATTTTTCAATAAGTCTTTTTTTATCATTTTTTTCCTGGCTACATAGCCAGACTTCACTAACCTTTACCTAAAAAATCCCATCTAAAATATTGGATAGTTATTTTGGTAATGAAATATGGGTACCCAATCATGTTCATTTATTTATTTGGCCTCAAAGAATCGCCCTTGATATTTTACATTGTAATCAATTTTTAGTTAATAATTAATAAGAAAATCAGCATATTATATATTTTTTACAGTAGAAGGTTTCCCTTAACTTATTGAGAATTATTTCTATTTATAAATCATCTTTTTTTGTATTTTTTTTTTCAAATATCAGCCTGTTGAATTTATGGTATTTGTATGCACTTAAATAAACCAGAGTTAGGCGAAGTTCACTATGAGGTGATGCAAATAGCGTACAGATAATTTGTAAATTATCAGGAATCATATCCAGACTTCACCTTTCTATAAAATTTCCTATCTATGTCATATATAGGGAGCTTACATTTGGTATCAACAGAGAGTTATATTATAGGGTGACATTTGACCTGTATCAGTAATATCAACCTAATTTGGTAAGTAATGATGTTTAACCCCATTCAAATTCAATTTATGGATTATTATAAAATCTTATTGAATCAAGATTATTTGTATTACTCTCTTGATACTTCTGTGTGCCGATATTGCAAAACAATGTAATGTAAGTAATATTATGAATATCAAAATTCAAGTCATATGATGGCACATTTCTTAGATTAGGTTCACAGATTTTTCTTTAACAAAAATAAAATTTTCATAAAAAGACAACTTAATATTTCTCAATTCAAGGACACTAGGTTTAGATGCAACGATTTTCTTAACAAAAGTAAAATTAAAAATAGATAAACAAAACTTAAAATCACCCAATTCTGAGACACCAGTTCAGGGTTTAGGTCCAAAGATTTTCTTAACTTGAAATCATATTTTCATTAAAAAACCAAAAAGAACTGAAGACACTAGTTCATAGGTCAACAGATTTCATTAACAAACAAACAAAAACAAATAGATAAGATAGAAAATATAAATAATGATAATAATGATAAAATTAAAAAAAAATTATTCCCAGACACTTGTTCATAGATCAACAGATTTTATTAACAAACAAAAAATAATGATAATAATAATAAACAAAATTATTCTAAGACACTTGGTACACGGATTTTACTAATAAAAACATATTTTCATTAAAAACAAATAGTTATCAGTTGGATAGGAGTAAATCATGAAAACCTAGGACAGCTCATTGGATTAATTTAAATGACTAAAAGCATTAACTGCTGGATAACATCAGTTAAAAATAAAGGTATTGACATTCATCAGTGATATTCTAAAAATGTTAAATGAGAAATAATAAAAATATGACAGGTTTTGTTTATAAATACTTTGCATAAGAGATTGGGAGTGAGCGAGAGAGTTGAGTTTTCTGAAGAAATATGTAATGACTGAAAATACAAAGTTTTTAATATTCTGTTTTTATAATCCAAATGTTTTGTGATAATTAGGATAAATTTTACGACATCGTATGATGACATGGACTTTATGAAACATGGTTGGCATTAACGATTTTTACTAATTACTTTGTAATATGAAACCAACTTAGGTGTAAATTAGGAATTTGATATGTATGTAGATCCCTTTTTTGTGTGGAGGTATTATCTTTATATAAATATATTGATATTGATGTTGTTACATTGTTGCTGTGCATTCCTTGAAGAGAATCTTAACACTGACAAAAATTGTACCAAATCATATTTTTATTTATTTATGTTCATTTATTTATTAATTTGTAAGTAGGGAACTACTATGTTTAGCCATGGCTCCGGTTTAATCAAGGCTCCTTACCTTAAGATAATTATTCCTTAACTTAATTTTTCCATATGACATCATTATTGAATTTAAGGTGAATCTTACAGGTTTATAATCTGATTAAAAGCAATTGATATGGCTCCATTCACCAAGTAGATCAATGTATATTTCACAATGAGGTCTTTGTGCACAAAAGTATACAAAACTATTTGTAATCAGAAATATGTGTCTATTTGGAAACTACTTGTTTGTGTGTTAACAGGTACCCCAATTGTGTGTAAATTCAATTTTGGGACATCCAGACGGAGAACATATCATATATACTATTTAGGAGCTTAGAATTGCAAATTAGGATATATCTTAGGATAATTATTCCTTATCTTAATTTTTCCATATGACATCATTATTGAATTTAAGGTGAATCTTAGCTAAGGAAATAGTAAGAAATTCCAGAAGTTGAAGAATATTGATGAAACTGTGGTCAAATAGCAAATATCTAAATGTGGTTTAAATTTCCCTCTTGTGTTAGGTGAAATATGTATATATGTCTTATACAAAAATCAATTTGATTTAAATGGATAATAGTCATGTAAACCCTTTTCACCAGTAAAATTTAGTATAAATGGATATATGGTATACACTGTGTTATAGTATGTGTATAGAATTCTGGAGCCACGGCAAAAGGTATAAAGAACAATTACTGCTACAAAGTACAACTACTGCTACAAAGTACAATTACTGCTACAAAGTACAACTACTGCTACAAAGTACAACTACTGCTACAAAATACAACTACTGCTACAAAGTACAACTACTGCTACAAAAATGAAACATCTGCTACCTCTGTCTCATACCAGGTTATATGTGTGATACCTTTATTGTTGTGAAATATAGAATGTCTTGTGTTTTGTATATTTGTATATAGTTCAGGAGTATTTATATGAAATTACTTATTTTTACATAAATTTTGAATTGACTATTCATCCTCCTCCCCCTCTCCTCCTTTTCATTCATTAACTAATTTAGTTTAGACTGTGTCTTATTTGTCAACAATATATATACATGTATAACATATAAATGATACAAAAAGGAATCAGAAACAAGTGTCAAGACAAATATAAATATGACACCTATATATAGGTTGACGCTACATAACAGCATAGACATGATTAAACACAACATCATTTCATAATGACATTAACTGATTTATTCTTTCCAATCCAGTGAAAGTTGAAGATAAACTCATCACTTACACTTTCACTTGTGAACTGGGTTTCATTGTGGCGTTATATAAGTTAGTTTCTTCAATCACAAAAAAATGTTCTGTTTTTGTGACAAATATTTTGGTTATTTTTCAAACAATTTATTTATATATTATGTATTCTTCAAAAAATGTTTTTTTAATTTTGGGGAAAATTGGGCAAAATCTGTTTGTGTTGTTATGACAATAGAATCTGTATTAATCTAACAAAGCCAATTTCATGGTGGTGTAAATTATAATTTTAGCTATAATTGATCATATATATATATGTATAATGTACAATAGGGAAGACTTAAGAGAATTTTATCCTATCTACTTAGATAGTTTGTGTACATTATTGAAAATACAATGTGCAGTCAAATCTGTTACACAGGTGCACAACCTGGTAATGGAATTTCAAACATAGGGAAATGAACGTTTCACTGACCTAAATATGGATACCACGTGTTTCAGATATTTCAGGCATGTTCATAGGTACAGCCAAACAGTGCACTGGTGTAAGTTGAAATCGATTAAATTTACCTGCACCCAGACAGGTATTCATATTAAGTGTATATTAATCACAGGATAGAATCATTTTTTTTGTATTAGTTAGTGCATTCTGGTTGATTGACCGGGATGTCTGTTTCATCACAGGCTAAATTCATTTTGTTAATATCGATCTGTCACTTTTTGAAAATCATGATGTGTTATGCATTTACTGTCACAGATTAGGTAATACACAAATAGATGTAAATAGTGTTGTTGGAACTATATTAGAGGTTGGCATGGCTTGATCAGTTTTTATTATACTATGGTTATACCATTTAGTATAGTTCTACCATTTAGTATGTTAAACTATTTAGTATGGATCTATCATTTAGTATGGTTCTACCATTTAGTATAGTTCTACCATTTAGTATGCTAAACTATTTAGTATGGATCTATCATTTAGTATGGTTCTACCATTTAGTATAGTTCTACCATTTAGTATGTTAAACTATTTAGTATGGATCTACCATTTAGTATAGTTCTACCATTAAGTATGTTATACTATTTAGTATGGATCTATCATTTAGTATAGTTCTACCATTTAGTATGTTAAACTATTTAGTATGGTTATACTATTTAGTATGTTAAACTATTTAGTATGTTATACCATTTAGTATGGTTATACTATTTAGTATGTTATACTATTTAGTATGGATCTATCATTTAGTATAGTTATACCATTTAGTATGGTTATATCATTTAGCATTGTTTTATCATTTAGTATAGTTATACCATTTAGAATGGATCTACCATTTAGTATAGTTATAACATTTAGTTACACCATTTAATATGGATATATAGCCTGCCAAGCCCCAAATCCATCAATGTTCTTAAATCAAGGAGATTCAAAGGCATGGCAGAAATTTAAGTAGTATTCTTAGCTTCCCTATGGTATGTTTAAGTTAAGTAACTCCCTAAATTAAAGGAACGTTGATTAAACCTCAGTTAGATAATTTAGATCCATATGTAACATCTTAATTCATTAATCCTCCTTAATAAACTGATCTGTATGGTGTCTCAATCATCTAACATTTCCGGATGATTTTTGTTTACACGTTTACACAAATAAAAACATTATTGCATATGGAAAGTAGGAAATGCTATTCATCAAATACCCAGAGTTCTATGTCTTAACTGTTGTATAATACTAGAGGTTTTATTTTAACCTGTATCATACCATTGTGACGTCATTAAATACAATAGAAATGACGTCACGAATTCCTAACATCTTAAACCATGGCTAGTCTTATAAGCTAATAATGCTATGCCTTTAATTGTTTTTGACATGCAGTTAATGTGATATCCCTTATAACGTCATAAGAAAAATAAATCATACTTTTTTTTAGTATAATGAGCTTACAATCTGATGCCCTATTATACGAATTGTGACGGCGTAATAGCTGGTATCACATGTCCATCATGCTGAAAAAATATCTGTAATGTAGACCGATTATATTGGCACCACAATATCCTGGTAGATTTTTTGTGCTATTTCTTACCTATTACGATATCTATAATTCTATATGTATCAGTTCAGTATATGATAAAACGAATCTCATATTTATTTCTATTCCGTCCCATCTTTAGGATACAGTGTAAAGTTCACTGCAAAGGGAACCATAAGGCTAGATTTGTTCCCTATATAATGTATACATAGCATCCGTGCTTGATTAGATTGTGATTTTTATCTTGTATATTTCACAAAGAATAGATAAACATGACATCAATATTCAACCATGTATATAATCAACAGCTGTGCGTGGCAGTATTGTTCTATATATGTTCAGATATGCCCCAATTATACGTTCTGACATGCAGACACGTGAGTGTACAATTCCCACATATTTGCCCTGAATATACACGTGGGAATACTAGAACAGGAACTACTGTGATACATTGTAATACTTTGAAACATTGTAATACATTGATACATTGTAATACTTTGAAACATTGTAATACATTGATACATTGTAATACATTGATACATTGATATACATTGTAATATATTATTCAATCACATGTTATTGATTTTCTGTACAATCTATTGTGTACAGTGTATTGTGAGTACATGTTCTGTAAAATATATTGTGAGTACGAGTTGTGTACAATTTATGGTATGTATTGTGTATAATATATTGTATGTGTTGTGTATAATATATTGTATGTGTTGTGTATAATCTGTTGTATGTATTGTGTATAATATATTATGGATGTTGTGTATAATCTATTGTAAGTATTGTGTATAATCTGTTGTATGTATTGTGTATAATCTGTTGTATATATTGTGTATAATCTGTTGTATGTATTGTGTATAATCTATTGTATGTGTCGTGTCCAATCTATTGTATGTGTTGTGTATAATCTGTTGTATGTGTTGTGTATAATCTATTGTATGTGTTGTGTATAATATATTGTATGTGTTGTGTATAATCTGTTGTATGTGTTGTGTATAATCTGTTGTATGTATTGTGTATAATCTGTTGTATGTATTGTGTATAATCTGTTGTATGTGTTGTGTATAATCTGTTGTATGTATTGTGTATAATCTGTTGTATGAGTTGTGTATAATCTGTTGTATGTGTCGTGTCCAATCTATTGTATGTGTTGTGTATAATCTGTTGTATGAGTTGTGTATAATCTGTTGTATGTGTTGTGTATAATATATTGTATGTATTGTGTATAATCTGTTGTATGTATTGTGTATAATCTGTTGTATGTGTTGTGTATAATCTGTTGTATGTGTTGTGTATAATCTGTTGTATGTATTGTGTATAATCTGTTGTATGTATTGTGTATAATCTGTTGTATGAGTTGTGTATAATATATTGTATGTGTTGTGTATAATCTGTTGTATGTGTTGTGTATAATCTATTGTATGTGTCTTGTCCAATCTATTGTATGTGTTGTGTACAATCTATTGTATGTGTTGTGTATAATCTATTGTATGTGTCGTGTCCAATCTATTGTATGTGTTGTGTATAATCTGTTGTATGTGTTGTGTATAATCTGTTGTATGTGTTGTGTATAATCTGTTGTATGTATTGTGTATAATCTGTTGTATGTGTTGTGTACAATCTATTGTATGTGTTGTGTATAATCTATTGTATGTGTCGTGTCCAATCTATTGTATGTGTTGTGTATAATCTGTTGTATGAGTTGTGTATAATCTGTTGTATGTGTTGTGTATAATATATTGTATGTATTGTGTATAATATATTGTATGTATTGTGTATAATCTATTGTGTGTTGTGTATAATCTGTTGTAAGTGTTGTGTATAATCTATTGTGGATGTTGTGTACAATCTATTGTGAGTACGTGCTGTCGTGTACATTAGGTTACTGTTGTGGATACGTTTTATTGCATGGCCGTTTTCGTCACCTAATCATACTGAATCACAAAGCTGTAAGTTAATTTAGACATGATTTGTAGGGTTGTTTTAAGAAAATCTATGGTCTGCCAGGCTTTGATCAATATTTATTACTCTCGGTACCTCATTTATAGATTCTACATTTGACATTATCATCAGTATTATATTAAAATGCCTTTTTCGGTTCACATTACACAGAGTTTATATCACAAAGATACGTAATACAGAGTTTATACTACACAGCTACGTCATACACGATATATACTACACAGCTACGTCATACGGGGTATATACGACACAGCTACGTCATACGGGGTATATCCGACACAGCTACGTCATACAGGGTTCACACTACACAGCTACGTCATACAGGGCTTCCACTACTAATATACGTCATACAAGGTCCACACTACACAGCTACGTCATACATGGCCCTTACTACACGGCTACGTCATACAGGGTCCACACTACACAGCTTCGTCATACAGGGTCAACACTTCACAGTTACGTCTCACAGGGTTCATACCACACAGTTACGTCACACAGGGTCCACACCACACAGTTACGTCACACAGGGTCCACACTTCACAGTTACGTCACACAGGGTCCACACCACACAGTTACGTCATACAGGGTCCACACCACACAGTTACGTCACACAGGGTCCACACTTCACAGTTACGTCACACAGGGTCCACACTTCACAGTTACGTCACACAGGGTCCACACCACACAGTTACGTCATACAGGGTCCACACCACACAGTTACGTCACACAGGGTCCACACTTCACAGTTACGTCACACAGGGTCCACATTACACAGTTACGTCACACAGGGTCCACACCACACAGTTACGTCACACAGGGTTCATACCACACAACTATGTCATACAGGGTTCATACAGCCATAATCATGTTACTGATAATGTTTAGAGTTATGATGAAGTAGAGTACACGATAAATGTAGAGTGATAATAACGTTCGGCGAAGTTAAATGGTATTGCTTTTCAACATTGAGAAAGTTAAAAAAAATCCATAATCAGAGAAGGACAATTATATTTAACAGTGAGGAATTAAACTGATAAGAAGATTCAACAGTGAGATAGTGAAATGTTTAGGAGATTCAACATTGAAGAAGTGAAAGAACAATAAAATTCAACATGTTTGAAGTCAGAGAATAGTGAAATTTAACATTGGAGAATGAGAAGATTCAACATTAGTGAAAAGAAGACATTCAACATTGACGAAGTGAAAAAATAACGAGATTCAACATTAAGAGTGAAAGGGAAAATGATATTCAACATTGGCAAAGTGAAAATATGTTGATGAAGTGAAAGAAGTGTACGATACAGTCCTGAGTTTTATATGTTATAGGTTTGTGTTGAGAAAGAAGTTTAATATTTCAAAAATTTCGAAAGGATGGTGTCAAAAAGAAAAGACTGTACGATCATATCTTTATACTTTTTAATGACTTTTGTGGTGAAACGAATAGTGAATACGACTTAAAGAATAATATATAGTAATTGTTACTAATTAAGTTACCATATTGTTTTAATGGATAGATTGTTTAAAGTTCAAATTTATATTAATTGAATTTTTATGAATGTAAAGTAATGTTACTGGTTACGTTATCACTTTGTTTTAATTAATACAATGTCTAAATTTTGAATTTATATTAATTGTATTTATATGACGATGACTTAATTAGTATTTTCACATAAATAATTCACCCTAATAGCGACTTAATGTTATAGTAGTATGGGCAATACAAATCCTTAGTCGTAGACAATATCAATACCTATCTTATTCATCAATTGATTAATCAATATAATTTATTCAAGTGGTACCACATG
Organism: Pecten maximus; assembly: GCF_902652985.1. Classification (NCBI taxonomy): domain Eukaryota; kingdom Metazoa; phylum Mollusca; class Bivalvia; order Pectinida; family Pectinidae; genus Pecten; species Pecten maximus. Next base: position 19,836,835 of record NC_047027.1, read on the forward strand.
CGGTCATGTTTATATACAAGGGATGAATCGATAATAAGAACATTTCCAGTAAATCGTACTACCATAAACATGCACTGCAGATATTTATGTTGAACATACTGTAGGAGTATATATTTTAGAGAGAATCTTATATTAGCGATGCTCTTACTTTGGCTATAATCTTATTTTAGCGATAATCTTATTTTGGCGAAAATCTTATTTTAAGCGATTATTTTATTTTGACGATAATCATATTTTTGCTAGAAGCATTGTGAAAAATTATGATTTGCTAATTGCACTTTTTATACTGTTTCTAAAGTAAATACTATTGGTGGGCAATTCATCAATGTGCTAGTTTGAGTTATAGAATGTCAGTAATTTTTAGTTTAGACAAAGGTACTATCCTCAAGCAAAGGTTAACGAACTGTTAATGTGTTAAAACGGAAATTAATTTCCTGGATTCGTGAACTATCAAACAACAAAGACATATATCATCTATACTATACTATGTCATGAAATTTCGAAACATCTTAAATGCATTTTCTACAGTACAATACAGAATTTTTTAAAGAAGCTTTACGATTTTCCAATAAATGAGAAATATGTATTGCTTTAAATATTCGGTAATTTTCAAAATATCAAATTTAGGATTTACCTTTTGAACAATTTAACCAAATTGAATCGTTACTTTATTTACCACGGATATTTATACAACCGTAATGTAAAAGATAAGATCTTTTAACATCACATCTTCTTTTGAAGACACCACAATAGTTTAACAAAATCACATTCGTGTGGTTGTGGCCTTACTCAGTGAATTGAAAGCCCATCTCTACATCAAAGTTTCAACAGATAGTGCCTAAAGTGAAATACATTTTGATACCACATATATTTTCATGACAAAAATAACAAATTGCGGTAAATTTAGGTATTCTAAATCTTAACCTCAATTGACTAAGTTATCAAATAACTTTGCTCTGTATATATTTAACGAAAACCACATCTCGTATATCTTCTTCCTAGATTTTATTCCAGTTGGTTTTCGTTCATTCATGTTTCACTCTCAGAGATTTTAATATGAAAGACAATATTTTTCCATTATATGCATTAAACTATGACCATCATCCTTTGGAATATTTCAGCTGTCACACACCTGTAAAGTCACATCAGAAGAGTTCACTGTACCAGAAATTAAGCTATCCTTTCGCATGTTCTATTAGGTGCCCTCTGGTTGACATCATTTTATGTACGAAAAATTAAGAACATATTACGTAAGTTAAATCATGTCCTACTTTTTCTGTATGGTCAAGAAATAAGGATGTAACAGTGATTATTATACTTACAGCCAAGTATTAACCGATTCAGATCGCGTGCACTTTTTAGTCCTAATTTATGTACAGTTCACATATATAGATAATGTTTTGTCATTCAGTAAAGTCTTGGTCATTCAGTATAATCTTCAAACTCGCCACATAACTTAAACACTGGATATTGTGATGTACCCCCCCCCCCCTCCCCCCCCCCCCCCCCCCTATTAACACTAGACTCATAAAACACCTTGCAAAATTAAGTAATTCAAATAAGAAAACAGGACGAGAATGACTATATTAATGACAAACGAATTAAGACTATTGATTAATTAATATCAGTTTTTTTACTAGAAACATAACAACCTATGTCATATTAAATACTATTATTTCTTTTCTAGTATTTGCCATAGGAACAATAACAATGCAATACAAATCAATAATAAATTTAAAATGTTATGATTTATAAATAATGGGCGATGTTACTAAAAGTAATGTACAATATAAAACATACTCCGTGTATTGATATGATGACTAATTCATAATTCTGTAATTGATATATTTTGCTTTTAGTATCATACATTGTCAACCATATCTGCTGCAGGTACACCAACGTCAATATAAGTTTATAGATTTAGGTTATAGTGCACGTACTGTACCTTTGCCATTATGTTAAGATAGGGATATTTTAGGATTATCCTAGATTTGTATGACGAAACAGAAGACGCTTATTCCTCAATAACATCTGGTCTCATTCTCCTTACACTCTTTAAAGGGTCTCCTTGTAAAGCTTTATATTTAGTTCATAATTAGTCCTTGTTTTATTGATTTGGAGTTGGAAATATGATTTCAATTTCATGTCGGTATTTTTTGTTGTTTTAGCTCTTCATAATTTGTGTCATTTTATTTATGATATACAAATTTATCTATTTGATTTATCAGATCTATTTGATGCAGAAACAAAAAAAAGTCATATTTCTTTTTGAATCATGTGGGCTCCTTGGTATTTTGATAACACATGTTTTCTATTGAAATATGATTATAATATTGTATAATAATAGAGGTGGTCTGTTTTAATTCTGAATATTAATAAATTTTAAATCAATGCTAAGTACACATTGTATTACTCATACATTATAAAGCCGGTGCTTAACGAAAACGAGGAGATTTCACCAAACACTCTAGGCTCCATGATCGAGATTAAGATATTATATACCAGGATGGACCTTCAAAACGATATCTATTCTACATTTTTTATTATTTTATTTTGATGTCCATGCTGTCATCACCTTACCACCAAAGTATGTTGTTCCGTGTAATGTATATCCATTGCGTATGGAAAGGAAAATAAACGATATTGTTTAAAGTATATATGATGCTATAGTCATAAATGGCTATTTTTAGTTGGCTGAAACAAATAATAACATTGAATTAACACAGTGCATATTCGGTTACCAGAGCCGTAGTTAAGACTCAGCTATATCTTATATACAAATATTCAATACACAGAATACCTGATTGTCTGAAAAGGATAACAGAATGAGCCAACATGGCATATCTTGTGCTAGGACTGTCATAAGTATGAGGCGATATCTATACATACTAGGCGATATGCTATATCTTCTAGTGGGAATGAAGTTTCCATGAACTATTCAAACATTTAATTCATTTGGCTGTTTACTAACAATTCTAACTGTTCTGATTCAAATTTGAATTGACTGTGCTGTTCACTAACTATTTCAACAGATCTGATTCAACTTTTAATTCACTGTGCTGTTCACTAACTATTTCAACAGTTATGATTCAGCTTTGAATTGAATTTCAACAGTTCTGATTCACCCTTTAATTGACTGTGTTGGTCAGTTACTATTTCAACTGTTCTGATTCAACATGTAATTGACTTGGCTGTTCATTAACTACTTTAACAGTTCTGATTCACCCTTCACTGTGCTGTTACTATTTTAACAGATTTTTAATTGAATGCTCTTATTACTTATTATTCAATAGTATTGGTTCAACATGTAATTAACTACACTGTTTATAACTATTCTAATTGCTCTGGCTCAACCTTATATTGACATGAAAGTTCACTAACAGTTCTGGCTCAGCATTTAATTAACATGGAAGTTCACTAACAGTTCTGGCTCAGTCTTTAATTGACATGAAAGTTCACTAACAGTTCTGGCTCAGCCTTGATTGACATGAAAGTTCACTAACAGTTCTGGCTCAGTCTTTGATTGACATGAAAGTTCACTAACAGTTCTTGCTCAGTCTTTGATTGACATGAAAGTTCACTAACAGTTCTTGCTCAGTCTTTAATTGACATGAAAATTCACTAACAGTTCTGGCTCAGTCTTTAATTGACATGAAAGTTCACTAACAGTTCTTGCTCAGTCTTTAATTGACATGAAAATTCACTAACAGTTCTGACTCAGTCTTTAATTGACATGAAAGTTCACTAACAGTTCTTGCTCAGTCTTTAATTGACATGAAAATTCACTAACAGTTCTGGCTCAGTCTTTAATTGACATGAAAGTTCACTAACAGTTCTGGCTCAGTCTTTAATTGACATGAAAGTTCACTAACAGTTCTGGCTCAGTCTTTAATTGACATGAAAGTTCACTAACAGTTCTGACTCAGTATTTTATTGACATGAAAGTTCACGAACAGTTCTGACTCAGTCTTTAATTGACATGAAAGTTCACTAACAGTTCTGACTCGGTATTGTATTGACATGAAAGTTCACTAACAGTTCTGCCTCAGTATTTAATTAACATGAAAGTTCACTAACAGTTCTGGCTCAGCCTTTAATTGACATGAAAGTTCACTAACAGTTCTAGCTCAGCCTTTAACCAACATAGCTGTTAATTAAATATTTCAATAGTTCTTGCTTATCCTTTAAATGTGTCTGTTCATGATATATTTTAACAGTTCTTGTTTAACATTTAGACGTGGTTGTTCATTATCTATTTTAACAGTTCTGACCAAATCTCAATTGACTTTGCTGTTTACTAACTATTTTAACAGCCCTGGATCAACCTTCAATTGCCTTGACTGTTCACTAACTATTTTAACAGTCCTGAAATCAACCTTTAATTGGCTTGGCTGTTCACTAACTATTTTAACAGTTCTGGATCAACCTTCAATTGCCTTGACTGTTCACTAACTATTTTAACAGTCCTGAAATCAACCTTTAATTGGCTTGGCTGTTCACTAACTATTTTAACAGTCCTGGATCAACCTTCAATTGCCTTGGCTGTTCACTAACTATTTTAACAGTTCTGATTCAACCTTTAATTGACTTGACTGTTCACTAACTATTTTAACAGTTCTGATTCAACCTTTAATTGACTTGACTGTTCACTAACTATTTTAACAGTCCTGGATCAACCTTCAATTGCCTTGGCTGTTCACTAACTATTTTAACAGTTCTGATTTAACCTTTAATTGACTTGACTGTTCACTAACTATTTTAACAGTCCTGGATCAACCTTCAATTGCCTTGGCTGTTCACTAACTATTTTAACAGTCCTGGATCAACCTTCAATTGCCTTGGCTGTTCACTAACTATTTTAACAGTTCTGGCTGAACCTTTAACAAACGTGTTCGATCATTAAATATTTTAACAGTTAATTGACTTGGCTTTTCACTAACTATTTTAACAGTTCTTGTTCAACCGTTAATTGACTTGGCTATTCAATAACTATTTTAACAGTCCTGGATCAACCTTTAATTGACTTGGCTGTTCGTCTGCTTTGGGAACTTTGCTATTAGGGGGTATTGCAGACCATGCACTTATTGTATAGGTTTCTAGGCTGACAGGAGAATGTGCTATAATAGTCCAGGCTCAATAGTTGGTCAGTGGCCAATGATAACGATAAGTGGCCTTCTTACCACAGTAAGTGAAATTGATGACAAATATTTGCTATTAACCAATTCACCTTGTGTACCCAAAGCACAATGACCAAATATTTCAGTCGAATAGTTTAAAATACACATTACGTAATCTAAAATAAAAAAACAATTACAAGTAAGACTCTAGAGGAACATTTTAATTTTTGCAGAAAATATTTGGCTATTTTGAAAAAGAGCGAATCGATACATTTCAGCCGCTCCAAGAATGGGAGAAAACACGTATATATCATTGGGGGATTTACTACGAAAGGGAAAAGAATATCGAGGAACAATTTAACATGTAGGTCAGAATTTACCAATGATATTTTTCATTTTTTGACGACTTAATTGTATATGCCACCAAAAAGATTGGTAACAGAGTTAGTATTTAATTAACATTCCCTAATTATATGTTTTTAATTATCTTATAGCATGTTTGATTTAACAATTAAGCAATCCAAAATTTACATATTGCTTGTAGGATATGATATCCTACAACTCTCATTGAATCAGACCCTTTTGTAAAAGAATTTTAAATGTTAAAGTAAGAAAGCATGCCACCTTAAGCTGACAGGGCCACGTGAACAAATGCCCCAGTGCCTAGCTAACATTTTTAGCGGACGTTCGCAGACCTTTCAATGAGGAATAAACAGAAATCAATAGTCAGGGATGACAGTATGAACTCACTGTCTTCTAATCCGTCTGTACCGATACCCAGGTTTTGGGGAAAACAGCTCCGTATATAATCTGGCTGAAGATATTGCATGCGTTTGACTGTAGCTGTAGGGCCCAAGGTAAATCATACGCTTACTGTTCCGATCAGTCTAACATTTAGACAGCTTAGTTATTCTGACAGATTTATATAGAAACTGTCTCATACATAATGTGGATATATTTCATACAAAAGACGAAAATGATTTATATAAAACATGAAAACATGTGTTAGAACCTGTATATATCTCGCACTGGAAACGTACATATGTTATTATTTTTATCATATCATCACACAACCACAACCACAAAAAAGAATAATGGCAATAATAACGAAACCATAATCCGAACTTAAGATCGATTAAACTCGGATAAATTTAAACAAAAAATAGAAATTTGTATGGAGACTCAATTAGCTAAATCTATAAATTGTATAGGAATTATTCTTTAAGGTTAATTTCATCTTCTGCAACAACAATTTTTTCAATATCATTGTAGCCATACAGGGCTTTATATTTGGTGGGTGAGCTTGCAAGGGAACAGATAAGTTCTCATAGGTATACAATTTTCTATACGGAACAATAAAGGAACAATTATGATTTGCTGAATTTTATATTCCAGCCGTCTCGATTTACAATACCGTGATATTGTTCACAACCAAAAATGAACATGAAGTCGAATCATTGTTGATTGCTATAATGCTATAATATGACCAGAGGTGTTCCGGATGCACCTGGCCCCATGTATGTTTCGCCATGATTCCTTAACCTAAAAAACACACAAACAGTTGACTCTTATTAATATCTGGTAATGTCTCTAATGTCTGGTAATCATAAAGATCTATAAGTGTACAAAGAACACCGACAAAACTAAGTGCCAGTAAAAAATCTTCTCGAATTTTCATTAAAAGAGAATCAATTTCTCAATTTAAGCAATACGTACCGAATGGACGAATAAAGTTGTAATTGAAATAAGCATTTTTCTTACGTCTACGGGACTATTATTTTGTGTTTTGAGATCCTTAATACTCACATTTATACCTTTATCGTAACTTTACATCAGTCATAAAATATTCATACAGTTTACAGCGCCTAAGGTGGTACACAGAAACAACCAAAAAAAAAACAATTTAAATTTTCATTCTTGTTGTTGAGGATTGCTGATATTTTATTTTATATTTACGATTTGTCTTTCGTCTGCGTGATGGCGTTGCAGCATATGCCCCCTTTCTTACTTGAACAAACTTATTTTATTGCCACAATAGGTATATTAACAAAGCAATTGTGCTTCTTCTGTCTGCACTTCCCTCTTGAAGGTGGGGAATTATTCATATATACACAGTCTATCGCATATTAACTGCCGACCAACTGACCGGCGGCGCCTGTCATCTAGAATCTATAGCTTGTGTATGGTATGTATATTACTAATATACTCAAATTGATACTAATTATTACTAAATAATCTTCGTAAAAGTATTATAAATGATCTTCATAACTCGACAAATCTCCAAAAGTGATCTTCATACTTCTATATAAATCATATTCATACCTCTATATATTTTGTGATTTGCATATCTCTATATAAATGACATCCATCTCTATATAAATTATCTTCATACCTCTAAATAAATGATTTTCATACATCCATATGAAATTATCTCCATACCTCTATATAAATTACCTTCATGCCTCTATAAATTGTTCTTCATACTTCCATATGAATGGTATTCATACTTCTATATAGACGATATTCGTACCTCTATATAAATGATCTCCATAACGCTATATGAATGGTATTCATACCTCTATATAAACAATACGCGTACCTCTATATAAATCATATTTATACCTCTATATTAACGATATTCATACCTCTATAAAAATCCATACCTCTATTTAAATCCATACCTCTATAAAAATCCATACCTGTATATAAATTCATGCCTCTATAAAAGTCCATACCAAATTTATGCCTCTATATAACTTATCTTATAACCGCTGTCTTCGTTTTGTTTTTTTTCGGAGTTTTGTTACCGACAGTATTATATCTAATCCGTAAGCTAGCTGTTTTTTCAATATTAATATCATATCTGTACAATAAGTTACAAGTCACTTATCTTTTTTATTGTCACAATTCATAATAATCTAATATTTTCTTTGTCTGCCAGGCCGTGATTTCCTGAAAGTCTAGCCATTTCACTGGTGCCTGGTCAAAGCTGAAGTAATGTTTGTAGTAAATTAACCTTGTCATCGCTCAATGTCTGCTGGCAAACTTTACGCGTAACACTTATCAAATGTCGTATGACATAACGTAACCTCTGAATGACTGGTTCGATAAGCATGACATCTTTAATAGAACAGGTGATGATATCAATTTATAAATAGTCTAGTCATGACACTGACGCAAATATTTTTAGAAAATACAATTATTCTTACATACAGATTACGATGATAAAAATGACGCAAAAATATGTCAATAACACACTTTGATTTAGTGGAAAGAGATGTTCACACGATATCGAACCAGACATGCCAGAGTTCACGAAAGAGTATTGTCAGCTTAATATACACCAGATAAATCGAGCACAATATCATGCATATTTTCACAGTCAATCTAACAATTCTCTTATCTGTAGCTACAATATGTATATTCATTATGATATATACACGATATCTTTTCACACTTAAAGGCATTCTGTACAATCTTTTGTTATAAGGATGATAAGATATAGTCATAAAAGAAAATTATTTTGTTATAACTTTCAATGATTATAAAATATCAGCGATTGAAACGCAAAGGAAAATATTGTTATTTACGTATACTATAAAGTATTGTTACTAACCGTACATCATAATGTATTGTTATACGTATATTGATACTAATATATATCATACTGTATTGTTCGGAGTATATCACGTATGTAAAGTGTATAGTTATACGAACATTGGTATTAATGAATATTAGTATATTGTTATTGAGGTATTTCTATAATATATATCGGTCTATATATTAGCTTACCTAGGTGGTATAACATTCATTGTAGGTAGATGTTATACGTCACAATAAATATATAATATATTATTGATTGATCGATTATGTATATTTAATATGATCGATTAGGTTTTAATTAAAATACCTTACTCGTAGGTATGACTAAAAAGTCGGTCTGGACGTTTTGATTTGAAGGGATGTATATCTCCTATACAAACAAATAAGCAAACAATTGGTCTTGGCATTTGAATAAACTAGGTTATATATTGGATAAAAACAAACAAACGGCTTTGACTTTTGAATATGATGAGCACGTAATATAAAATGAAATAAACGTTCTTGGCCTTTTTATCAATCTTATCTTATACATATAAGTAAAGGCAAAAATTGACTTTAAAAACACACACAGAAAGTTGACTTATCTTTTGAATATAATGGGATATATCCTATGCAAACAAACAAAATTGGACATTTGAATACTATGGAATATAGCTTATGCACTTACACCAGGTAGCAAAATGGATATATAACACAGTTGTGACAAAGAATAAAATAGGTATTCATTTATCTTATGTCATGTACCATGTTTAACAAAATTGATAGACATACTTCCTGTCATGCTTTGTATTTTATGTCGTATATGGGTTCGGTTTCTATTGCCTTTTTTATGTAATAACAAACATGTAGTAATCCTAACCTCTATTCTGGACGGTCATAATTTTGGCCCCAGCATCTCTGACGAGTCCTTGAAGGACAAAACAGCTGTACGATATCCCTACCATCATTATAGAAAGTTATAGAAAGTCGAAACAGTTATATAATGCCCTTAACAACAATGACGAGTCTTAAAAGGTCGAAACAGTTATATAATGTATATAATGTCCCCAGCATCACTGACGAGTCCTAGAAGAAGGACGAAATAGTTGTATGGTAATAGCTATATATTCATTATTCCGTATGATATATATCGGTTACTAAATGTATATTTAAAACTGCAGTTAATTGTGATGTCCTTTGTCCTTTGAAGATCAAAATTTCCATTTTCACGATTAATGTAATCAACCAACAATAACCAACAATATGTTGAAGCAATAACTAACATGTATTGTGCAGACTTACATAATGCAATCCACACCTATATATGAACTTAACCTCACTTGGTGGTCTTGTCCTATTTAGAGGAGATTGCCTGAAATTTTATCTTTTTTCCCCCAAACCTATAACACACTAAAAGTATTCTATATGTTTGTTAATGGTATTATGCTGATAAATGTTTCTTCAGTGTCTTTACAGAAGCCCTGGTGTTATTCAAAGTCATTCAATATCAGCCAATGTAAACCTACTATACAGGATGCCAGCTATGTCGAGGGTACCTCGTCACACACGGGTGACATGACTAATATATGCTGATATGAATTGACCAATCAAATCATTCGGTTCACTGCTAGGGAATCCCCCTTTTACAGAGATATGTATTATTTATTTTAACATGTGAGTAAGAATATTATCATTGCGAACGGCAATATTATCAATTATATATGCTTTATAGTAACCCTTATTTAACAATATAAAATAATACTTAATATCTACGCATGAAACAAAACGTTTTAAAAAAAACACATTTGCATGAACATTACATTTCATTTATTTCATTCAAATATTCTTCAGTTCAATTTTGATTGATGTTTTGTTTTACAAGTTTGCATATTTTAAAAATGTAATTGAATATATTTTAACTTTGAAACTAATCATTAATTAATTAAATATTATAATATACATAATCTATTAATATATCATTTCTCTGTATACCATATAGAAACTATTTGAATTTATTGCACGATTATTTAATAGTTTTATATACAAGCAATGTAGCAATTTATTGAAATATTGTGATATCTTAAAAAATATGTAATATCTTAATTTAGGATAAGATTAAATAAAATTTATTTGTTTTTCCAGAAAAGAATCAACTAGTAATATCTTAGACATGTTAGAGCATTCAAATCAACAAGGACTTGATTCATTGGTTGAATGGTTAAGTTAGCAATACAATTGTAATTCACTTTATGTAGTTTCTCTTTCGCAATTAAATTTTATTGTCTTAAATTAAAAAGAACATAAAATAATATAATCCATACGATTATATAGTATTTATAATGTTGTAATATAAAATGATATGATCCATACAATTATGTAATGTTTATAATGTTTTATTATAAAATAATTTGAAAAGTACTTCAATAGTAAGAGACTACCTGATATATAACTAATTCCATTTTTTAAAGGTAATCTGAATTTATTCTACATCTCATGCTGAATATCCATTTGAAGCCTTCAATAAAGAGTGTGGAAATGCAGAGATGTGAATATGTTGATGTGCAGGGCATTTACATAATTTAACTTATCTCATTAAAAGACTGTTAAATTAACATTTATTTTTTAAACATAAAACCTCGATGTGTCGTGAATCCTCCATTTTGTTTATATATGAGTGCAAATTACCTCCCCTTAACAGTAAAATTGCTAGACAGCAGCACAAGTATGAGTACATTGGATATGATTATATCTAGATACTATTTCTTATCTTGTATTTTCAATAAAATTCATATCTTCAATTGATACAAAGAAAAAAATATATTAAATTCGAATTATATATCTAAGACACTAATAATGAATGAGGATGTATTTTTTTAAATTTTAGATTGTATTATTATCATCACGTGATCTCATTATGGTGCACTTTAAAATGAAAAAAAATATGAATGTTTATTTACATCGACAAAAATGTTAAATAGCACTGCCTTTGATATCTATGAGATAAAGTAATTAACTACAAGGTCGCCAGACATCAATGACCATCTGTTCAATTAGAAAACAAATTCCGCACTTTCATTTATTATACCCTCAAACTACATTGTTTTAAAGAACAAAAGATGTTTGTAAATGTGAAGCATTGTCTATATCTCGCTTACACGCAAGATGTAACCGCAAGGCAAGTTTCTTCACGTAAACCGGTGCAAGTCTTGATGGGTACTATTTTGTTTAGACGGCCATTCGTCAGATATTGAACAGATAATTAATACATTTTCTGATCTTTTATTATCAACATGGAACCGCAATTTAATTATAAAACAATAAGCCAAGATGCCATTCAGATTAACGTAAAAACAAAGAAACAACCTAAAATTATTTGAGTTCTATAAGATTAACTTGCATGCTGACTGTTTGTTTAGCGTATTTATCGATTTATAGAATAATGAAATATGATTAAGATCAAGTTTTACTGTACCAGTATATTTACCAAATGGTTATATTGCGAGGTCAAAACTTCAAGAAGCTGGCTTTAAAAGCAAATTTCACGTAATCTATTTATGCGTTAATAATTGAATATATTGTTTTACAAATGTGAATGCATACAAAGTCATCCAATAAAATAAAAGCATTTTGATTAAACATAAGCAATATTTACAGCTTTGATATAAGTAAATATCGAGGATGTTTTTGATGGTTTTATAAATATATATTTATCAATATATACCCTATATATCTAACTGATAATAACACATGTGATACAACTTATGAGTGTTGACAGAATCATCGAAAGTTATAATATAAATACATAACAAAACAAATAAGATATATAAATAAATAACAAAATAAATAAGATATATAAATAAAGAACAATATAAATAAGATGTTTAACTATATGAAATGAAATAAGTAAATAAATGAAATAAATAAATAAATAATCAACGTAATCAAAACACCTTATACATATTTGTTAAACAAATTGACTTTAATATGGCACAATGCCTCATGACTATTGTATTAGTATAGTTCTTGGCGATCCCATGTTGAAAATAGAAGTATTTGAGATTATTTCCCTGGGGGATTTTGTTTACTAAAGTAACTTCTATATAAAGTATTTGAGATCCCCAGGGATATTTCATAGGGATATTTTGTGTACTAAAGCAACTTCTAGTTAACGTATTTGAGATCCCCAGGGATATTTCAAAGGGATATTTTGTGTACTAAAGTAACTTCTATATAAAGTATTTGAGATTCCCACTAAAAAATGTCTACTGAAGCAAATTCTTTATAAAGTATTTGAGGTCCCCAGGTGATTTTGTCTACTAAAGCAACTTCTATATAAAGAATTTGAAATTCCCCAGGATATTTTGTCTACTAAAGCAATTTTTATATTAACTATTTGAGATATCCAGGGAGATTTTGTCTACTAAAGCAACCTCTATAAAAGGTATTTGCGATTCACCGAGAAATTTTGTCTACTAAGGCAACTTCTATATAAAGTAAGCAAGATTTCAATGTTATTAAGGCAAACAGATGCATTAAGTATTATATATATTGTATATGCTCACTGATAAGAAGATCAAACACTAGATTAACTAGGATGCTGTAAACGTCCATGTTTTAGGGGTAATCTTATTTTAACGGCTTTCACGCTGGAAGCCTTGCGGTGGATTATGACTGCGCTAAGATATTAGTGGATTAGATCATTACTTGGCTAATTCGTGAAGATAAAGCAATACATTAAAATGACCAAAATAAGAACATTTATATATAGTTCATATCTACGTTGGTGTTACTCAATTCCTATCAATGATATCACAAAGATACGATTTATATTATTTCATAGGATATTATTTAGCATCACCCATCACATATGTCACCTATCTGTTTTTTAATTGGTTCTGTATTAGTCGTTAAAAATTACGACTACATAGGCTGATATCAATAGTTAATATATAATAATACTGATAAGCATGCTATAAACAGTTTCCAGTAATGTTACAAATATTTTGTTGGTGCAAATTATCAGACAACCTCGATCGAAAATAAATGTCAAGATTTTAAAGGATAATTAAATTTAAATATAGTATTCAGACCTATTAGTAATTCTTTATAACGCGAAATCAGCACTTACATGGTATGTTATGTTTAAACTGTTTTAAATAAATATATTAAAGAAAAACAATTTAAAGACTGATTAATTAATTTTGTCAGGACTTATAAAGATCTATATATATATGCCTAATACATATGTGATATATTTGTTATAAGGCGTCTTAATGCATCTTCAAAGATGAGTTGTACTTTGAAATATTGTATCAATCATAAGGTAGGATATTCATAACGACCAATTAAAATTCCATTGTTGGAAACTCAACCCAAATAGCTGTGTTAGAGAACATAAGGATGACACATAGTTTGTTTGGTTGGTAATTGTTTAAGCAAAGCGTCACGAATTCTAGAACCAATTTCAAATAAAATGTCAGATAGATGTGTAATATGCCTTTTAGCACTGATGAATGTTTCTGACCATGTTGATGCTCGTTATATATAACCCCATGAACAATTCTTCATTCTGTTTTCATTATTGGTAGACATAGATTGACTACGGTATTGTCATTATTGGTGGACATAGATTGACTACGATATTTTCATTATTGGTGGACATAGATTGACTACGGTATTGTCATTATTGGTAGACATAGATTGACTACGGTATTGTCATTATTGGTGGACATAGATTGACTACGGTATTGTCATTATTGGTGGACATAGATTGACTACGGTATTGTCATTATTGGTGGACATAGATTGACTACGATATTTTCATTATTGGTGGACATAGATTGACTACGGTATTGTCATTATTGGTAGACATAGATTGACTACGGTATTGTCATTATTGGTGGACATAGATTGACTACGGTATTGTCATTATTGGTAGACATAGATTGACTACGGTATTGTCATTATTGGTGGACATAGATTGACTACGGTATTGTCATTATTGGTAGACATAGATTGACTACGGTATTGTCATTATTGGTGGACATAGATTGGGTGTGGTATTTTCATTATTTGTGGACATAGATTGACTGTGGTATATACACTACCATATCTTTATCTTGTTTTCATTATTTGTGGACATAGATTGACTACGATATTTTCATTATTTGTTGACATAGATTGACTGTGGTATATACACTACCATATCTTGTTTTCATTATTGGTGGACATAGATTGACTGTGGTATATATACTACCATATCTTTATCTTGTTTTCATTATTGGTTGACATAGATTGACTGTGGTATATATCATTGTGAACGAATACTAGACTAATGTTCATGTGAGGGACAATGTATATAGACACTATTGAATCATCCACGTTATATCATATATCACAATACATTCTAAGAACATCTTTATCAGCTTTATACCTGTAAGACTTGTGTGCAGTGATTGTCTAGTTGACCTTAAGCATACTGTGTATGTCTTATCTACTTCAAACCTGTGCTAGAATTTTCCTACATCCAACCTAATTCCCATTATCAATTGAACAAAGCAATTCATATTCGTTCATACAAGACAATGATTATCATACTTAAATTATCAATTGTATTGAAGTTTTTGATATATAATATTGTTTATTGTATCTCTGCTATGTATAGCTTTTTATAAAAGCAGAAAGAATTTAAGTCAGATATTGAACAAATACAATGTTAAAATATATTATAGTTATTCTGTCGATATTTCCCCGACAAAATTCGCATCTGATTTTATAGGGAGCATGTGTTAGTGGCAAAATGTAACATTATTTACGAAAATTTGATTCTAGGAATGCATTTGTTTTAGTTAATGTCACTGTGTATGCTATTTTATACAGAATAACCTTTCTTGCTAACATTTCATAATGTTTTTATGAGAAAAATACCACTTAAAAATCTTACTTTCCAGCATATCATAATAGTCTGAGCAAAACAGTGATTTTTGTTTAAAACCTTATCTTGTTGACAAATTAAAAACAGAACAAACTCTAACAATAAGATAACGTTAGTAAATTATAAATAAACATACTTTAAAGATAGAAAGAAAAATATACAACGAAACAGTGTAAAAACCTCAATGACAGTAAGACAGGATATATATATATAATATAGATATACTCTAAGACAATGGAGTAGTAGTACATGTATATAGTGCTCGGCCTACAAACCTGAATGAAAATCTATTGTCTATAATACATCAACCTATCTCATGCATGCCCATAGAGCAACATTTGTTACCCCAGTTTCATATTAATTTCTGTACGAGACCGTACAAGGTACATAACACTAGCGACGAGTCGTAGCGTCGGCTGAACAGTCTTATACTGGGATTGTGTATTCAAATCCCCCAACTGTCTAGACGGCTGTTCTATATATAGCTCTAAACTGGCTGGCCCTTGGCCCCGAAGTTACACACTGATTAACTCTACGCCACGTACTCAAATCCCTAGGTTAAAAATGAGTTTGCCTTACAGATATGTTCATTTCATATCTTAATTTACAATAAATGTTAAAAATTGAATATAGCGAAAACTCTTTATGTATCTGTAAGGCATGGTTATGTGATAATAAGGGTAGATGTATTGCATTATTGTGTACTGGTGTGTGTGTGCTGTAATTGGTTAATGACAACGTGTGTTGTCTACCATCTCCCAAGCAGCACGTTACCATCTAGGTTGATATGAATGGCATCTCGGCAGGCTGACATACACACACAGACACACACAGACACACACACACACATACATACATAAATTTATCGCAATGTATGGTGCATTATGTCAGCACATGTACGAACTTTTATATAACACTGTAAGTAAACGAGTACATATAAAGCTATGCTAGCATTGCAATAATAAAATTTAGAAATAGGATGCTCAATATTTGATTTGATAGCTATGAATACCTGTATAATTATGATTATCAATTCTATAAACTTTATAAGTCAAGCTGCTAACTACCGCCATATTCTGAAGCAACAGGTAGTAGTCATGTATATTTATTCAGTAATTGGGTGACGTCAGACTTTCTGTACGGAGGATCTCGAGCATTGTCTAGGTTTCGTGGATTGTGAGGAAACTGACGTCACATAATCAATATGGTGGCCTACGTAGCTTGCATGAGTAAGCAACCCTGATTACTAGCTCATTAAAACAGTAGGATGTATCTTCACTCTCTACCGCGTTGAGAGCAAGCTGTGTTCAACGATGCATGACGAAATATTGTACAAGTTATATCTTAGATGAGATAATGTATATGTTTGAATTTTAACAATTTGTTATTTAAAAGAAATATTTCAAAGTTTTTAAAGGTAACTCTTTTCTTACGTTCTGTCATTAACGCCTGCTTTCATTTAAGCAGGTAGATTATTTACCACGATGAAATGGGTTGTTAGCTGAATAAAGATAATGATTAAACAATTTGTACTTTTTAGTATGTTTACCTTTGAGTGGGTTAATCATCTGCCATGAGTATCTTTGAACAAGCTTAATAACACCCACGATTAAACAATATTCATGTTCATGCAAACTTGATTTACTTGTATCATTCTTGTAGTAAGCATGCGAATTCAATTTTTTTATTTAACCATGACCAAGCTACATTACAAGTGAATAGTTTGTGATCACCGATTGGTCTTGTCTTTTTGACATTAGAGTTAATCTTATTATGACGTCACAAATTTTGACGGAAATTCCCGAATGATTACGAGTGAAGATTAGAATGGCTATAGAAATGGCGACATTATCACAACAAAGTCTCTTTGATACCATTTTAAATAGTAAGTACAATACATTGCAGTACAAATCAAGTCAGAAAGGTGAAATGCACCTTAATAACATCAGTCACGCATTATTTAGATTATATGTCTGTAAATATTTTGAAATGCAACGAATGCAAGCGTATAAGCATATCCATTTCAAACTCGATGCACGTGTTCAATTTCATATTAAGATTTGTTTAAAAATCGTTTAAAACAATATATATAGATTAAGATATCTATCCACTTTCCCAATAACCTAACAATGCTTAATGATAAAAAAAACTTCACAAATCTAATGGAAATCAACCTGTGATGATAATAATTATAATGGATTGGATAAGCTACGTTGATAGGTCAATGTGCGACCTATGTGTAACAATACCTTATCTGCATGGAACTAGCTATGAAATGCACTGGCTGGCCACATCAGGAATACCAAGACCCAACATTGGAGATGTCGATTTCCTGTCACAAAGTAAAACGTTCGCGTCATGACCCTGAGATCGAGGCGACGTTTGAGATTTTGTCTGAGTTGACACAGTGTGTTAGGCCCTGACATATTGTAATGCTGATAACAGATTCCCCTTTAATCATTAGTCATGGTGCAGAATAGTCATACACGTAATATTATAGTTTTCCTTTTAATTCGACTTCGTATATTCTAAATATTTTCTGACAGACTTACGCACTCGTTTTTACGAACTTCGCAAATTTGTAAATAATTCGGGTTCAAATCGGCATATTTTCATGGCAAAATATTCAAATGTTCAATTTCTTTTGATTTGTTGTCCAATGTGGGACATTTGCTCAGGAGCTATGAACTTCAAAATCTCGAATTTATTCTGATCGGTTGTCCAAGTGGCATATCAATTAAGTGAAGTATACCCAAATATCTGTATAATGAAACTCGATTTTCTGGCTATGTGTGGTCCAAAATGGCATATTTTCATAAAGAAATATACCCAAATGACGACACTATGATACATGACGTATTATTTAAGTGTGCATTCTGAGCTTCGAAAACCTCATTTTTCTATTATTTTTTTGATTGAAAATATATATAAATAATATCAACAGACCCATGTATTTCGGAGTACCGAGCGTCTGTTTGGTCATACATACATTTGGCCCACTGAATATGTGTATCTTTAGTACCAGACACTCGTCTGACTTCAGACAAATAGATTGCATAGTGTATAGACTCGACTTTTGACCTGAAAGTTTAACCACATACGTTTCTATTGCATGTGACAAACCCCCCAATTAATGTCTTTATTCAACCTGTATATATTCTTAATGGTAATTTGATGATGGCGGCAATGTCAAAATTGGATGTGACATTTGTCTATCTTTTTTTGTTATAACATATTTAATATCCTCATCCATTGGTAGAATTAATAATATAATGTACTTCACATTTCTCCTCGCGGTATATAAATGTTATATTACACAGTTAATTTGTTAATAGGATACTGCAAATCACTTGTGTTTCGTGAAGAATCTAATTTCGCGATAAGCAAAGACCGTAGTTTAGGATATCAAGTGACCATCAAATGCGAATTACTGTTTATGGCATACGTAGATATAGATAGGACAGCTTAGGTAGTAATCCAACTGTAGCAGAAGATAAAGACATACCATTATAAGTGATCATATACATAAAGTTATTTGTTCTGCCAATTTTTCATTGTTTAAAATACTGTATAAAAACAGCATTAATTCCGTATTTTGCCATGCATTAAGTGTTTTTTGCCATACAAGTAAGTATATTTCTTGTAATTTACCATAAAAAATCAACATAGTTCCTTAACTTTCACACAAATCAGGATGTATCCTGAAATTTACCAATAAAAGTCAGTATATTGATCAAATTCGCCAAATTAATCAGTATATTTTCTGTAATTTACCATACAAATCAGTATGTTTTTTGTATTTTTTCATACATTTATTGTTTTTGTGACATATATATCAGTATTCTTATTGTATGTGTGCCATATTCCAAACTCAAACTATTTATTTAAATGAATGACAATCAAATTGCATTACTTTCACATTCTGACTACTGTCCGTGCGTTAATATATGAATAACACAAGGTATTCAACATTGTTAAGCAATACCTTCTCCCTATAGAATATCATTAAGTAACATAATATATATAATATTCTTTGTTAGTTATTGTTATTGTTGCAATATTTCATAATATTCATATTATATTATATAAATATGTTATCTAGGTCCTTTACAGTGCGACGAGTTCTGTAACTTTAAAATCTATTTATAGAATATTATTATTACTACAGTGGAGTGTCATGACTGTGTCATAACACCTTATTTTAGCTATGGTAAGCTTCATTCCTGGTTAATATGGCAACGTTATGACAGATTTAATAATATCAACTGTACGATGTTGGAAAGACTATATTTTTGTCTAATAAATCTTAATTCTTAGCTGATAACTATTAACTCACATCTCTTAACTCATAACCAATAACTCTAACTCATTACTGATGATTCCTGGAAGGAAGAAACAATAATGCGCATGAGATGCAGTTTCATTGGTGGCTCGTTAATCCATGTATAACGTAATATATGTACTGTATATATCACTATATCAATACATCTGTATAATCACTTTTGCTACAAAGCATATATATTTCATATGGAACACTAAAACTTTGTACCTGTTGTGGTTCAAATCGGAATCATGCGAGATGTGAATAAATGCACTGAATTGTACCGATCTACTAAAAGTGTTATAAACCTAGTTTTGAGTTAATACAATATGTTTTTTTATCTGAACATATATTCGCTCCCAGCTAGGCGTTGTATCGTATGAACATAAACTATCTTTGTTATAAGTATATTGGATATTGTTATGGCAGGTGTGCGGCATATCAACTATTACTAGTACGACAGAGTATGTCTAAAACATCTTACAAATCAAACACTTTGCTCCTAAATCCTACTACTGTATAACTTAAGTGTGATTTATGGTACCCAACGGTGGTTATGAAAGCATTTTATCCTAATTTAATTGAAAGACGTTCGGGTTTGAATTCTATTTTACAAATTGATGTACCTTCATGAGCATATACTTCAGACAATGGAAGACTCCATTTTTGGAATTCATATGTAATTGATGTGTAAGATATTTATTTTCTCTGTGGTATAATGTACACTTGAACCCATCTGACGGCATTCAAAATTAATAAGATTGCAGTTTTTTCCCTCTGTTTAGAGACTATTTTGTTTATAACTTTTCCCCTTCAGTTTAGAAATTAATTTATTGATAGCTTATTCCCTTCTGTTAGATATTAATTTGTCAATAACTGATTCCCTTTTGTTCAGATATGAACTTGTTGATAGCTTATTCCTCATTCAGATATTAATTTGTTTATACTTTATTTTCCTTCGGATTAGAGATTTATTTTATAGTACATTTCCCCTATATTTAGATATTAATTTGATTACAACTTGTTTCTTCTCTGTTTATATATTTAACCCAATATCATTAAAACATATTTACTTCGATAATGGCCAAGCTTTTTTATCATGTTGATACTTCATCAGTGTAGACAATGACGTCATACTGACCACAACTTATTTTCATAGAGCTGATATACCAAATTTCGTTACACAACGATTTATTTTTACAGTGCTTATTGACTTTAACTACAACTTTTTTCACACACTTCAGTGCCTCTTGGTATATATAAATACATATAATTAGCTTGGGCATATATCGTTTCTTTGATAAGTTTTGCCTCTTGTTCGGTTCGTTCTGTTAAAATGAATCGATTGATATTCTAAACTAATGTACACTTAGGTTGTTGTTTTAGTTTTTTGTGTTTGTTTTGTACTCATATATACTACATTTCAAAGCAAAATTCACGAAAAAGTTAAAATTTTAACTATATTACTGAACGAAAAATATACTGTGAAGGAGTTGATACGAATTGAATGGTATACATTACCCATTTAAATCTCTCTCTCTCTCTCTCTCTCTCTCTCTCTCTCTCTCTCTCTCTCTCTCTCTCTCTATATATATATATATATATATATGTGTGTGTGTGTGTGTGTGTGTGTGGAATGGTTGATAATCAGTGTACACGTGGTCAATTTTTTGTGGTTAGGTTATATACCACACTGTACACCCATCAACTACAGAATTACAAGCCACAATACCAATTTACTATGTAAAACTTGGACAGTTTTAGGTATTCCCATTAGCGTAATCAGTTAACTCATCCTCATACGTCGCTTCGCCTCCAGTATTGCCCTTCATGTTCAGGTTGAATATGATTCTTTCAAATATAGAATAATTTACGTTATTAACTCCATTATTTTTTTAACATAACCTTTGTATACAATGCACATTTACATAGTAAAAATCGCTTATGTGTTGGAATACATATTATATAGTTCCCGAAATAAACATAATTCTTAATTACTCAAAGACGAACATTCTCTATTTGGAAATTAATATCTTTTCAATTACTCAATTAAGAACATATATATTACGCAATGAAGAACATACTCTATCAATCAATGAAAAGGATTATCTATTACTCGATGAGGAATGTTCTCTATCACTCAATGAAGAAAAATCTCTATTACTCCATGGAAAACGTTCTCTATTACTCAAAAAAGAGCGATCTCTATTACTCAATGGCGAACGTGCTCGATTACTGAATGAAGAGCGTTCTCTATTACACAATGAAGAACGTTTTCTATTGATCAGTGAGGAGCCTTTACTTTTACTCAATGAAGATCGTTCTCTTTTACAAAATGAACATCGTTACCAATTACTCAATGAAGAGCGTTATCCATTGCTCAACGAAGAACATTAACAAATGAATATGTTTTAAGATTCTTCTTATTGAAGAATTACAGAAGACTACTGAAGAAAACCCCAAATGAAGGGCGTTCTCTATTATTCAATGAATATTATTCTCTGTTACTTAAGATACTTCTTCATTGGGGCACTGTAGATCTATTTATATTTCACCAGGTAGGAAAATGACATATCTATTCTTTTCACGAAGACATCATGGGCAGGGGAGATAACCATTTGTCATTGGCAAGTCCCACCTTGATTGGACACAAGAATGTCTAAGCTTGGCTATGTATTGTTTTCTTTTTCAAATTATTCAATATACTGAGGCCTTCATTCCATTTAATAGCTTTTGCATTACAGTGTTTTAATTCACGGGTATATTTTGACTACAAAAGTATAAAGTACTTTCTCTGAAAATATAATATTACTCAAACATATTTAGTAGCCATGTAAATGATTCTTCCAAACAACAAAAACATATTTTTTTGTTATTTTCAATGGACACTGCTGAATATTTCAACTTATTAGAATATAATATCTACAATCTGAATATTGTATATCATGTTAATTCGTAATTCCATCCATTCATATCCATAGCAATTCTTAAAATCTTTTTTTTTTAAAAGCAATTCTCTATCTAGATTTAAAGAACAGCAGAGGTGATATATTTATTGCTCCGGATTAATTTGTCCGGAATAAAAAGGTTATTACTGAACTTCCGGTGTCTGTGATTCTTGTCAATAAATACCCTTGGCGTTGTCAGAAAGCGCATTTAATAACAAAAATATCTCAGAACCACGGTGGGTCATCTCGTTTTGTTCAATTTGTCAATACGGGATTAAATTCCTCTGTACAGTGTCGTCGAATATAAACTGTCTGTCGTGAAAAAACAATTACAGTAAAACATTGAACTTGAAAGGAAGTCAGTTCTAACAAATATTTATCGTGTCAGTTTGATCACTTGTCCATAAAAGGAAACTGAATTTACAAAATAATTTGAATGACATCAAAATAAAGCATGGGATTACTGTCGATAAATGTATAATAATGTCATGGTAATATATTACGGGAATAAAGAACTTTTTAAAAGTCATAAAACTAAAATTAAAAAGATTTTTTTAGTTGGACCATAGTATATAAATAGCATTTCATGCTTCAGAAATTAATTTACTCGCAGTTCATGGGTTATTGAATAAACTGAGTACAATGTATACACATTCCATTGTAGATGTATATATATATGTATAATGATATTGCCCTTACTTACTTAATAACTTTTCACGAAATAAATAGCTAATAGCAAGAATGGATCATTCAGGAGAAAACCTTTAATCTGTGGAAATATTTCAATTACATTTTCACGTGCTCCATATGAATTGATATCAATATAAATTAATCACATAACTACCCTAGTCTCAATTTTATTGTTGAAACACACAACTGGCTGCATGTTCTAAATGTTCTTAACTCATGGCATTGCTTGCATCGTGACGTCACAAACGGTAGAATCACAGGCTGAAAATACCCCCACATAAGATTTTCTAAAAGAACCTGATACATTTCCGTCTCTCAAAATATTTCAAAACAAAATCTTAATTATATTTATCTCGTGGGAAATTACATAAGCTCCAATTATAATATATCTATTGAAATTAACATGAGTTAACAAACGCAATGCAGATCTGACAGGAATTCAAAATAAAACTTACTCACCAGGAACACTTGGTCGTAGTCTACTTGTATTTTTATTTATGTAAATCTATGTTTCATTGTTCGTATCAAGCCCACATTTTAACGATCGTAATTTGGAATTATATTTCCGTTATTATGTCGGTATTCTTTGTTGTTGCTCTGATGGAAAATTGATATACAAGCAAACCTTTGATATAACACTTCTGAGAGCGGAAGTCCTGGTCATAATATGATTCATAATGATGATTAACATTGTCAATTAATGATATAAGGATGATTATCTGAGACATGTTTTTTTCGAAGCTAAATCATTAGAGTGGGTAGGCATTTTCATATATATATATATATATAATGAATGCATTACAAAAAAAACGTCGGTAATATAAAGGAGAGTATATTATTTGGTTACAAAAGGGAGACGCTCTGACATTGAAAGCATTAGTGGAAATATATGATAATGTATATACAACTTTATAATCAGGCTGGGGAAAGGGTAGTTGGTCAACGCCAACGATGCCTGCTAATTGGGTAGATGATTAGATTCATAAAGAATAAGTGTTTATCATGAAATGTCCAAGAATGCATGTTTATAAACAGGTTGGAAGCTGCATGATATATATGTTTATCGTAGGAGTCATAGACGCAGGCCATGTCTATCTTGAAATGTATTTTAATTTTATGTAATGCATAAAAAAGACTATATACACATGCAACATAGAATATATTTTTTCGAAAAAATTTTCTTAATGCGATTTAAGGTCAACGTGTCAATTTAATTATTCTCACAAGATATTTCAAATACGAATTTAGCCTTTCAGTATTGTTTGTGTATTTTCCCTTATATTAGATATAAGATAATTTAAACTAAAACAGTATTTTACCAATAATCGTTAGAGTCTATACCACCTTAACCGCTTTTATTTATCAAATATAAAAACATATTCCAAAATCGTGATTTTCTAGGATACAAACTTAAACAATAGATTCAGTATATCTTATATAGCTTTATCTAATATTTTGACATGTTTTAGATTACTGACATTAATTTCTGATGGGGAATGATAAATTAGCATTTCCGGAAAAGTAAATATATAATCGTGTCTAATCAATATGTTATGGGTGCTTATCGAAATAGATAGCAGAATTATCAAAATATTTTAAGGTAATCTATTGACATATATTTATGCCTTACATAATATATTATCTCGATATCCAAATAATTCTATAACAGGTAATAGATAAATGCTAATGAAATGACCTCATTGATGGTTTAAGATATTTCGCATTATCATCATTAGTAAATTGAAATTATTGTTGGAATTGCTTTCATTTATTACGTGTAACTTAGTGTGTCAACAAGTATTCCATACTCGGAAAATCACATTTAAAATTAGATGTAACATCAACAGACAATATCAAAAAATAAAATTCCATACGATTTTTTGTTACTCGTGCTACGGAATGGTTTTTAATTACACGGGACTCATATTTCGCGGATGTCTCAGTCGGACCTAGTTCGCGAGTATTAAATTTCGCGCAACACCGCCTTGTAAAAATTCTGTTAGTTCTTTATAAGTTGTGCGCAATCCAATTGTGTTTAAACAATAAAGTATGTTCAAATAAATGAATACGAATATAGAGAAATTAAATACACAGTGAATGTTACTAACGATTTAGTATTATTCAGGGACAAAATATTATTTTAAATGAAATATTTAAAATGATATTTGGACCTCATTAATATTAAAATACTCTTGAACGCAAGAGTCAACTGGCTAATTCGTGCAGGGTACATCGCCATTACAGTCTACAAGCTCCTGACGCTGTAGATGCACAAAGTATCACGATGAATGCTTTACACTTTATCAATTAAACATGAAGAAAAGGCTAACCAATTAGGTAGTTCATGCACACATGAAAATATATGATATGCTGAAAACTTTCTTTGCATAAATTATAATTATTAATCATTCAACAAAATTTACCATAAAATATTTAAGAATATGAAAAAAATAGATTGATTTTATTGGAGGAGCCTATGATATAAACCTGTTGAAGGCTTCGTGTTTCTTATTGAATATTAAACAATGCTTCCTTTTAATGAATGAAAATACGGAAGCAATGCAAAATATATATGGAAGCGACATAGCAGCTATATGTTTTAGGTAATGTTTTTAAAAGTATATAAAATATCATCGTAAGTTACATTGTATTCTTAACGAAATCCAACATTTCAGACATGATATGCAATTAAATGAAAATATTTTAATGAAGTCAAACAATAATTTTAAGAAATATTTCATAGAACACAAAGTTACATTTTCCGTTTATTCTTATATGGGATATAAGCTGTAGTAGTGTATCATTCCAATCAAGCTCTTAATGTCACCTTAAAGTTAAATTAACTAAACCTGGTGCATTCACCGTTGTTATTTTATTTCACAGCTATAAAAATAAATCATATTACAAATGTAATAATTCATTTATTATCAGTATTTTCCTAACATTTGTACTGATCAATATCCTGTTGTTCTCATTTCTACTGAGAAGAAGAGTTGTCCAAATGAATGGAACATTGCACATGGCAATCCAATTATATAATCCACTATTTCCTATTTGATAAAAGATATTTATAAAACCATATTCCTATGATACCTATATGATTGTGCGTGATGCAATTAATAAATAAATATATAAATGAAAAAAAATAAAACAATATAATTAAATAAATTAATAAATTAATAAACAACCAACATAGTAAAGACACAACTGTATATTCGTTTAAAGGAGGCTTAGCATGGTTAAATTATAGCACAAAAGACAAATGAACAACACAACCAAAGATGAATTTAGTTATAGTATTAGCCGATTAATGAATTGAAGATTGCATCATTAAACTGTTTTGTCTTCTAGGACAAATACTATCACGGTCCCCCCTTTTCATATCAGAATATGAAATCGATAGGACACCGTTGGATGTATAACTATATGACATAAATACAAATTATATAAACGATAATTATTATTACACATGACAAGATTCCCCCTTGCTCTTATTGGATAAGAGAGTATCAAGAACAGGTCGATATATATATATATAACATATCGACTCTATGTTTCTAAATTTAGAACAGCCAGATCATATGAACTCCGGGATAGGCAGTAAACATTCCATGCGCATTTATTTCCCAAGACAGTTGATCTGTTATACATGTTTTGAAATCTGTTGATTTTTTTTCTACCAGGTCGATATTTCACGACATTGACCTCATCAAAGGTCAATGTGGATGGCTTTCGGTCAGCAAACTAACTCCATTTTCTTCGAATCTTTATAACATACATGTATGCATACTTCCACTTAAAAATATATATATCAATATATTTTGAATATTGATAGTAATTTCGTATACCAGTCATCATTTCCAATATAAAATTTATTATCCTCATAGTTATAGTAATATTGTATATAACATATATTAGCCCCATAGCTAAAGTAATTTCGTATATAACATATTGATTTGATTTGATTTGAACGTATTTTACTGTTTAGACACAATTTAATTGGGTAACAACTTATAAAAGCCCTCTCCACAAATATATAATGCAAAGATTGTGATAGCGACACAGCATACCTATAATGATTTAAAGAAAGAAAAGCAAAGAAAAATGACATTAATAGACCCATAGCTATATAAATTTCGTTTATAACACATAATAGCCTCATAGATATAATAATTTCGCGTGTAACATATATTAGCCCCATAGCTATAGCAATTTCGTATATAACATATGTCGGCTGCATAGCTATAGTAATTTCGTAAATTACATATATTAGCCACATAGCTTATAGTCATTTTGTATATAACATATGTCAGCTGCATAGCTATAGTAATTTTGTAAATAACATATATTAGCCCCATAGCTATAGTAATTTTGTAAATAACATATGTCGGCTGCATAGCTATAGTAATTTTGTAAATAACATATATTAGCCACATAGCTATAGTAATTTTGTAAATAACATATATTAGCCCCATAGCTATAGTAATTTCGTATATAACATATATTAGCCACATAGCTATAGTAATTTCGTAAATTACATATATTAGCCACATAGCTTATAGTCATTTTGTATATAACATATGTCAGCCCCATAGCTATAGTAATTTCGTATATAACTTTTATTGATGGTGTTTTCCGCATATAGCATATATTCATATTTAAAATATTGATTACTGATATAACATATATTGATACATACCTAAATGTTATTTCTTCTTTCACATATGTTTTTTTTAATGTAAATTGATTTGAATCTCCATGATTAAATGAATTATTACTGCCATATATGTTGATATATCAATCGACTGTTAATGATATCTATTTCTGGTTCCTTTCCCTTGCACATGTTTGAATCTAGGCAAATATTTATGGGCTGAAAATTCATATTATTTGATGAAATACTGTTTGGTTTAATTGACATTTAATATGATGATAATTTGATTAATAAACTGAGAATAAGAAATGGTAATCTATATTTCCACAGTTCAAATATGTCTTTTGTGTTGATATATTTGTCCCAAAACATTCATATAGTGTACTTAGTTAGGTTACGGTGTAAATGTACAGAAATATCGTATTTTAATTAAGATATTCAAAATTTAAGGTTGTAATTGAATGATGTCCAAAAATAAGTTCGGAGATGATATTTAAGACGTAAATTTTCATTGAAGAATTCCCTTATTTTCGCAATGATGTGTTGAGAGTGACATTTTATTTGTAGTTTACACTAAAAGAATCTGTCTTGAGTTGAAATAAATGACCTTATGTCTCTTCATGAAATTCACTTCCGTTAAGACACCTGCGCAAATCACGCTCGATTTTTTAAAATAATATTTAAAACCTTTTCTGATACTGCACGTGAAACTCTGTATATACGTTAATTTTGGCGGGGAATTTTCAAACATACAAATTAGATACTTGGAACTTTGCCAAATGACGCGACGATTTACTTGTTTTAAAATAACACTGGAATGATATTTGAAATTTAAAGTTTATCAATAATCTTTTACAAAGAAATACTTATTTCATCTTTTGATGTATGCGTATATGGTGTATCGTACTAACTTGAAGATTTTTCGTAAGCGCATAATGTATTCAAATACGTCATTTCAAGACTGGACAAGTTTTAACATAATGCATAACGATATTTTAACATATAATATAAAATAAGTAACACGATAGCAAAATACACAGATAATAGTAATCGAATTTTGTATTGTACATTAACCTATCATAAACATAATTTTTATATGATTAATACATGATAATTTGTTGCCAAATGATTGATCATGATAGTTTGTTTAACAGCAAATGTAACCATATTACGAGCATACAAGATATATGTATATATTTTGTCTGGACTTTAATGTTAAACTGAAAATCTGGATATATTATATGATCTAAATAGATGTGTAATATGATAATTTCATTTAAGAAAAATAACAATCATATGCTATGCTTATGTCTAAAGCGATTTGAAATATATTTGAGTTAATCTCGAAGAAAAACTCATTCGTAATGAAATGCGTATAACTGGAGTTAATTATTTTTATTATGCGTTTTACCATCGACATTATACAAACACATTCTTATTGAGTGTAATATTATAAACGTCAAGAATTAATCGTAAATCTGGAGTAGTAGTACCTAGGTTAGTCTGTCCCTTAACTGGCAGTATAATGCCTGACAACGACAGCATCATAGACGACCTACATATTCAAGATCTATAAACCAACCAAATGAACACTGTATCCGCACTAAATAAGCAAATATCTAGTTTATGATAGTGTACGATGAACCACAAAATATACCATACCATTAAGGGCATTTCAGTTCCGTCATATAGTGAAAAACAGGGTTATGAATTACCAAAGATTCACACACATACACCTGCAGTTTAACTGGTGAAGAGTCGCGGTTCTCTCACACACACACACAAATACACACGTAAAACGCACGACAGAACGACACACAGGCTATTTTTCGTTACGTAATCATCACTGCCTCTCAATTAACATACATAACAGTCGTGTTTGCTGTACCTGAAATAGTGCTGAAGTCCGGGTCTGTACACGGCAGGCCAGGCTCTCTCTAGACTATGTCATGGCTCACCAACCCTTGAGGTGAGTATGTAGACGACTTATTCCTAAAAGCGTTTCTAATTTTGCATAAATTAAGCTTTTTCTAATTTCCAAAACGAGCCACTATATGACGTAAATGTCCTCTTGGATGACATAGTATGGTTGCCTTGTATTTTAGAATATTAGGAATTTTATTTTTATTTAAAAAAGTAGATATGAGGCCAAACATAAGGGTTGGCATTAGAAGCACAGACCTGTCTGCGTCGATCTCATCTCAAATTGTTTATACATCAACCGAAGGAAATTCAAGTTCTCAATAGCATACATCGCATATAAATAATATCATAATGATAAAAAAACCGATCGAAAATGTCTAAGACACGATATGATATCAAAACCGGTATCTTAATTTGATATTTTATCGGAAAAACACGTATCATAAGCAGTGGCAGACGAATTGCCCCTTAGTGGCCTCTTTAAAATCATGCACAAAGACTGGAAGCTTGCTGTTTCCCTATGCAACTGTGCATTGTAGAGCAAACTACATATCAAGTTACCGATTTCAGTTCATCGTCTTCTCTGTCTGATAAGTCACGGTTATCAAAAAGGTGTTGCAGGTGTATCTACAAATTCGCATTCAGTCTCAATCTCCGACGCAAACAACACGCAGATTCATTTCATAACTTGTGATAAGTTACGAACACAGTTTACACATAATATGTGAAGTCAGAAGATATGCAAAGTATATTGAGGCTTAGTGTTACGTCAGCTTGATGTTGTCTGACCCTGGTGACATATATTTTACCCGTGTTTTAGCGGTAACCACTGAAAAGACAAATATTCCATACACAGAAAATGGTTTGTGTTACTTTTAATTAGATTATTATTGGGAACAATAAGATATATCATTAGTTAATTGTATATTTGAAATCTGATTTTTACAATAATGTGATGTGTGTCATTTTACATATAATTATTTTCCTTATCCTTTTGTCGAAGCTTTTCTTAGAAGATATGAAATTGATTACCTGATTAAAGTTTTAAAAATGCATAGCCGTATACCTTGTATAACATTTAACACTACAACAAGGAGGGGTTTCTTCTGAGGTTAAATATGGTATTAATATTGTTACTTTATCTCCTATTGTGTATTGTGTAATATGTCCCCCTGTGGGCCAAATGTTGGCAATAAACTGTATATAACTTTGGATATGAATGACATATATAATCATTTAATGATATAATATTATATCGTCTCTTTGTATTTTTATCAATGTCACTCTATTTTTCTATGTGTCTGTCTGTCTGTCTTTCTGTCTGTCTGTCTGTCTGTCTGTCTGTCTGTCTGTCTGTCTGTCTGTCTGTCTGTCTGTCTGTCTGTCTGTCTGTCTGCCTGCCTGCCTCTCTCTCTCTCTTTCTATTTGTCTCTTTATCTCCCTCTATTTTTCTGTGTCTATCAGTCTGTCTGTCTCTCTCTCTCTTTCTATTTGCCTACCAGTTTGTCTCTTTGTATCTTTATATACCTCTCTCTATTTTTCTATTTATCTATCAGTTTGTCTCTCTATCTCCCTCTATTTTTCTGTGTATCTATCAGTTTTTCTCTTTGTATCTTTATCTATCTCCTTCTATTTTTCTGTGTCTATCAGTCTGTCCTTCTATCTCCCTCTATTATTCTATCTGTCCATCAGTTTGTATCTTTGTATCTTTATATGTGTCCCTCCATTTTTCTATCTGTCCATCAGTTTGTATCTTTGTATCTTTATATGTGTCCCTCCATTTTTGTATGTGTATCTATCAGTTTTTCTCTTTGTATCTTTATCTATCTCCTCCTATTTCTCTGTGTCTATCAGTCTGTCCCTCTATCTCCCTCTATTATTCTATGTGTCCATCAGTTTGTATCTTTGTATCTTTATATGTGTCCCTCCATTTTTTTATGTGTATATCAGTTTATTTTTGTATCTTTATACGTGTCACTCTATTTTTCTATGTATCTACCAGTTTGTCTCTCTATCTCCCTCTATTTTTGTATGTGTCTATCAGTTTGTCTCTTTGTGTCTTTATTTGTCCCTCAATTTTGCTATTTGTCTATCAGTTTTTATATTTGGCCGTTTCAAGATATTTTTATGCGTCGCTCAGTTTCTCTGTTTGTCTCTTGTATATGTGTTTGTCTCCCTCTATATTTCTCTCTCTTTGATTATCTAACACTACAAAATTGATGAATATTTCTTACCGAGACCCCCCCTCCTTATAATTGCACGAATATACTATACGTGAAGTATACTGTATACTTGTAAAATTTCAGTGAGCTGATATTTCGCAGGTGTCCCTGTCTGGCTTAGTTTGTGGTTATTACATTTCATGTAACCCAGCCTTGTAAATATTCTCAAGTAAACACGTGTTCATATATTTGTGTATATATATAAGAATATTCGTGGGGTATTTATATTTAATGACCCCGAATATAAGGAAATTATACACCCCGCGAATATTACCAAATAGACAGTAATTGATTCCAATGTTAGCCATTGTTTTTATTTATATAATATTTTGATTCAAATTCAATTATATGGACAAATGACTTTTTTATATGTATATATATCTATATTTATATAATATGTATTACATGATTTTTGTTTTTGCGGGAAAAACATGTAAGAAAACTGGTAAAATGTGTAAAAAGGAAGTCACTTTATCTTATTCTTGAAATATTAAAATACTTGTATTATATGATTTAGTAAAAAAAAAAAAAAAAAAATGTATATCAACATAATATATGATATTTCAAACACATTCTCAAACAGTCAAGATTGTATTTAAATCACCATGTCAGACTAAGTGCTGCGCAGTACCTATTTTACTATTATGCATTGCGTTGCGTCTACATTGCATAGAGATGACCTTGCATGCAACGCAAATGTGCGAAATGCTTATTCAGCCGTATACAGAATATCCCAACCCGACACATACCTAAATTTTACCTTGACGACTGCTGATATCATACCACTAGCGCAGAGACAAGGGGAGATAAGTCATATAAATTTACAGGTCTATAATAAGGTTGTGGGATTGTTGGCTATTCTAGCCTAGAAATGTCATATTCTGTCGGTGTATCATAAAATAATAATCAGAGCACATAGTTCAAACGGTTATTTACTTTTTCAATTTTTCATAATATACGTGAATACGAAGTTATATTGATTAAGTCATCAACACAATGAAGCGATATTGCTGTTTCCATGAACAATTAAATCTCCTCTATTAATATTAATGAAAGTATTGACTGGATTTAAATCACAACTTTACAATTTTAGAATGAATACGTTTAGACTCCTACAACTTATTTTCAGATTAAATAATATATGTTCAATGTTTAAAAATCGTCGTTTTATTTATCAGGTCTTCCCGCTTGTAACCTGTAAGTGAAATATGTTCATTTGTACTTTTACAGAAGATTAAATGCAAATGACACACACTCACAGCATTCATGGAATTAAATTCCCCTGTAGAAAAACTAGGTTCAATTTAATTTCAAAATACCATCCCGGAATAGTGATACCCATTTAGTGCAGAATTTCAATTTGAACAGCCGAAGTAAAACCGCATAATAAAACATAATACAATTTTTGATGTAAATTGGAGATCTAAGAGGGGAATGGGGAAAAAATCCTTCGATAAATCTCGATATCGTGTCCTGGGTAGCAGGTAAATCCTCTAATATCCTTATGAGACTATAATCTATTAAAGTGCTCCACAAGTATACATGGGAAATCATTTTTTAAATATTGATGTTTTCAAAAAATGATAGCAAAATTGTACATATGATTTAGCATATAACTTATCAAAATTATAATATTTGGTTGTCCATCAACAAATGCCGAACCTACCACCCTACCATTAACGTCTAACGACGCCCAACAATGCTTACTGGTTACAATTCATAACAAACGTTTTCTTGATAAATGATGTTTGGAATACGAAATATTAAATAGAATGTTTAAACAGGTTCATTCAACTATGATACGAAATAGTCTGTTCAATTCTGCCTATTTTGCACACAAGTCCTCGCTGGTACATATTTACCTCGTATGAAAATGCAACAAAGAAGGAAGTATTTGTCCCAGTTGATTCGATATTCAAGGATTTGTTTCCATTATCACTATGATTCGATATTCAAAGATTTGTTTCCATTATCACTCTTTCCGTGACAGGTGTCGACTACCGACGCCGAAAGTGACAACAGAATGATTCGGGAGATACAGGTTGATGAAGACCCTTGGGAAGTATCATGGTGGACATCATTACCACGTTTGGAGATATTCTATTTCATTGTGCGATATAAAGTCACACGTGGTCGATGCTTGTTGATATGTCTAATGGTTCCATTGTCAGCACTCTCGTCCTCATTTCGAGATTGTGACCGGATTCGACCTAGATGTGTGTGGCGCAGAAGACGCGTATCCTTTCCGAACGCCAGGTCCCTGTTTCATCAACATTCTTTAACTTAAGAACTTCCACAAGAGAGTATTACTACAAACAAAATATTAGGAAGAAAATCTTTCCTTAAGTTAAAAAATATTGGTGAACATGGCTCCTGGGCTTATTTTCTTGTACTTGTTCAAGATACTCAAGGCAAATATGATTTTTTGTTGATATTTTGTCCTCGAGCTAGAATGATAGTTTTACTATTATGTCGGTATTTTCTGTTGCTTTTCTATCATAAATATCGTGATATCTGAGTTTGTGCTATGACCTCTTCCTTACTAAATGTCAAGACAAAGGAGCAGAAAAACAATACCCTCTAAACCTACTTAGACCTTTTCAGGTGATAGAACATGATGTGACATTCAATTATAAAGACAACGTTAATTTGGATATTTATCTTTTAACTAAAAACCACGTTGAAAGTGCATGAGTCAAATACTTTTAGGTTAACAGATAACTCCATCTGAAAGCATTTCTTGACCCCTATCCAAAAACGTTATTAGCCCACAAATAATCGTGAAGGATTTGATTTGGTGATTGATTATAATCGTCAATTAACGCGAAAACAAATCCTGCGCGAAATATAAGTGAGTTTACAGTACTACTAATCATCGTTTACTTTTGACACTATTTAATGTATATAACATATGCTATACCAATTAGCTGTATACTACCATAATATACACTGCATTGTATACGTCAGTACCATATCTTAACTTCGAATACATTGTACGGTATCATGTCATTCTTAAAATATGACAAAGAAGTAATATTACGAAACGAATAGAATAAGATTGTAAACATCATGTCGGTAGTCAATATAGAAGTCCTGTAGTGTCCATGCCTCTTATAGCTCATCATTCGCGAAATTAAAGCCATAAGTGTTCGTTAAATCATGTATTCGCGAATATTTCTGAAGAGGTAAGATCGCGAAAAAAGTATTCACGAAATCTAAGTGATTTAAAGTATGTATTTTCAGAATAATGAATTACAATGTATTATTCTAGATAAGATTACAATTTTTATCTGAGGTACAGTGTAGGTGGAATGCAATGTAATATATATATCATGCTAGCATATATCAAAATGATACAACATTGGTTATATAGACAAAATAGTGTTACATGAAAATAACACTTTAAAAAACGATACTCACTGGTTTGTAGAATTAGTATCGTATAATATAAAATACTAGCCTGTTTTAGGTTGTAAAAAGGTATAAACAGGTAATAACACTATCATAATGTCTGTATTATATAGTAAAAAAAATAATATGAAAAGGTAGAAGAACAGTAAATATGTTTTGATTGTATTAAACGTCACGAAATATTGATTCTAATTTGTAGTATTAACAGTTATTACCTGTATATTACTAAAATATCCTTTGTATTCTTTTTCTTCATTGCTATTCGATATTTATGTAGTGATAGAAAATGTCATTTGCTCTCAAAAATGTGCTATTTTGAACAGGTAAACGAAATATTGATTCTAATTTGTAGTATTAACAGTTATTACCTGTATATTACTAAAATATCCTTTGTATTCTTTTTCTTCATTGCTATTCGATATTTATGTAGTGATAGAAAATGTCATTTGCTCTCAAAAATGTGCTATTTTGAACAGGTCAAGGTACACTGAACTGTTGATTGTCTTATTTATCACAGAACCAGGGTTTTTTTTAATGATGAAGTTATTTCTACTTTTTTTAAGTGTATTTCTCAGAATATAATTATTTCTATTCATTGTTTTTGTCCTGTTTATAGTTTTAAAGACGGGCAGTAATTTCTCCATTTGATTGATTTTTCTCCTTATTAGGCATTTCTGAGAAGAACAATCTGGCTCATTATTTAGATTACATTTGTAATTTCATTACTGTTTCACGATACACAATATAAAATTTAAAGTAAACAAAAACAAATGGCCGGAAACAGTTAAAGTGAATTAGGAAAATACAGATGTACGGTAAAAAAAAAATTCAAGATGGAAACCTGATTCACGTCATGAGTAGGAAGACCGGACAACACTCAAAAATATCTTTCTTATCATTTAACTTAATATCTAAACACAATATATGATATACACTTGTAGATATTGATCCAAAGATATGAACAAATTATCGAAATTGGCTTATAGTGCCCATGATTTAACATATACTCTAAATAAACCACCCATTAACAGTTAATTGAAATAATTTCATCTGTGGGTAAAAAAAAACATTAAAAAAGTTTATGGAAATTATTCCAGGTATGCTGTCGATTAATTGATTACTGATATTATCTATATTTGATATTTTGTATATTTACCAACAAGTTTTAACTAAATGTATATAGCATTACTACATAGTGAAAGGTGAAAGTCAACACATACTGTGGTGTGTGGTAAAATTGGAATTCAGCGTCTAACCACAATATAACACCTATATATCCTTTTAATGATGAACTGTCTAAATGTTGAATTGCCTGTGGCTTGTGGTAGGACTTTTCTGAGAGTCATAATGAATACCTTTTCATAAAACATGGTCGACAGTATTATGCCTATCAGAAATATATATCATAATTGATATATTCACCAGTTCGCAGGTGTCTGTATATCTTTTGTAACTTTGTACTGAAGCTGATGTAATTACACTTAATGATTTCTCTGTTGGGGGGGCTGTATATATCAAGTAAATATGTAACTCAATTAAAGGCAAACTTATACTCACTACTATATTGCTGTTAAGGTAAAATTTATTCAAGGAACCAGACAATCCAATTTCACGATATCATTTGTTATGTATTTAAATAAATATATTACATATATATTTAGATTACTGTGGAATATGAACAATTTCAACACAGATGCTTGAACGATATGTCATCACATTCCGTATATAATTTTCAAAACATTATAGATGTGTTTGACATGTTTATCAGGAGAGCTGTTTTTTTCTTTTTTTTCATTTCCTTTTTTTTTTTACTAAGAAGTAAATCGCTGTAACTTCTAATTAACTTTAATAATTGTAAAAAAAACAGATGATGTTATGAACCAAGTGGTACATGTTTAATCACCTCCGATTAATTTTAGCAAGCAAAATATAAATATTT
Organism: Pecten maximus; assembly: GCF_902652985.1. Lineage (NCBI taxonomy): Eukaryota > Metazoa > Mollusca > Bivalvia > Pectinida > Pectinidae > Pecten > Pecten maximus. Next base: position 19,874,576 of record NC_047027.1, read on the forward strand.
TATTACATTTCTGTTGAAATCGGTAAGATTTTGGTTAAAATTAAATGCTCTGTCAGTTATTTTATCTCATGAAATGAAAATCTGAAATCATAAACATTGATATACAAAGTGTACTGTTTACCTATAGGGACAAATTCATCGTGATTTTACGTATTGGGAAATCAAAACAACGTACTGAAACTTAAAAAAACCTACAACTTGTGACCTACATTAAGTAGGTTTACTGTGAGTAAGGTAAAATACGTTAAATAGTTATACACTTTTTGAACGAATTGTGGCCTGATTTTACTACCCAAAATATATAATGCTATATAGAAACATAAAACCACACTGATCATTTATTTTGTTCTTTGCATAGCCTTTGTTTCGAAATACTTCTACCGGCAACCTAAAATGAAAACCGACACATAGTGTTTTGTAGTACCATCAGAGTTAGAATGAGGAGCATGCGTGTATAAGAAAATACGGCTATAATGAGATGGCTGTTTCTGTATGACGTCAGACATGCACCGATTTACCGACTTCCAAGGAAAACACTACGCTTTACTATATAGATCCTTATTTCTTTATCATGGACATTTCTATATCAATACCAATTTTAAATCAGTGATTACCTTGTATCAATTGAATGAATACATATATATACAATGATGTTAAATGAAATATATATTACTTTATTTAGATCGCGATATCATGAATATATACAGGATGTGATGATTATAGAGTAACAAAAAACCTAATGCATTTCGATCGCTATTTATTTAAATGTAATTCTATAATTACACATTAATCGTAACAAAGGTGATTAATAACGATTTCTCTTTACCTACGTATTTAAAGTGAGCCAATTCTATCTCTTTTTTTAACTAGACTATTTTTTCACATTAAATCAGAAATGATATTCTCAGATATTAAATCACTTATTCGAAGATATATACACAACAAAAACTAAGATTAATACTATGTGGATATAATGGAAAATTATACGTCACGTTTGCGATACAAGTTTATCAAAATACAAAAATACCATATTGCCAATTAGCTAGACTATTTAAGTAAAACAAGACACAAGGTTAGACTGGGAAGCAGTGCTGTCTATACACATATACTACTATACTACTATATTATAGACAAAAAAAACCAGAGTTGAAACCAAGGCATGAAAGAATGATGAAGTTTCTTCCATTGCATGTGACAACTGTCAAGATTTCCCCAGTCGTTTCCAAGAATGTACCTTTTTTTTCAAACATTACTGATGATATAGTTCAACATGATTAAGACACTGATATTTCATTGTACAACAGATGCACAAGACAAAAGCATCATTCAAAACAAATTTAGAGTTACATACTGTAGAGCCAAAATGTGATTAAACTGTACCGTACATCTGCATCTCACGTCTAGGACTCGTCAGTGATGTTAAGGACTTAGAGTGGTCATTGGAGGCAATTAAAAGACCCGAAATAGGTCGAAAGAAATATCCGGTCACTATTTCGTATAAATTAAGCCATGTCTGATTGAAACCCTGTCTCATAAGTTTGTTGATCAAAATGAAAAATGCAAGCTTTGATAGACTGCCAAGAAGTTGTTGTAAAATTACTGCACATATGAGGAAATAGAATAACTGAAAGCCTTAACAATGCTGCTCAAAGACCTTTGTCATTCTATGAAATTATGAAAGTAACAAATATGATTAGGAATGTTCCATCATTTTCCATGATGCTATACCTAAATATGCATGCAAAAATATTCTCTACTATTATCTGAATACCGACATAAGAACGAAATCACAATTTTAACTCAAAAATAGGTTTTCTGCTCTAACATTTGTCCTGACTGAAATTTAATGGAGAAAAGATATTGACACAAACACATCACGATAATTCTAACAGAAAAAAGAGCAACAGAGATAAGCAACATAATAACGAAACTGTAATTCTTACTCGAAATCGATAAAACGAAATATTAACAGAAAAACTAGAATTGCATGCAAACCCTTTAAAAAGTAAGAGAATACTACCATGTGTTCCGAAAGAGTAAGCGTCTTCTGTCTAATCTACGACACCCGCCATACAAATCTAGGTCAAATCCGGGTTAAGTCACATTTTCAATATGAGAAGTAGGATGATGAAAACAGACCCCTTAGGCATTTCAATAAGCGTCGAACACGTTCGATTTCATATCGCACAAGGATGGCCATACATCTTTCATGATTTCTATGTACCTGCATTTCTCGAAACCTTTTGTTGTTGACTATTCCAACAGTAGTCGACACTTGTCAGGTAAGTCGTGATTGTCGGAAATATTATTCCTGATAGCGAATTAGTAACTTTTCCCCTTATTCTAATGTCATGTAAATAACTAATTTACCCTTTATGTTAAAACATCCATTGAATTTTAACCAAACTAGGTAGATATATTATCTTCAACACAGTGTTAAAATATTCAGCTTGATCCCAAAAACTGAATACAGTATATTTATCAATGTGTTAAATATCTAGTTTTATAAAAAAAAAAACCTAAAGTATCTTCATCAAAGTGTTAAGACATCCAGTTTTATCAAAAAGAAAAAAACTAAAAGTATCTTCATCAAAGTGTTAAAACATCCAGTTTTACCAAACAGAAAAAACTAAAAGTATCTTCATCAAAGTGAAACTATTAACTACTGATAATAATGCATTACTAGGCAAACAATGGATAGCATTAAACACGCAGTATATCATTTATATAGTTGTTGTTTTGTATATATTGAAAAATACCTCTCCTCAATATTATGATAAATGTACCAAGTCAGCGTGAAGTTGAATATATATTGACAGCCAAATAATTGTTAAAGTTTCTTCTTTACGGTGTTGAATTACAAAGATATAAAGTTTTTATTAATTATGACCTTGAAGTCATGAATTTATTAATTAGCCCATACAGGCAGTTTATTCGAGCATATTGCTAATTACACACGGTTCTAAGTATCTAACGGCTGGGTAATTACATCTATATAAAGCATCTTTGTGAATATATAGATATATCAAATAGGTTTGGAAAGGTTTTCTTACATTTAATTAGATAAATTGACAAAATATCACCCACTCACTATACAATGAAATAGGTCATTAATGAAAGTAATATACGACAATACATTTAACGGTATTTCATTGGTTAATAATAAACTTTGCATTATCTTACTATAAAATCATATTTCACGCTCTCTGATTGGCTAAAATAGTGTCACGTGATTCCCGACTGGGTGTTTCTAAGAAAAGATTAATAATGAATTACTTCCCCTTGGTGTTGTCCAACAGTATCAAATATCTTGCACGTTTTTGAAACATGACAAGCAATAAAGTTTATTGTTATAATACTAAATCATCTTAAAATCGTATACTTTATGCAATTCAATACACTGGCTTACTTTTGATTGTGTGGTGTTTAAAGATATAAAAATATGTTTACAAATGCTTCTCAATTCAGTCTCTATCATCCCATGTACAAGTGTTACTCGTATTCATTGCATGCTTATTAAAAATCAAAACAGTATTATTACAATAAAACTAATACATGTTTTCATTAACTTGAACCTCGTCGGACTTTTTTTCAGGTTATTAAAACAGTGTATCTACCTTATCAAAAGGCTATAATGGAGTAATATAAATTTATGTATTTATTCATAAAATCTTGAACACGACATCTCTGTACATGTCTCAATTAAATTGTTTATCCTGTTGAGGTTAGAGGTAAAAATTAGCGATTTAACAAGTTTCCATATTCGCTACTTAAGGGTATGATGATTTTACACATGCTTTGAACTTCCCCTTTTCATGGTCGTAGATTCTGTTTTCACAGAAACAATAGGTTAAGAAAAATATTTACTGAAATATATTTATTAGTTGTTCTCAACACCTATATGAAAATAGTCGCAATACGTCACAATGGTACATGTTAGTGTAAGCATAAATAAATACCTATTAATATAAGCTGAAAACTTAATTTCTTACCTAACCTCAGAGAAGGAGTATTCAAAAATAACATCAAATGTTAAATTAATAATATATTTCGTAAAGTAAAGAGGCAGATTTTTTTTGGGAAGTGATTTCCTCCTGAAAGAACCTTTTACAAAGCATGCTTAATGATTATCAATGCTTTATCAAACATTCAGATTCCGATCGAATATTCCAAACAATAACATGATTTTGTTTTGAAAAAGTAAAATGCATAAAAATAACAAAAGAAAATCACATATTTGTATGGACAGTAACATCTAAAAAGTGCAGCCTTACAGGGGAAGTGTAAAGGTCAGTGGTAGGTAAGTCGGCTTATAAAAAGTAATAAAAAATACAAGGGAGTAAAATTGTTATGAAACCAGAGTGACGATACATAAAGTTATAAGGTTATGTTGGTGATAGAAAAGAAAATCCAAAGGAAATTGTAAAGGAAAATTAGCAAAGTTGCTATAGCAACTGTGAAAGTAAAATCGCATGAAGCAGTGAATATATAATAAAATTCGATATAAAATACATAAAGTAGAAAAGTGATAAAATTTTGTATAAATATCCATAGTAGTAAAACGGTTATAAAAGATGGCGAAACATCATGTGATTTATGATTATCTTTTGATAAAGAAAGACACAAAATTTGATGAAAAGAGGAAGATAGAAAAGCATATCATAAAAAAATGTTCAAAGGTATCCAGTATATAAATTCATTTGGCTTTTCTCATCGATAGCCCATTGTGACTTTTTTTTTCATTCAGAAATTTATGATTTTACGGCGGTTAGATTAAATATGGCTTCTATAGAGATATTTGTATCTGAAATCTCAATAACAACAATATTAACTCCATTACAAAATAATTACACCAGAACATGTCACATAATGCTGTTTTTGCATACAACAATATTTTTCCTACTAATGATATATATCAAAACTTGAGGATAGTTACCCATCCATTCATTCTAAACGTCTTTCATGTTAATCAAAATGATCCTTATCAACTATTTTTCAAAATATATCGCCGGAAAAAGAAAGTATCCCATGATTTTAAAATCATGTATATATGTCACCTCTGGCGCGTTGCACTTAAAGGGTACAGAAATTAAGACAGCTTTCAGAAAAATATTGATAGACAGAAGTATAATTATTGATATAAAAAGGTATAAATTTACTTTAAGTTTAAACACAATACATTTTATACGTTCAATTATATAGAAGCTAAAGGGAAATCAGACTGAATGTCTACCGAAATAATGTAGACGTTTTAACTCCACAAAACACCAGATCCCTCAGGCAAAGAGAAATGGCAGCCTCCAAATCCTTCAGGCAAAGTGAGGTGTTTATCTGTAGAGTAAATGACAGACGACACTAGATTGTGTCATTACATAAGGTCCTTTTGGGTCCAGAGGACATTCTGTCTAAGCCAGTGATATCTGGATTCCTCCAGGACGAAACGCTATCCGTCAGGTCCTGCTAAGAGTTCTCGTTAATTGATTACAGTTCGCGTTATAAAATTGATATTTTAATTCAGGAAATGACAAAATAACCTGTTGGTGCATATCTATATTTATAGATGAGAAGAAATAATAAAACAATATTCTATCGATAAAGGTTTTCTTATTAATATTTTTTTATCTATCTTTTTCTTTTATTATTATAATTTTTTCTCTCGATGTAATACATTTATAATTTACATCATCATTTCAGATAACAATCATTCTGTTTTAATTTCTTAACTTGTTTTGTTATTCTATAGTTATTTAACTTTTTTTTCATGTTTTTTTCATATCATACCTTTACAATTGACATTATCATTTCATATAACAATATTCTGTTATTGTTAGTTTGATTTTTTATTAAAACATTTTTAGTTATGTTTTTCTCATTTTTATACAAAGAATTTACAACTCAGATTATCATCTCATATACCAATGTCCTATTAAAGATTCGAACATGTTATTATTGTTTTTCTAACGTGAATATGAGAACTCGAGGATACCATACCCATCTTTTCTAAAAAATTATTACACATTTTGGTATTGATGACAATTACTGTTTGCTTCATAAAAGTATTAAAGTACATATAATATGTTTTTAATAAAAATGATATTAATCACCAATAAGACGTGAATCACCACAGCATTTGTTTACTAATTGGTATGTACCTTTATATCAACATAAGTATAATGTTAATATATGGTGTATTCTTATTTCACTTGAAATTGATATATTTATCATATATCGATACAAGTATATCGCGATACTGCTCATCATCCACTTATCTGAATCAAATGTTTATATATCATGTGACTGTATTTGTATTCTTTGTGTCTTGATAAAAGGGCGTATTGCCTCGAAAATTGGACATTTTTCATTGTCCACGCTGTTGGAATTTTTCGCCCCATACTGAATCAACTATAAGTGTATTCAATTGAACGCAATAGTGACGTAATATGATTGAGTAGATTTTACTGAATTTTTAATTTGTCACAAAAGCATATTAATTGCCGCAAAAGGGCCGTAACCCACGGACATGGACGATACCTATTCTTAAACACAGTTTAATTATTGATAGATGTCTACAACATGTAAAGAATATTGTATACTAATAATCACATAGGTCCATTAAGGGCACACTATTAGCTGATGAAACCATGTTGTAGTATATGTTAACGTCTGTGTGTCTTCCCTTCTGTATAGCCGTATTGTTACTGACGAATTCGTTTTTCCGATGAAAACTCACATTACTGAACAACAAAAAAAAAAATGAAGATTTTTTGGGACATGCTTCGTATTCGTCAAATTAAAAAGAAAGTTTTGGCATTGAGAATGATCATCTTCAGTTATAATATACATAAATGCCCAGAATTCCACACATATTTCAATCATCATTGTCGAAACGACATATCTTCCCGACTCTGTGCGCGACTTTAAAAGCCTTCTCTGAAAAGCCTTGCTTGATAATTTCATTAACGTTGGGACAGTTTATATACGTGGAGCCGTATTGCGTTCATCGGACATATATAGCCGAACTTTTAACTGCTAATTATGATTATGGATTTCTATTGCTCCAATAGAACAAATTTTCGTATCAAAGGTAGATAATAGATATGTATGTTAAATTTGCTTTATATGGATTACATATTACACAACAAAATGATTTAGTATGAACATATTGGGTTTCATTTTATTTCATATACTGCTAAGTCAACATTTACCTTTAACAGAAGAATTGTTCTAAAGACACCAGGAATTATATAGGAGACTGCAGCAGACAGCTGTGTCGTCCTTTCCTATCATTTTAGTGATACTAGGGACCAAAATATAGAAATCTTTAAAGAAGATTGGAAAATTAAAATTCCCCAAAGCCAACGTTAAATCATAGAAGAAGGCTAATTTGACCGTGTGATTCGATAAGTATGGTGATGTTTCTTTTTTTTTAATTTTCTTACTATCATTGATTACACAGCTGTGTGATTTCCCAAAAGAAACATTTGCTAGATGTTCTACTTTTCCCCAACAATGACATTGGCTAACAATAACCAGACATGCACGCGAATAGCACCTATGTGCAGTATATGTTAAATAACGAATAAAATAGTACCGTTACTATTGAAACCATGAACTATTTCTTAAATATTCTATTTCAAAGAGGAACTATTGCTTTTTTTTTGTTAAAAGTCTGAAGGCGCAAAGAAGTTATAGAGTTCATAGTGTGCTTTATATTTCATTTCTGGTGAAATATGAGTAGGGAATGTTGGCAAAGTTAATATAGGTAGGAAATGTGGGTAAAGTAAATATTAGTAAACAATGTTGGCCAAGTTAATATAGGTAGGAAATGTGGGTAAAGTAAATATTAGTAAACAATGTTGGCCAAGTTAATATAGGTAGGAAATGTGGGTAAAGTAAATATTAGTAAACAATGTTGGCCAAGTTAATATAGGTAGGAAATGTGGGTAAAGTAGATATTAGTAAACAATGTTGGCAAAGTTAATATAGGTAGGAAATGTGGGTAAAGTAAATATTAGTAAACAATGTTGGCAAAGTTAATATAGGTAGGAAATGTGAGTAAAGTAAATATTAGTAAACAATGTTGGCCAAGTTAATATAGGTAGGAAATGTGGGTAAAGTAAATATTAGTAAACAATGTTGGCAAAAATAATATCGGTAGGACATGTGGGTAAAGTAAATATTAGTAAACAATGTTGGCAAAGTTAATATAGGTAGGAAATGTGGGTAAAGTAAATATTAGTAAACAATGTTGGCAAAGTTAATATAGGTAGGAAATGTGGGTAAAATAGATATAAGTAAACAATGTTGGCAAAGTTAATATCGGTAGGAAATGTGGGTAAAGTTACAATTAGTATAGAATTTGGGTGAAGTTTATATTAGTAGAGAATTTGGGTAAAGTTTATATTAGTAGAGAATTTGGGTAAAGTTTATATTAGTAGAGAATTTTAGTAAAGTTTATATTAGTAGAGAATTTAGGTAAAGTTTATATTAGTAGAGAATTTGGGTAACGTTAATTTAATGAACAATGTGGGTAAAGTTAATACTATTAGAAAATGTGAGTAAAGTTAAAACAAATAGACGATGTGGGTAAAGTTTATATTAGTAGACAGTGTTGGTAAAGTTTATATTAGTAGACAGTGTGGGTAAAGTTTATATTAGTAGACAGTGTGGGTAAAGTTTATATCAGTAGACAGTGTGGGTAAAGTTTATATTAGTAGACAGTGTGGGTAAGGTTTATATTAGTAGACGGTGTGGGTAAAGTTTATATTAGTAGACAGTGTGGGTAAAGTTTATATTAGTAGACAGTGTGGGTAAAGTTTATATTTGTAGACAGTGTGGGTAAAGTTTATATTAGTAGACAGTGTGGGTAAAGTTGATATTAGTAGACGGTGTGGGTAAAGTTAGTATTAGTAGACAGTGTGGGTAAAGTTGATATTAGTAGACGGTGTGGGTAAAGTATATATTAGTAGACAGTGTGGGTAAAGTTTATATTAGTAGACAGTGTGGGTAAAGTTTATATTAGTAGACAGTGTGGGTAAAGTTAGTATTATTAGACAGTGTGGGTAAAGTTTATATTAGTAGACAGTGTGGGTAAGGTTTATATTAGTAGACAGTGTGGGTAAAGTTGATATTAGTAGACGGTGTGGGTAAAGTTTATATTTGTAGACAGTGTGGGTAAAGTTTATATTAGTAGACAGTGTGGGTAAAGTTTATATTAGTAGACGGTGTGGGTAAAGTTTATATTAGTAGACAGTGTGGGTAAAGTTTATATTAGTAGACAGTGTGGGTAAAGTTGATATTAGTAGACAGTGTGGGTAAAGTTTATATTAGTAGACAGTGTGGGTAAAGTTTATATTAGTAGACAGTGTGGGTAAAGTTTATATTAGTAGACAGTGTGGGTAAAGTTTATATTAGTAGACAGTGTGGGTAAAGTTTATATTAGTAGACAGTGTGGGTAAAGTTTATATTAGTAGACGGTGTGGGTAAAGTTTATATTAGTAGACAGTGTGGGTAAAGTTTATATTAGTAGACAGTGTGGGTAAAGTTTATATTAGTAGACAGTGTGGGTAAAGTTTATATTTGTAGACAGTGTGGGTAAAGTTTATATTAGTAGACAGTGTGGGTAAAGTTTATATTAGTAGACAGTGTGGGTAAAGTTTATATTAGTAGACAGTGTGGGTAAGGTTTATATTAGTAGACAGTGTGGGTAAAGTTTATATTAGTAGACAGTGTGGGTAAAGTTTATATTAGTAGACAGTGTGGGTAAGGTTTATATTAGTAGACAGTGTGGGTAAAGTTTATATTAGTAGACAGTGTGGGTAAAGTTTATATTAGTAGACAGTGTGGGTAAAGTTTATATTAGTAGACAGTGTGGGTAAAGTTTATATTTGTAGACAGTGTGGGTAAAGTTGATATTAGTAGACGATGTGGGTAAAGTTTATATTAGTAGACAGTGTGGGTAAAGTTTATATTAGTAGACAGTGTGGGTAAGGTTTATATTAGTAGACAGTGTGGGTAAAGTTTATATTAGTAGACAGTGTGGGTAAAGTTAGTATTAGTAGACAGTGTGGGTAAAGTTTATATTAGTAGACAGTGTCGGTAAAGTTTATATTAGTAGACAGTGTGGGTAAAGTTTATATTAGTAGACAGTGTGGGTAAAGTTTATATTATTAGACAGTGTGGGTAAAGTTTATATTAGTAGACAGTGTGGGTAAGGTTTATATTAGTAGACAGTGTGGGTAAAGTTTATATTAGTAGACAGTGTGGGTAAAGTTAGTATTAGTAGACGGTGTGGGTAAGGTTTATATTAGTAGACAGTGTGGGTAAAGTCTATATTAGTAGACAGTGTGGGTAAAGTTAGTTTTTGTAGACAGTGTGGGTAAAGTTAAAACAAGACGACAATGTGGGATATATTCATATTTTCTAATCTACATTATATCTTAAGTCGACTCTACATTTTAACTTCAATGAAAATTGACATGGAGGTACAAGTGAAGACGTTTGGTAGACAATAGTGAATTTGATTTATGTTGTAATTTTGTGAATACGCTTATAGATGAAAAGAAATTCAAATGAAAAAAAACAACAATATGTCTATACTGTTTTCATACATATTGTACGCTAGGATAGCAAATAACGATTTCAGAACCATGGGAATATTAAGCTTATTCATAGTATATGCTAGTATTTTATTGAATAGATTTCCACACATTCATATACTGTAAACGACTTCTTTAAGAGCATATCAACCTTCAGTGCATTAGCGAACTAAAACAGAGAAATGCTGAATAAGCACATCCAAAATGCTTGCCGAGAAAACAATAAAAAGATAGGATAATTAGCGTAGTCATCAATTAGCGGGATGCTTTTAGCGCGAAACGCTCAAATTAGATCATCATTAAAATTCGTACGTATACACAATAAAATAGTAATAATAATAAAAACAAGTTGGGATGAGAAACATTCAATATATTTGTCCACAAGAATCGATTTCCCTCTGTTTTACTAGATTGTATGTTCTTTATACTTTCATATTGCATGGTCATGTGACCAATAACCTCATGGTCATGTGACCAATAACCGCATGGTCATGTGACCAATAACCATACGGCCGTGACACCATTGCGTCATTCTATTTGATAAAGGTAAACGACCAGAAAACAAGTGTCTAATATTCATTTAAGGTCTCAGTTTCTTATTTGTCTAAAAATCTTAGTTGAAATACATTATATTTAAGCAATTTATATTTAAAAATTAAAAAAGTGTGATATATAAATCGTAGGAATGGATATGTACTTGTCGAACATGTATATGGCAACTTACACTCGTGTAGTGAAACATAGCTCTTGTCTTTAGGTTGTTGTTGCAAGGCTGTGTTTTACTGTGCAACATTAAGACAAAGATACTTCATAGTTTTTTTTAATTAAAATAAAATGTTAAAAACGAAACTAAAATATATAAACGATCTTAAAATGATGTTGGGAATGTGAACTATAGGCACTTTCCCGGATTTAAGTATAAATACCGTAAACAGAAACATTTGTTAAAGTTTTTCAGATGTTGTATAATTTTGTTCCTACTGAAATATATGACCAGAGAGACTAATATCATGGCACAATAGCGTTTTATAGAGAGAATTTAAAAGTTAGCAGACCTTTATCAAAGGTCTAAGATTCAATTTTAACGTTATCATCAGTCTGTTAAACTGTTCAATGCTATCTAGCTCTGTTAAAGCATTAAAGTAAAGTTTGATATATTTTGTATAGAACAGGTTCACGGACGTATCATTTGAACTCTCGACATATGATGTGTACAATGAACCTAAAGGACAGTAGCCCAGACATAACAACACTAAAACTGATGTCATTCTTAGCTTGGCGTTGTAAAATGTCACGTAGACGCTGTAAAGATGACGATTCAGCGATATGTATATATATATATGGGCAAGGAAGTAGTTCTGACAGTGTGGACATGAAAAATGACAAATTTTCGAGGCAATCCGCCCCTTTATCAAAACACAGAGAATACAAATACAATCACATCACATATAAACAGTACTAGAAATACAATAAGATACAGTTAAAGTAATATTGTTGGTAGTAGTTGAAATAACAACCATGAACTCTTCGGCAAGTACGGGGTCATTTACGGGGTCATGTACGCTATGTGACCAACGGCCAAATGCGACATACATATTTAGTATGTTGATCTGCAGGTTTCCTATGTCGACATAAACATTGAGTATGTCGGTCTACATGTTTCTTATGTCGACATAAACATTGAGTATATCGGTCTACATGTTTCCTATGTCGACATAAACATTGAGTATATCGGTCTACATGTTTCCCTTGTCGACATAAACATTGAGTATATCGGTCTACATGTTTCCCTATGTCGACATAAACATTGAGTATATCGGTCTACATGTTTCCTATGTCGACATAAACATTGAGTATATCGATCTGCAGGCTATCCATGTTCACACAAACATTACTTCATCGATTTGCAGGTTTCCCATGTCGACGTGAATATTTTCTAATTAATCTGCCGGATTCACATGTTGACATAAAGATGTATTTTGTCATCTGCATGTTCCACGTGTTGATACAGGCATTTCACATCCGGGTCACCAGTAGTTGACACCATGATAAAAGGAGTTAGAATATTTTTCAAGTTGTACCACCTCCTAACAATATTATTTTGACGTCATCCGCTCAAATATTGTCGGCATTATGAACTATGAACACAACATCCGTGAGTCCGAAGGTTGGGGTTAGTGATGGAATATAGTGGTGAACATCGCAGACACTGAATAAGGCAATATTACTCTTTAATATCAGACAGGATATACTATAAAGTATATATTAGATATAGTTATCTGCAAAATTTAATGGTAGTTTAAATATACATATCAGAGTTCCATAAAGTCTTAAATAGATAGGATTTAACATAAACCGTTATGCAGCCTTCTGATCGTATAAGATGTTGAATACATCGAGATTGAAAACAAGTTTTTATCAAATGAGTATAAACATTTTAACGACAGTGCATGCGCAGCCGGAAGTCGCGGAAATGTATCCGACGCTTATGCTTAAATCACGACGATGTATCTATACAAGCCTAAACCTGGCTTCCAATGATATAAAACAGTGATTCAGTGATTTATATGTTACAAGGATCATACCGCCAAGTGTTGAAAATGAATCGTACATTTTTAGAATTGCTAACAACAAGAAACGAAACGCATTTATAAAATCGATGTGTCTAGTCTGATTTATACGTGTCTGATGGGGAAAAAGACATTTGATAGAGCATCCGTTCGCTAGATTTATACCGCGTATTTAAAATGCATACAGTCAAGAGACAGGACCATCACAAGACACTCTGTAAATTTAATATCCATTTTACTAGAGAGATTTATAGAAAAAGTAACCTTCTCGCATTGTAGCTAGATATTTTCCACTCTTATTTACTAAACATTCGTTTCATGGATAATTGTGATGGTTCATTATTTCTTTTTGTAAATTTACACAGAATGTTTCATAAAACGTTTAAAATTTTGGATAGGAAACGTATGCTCAAGAACAGTTGTAACTCTGTTTTTTCTTCTTCATTAGGTAAAAATAACAATTACACGTATGTACAGTGAAATAAGACTATATCATTAATCATTATTGTTAAATATCAGCAATTAACAGATAGAATTTTTGTATATTGAAATCACATGTTTCTACACTTCCGGTCACGTGTTCCCTGATCTAATGATGCTTCCGGTCTGAAACCACAATAGCAGATAAATATATCAGAATATAATCTCAGGGACAACTTTCATATATTTTGCTATAAAATGGAACAAGAAGATGTTGACATCCTTAACGATAAGATAATAAGAGATATAGTGATGGCTGGAACAATGAACGTTCGCCCTGTGATGACGCAGATTACGATAAGTACACAAACACAATAATACCCATTGTCTCGTGTTCCAAAGAATATATCAATCTGCCTTCCAGAATATTTTGTTTCAAGATCAGATTATAATATGGTTACATCAGATCCGTTTCTTAAAGAATCTTCTAAGATTACACGTTACCTTGGTTACGATCACGTGATTTATGATCCAAATCCATACATATACTACCCTGTAAGGCAATATATTTGGGCTGAAATATGTCAGGTAGGACATGCAAAATTAAAATCAAAGTGCGTCGTCGATATACAAGTTTTCAAGTGAACTGTGAGACACCACTTTGAGGTTTCACTAAAAAACGAAATGTATGAATCACAAAATCTTAAAGATACAAATTCGTATATGAAGAATGATTTGGGTCGATTTAACGTTTGAAAACTAACCTACCCGATATTACCTATCAGCCGTTGTTGGTTGGCTTGTTGCTATCTTTTTGACCTAAGTATCATAGGATGAGTCATATGATCTTTCTGTTGATTTTACTTGTATAACGTAACTGTGTTGCGATCGTGCAACCGAAAATGACCTTGGGTTGACATTGATTTTCCCGCGAACAATCATGATCCAGTACCAGGCGTACACAGTGCTGGACTACGGTACGGGAACGGCCTGCAGTGTGTTGTCTTTAGAAATAGGATTCACAATCAGCTGTATCTATTTTGTACACTTCAGAGGTTTAGATTTAGAATATAATTCCTCAGTGAGGAATTTTATTCGCCTGTTTATATATTAGTTTGTGATATCTATCTATTGCTGTTGAAAGAAATCCTATCAATTTGTAAATTTCCAACATTCAAGACATTGTCAAATTGATGACCGTATATCGGAAACATTTCGAATATATTCATCCATATTCCTGTCCAATCATTTCATCAAATAAAACATGAAAATAAAAGTCTTCATCAAGAAAAATATAGTGTATTTTAAATCCGGGCATAAATCTAACAGACTACAATTTCATAAATATTCCTTAGCTAAAGACAATAACTTATAATTTTCTTTAGAAAGCATTTCAGAATTTAGAAAATGCCGTTAGTTTAAATTTTTTCTTTAAAAATCCAAAAATGCTTTACTATGGAAATTTTAAGTTTTTAAGAATGTATTTAGGTAAGGGACTCTGGTGAAACCGAGACCATGAAGACTGAGACCAATGGCTGAAGATTTCTGTCTGTGTCTGGTTTTCCAATATCAGTTCGACACTGTTCCTTCCGAGCGTTTGTATATCTCTTGGCCTTTATAATGACACCACGAGATGTAGTGAGACAAAACGCGATTAAGCGTGACAATACGAGATTTAACGGGTCAATACGTGATGTGTTGTTCGCTAATCAACTTGCTTCGTGCCTTTTCGTCAAATTCGTTATCTGATTTCTATCGATGACTTGTTCATATGTAAAGATGCAAAAAATGACGAGTTAATCTACACAGAAGAGATCAGGGGACATTGGTATTGGGTTAACCCACGTGACCTGTATGTGGCGTGTTAAGCCACAGCTCCGATAGATATATCACAATTGCCTGTACTCTGTCAAATTCAATAAGCAACTGTCAAAGCATTAAATATCAAATTCTTTACGACAGTATGGCTTCTCACCAAAATGAAATAGCTTTCTATCAAATATGTATTTCCCGGACAAAACAAGATAAGATTGAAAGTATATAATGAGTCATTGTTATATATTAACACGACACATTGTATTTAATTATTTCAAAGTCATTTACCTATACTCAAATACTCATAATACCTGCACCTTGTTTAGAGTTTTTGATTTATGCAAGTGTTACGCCAGCTAGTTTCAGATTTAAACTTAATCTTCAACTAACGCATATAAAGATACTATTCCACATTCATTTCAAAGATAGACAATGCAACATATCTTGGAGTTGTAAACAATGATTGAATTTAACCAGTTTTATAACAAAACGACTTCCCAGACAACGATTGTTCCGAAAATATTTAAAGTTTTTTATTTAAAATCCTCCAATAGTTGAATACTATAGTCTATTTCGGTTCTCTCCGTGCTCAGGAATTCTCTTTCTGTGAATATTCTTATAGCGTTTTGTATTCTTTTGTAGTTCGGAAAGGGCTGATATATGATGTTAACACTCAGGGAAACTTTGATCTGATCATCCGCATTGGATTTGAAAGTTGTATCATATCTTCATATGTTTCCGTAGTTATAGTTCATATTGACCTTCACCGCTATAATAGAGGTCATGGTGTAAAGAATCCAAATTAAAAAGATATGCTTTATTTTTTTGTTAACTAATGCATTGTTCTGCCCTGTCAATACCCATAGAAGGAATTATATACTCAGATGCATTTGGAAAAATCCGCCCCAAAATAATGACCAAGCATCCTTAATAGTTTTGCATCCGGGTCCTTACGTAATGTCATGCTATGACGTCACCTCTGCTTTAATGACGTTTCCACTCTGTACACGTGAGCTATGCTTCCTGGCTTTTATGTCTAGTCAGGCTAGTCAGAGAATATCGAAGATGACCGTCACCTAGGCGGCCGGATTCCCCGACCGTACGTGAAAAGATATGGATCGCGGACACCTGATTAGCACGTGAGTTTTTCAGGGTACTCCAGTTTTCTCACACAGTAAGACCCCTCGCGCGCTTCCATCGTGGCCAACAAGCGTAATTAGTATAAGTTGATGTAACTTGTTTCAAAATTGTTGTAAAAAATTAAAGATGAGTTTAAATAGATGATTGATTTGAAAGTGTCTGCAAAGACGGCTGCATTTCCAGTATTTGTCAAAATAAATTGTCACTCAAAATTCTATTTACGTCACCAGCAAAAATGTAAAAAAGTATTTGAAAAGAATGTTTCATTTCGGGTAGAGGGTGTTTTGATAATACCAAAAGATCAAGAAATGATTTTATTTGGCAAGACAATGAATGCGAAGGTCTGAGGATGGCTTTTTCATATAGATGATGAAATGAGAAACAAGATTTCATTTCCCATTGTTCGTTATTCTACTAAGTTGTTAAACATTACTTAGAACGGTCGGTGATTGTGATAGTTCCCGAATAGATGAACTAAACGTATGCAGACAATGACTTCGATAGTTCCCGAAAGGAAGACTTGCTACCATTTTCATGATTCCGAAAGGATGACTTCATTGCATGTCATACGATGATTTCTAATGGTTCCGAAAGGATGGACTTACAGAATGAAATGGATAACTGCATAACCTGACATTAGAGTTGACGTACGTACTAAAATCATAACATTGTATGTAATGTACACTCAGTCAAAATCATAATGTGTCGTTCAAAGTGATCAGGTGTAAATTAATGTCATTCTGATGAAATATTTACATAAATAAAAGCAGCAAATATCAATCACCGTGACGTGACCTTTACGTCATTACGCGCGTGCTAATTTATCAGCTCTTTACTGGCAGTGACAGATCCGCCGTCTTTAAACCATCCACTTCCGGTACACACTTATCGTCGTTGTGGCATCATTACCACTACCGTAAGTTATTTTTTATTTACTTATTCATAATTGCAACCACATAATCAGGGATCAATTAACCCCCGCCAGTATCAAAGTTAAACTTTGACCTCGGTATTTATATTAAGACCTGTTTCCCTTTAACTTTGGACCCATAGCTACATATCCATTACCCATAATCCATCTTAGGTCACAAGAACCTCTTGTTATAAACGCTCCATAATAACTTGGTTCTTGTCCGGTTTTTTTTATTCTGGATTAATGCAATCCTTTATACATCGATATAGAAAACATTGACGTCACAATATCAACAGACATGCGCGGAAAGCTCCATAATGCAAACATCCATTTTATCAAACTTTTTTTGTTTCCATATTACCACAGAAACCCGACAAACACCTTTCCTGACACAAGCTAGGTCTTTAAAGACACGATAAACAGGTTTATGTAATTTCTAGAAAAATAGATGTTTTTTACACAAAATTAGGATTTCTTTTTGTGGGTTAAATTAAAGCAACTTAAAGATATATATAGAAATTATTTGCATTTTATATACGAAATCTTTTTTTTTTTTACGTTTTATTCAAACATTAATTGCCGTGATATGATGTATTACAACGACTATATATACCATAACAGGTGTATTAACGTATGTGATTTATTACATATACACACATATATAGATTAACTTATTCAGCAGTCTTAAATACAGTCTAATTCATTTTAACAATTATTTAGTCGTTACCGACAACACGATCCCACAGATGAAACAGCCATTTTTGAAATGACATAATTCCGTCTCCATGACAGCAATTATGACCTCATAACGAGCACACGCAGGATTATTGTCCCTTAAGACACATTTCCAGCTGGCCAGTGAATGACCTATACCAATGTTAATATATCAAATCCAATATCTGTTTAGAATGAGTGATTTATAGAAAATTTAAAAGAGCTAAAATTGTATAAAGACAAATAGTCGGTCTTTATATGGAATTAAATATGTTATGAGAGAATGCTGGGATAGTAAATACCCGGTCGTTTTGTTTAAATGAAATAAGATACTTAAAGCTATTTGAAATTAGAATGTTTAATGGCGATATTTGTTTTCTGTAAGTCAGTTTTATTTATGTAATAACCATGCAATCCTAATATATATGTTTATTAAATGGTACTTTTAATATAATCTGTGCATCATTGCTCATTTTTGTGTCGCGACAATAATATTTTGACATTTTGATATCAGAATTTGTTGTCTTTTTCCGTTCAAAGTCCTCCAAAAAAATCAATGCATATGTATGTATGGGAGTTTGGTATCTATAATCAATGATATAAAGATAATGATAATTCCGGAGGGATCTCGAATGAATTCGGTTACCAGTACAATGGATGTTCCGAAATAGAGCATTCCGCACATGCATGAGGGCCCACAGGGGCTTGGCAGGATTTTCCAAATGATGGTCCATATATATATGTATTATAGTGTCACTAATACATATATATATGGACCATCATTTGGAAAATCCTGCCAAGCCCCTGTGTGAGGGCCTTAGTTAGAACAACTCGAGAAAGAAACAACTATTTTCACTTCAATAAAAGAATGCTCTAAGTCTTGACAATTAAGAAATGAATTCATGAGTAAATATAGGTATTGTAAATAGTGCATGTGACAGTAGGTAATGAGATTTGATGTGAAATGTACACTTTATTGTAGTTCTCCCGTCGCCAAGAGTTCCAACAACCATACACATATTGTTGGAAACTATATTTTTTTTCAATTCTGATCAACGTTCAAAGAAGCACTTGAAGGTGATCCAGCATTTAATATAAACTCAATAAATCTGTCCGGTTTATATACAGCTTATGTCGTGGAATTTCACAAAATTTATTGTAAAATATGTAATGTTATATTGAATGTTGATATTTATAGGGAAACTCGATGATATGTTTTGGAAAATATCTTCTGGCTTTGAGCAAAACAATCAACTGATAATATATATACCATAATTCGAGTTGTTGTAACCAAGGCGGCTCATGTTGAAAGTAAAACTCGCACTTACCTGCAGTTAACTCCGTAGAAGGTACCATTCGACATTTGAGATAACATACAAAATCAATATTTATTGTTAAAGCAATGCTTTAGCATACCTTTTTGGTAGGCCATGACATATCTGTCTAGATGATTGCACTACAGTAAGTTGTAAATTGAAAACTGAATACCGAGTGCCTATTTTTTCCTGTTAAGGCAATCAAGTGTCCTTTAAGCTTTCGCTGAACTAATCATTTCACTATATGTTATTACCAGCGACACCATCTCCTCAATCGCTGATTTGAAGTTCAAATGATGTGAAATTTACATTAAATTTAAGTTTGAAATTTTCACTACCTGAAAAAGGCTATTTGATAGATTTAATGGTATATAAGAGCACACCAGTACTTGAAAGACAGTAACCCTGATATTTGCATTGGACAGGACACCCCCACCTGGGGAATTCCACCCTTTTTACAACTGGAATCCTACGTCATTCCATTTTCAGTAGGAGTGTATATTTTTGATTTTCCAAATCTCAAGACCCTACTCTATATTCTGGTATATAGAAAATATCCATTTCATATGTTATTTACTCAGGTAAAAAGCTAAAAACATAAGGAACACATTTTCTTCAGGGACTTGGTTCTAGAGAAATAGCAGCTTACTGACTGAATTAGTTGTGTGAGACCTTAAGGCACTCCATCCGGGCACTTGTCATTTTATAATGTTTGGTTCGGATGGTGGCTGGATTTGTTGTCATTAATAATGTACCACGTGATCAGAGAAGATGTAATAAAAGATAAACATACTGGTCTATATTCTTGTGAGATATGAAGCTGGACGTGATCGATATTCATTGATAATGAAGCCGCGATACCTCGGTCGGTTAGAACGCAAGCCATGTAACAGTTGAAGATCCGAGGTACGTGGTTCGACCGTCCCTACCCGTGTCGGGTGGTGTTTTTTTCGGCAAGCTGAGAAACAGGCCGGTCTGTGCTGTCGCGGTTGTGTCCTTGGGCAAGACACTTTACCCTAATTGCTCTGGATGACATGCGACGAACCTCCTGAATGTTGTTCAGTGAGGTAATCACCAACTACTACAAGGAGAACCAGACTGAAAATGACCCTGGCTGTTCATGGGGTAATAAACCCAGCAAACAAACAAACAAATAAGTATAGTTGAACAGCGTTAAGTGCTGCGTCCAGGAGGACAGACATATGACATACCTTGACAGACACAAATGTCTTTATATGACATATACAGTATGTTCCTCCTAGAGGGGGATTTCATATCGGGTACCTTTAACGGCACAGGGAATGCATATTTGTATATCTATGAAGCTAGTAAAGGATGGTGTCTGTAGCTTTGTTTTAGAATTTTTAAAGGCCTTATCGTTGTGTGTATTCCATTTTTAATTATTTTCAATAATTACAAAAACCACTTTGGTCTTATTGATATTGAGTACTTGTAGTTTGTATTTGTTTTCACTTCTTACAACTGTTCAAGTCTTTTTCCTATTTATTTTGTGTTATCTCAAAGTTCGTGTGGTACCTAATGGCAACAGGCTCCAACTCTCTCCAAAGGTCACTTACCTTTAGTCTATCCTCTGAAATCTTCAAACATTCTTTAAACATCAATTGGCAAATCTATATATTTAGAAAAAAATGCAGGATTAACTGATATAGCTCTTACCGAGCAGAAAGTTACTCATTTATCAGTTTGATATTTAAGATATATATATATATATATATTAAAAGTTGTAAATAACTTACCATTGTGATTTAAGAGAAGGGAATACACGGTTTCTTCTCATTCTGAAAAGACACAAAATAGGATATCCATGTTAACATATGTATCGCGAGTAGTGTTGTTATTGTATTAGTTAAGGGGCACGTGGGCCGGATTAATATGTGTCACATCTGAATTATTACATATGTAACGATTGTTTGTCTCACGTGTATTAGTATGTGTGTCACACGTGTATTATTGTGTCTGTCACACGTGTATTAGTGTATGTCGCACGTGTATTAATTAGTATGTGTGTCATACGTGTATTAGTGTGTCTGTCGCATGTGTATTAGTATGTGTGTCGCACGTGTCTTAATATGTGTGTCACACGTGTATAGTATGTGTCACACGTGTATTAGTATGTGTCACACGTGTATTAATGTCTGTCGCACGTGTATAAGTATATGTGTCACCCGTGTATTAGTATGTGTCACACGTGTATTAGTATGTGTGTCACACGTGTAGTAATATGTGTGTCACACGTGTATTAGTTATGTGTCACACGTGTATTAGTATATGTGTCACACGTGTATTAGTATATGTGTCACATATGTATTAGTATGTGTGTCACACGTGTATTAGTATATGTGTCACACGTGTATTAGTATGTGTGTCACACGTGTATTAGTATATGTGTCATACGTGTATTAGTATGTGTCACACGTGTATTAGTAGGTGTGTCACGCGTGTATTAGTATATGTGTCACACGTGTATTAGTATATGTTTCACACGTGTATAATAAGTACATGTATATGGTCAGCTCGTATATTAGTGTATATGTGACACGTGTATAAATACATGTATGTGTGCATCATGTGTATCAGTTTATGTGTGTCGCATGTGTATTAATACATGTATGTGTGCAGGACGTGTAACAGTATATGTGTCACACGTGTTTTTAGTGTGTAATAGTATAAAACCAAATCGCATTCAAAGCATTGTATCATACACCTGTCTCACTGAATGTAGTGTTACCAACATATTGCAGGCCTTTGTCGCATATTTCATATTCAAATTTCAACCGTTATGCTCAGTATTCTATGTTGATTTCAGCTCCTTATTTCGGCGGTTCTGTATCATCATCTCAGACCGTCAACAGGTCATAACGTTAGCTATGGGAGAGCTTCTCCAATGTTTATACAGGGTCGGAGGAGTGTTGCACTATAAACTGCTGGAGGAAATTACTGGTAGACAGCTTATACCGGGGCTGATGACACTTCATGTCGCGGACGATAGATAGGTGAGCACGGCACCATGTCTACATAATGATGGGTGAGAGAATACATTTTACAATATGGCCCTTTTTATGCCTACTCGTCATGATATAGTGAAGAACAATGTTTGAGCTATATAACAAAAACCCAGACAATCTGTCCCGATTGATCATTACGACATTGAACAAGGACAAAAGATTTTACAAAATATATATCGATCGATATACACCACTTTGCAAATAATAAAAAAAAAATCGAAAATGATACAATGTAACGTCAGCATCCAAGGACATATTACAACACAGAATAAGCATACCACTACCAAATATACCACAGTCATCACACCACTACAAAATATACCACAGTCATCACACCACTACCAAATATACCACAGTCATCACACCACTACCAAATATACCACAGTCATCACACCACTACAAAATATACCACAGTCATCACACCACTACCAAATATACCACATAGTCATCACACCACTACCAAATATACCAGTCATCACACCACTACCAAATATACCACAGTCATCACACCACTACCAAATATACCACATAGTCATTAATATCACTACCAAATATACCACATTTCTCAAAAAGATTTGACACAAAAGGAGTGTTATAATATAATATTATAAATCTGAAATAATAACAAAAACATAATTCTAACTCGGAATCGATCAAACGCGGGAAAGCAAATGATAAAAATATAGAAGTACTGGAAAAAGTACAAGGGGAATAAGGCCAGGGGAATAAGGCCAGGGGAATAAGACCAGGGGAATGAGACCAGGAGAATAAGACCAGGGGAATGAGACCAGGGGAATGAGACCAGGGGAATGAGACCAGGGGAATAAGACCAGGGGAATAAGACCAGGGGAATAAGACCAGGGGAATAAGGCCATGGGAATAAGACCAGGATAATAAGACCAGGGGAATGAGACCAGGGGAATGAGACCAGGTGAATGAGACCAGGGGAATAAGGCCAGGAGAATAAGACCAGGGGGATAAGACCAGGGGAATAAGGCCAGGGGAATGAGACCAGGGGAATGAAACCAGGGGAATGAGATCAGGGGAATGAGACCAGGGGAATGAAACCAGGGGAATGAGATCAGGGGAATGAGGCCAGGGGAATGAGGCCAGGGGAATGAAACCAGGGGAATGAGACTAGGGGAATAAGACCAGGGGAATGAGACCAGGGGAATGAGACCAGGGGAATGGGACCAGAGGAATGGGACCAGGGGAATGAGACCAGGGGAATGAGACCAGGGGAATGAGACAAGGAAAATGAGACCAAGAGAATGAGACCAGGGGAATGAGACCAGGATAATAAGGCCAGGAAAATAAGACCAGGGGAATGAGACCAGGGGAATGAGACCAGGGGAATGAGACCAGGAGAATGAGACCAGGGGAATAAAACCAGGGGAATGAGACCAGGGGAATGAGACCAGGAGAATAAGACCAGGGGAATAAGGCCAGGAGATTAAGACCAGGGGAATGGGACCAGGAGAATAAAGCCAGGAGAATAAGGCCAGGGGAATGAGACCAAGGGAATGAGACCAGGGGAATAAGACCAGGGGAATAAGACCAGGGGAATAAGACCAGAGGAATGAGACCAGGGGAATAAGACCAGGAGAATGAGACCAGGGGAATAAAACCAGGGGAATGAGACCAGGGGAATGAGACCAGGGGAATAAGACCAGGAGAATAAGACCAGGAGAATGGGACCAGGGGAATGAGACCAGGCGAATAAGGCCAGGAGAATAAGACCAGGGGAATAAGACCAGGGGAATGAGACCAGGGGAATGAGACCAGGGGAATAAGACCAGTGGAATAAGACCAGGGGAATAAGACCAGAGGAATGAGAACAGGAGAATAAGACCAGGGGAATGAGACCAGGGGAATAAGACCAGGGGAATCAGACCAGGGGAATCAGACCAGGGGAATGAGACCAGAAGAATCAGACCAGGGGAATCAGACCAGGGGAATCAGACCAGGGGAATCAGACCAGGAGAATGAGACCAGGGAATGAGACTAGAGGAATGAGACAGGGGAATGAGACCAGGGGAATGAGACCAGGGGAATAAGGACCAGGAGAATAAGACCAGGGGAATAAGACCAGGGGAATAAGACCAGGGGAATAAAACCAGGGGAATAAGTCCAGGGGAATGAGACCAGGGGAATGCGACCAAGGGAATGCGACCAGGGGAATAAGACCAGGGGAATAAGACCAGGGGAATAAGACCAGAGGAATGAGACCAGGAGAATAAGACCAGGGGAATGAGACCAGGGGAATAAGACCAGGGGAATAAGACCAGGGGAATGAGACCAGGGGAATGAGACCAGAAGAATCAGACCAGGGGAATCAGACCAGGGGAATCAGACCAAGGGAATCAGACCAGAGGAATGAGACCAGGAGAATGAGACCAGGGGAATGAGACCAGGGGAATGAGACCAGGGGAATGAGACCAGGGGAATAAGACCAGGGGAATAAGACCAGGGGAATGAGACCAGGGGTTGCGACAAAGCAAGCATCCCCTTCTTTATCCCGGACATACGAATCTAGGTAAAAGCGTTTTTAATCACCAAAATTATGCTTTATTTTCATATACACCGGTTGTGTACTATGATGTATTGTACCTGGTACATTTTTACCAGTAGTTTATTTTGCATACACCGGTTGACCTTACAACCTCGTTTCCACTAGTCTTCCTGTTGGTGCATATCACCGCATGGAGTTCCTCCTATGATTAAAGTTTGTTTATAAACGATGTTTATATCGCACAAGTACGTATTTCTCTCATCATGGCGACCACAAAGATTACCTTCATCATGCTGCGCTTTTGAATGTCATTTCCTGTCACTCACAACACCATGGCAAAACTTCAAACCAGCAAAATCTTAATCCGATACACTCAATCAATCATATCGCAATCAGGAAGTATAAGACATATATAGTTATATCAGTTATGTACATTTACCTCTCGTATCCCTTACGACGTCGTTCACATGCTACTCTACCGCCATACACAAAATCCCTTGACGCAAAAAGTACTATATTTTTGTCAAGTCTAGAATTTGTCGAATGGTCCTTGTGTGTTTTTGTGTATTCGATTAGAAAATACGTTTTATTGATAATGTTTTATGTCAAAAGCCACAACTGCCATTCAGATATTACGAAACGGCGTAATCGAACTCATCAATCACGACGAAATACCTTGTACCAATATGACGTGAGCTTAGATGCTCAATCTATTCTTTATCTGTTCTATGATGTTAGTGATAAACATTTCTCATATCTAC
Organism: Pecten maximus; assembly: GCF_902652985.1. Taxonomy (NCBI): domain Eukaryota; kingdom Metazoa; phylum Mollusca; class Bivalvia; order Pectinida; family Pectinidae; genus Pecten; species Pecten maximus. The sequence continues at coordinate 19,900,361 of NC_047027.1, forward strand.
TACACATTGCATCATTGGCAGATATATCTCCATTTTTATTACAAAAGCCTTAAGGGATTTCGATCTTGATTTGTATTGTACTTTACGTATATGGTGACCAGATGAATTTATTGTTATTCACATCTGCAGTTTTAGGTCATCGTGGCGTACTAGACATTTGACCAATATGACTATGTTTTTGACCATTCAGTCCATTCCTGTGATCAAACTGTACCGTCCTACAATTTGGAATGTTTAAGTCAGTTATATTTACTCAGGCTTATAATGACGTTCTTACAAGTGAGGGATTGTTAAAACCTTCCAAAACATCTAACCCCCTGACCTTGAAAGTGGGCCAATTTAACGCCTTGCCTTTGAAAGTGTGTCAATTTAACCCCCTGACCTTGAAAGTGTGCCAATTTAACGCCTTGACCTTGAAAGTGTGTCAATTTAACCCCCTGACCTTGAAAGTGGGCCAATTTAACGCCTTGACTTTGAAAGTGTGTCAATTTAACCCCCTGGCCATGAAAGTGGACCAATTTAACGCCTTGACTTTGAAAGTGTGTCAACTTAACCCCTGACCTTGAAAGTGGGCCAATTTAACGCCTTGACCTTGAAAGTGGGTCAACATAACCCCGTGACCTTTGACGTGGGTCAGTTTAACGCATTGACCTTGAAAATGGGTCAATTTAACCCCCTGACAATGAAAGTGTGTTATGACCGTCCATATAAATGATCTTGATATAACTTCATTTCACCATTCAAAAGGTTAATATCTTTCTACAATCCTTTGAACGCGAAACTAAATACCAATTCACCAAATTTCACGAACTGATGCTTTATTACTCTTATTGCTCAGAAGCACCATTTAAAAACAAAAATGACGTCACACGGACGGACGTCAAACGGTGTATCATCACATGTTGGAACTGTGTAGCAAGTGATTTGAAGAATATTCCATCTGGAACTAACGGAACCAAACACTTACGGAGTGAACTAATGACCATTTGACAATATGTATACAGGGAACAGACAGACCAGGTCTAGAATGTTATTAAAATGATTGTATCACTGATGGGATAACATGGGATTCATACCCTATATATGTAATTGTACCAAAGATCAAACAGATACTACCTATTTGGAGTGAGACCAAAACCTTTGTCGGATCACCGACTTGATGAGTACTTAGAGACGACTTAGTGCATCTTCACCGACCAAAGTTTCCCGTCATTAGAGGGCAGAGGAAAGGAGTTTAAGTCCAGGCCAACAAATTGGGCTTTTACCTCTATTCTGGAATATAGCTCTTAAAATAATCTATACAAGTTTTCGTCTTCTATTTTTTTTTCTCTTGAAGTGTTTTTACGACAGTTTCAGCAATTTAGGGTCAAGTTCGTTTTCTAGCTCACAGTCTACTAGACTAGGGCAAATTTGACTTCTAGCTCACAGTCTACTAGACTAGGGCAAATTTGACTTCTAACTCACAGTCTACTAGACTAGGGAACATTTGACTTCTAGCTCACAGTCTACTAGACTAGGGCAAATTTGACTTCTAGCTCATAGTCTACTAGACTAGGGCAAGTTTGACTTCTAGCTCACAGTCTACTAGACTAGAGCAAGTTTGACTTCTAGCTCATAGCCTACTAGACTAGGGCAAATTTGACTTCTATCTCATAGCCCACCTGAGTAGGGCAAATTTGACTTCTAGCTCATAGCTTACTTGGCTAGGGCAAATTTGACTTCTAGCTCACAGTTTACTAGACCAGGGCAAGTTCGTCTTCTGGCTCATAGATTAAAATACCAGACTAGCATGTTATCATTACCATTGACTTCTGAGGTTGATAATATTTAAGAATCCTTCGTCCACATCGAGATATTTGCGTTTTCACACATCTCTATATTGATGAGTTTGGAAAGTCGTGAAATAACCTTTATCCAAACTAAGATAATGCATGCTAGTTCCGCGGCCCGGTACCCATACGTGGTTCTTCTTATTCCAAGAAACACGGACAAATAACTATTGTCATTTTTTTTAGAAGTAATAATGATGTTAATCGTTCATCGCAAATATAGCGAAATCATCTAAGCTATTTCATTGACTTGTCTCCTTTTTCCTTTTTCCTTTTTTTCTTTCTGCTCAGAAAGCGTAAGGTATGAAATCAATTCCGAGATTAAGGAGAAAAGAACTGTGATCTTCAAAATGACAGACACTTTCCTTGATTTCAACATTCTGCTGCATGGATGCAATGAGAAAATGAGAGAATTGCTCAGATTTTCCCCAATTTGAAAATCCCTAGGGTGAATAGTCCATAATCTACACTCCCTGGCTTCAAAGACAGCCATTATTTGCTACGGAGCATTTGCCAGCAATTTGTCTTATTTCAGCACAATTACAATAGGCAAAACACGGCAATTTAGGAACGAAATAGCCCGTCTACTTCCTAGTTATTGCATATTTTCACTTCACCAGTAGGCAATGTCAGGAAACAGATCTTATTAATGTACAAAGCAAATGCCTTTGTGGCTCTGTAATACTTTTCAAGAGTCTGTGTGATTATGAATTGATTTCTTAGAAAGTCACGTGATTGCTTTGCGTCTTCATCCTTTACCTATCTGATCCGGGCGTAAGACAGTGTAATTATCGCCCCTGGTTCGCTTGTCTGCCCGTGATCAGGTCGATCTATGTAATAGACTAGGTTTTATTTGTCTCGACTCGGTCATAGTAATGTAGTTGAGATCCGGATGACTTCTAAATCACCAATGTCTCTGGATTTACTCCTTGATAAGCTGTCCCGACTGAATCGCTTGGTGATGCAATGGTTATATATTGGATCTATAACCTCATTCCTTTGAAATTATGACCTTTATTTTTTAACTATAATTTAATATACATTATATTGGTAAATAATAAAAGAAGGGAGAAAACATCTTCCATCTGTTGCCAAGTATATAGGTTAATATGTCAGTTACTTTATTTATAACATAGCTTATACAGATTTGGTTAAGTATTGTTTAACGTCCTATCAACAGATAAGGTCATTTAAGGACGGCCTCTCGTGTGTGCGAAATGCATGCGTATATTGTATGTGTGTGTGATTTGGAAGGCTGCAGTATGTTCGTATTTGTCTCTGTGTACTAGCGCAGAACTGATGCCGAATTATAGTACTACCCAACTGAAGCTTACTGTCGAAGACACCCAGCAGGACACCCCACCCGGTCACATTATATTGACAACGGGCGAACAAGTCGTCCCTACAGATAAAATATCCGCTCCGCGCCAACACAGGGGCTTCGAAGTCCTAGCCCACGGTTCATACATTGTATATATACAGTTTCCTCTTCCGGAAAAGTACAGCCGTTATGAACCGTGGGTTAGAAATTCGTGCCAAGTGAAGTCTCGATGCGGGATAAAAAGTCACGGTTTCTATTTGGAGTGACAAACCGGACGACGTAGTATATATTTACTGGGAGTTGTTCTGTTCACATATAGAGGCGTTTTCCATATATACAATGACGTACTGCTTCAGTAAAACCTCTCTATAACGCCCCCTCAGTACTCCATCGCCATCGCAATCTTCACTCATTTTGCGTTTTTTTTTATCCCCCACGAAACACCAACAATTTCAATCATACAAATACACTAAAAGATAAGACAATTAACAGCTGTAATTTGTCTTTTTACACACAGAATGCCTTGCAATGTAAGTATACAGACAAATCTATCTCGATGATCAGCGGGACTTTCCGTAAGCGTATAACCCATCCTACATCATTGTCACTACTTAAAGGAATATAATGGCTAACAGCTGAAAGGCTCAGCTGAATTTTAATACTAGATTATCTTTACCCAGTATGAAGCTAGAATCGGCCATAACTTAAGACCAGAATTATAAGGGTCACTTTTATTCCTAATTTTAATATTCTAGAGACAGGGGGCCAATCTACGCAAAGGAAGACCTTTAGAGAAACAGAAAATGGCTCTACTTGATGTCCATTACAGCTTTGTTTGGTGACATTTGGCACCAATACAGAGGCTGCTGTATGGTAGAGAGATTTTGGTACTTATATCTTACGACAGACAAGGGTCCACATAGGGTATAGTAGGTGGAGATTCGCGGAATAAAAATAGTCTGAACCATATGTAACATTCCTATACAAAACAATATACAGTCACATCGACGATTGCCCAATCTCAAAGATAACTCGTTGGCAATACACAAAACTGTATATCTTGTCTATGTATACCAAAAGCACATACTAAGATTTTGCAGTTTTTTTTGTTTTGTTTGTTTCAAACTCTCTAATTTAACACAATAAATGTGTTAAGGCCACTGTTAAGAATATTGTTTCGTTAACACGATAAATTCCTAAATCTGTATTTCGCCCGTTGTAAGATTAAAAAGATATAGCTGGATATTTTATTTCTCCGATCTGCAACAACATTTCCTTTGAAGTTTATATAAATCTGTTCTGAAATAAGACATCAAGACATGTCTTTGGAGCGTCAATATACTCATTATGCGCTCGTAGCTTTAATGCTATTCATTACAAACGTCATTTACGAGTAGCCGTCTATTTTGAAACGAGGGGGTGATGTGACACAAATATTAGTCCTCTCGAAAGATATGTCACTTTGTTTAACATCAAAGGCTCCATTCATGGTTGGTTTCCATCGGTTTGTGCTGAAGAAACACAATTGCATGTCCATTGCTATACATACTTGAAAGAATGAATTTGACGTCAGATTAAAAATATGATTTAAAAAAAAAAAAAATGACGAGATTTCATTTGATTTCATTCTCACTATTTTAAATGTATGTAGTGTTGAAGTTATTTGATAAAATTTTCATGGGTTTACCGAAAGTTCGAAGCAGCAGTAAACTATTGTAAAATGTCGCATGGTCGTATTCTCGTATAGTAGTATACTAGACGGCCGGAGTTCGATTCCCCGATCGGACGTGAAATGATATGGGGTCACCTGCCCGACCACGTGGGTTTTCCCCCGGGTACTCCGGTTTTCTCCCACAGTAAGACCCCTCTCACTTCCTCCCACAGTAAGACCCCTCACACTTTCTCCCACAGTAAGACCCCTCTCACTTCCTCCCACAGTAAGACCCCTCTCACTTCCTCCCACAGTAAGACCCCTCTCACTTCCCTCCCACAGTAAGACCCCTCACACTTTCTCCCACAGTAAGACCCGTAAGACCTCTCGCACTTCTTCCCACAGTAAGACCCCTCTCACTTCCTCTCACAGTAAGACCCCTCGCACTTCCTCCCACAGTAAGACCCCTCGCACTTCCCCCCACAGTAAGACCCCTCTCACTTCCTCCCACAGTAAGACCCTCTCACTTCCTCCCACAGTAAGACCCCTCTCACTTCCTCCCACAGTAAGACCCCTCGCACTTCCTCCCACAGTAAGACCCCTCGCACTTCCTCCCACAGTAAGACCCCTCGCACTTCCCCCAACAGTAAGACCTCTCGCACTTCCCCCCACAGTAAGACCCCTCTCACTTCCTCCCACAGTAAGACCTCTCTCACTTCCTCCCACAGTAAGACCTCTCGCACTTCCCCCCACAGTAAGACCCCTCTCACTTCCTCCCACAGTAAGACCTCTCTCACTTCCTCCCACAGTAAGACCCCTCTCACTTCCTCCCACAGTAAGACCCCTCGCACTTCCTCCCACAGTAAGACCCCTCGCACTTCCTCCCACAGTAAGACCCCTCTCACTTCCTCCCACAGTAAGACCCCTCGCACTTCCTCCCACAGTAAGACCCCTCTCACTTCCTCCCACAGTAAGACCCCTCTCACTTCCTCCCACAGTAAGACCCTCTCACTTCCTCCCACAGTAAGACCCCTCTCACTTCCTCCCACAGTAAGACCCCTCGCACTTCCTCCCACAGTAAGACCCCTCTCACTTCCTCCCACAGTAAGACCCCTCTCACTTCCTCCACAGTAAGACCCCTCTCACTTCCTCCCACTAGTTAAGCACCCCTCCGCACGTTCCTCACAACAGTAAGACCCCTCTCACTTCCTCCCACAGTAAGACCCCTCGCACTTCCTCCCACAGTAAGACCCCTCTCACTTCCTCCCACAGTAAGACCCCTCTCACTTCCTCCCACAGTAAGACCCCTCTCACTTCCTCCCACAGTAAGACCCCTCTCACTTCCTCCCACAGTAAGACCCCTCTCACTCACTCCCACAGTAAGACCCCTCGCGCGCTGCCATCTCGACCAACAAGAGTGAATAAAACATGTTTCTTAACCGATATATTTTTTTTCTTTTCAGTTATTTCAATTAGTGTTACTGCCAAGCCTCATTTCATACCATAATGACCCAACTTTTACCGAGTATCGTATCACGAAATGTTTTCAGACCATTTACAGCAGTGTTTTCAGGGTAAATTATATCATAAGCATCTAGACTATATCTTATACTATACCAAACTTATATTTTAAGAAATATGATAAAGAAATAAAACGTGTTTACATGCAAATAATTAATTTGTTTGCCAGATAGTCATAAATAAGAAACGGTAATTTTGATATGGACATGGGCTTCACTCCGGCGAATGGAAACACAATTTGAAAATTGTAACGCCGCCTATGATTGGTTAAAGTCAAAATAATTGCACCATAGAAAAATACCTTTACTGTTGTAAATTAAACATATTTTCGTTATACATGTATCTGTTTGTTTTCTTTTTTCTGTTTAGGAATGGAATGGTAAGGATTGAACGAGACGATAAATTGGTCTATCGATATATAGATAGAAAAGCGAAGTGCACTCTTAACGAATGAGAGTGTTTATCTCCACCGCGATATAGACCAATCTATTATCTCGTCCAATACTGAGATTTATGGTGTTCATATTGAGAGTTACTATGTAGGCAATGACGCAAAACGCACGCCCCAGCGTCATCTTAAATACGTGAAATGTCAACTTATAAAAATGATATTTATTTCGATAAATATATAATCACTACTGTGATCACAGACGTATCCGCCGACTGATTGACACTCGCACAATGGCCCTTTAAGTATGTCTGGACGGTAAAACCCCTGTAGGTCACACATCAATTGGACACTTAATGGAAATTTATCCGAAGGTTACAGATACGCAAGGGTGTCTGTGTCCAATGTAGAAAGTCCATTAAGGGAGTATGTGGGATGTACTAAATGTACCTTCTTTTTAGGAGACATCCGTTTATGATCGGAACCTCACATATAACAACTGTATTAAGACAAGGCGACCAGACCTAGAAGTTCGTACAATCATCGTAAGTTGGAATCATTTCAAGTGTCGTTATCTTTCTCCATTTACCAGTTTCGATGATTATAGCAACAAGCCTTCGTGTAACACAGATTCAAAAGGCCGTCTTGGTCTGAGATATATTTGATAATAAAGGATATATTCGCTCTATATTAACTTCCTTTTCTATTATATTATAATCAACTTCTCAACGTGACGGTAAATCGTATCAAAGACTCTATTCACGTAGTTCGAATGTTCTGCATAAAGATACTAACATGATTGAAGGAAAATGATAGCTTCATGCACAACCATGTGTCTTACCAAAAAATACACAACCATGTGTCTTACCGAGCAAAGTGCCACTACACAGTTAAATATCACCGGCCACAACAAGGTGTCACCATACACAACAAGGTGTCACCACAGAAAACAATGTGTCACCACAAACAACGATGTGTCACCACACACAACAAGGTGTCACCACACACAACAAGGTGTCACCACACACAACAAGGTGTCACCACACACAACAAGGTGTCACCACACACAACAAGGTGTCACCACACAACAAGGTGTCACCACACAGAACAAGGTGTCACCACAAACAACAAGGTGTCACCACACACAAAAAGGTGTCACCACACACAACAAGGTGTCACCACACACACAACAATGTGTCACCACACACAACAAGGTGTCACCATACACAACAAGGTGTCACCATACACAACAAGGTGTCACCACAAACAACAAAGTGTCACAACACACAACAAAGTGTCACCACACACAACAAGGTGTCACAACACACAACAAGGTGTCACAACACACAACAAGGTGTCACCATACACAACAAGGTATCACCATACACAACAAGGTGTCACAACACACAACAAGGTGTCACAACATACAACAAGGTGTCACCATACACAACAAGGTGTCACCACACACAACAAGGTGTCACCACACACAACAAGGTGTCACCACACACAACAAGGTGTCACCATACACAACAAAGAGTCACAACACACAACAAGGTGTCACAACACACAACAAGGTGTCAACATACACAACAAGGTGTCACCATACACAACAAAGAGTCACAACACACAACAAGGTGTCACAACACACAACAAGGTGTCACCACACACAACAAGGTGTCACAACACACAACAAGGTGTCACAACACACAACAAGGTGTCACAACATACAACAAGGTGTCACCACACATAACTAGGTGCCACCACACGAAACAAAGTGTCATCACAGACAAGGTGTCACCACACACAACAAGGTGTCACAACACACAACAAGGTGTCACAACATACAACAAGGTGTCACCACACATAACTAGGTGTCACCACACGAAACAAAGTGTCATCACAGACAAGGTGTCACCACACACAACAACGTGTCACAACATACAACGAAGTGACACAACACACAACAAGGTGTCACCACACACGACAAAGAATCACCCCAGACAGCAAAGTTTCACCACGCACAAAAACGTTGTTCAAAATTGTGTCACAGTAATTAAAACGAACAGCTTTGTTTGGCAAAATATTTTGCCAAATAGCACAGCGACATCTCACAAATAGAGAATATATCGGTAGTTGACATCAGAGATGGAATAGTTGGCCAGGCAACGTATAATGCTACCCTCCTTTGAAGCGGTGGGGCTAGAAGATCGATTGGGAGCAAGCTCACTTCCAGGTAATCTGGCTCCCGACCGACACAGCACTCAGATTGCGGAAATCACCAAAGTTTGCACTGCATGACCTCATGGAAGACGCCTCACGTGTCGCTAATAAAACCGAACGCTCAGGAGTTCACAGCTCGTCATCCTGTCTAATTTTATATAAATACTGACTAGTCGTTGCCACTGAGGTTAGTCGCGATGTTTTTTCTATGAGGTACAAATATTTTATTATTATCTAGAGAGCTCCTATGCTTGTTTATGCATGTTTATTCAAACTGGATTGAAACTAGAATAGAACTTTACCAAAAGAAACAGTAGAATACGGAACTATTTCATGATGATGTCAATAACGTCACCTGCCAAAGAAAATTTTCAAAAAGTCGGACCAGTGAATCGAGCTTAACGTAAATTGGATTTGCAGGTAGATTGGTTTCCGGTTTACCCGCAAAATTTGCGACGTTATGATTGGTTAAAATGGATTGGAAGCGGACATGACAATCACACCCACTTGTAAATCATAACAGCGGGTAGGTGCTTGGTATTAGATTGTGTTGCTTTAACTTTTATTGTAACTTGTCCTTGAATCTTCCATCGGTTTTAGGTAGCGCCAATATTTTAGCGGTAACGGTTCTCCAATGCCATCATCCTGTCAAGCACGAATGGCTACGTGTCTGTGTGTGCCTCAAGACTTGAGGTAGCTAGTTTTGACTGTGTGTGTCTCGGATTTGACCGCGTAGTAACAGTTTGTGAGTGTGTCCCGAATTTGTCTGTGTAGTTACAGTTTGTGAGTGTGTGTTTCGAATTTGTATGTGTAGTAACAGTTTGTGAGTGTGTGTCCCGAATTTGTCTGTGTAGTTACAGTTTGTGAGTGTGTTGTCGAATTTGTATGTGTAGTAACAGTTTGTGAGTGTGTGTGTCCCGAATTTGTCTGTGTAGTAACAGTTTGTGAGTGTGTGTGTCCCCAATTTGTCTGTGTAGTAACAGTTTGTGAGTGTGTGTCCCGAATTTGTCCGTGTAGTTACAGTTTGTGAGTGTGTGTCCCGAATTTGTCTGTGTAGTTACAGTTTGTGAGTGGGTGCCCCGAATTAACCTTTGAAGAAACAGTTTGTGAGTGTGTCCCGAATTTGTCCGTGTAGTTACAGTTTGTTTGTGTGTGTGTGTCCCGAATTTGTCTGTGTAGTTACAGTTTGTGAGCATGTTCCGAATTTGTCTTGAAGTTACAGTTTGTGAGTGTGTGTCTCGAATTGGTCTGTGTAGTAACAGTTTGTGAGTGTGTGTCCCGAATGTGTCTGTGTAGTTACAGTTTGTGAGTGTGTTGTCGAATTTGTCTGTGTAGTTACAGTTTGTGAGTGTGTGTCCCGAATTTGTCTGTGTAGTAAACGTTTGTGAGTGTGTGTCCCGAATTGGTCTGTGTAGTAACAGTTTGTGAGTGTGTTGTCGAATTTGTGTGTGTAGTTACAGTTTGTGAGTGTGTTGTCGAATTTGTGGGTGTAGTTACAGTTTGTGAGTGTGTTGTCGAATTTGTGTGTGTAGTTACAGTTTGTGAGTGTGTTGTCGAATTTGTGTGTGTAGTTACAGTTTGTGAGTGTGTTGTCGAATTTGTGTGTGTAGTTACAGTTTGTGAGTGTGTTGTCGAATTTGTCTGTGTAGTTACAGTTTGTTTGTGTGTGTGTGTCCCGAATTTGTCTGTGTAGTAACAGTTTGTTTGTGTGTGTGTGTCCCGAATTTGTCTGTGTAGTTACAGTTTGTGAGTGTGTGTGTGTCCCGAATTTGTCTGTGTAGTAACAGTTTGTTTGTGTGTGTGTGTCCCGAATTTGTCTGTGTAGTTACAGTTTGTGAGTGTGTGTGTGTCCCGAATTTGTCTGTGTAGTTACAGTTTGTTTGTGTGTGTATGTCCCGAATTTGTCTGTGTAGTAACAGTTTGTTTGTGTGTGTGTGTCCCGAATTTGTCTGTGTAGTTACAGTTTGTGAGTGTGTGTGTGTCCCGAATTTGTCTGTGTAGTAACAGTTTGTTTGTGTGTGTGTGTCCCGAATTTGTCTGTGTAGTTACAGTTTGTGAGTGTGTGTGTGTCCCGAATTTGTCTGTGTAGTTACAGTTTGTGAGTGTGTGTGTGTCCCGAATTTGTCTGTGTAGTAACAGTTTGTTTGTGTGTGTGTGTCCCGAATTTGTCTGTGTAGTTACAGTTTGTGAGTGTGTGTGTGTCCCGAATTTGTCTGTGTAGTTACAGTTTGTTTGTGTGTGTGTGTCCCGAATTTGTCTGTGTAGTAACAGTTTGTTTGTGTGTGTGTCCCGAATTTGTCTGTGTAGTTACAGTTTGTGAGTGTGTGTGTGTCCCGAATTTGTCTGTGTAGTTACAGTTTGTGAGTGTGTGTCCCGAATTTGTCTGTGTAGTTACAGTTTGTGAGTGTGTGTCACGGATTTGTCTGTGTAGTTACAGTTTGTGAGTGTATGTCACGGATTTGTCTGTGTAGTAAACGTTTGTGAGTGTGTGTTACGGATTTATCTGTAGTAACAGTTTCTGAGTGTGTATGTGTTCAACACACATTATGCTGTTTACCAGGCAGTTGTCTACCAAGGGTTAAATAAAGCTGTTACTTTTTCCTATAGTCAGCGGAATTGCCCGAATCCTTTTTCCGTATTAGACGCCTTGACAACTGGCGGGCAGTCGTTACCTATTACGTTCCTACCAGACAATTGTCCATCTCCTCCTTGAACACGTGGCACGTTGGTAGACGGTTAAGGTGAAGTTCATGTAAAATTGATACCCAACATCTCAAAGGTAGCCTGACATTATTGTTGACTGGATCCGTCACACAGGTGTCCGTTTACGTGTAGTTTTATCAACGCTAATTATATTTTATAATTATATTTTTTTATTCTATTGTTTTAAATCTATTGTTATAATTATATTGTTTTAATTCTCCTGTTTTTATTCTTTTGTATAATTATATTGCTTTTAATTATATTGTTATACTTCTATTGTTATACTTCTATTGTTATAATTCTATTGTTATAATTCTATTGTTATAATTATATTGCTTTTGATTATATTGTTATACTTCTATTGTTATAATTCTATTGTTTTAGACAATGTTGTATTGTTGGTAGAACTTTTGATTTCGACATGGAGAAAAGGATATATGTCCATATTTTCCCACGAATTATGACGTAAACATCACTTAAGTGTCACAAGGACAGAGTCAATCGGGTGAATGTTATTGTCAATTGTCCAATTTTAGGAAAATAATCTTTGTATTGGTAAAGCTTGGGAAATCCGGACTAAATTCTGATACGCCATGATTCACAAACCAATCTGACTTGTATTTCTGAACTCCAATCCAACTTTATCAAGAAAAAAACACTTTGTCACCAGAAGAGTATATTGAAGTACATATAGATTTATGTATATCAAACTAAAATCAATAAAAGAAGGAAATTCCTAACGTTTTATAAAGAAGCCTGAAGTCTATAAAGAAAATTGCTAATTTTTCATAGGAAAGTCTAAGGTCTATATGTGAAATTACTGACGTTTAATAGGGAAGTCTAAATCCATTATTTGAAATTGCTAACGTTTGATTGGGAAGTCTAAACTCTATATGTGAAATTCTTATAGTTTTATTGGGAAATCTTAACCCGATATATGAAATTCCTATGACTTTATAGAGAAGATTGGACCATATATAGAATTTGAAATAGTAATAGGAAATTTCAAACGCTTTTGAGAAAATTCTTAACATAAAAAGACTACTTGGCAAGGGATGATAGTGTTCCTGTCTGAAGGCATGTCTTAACGACATACGAATCATAATATTAGCAGATTTTTCATAAATTGACCCATTTGATGACCTTGTATAACTTAGCGATTAGCATGTATAATTAGTTAAGGTTAACGATAAACATGTTTAGATGGTCTCAGTTTAATGTTTAACTTGTATAACTAGTTCAGAATAAATATAAACTTGTATAACTGGTTTCAGTTTAGTGATCAACTTGTATAACTGGGTTAGCTTAAGTAGTAACTTGTATAACTGGTCTCAGGTTAACGATGAACTTGTATAACTGGTTAAGGTTAAATATAACTTGTATAACTGGTTAAGGTTAAATATAAACGTTTATAACTGGTCTCAGGTTAACAATGACCATGTATAACAAGTTAAGGTTAATGCTAAACTTATATAACTAGTTCGGGTTAAATATAAACTTGTAAAACTGGTCTCAGTTTAAATATAAACTTCTATAACTGGTCTCAGGTTAACAATGAACATGTATAACTAGTTACGGTTAAATATAAACTTGTATAACTTGTTTCAGTTAAATGATAAACTTGTATAACTGGTTCAGTGTAAATATGAACTTGTATAACTGGTCTCGGCTTAAGAAGTAACTTGTATAACTAGTATCAGTTTAATCACAAACTTGTATAACTAGTTCAGATTAAAAACACAAATAAATAACTAGGCTGGGTGTTTTTAATATTCTTGCACAAGTTGCTCATCTATTTAAAAGTTTATGATAAACTTGACTTACAGGTTTATAATTACTTTGCATAACTGGTTGAGGTGTATGGTAATTTGATTGGGTTGTCTGGTCATTTACGACAGACTTTTTTTTATCAGATAGGCTTGCGGTTTTGTATTCATAGGCACCTCACATTGGTTTGGTGTGTAACCAAAATCATGCATGTATTATACTTAAATTGTAAACGGGTGTTTAAATGTAGACTTATCTGTAAATCTATAACGCAGATTTATAATATAGCTGTACAGCTCGAGTCAAATTGATAAATAACTTGTACACTGTATAGAAATATATTGTACCACACTTGGACAGATCTTCTCTACAAGTTGTGAGCTGATTGGTCAATTAATGCAATGCATTATGGGTATACTGAATCACTTTGTAGCTTCTCCAAATCATTAAAATACAAAATCTATACCTAAATGTAATACAGATTATTTTCCAGGTATTAAAACTAGATTATACCAACTCTACGACACTACATCACCAAATGAGCTTTAGAAAATTCCATCAACTGTTTCAAAGGATAGTCTAAACAGTCACAAGCAAACAGTGATCTTGGCATTGGGCGAATAATCCGGACAATAATTACAGTACAATCTTGAAAAGAATTATGAAATCAATGATCCAATTAGTAATCGAATATTTGTCAAATAATCCACGAGATTATGACGACATTCTAATAGGTTTACACAAATCCACATGATCAACACAGCGAATCACATTGACAACAGTCGAATACTTCATAGAATTATTTAATTAATCATCATCAACGTCAAACACTATAGTATATGCAAAATAATGATACAAACAGTCGAATACATTATAGAATTGTTAAAACAATATCAATAACTGTCGAATTCTTTATAGAATGGTTAAACAATATCAATAATTGTCGAATTCTTTATAGAATGGTTCAAACAATATCCAGAAATGTCGAATGCTTTATAGAATGGTTAAAACAATATCAATAACTGTCGAATTCTTTATAGAATGGTTCAAACAATATCAATAACAGTCGAATTCTTTATAGAAGGGTTAAAACAATATATATAACTGTCGAATTCTTTATAGAATTGTTAAAACAATATCAATAACTCTCGAATTCTTTATAGAACGACTAAAATATCAATAACTGTCGAATTCTTTATAGAATTGTCAAAAAATATCAATAACTGTCGAATCCTTTATAGAATGGTTAAAACAATATCAATAACAGTCGAATTCTTTATAGAATGGTTCAAACAATATCCAGAAATGTCGAATGCTTTATAGAATGGTTAAAGCAATATCAATAACTGTCGAATTCTTTATAGAATGGTTAAAACAATATCAATAACTGTCGAATTCTTTATAGAATGGTTCAAACAATATCAATAACTGTCGAATTCTTTATAGAATGGTTCAAACAATATCCAGAAATGTCGAATGATTTATAGAATGGTTAAAACAATATCAATAACTGTCGAATTCTTTATAGAATGGTTAAAACAATATCAATAACTGTCGAATTCTTTATAGAATGGTTAAAACAATATCAATAACTGTCGAATTCTTTATAGAATGGTTCAAACAATATCAATAACTGTCGAATTCTTTATAGAATGGTTAAAACAATATCAATAACTGTCGATTTCATTATAGAATGGTTGAAACAATATCCAGAAATGTCGAATGCTTTATAGAATGGTTAAAACAATATCAATAACTGTCGAATTCTTATTGAATGACTAAAACAATATCAATTACTGTCGAATTCTTTATAGAATTGTTTAAATTACATCAATTACTGTCGAATTCTATATAGAATGGTTAAAACAATATCAATAACTGTCGAATTCTTTATAGAATGGTTAAAACAATATATATAACTGTCGAATTCTTATTGAATGACTAAAACAATATCAATAACAATCGAATTCTTATTGAATGACTAAAACAATATCAATTACTGTCGAATTCTT
This sequence comes from Pecten maximus, assembly GCF_902652985.1. NCBI lineage: Eukaryota > Metazoa > Mollusca > Bivalvia > Pectinida > Pectinidae > Pecten > Pecten maximus. The sequence goes on from NC_047027.1 coordinate 19,915,773, forward strand.
TATAGAATTGTTTAAATTATATCAATTACTGTCGAATTCTTTATAGAATGGTTAAAACAATATCAATAACAGTCGAATTCTTTATAGAATGGTTAAAACAATATATATAACTGTCGAATTTATTTTAGAATGGTTAAAACAATATCAATAACAGTCGAATTCTTTATAGAAGGGTTAAAACAATATCAATAACTGTCGAATTCTTATTGAATGACTAAAACAATATCAATAACTGTCGAATTCTTTATAGAATGGTTTAAATAATATCAATTACTGTCGAATTCTTTATAGAATGGTTCAAACAATATCAATAACAGTCGAATGCATTATATAATGAGTTAACCAATATTCAGAACTGTCAAAATCTTTATAGAATTGTTAAACACTATCCAGAACTGTCGAATATAATATGGAATAATTAAACCAATATCCATAACAGTCAAATGCTCTATAGAACGCGAAAAACAATATCAATAACAGTGGCATAATTTACAGAACGGTTAAAACATTATTCAGAACTGTAAAATACATTATAGAATGGTTAAAACAATATCAATAACTGTCGAATGTTTTATAGAATGTCAAAACAATATCCAGACCTGTTGAATACTTTATAGAATTGTTAAAACAATATCCAGAACTGTCGAATGCTTTATAGAATGACTAAAACAATATCCAAAACTGTCGAATACTTTATAGAATGTTTAAAACAATATCCAGATCTGTCGAATGCTTTATAGAATGACTTAAACAATATCCAAACCTGTCCAATACTTTATAGAATGTTAAAAACAATATCCAGAACTATCGAATGTTTTATATAATGTTTAAAACATTATTCAGAACTTTCGAATATTTTATTGAATGGTTAAATCATTATCAATAACTGGCGAATACTTTATAGAGTGTTTGAAACAATATCCAGATCTGTCGAATGCTTTATAGAATGTTAAAAACAATATTCAGAACTGTCGATTGCTTTATAGAACCTCAAAACAATATCCAGAACTGTCGAATGCTTTATAGAATGACTAAAACAGTATCAATAACTGTCGAATGCTTTATAGAATGTTAAAAACAGTACCAAGAAGTGTCGAATGCTTTATAGAACGTCATATCCAGAACTGTCGATTGCTTTATAGAACGTCAAAACAATATCTAGAACTGCCGAATACTGCAAACAATTCAAAACTATAGGTCGTAAAAGTTGACATCGTGTAATATTTAAAACCACATTTGTAATATAAATGTAATGTAAAAAAAACAATAGTAGGAATGTCATAAGTCATTGAGTGTGAGCGAAAAACCCCTACAGGAAATGATATAACGCGCTTATCAATCACAAAAGTAGTATATTGGAGTCCTTTTTCCTATTGAGCGACATGCACTAGATATAAGTGTAGTTACAATACGTACTGATATCGTCCTATTTCTATATAGACTGAAATTAGCGTTTTACATGTATCTAAACCCTACAACATTTCATCTTCGTAATCAACAAAATACCGAAGTGTGTCACTAGAGCATATGTCCATGAATTTATCAAAATATCCTTCCCGAACACCAATTATTATTCAATGGCATTCTTGTCATTTTCATATATTAGAGAGTAAAGTATTTATCATGAGAAACATGAACGTGATTTTACTCCCCTTAACAGCTCTCGTGGTCTCACTTATAAATGATAATAACAAGTAATATTAGTAGTATTTATAAAACATACCAGAAAGGTGTAATATGAACCCAGAGAAAAAAACAATCATAAGAGAAGATGGACAACGCTAACCTGAAAAGAGCTCGAACTAACGATCTGGAGTTTGGAATGGGAACCATAGGACCCGAAAACATGGCGTTTATGACAAACTGTCTGACATCTTAACATCGTCACAAGAAGACACAGACGGATATAGGAAATCAGCGGTAGGTACTGTTTCTATTAATGATGAGGTCATATCAAGAAGAAATTTGATAAATGAATTGTTTCCACCTTTGTATCCCGTGTTCAGAGTTTGTAACTGGCATTAAAGTCATCTTTGGATGTCCAACAGAGCTTAAACTTGAATGTCTAAGAACCATAAATAGTTTATATAATATTCAGATATAACTGATATTTCCATATACATATATATATGCAATATCATAGATCATTTTTTTATGGCTTTGTGTTATGTAAACTCAGGCAGTCAACAAAAATAACAGCTACAAATGCCTTTATTCTAAAACAACAGAGTATACTACTGAGGCCATAATTCTGAATAACCACAAAATACAAAGTACACCTCCTTTGTTATGAAGTCACAAACATGTAACCCTATCAAGTGTTGACAATAGCATGTGGGTTACAATTTGATTATATCCTTTTAAAAGAAACCATGGAAAAGTCACATAAGCTGCACATAACAAGTTTATCCAAATGTGAAGCATCCTATGTCACAGGGATAGGCCTTTGTAATAAAGATATGTACAAAACTCCAAGACAGAATGAATAAAAACACATCCCACTCACAAATGTATATGACAAAAGTCACACAAAATAAACAACGATTTATAATTTGCTTGAATCCATATTATCCAAGTAAATTTCCTATATATCCAATCCTGTCTACTAAATGTGTTAACTGTTTCACTGTACCCGACAAACCACCCCCGTCTGGAGTTATAGCGAGCTCTGGTCATAACATCGTGCAACACGCAATCATACTAACAACAGTTACTGCACACACTGCAGCGCAGACAGTCTGCATAATACGCCACAGCATTAAACAATCCCCTTTGACCTTTGACCTAATTCTTTACGAAGCTAAATCCCACCTCTCGGTCTGGACAGGCCTCCCAGCTGTGTAGCGGAACCGGTCTGTTTAAGGATATTCGAATGTTTTACAAGAGTGATGACTTCGTATCAATATAGACCTTTCAGGCGATAGGAGGAGCTTATGAACAATTTACATAGAAAGGTGGGAGAACCACGAAGTACAAACTCAATAGACATCGTCACGTATCAATGATGACATATTAACAACACAATTTAGGATTTCAATATTACAAGGTGTAATCAATGTGTCATTAAAACAAAAGCCCATTCAAAGTGATATAGCAATGTGTCGCGAGCATATATACACGGAACTGTTTTCGTAAAAGTTCCCGGATGTTTAATTTCAATGATCGACATGGCGTTGTTAATCTCAGACATGTCGATTTCAGCAGACACACAGATGATTCTTCACAGCTTGGATTATGTTGATAAAATGATCACATGACAGATTCTATGGGATTATGGTAATACTTCCTAGATATATTCCCAAAGATGACACTATGTTGTTCATTCCGAGTTGGAAAGTATACATCTATCCGGATATTTATGAACAGGTAAATCCACTTGGGCATATCTCCCATACAATGTTGACAGTTTTATAACTGATTTGGCAGTATAGCTTACGTTAAACCATGCTGATCAACAGAGGTTGATAACACACACAAAATTACTAATTAGTAATCAAAATTAATAAACCTATATGAGTATAAATTTAACAGCATATAGGTATTTCGTAATGAATTCATATAAAGTTAGTATGGAACTATGAATTGCATTTCTGTTGGGTTTAAACTCCAATTATTTCGTTAATAAATTACATCAAAAGTACACACAATTACATTTACCTGTATATACCTGTATATCAAAGCAATATACACTAGTTTATCGGAAACAATTTATTTCTACATACGGGCATCTATCCACGCCACTGATTAGTGTTTTTATGTGTTTTTACACGCACCGCTCACACAAACCTATTAGATATGACGGCCATGATGATAGCAGCGATAACTATCTACTGCGAGGCTTGTAAGCGTTATTTAAACATATATATTGTCTATCGATACGTCAAAAAAAGAATCCACATAAATCATGATGCGTTCAAATTTAAACATCTATTAAATGCTTGGTTAGAGAGTGTGGTACCCACCCTCGTGGAACGATCCTTGTATGGGTAAGCTATACCGAGTAACAGTACAGCAATATGATTATATACATATATTTCCCCCTTTAAATTGTATCCTCTCTATACAGGTATTAGAAGGTCTAATTTTTTTTGAGTTATTGTTAAGTTAGCATTAAACCCTCTTTAAGAATAGAAGACAATGTCACAGACTGTTTTTACAAAATAAATAATGGGATGTATCATATTGCTCCACTTTAGCACTGTTTCTCTGCTTGTTTATTTTTATGAGAGCGTTATCAAAAGAGTCATGATCAGTGATAAATGGTAAACAATCATGTTAAAAGATTCCATCACAAAAGGTATAATCAAACTTCATTTATCATTACTATTATACAACTGGCGTCCACTATTGATGCCCTTTGACCTTTCAGTGACGAGAAAGGAAAAGACAATGTGAAGGGCAATCTCACGAAGATCAAACTTCATTTTTCTTTGTCCATTTTTAAAGATTTATACTATTAATTCCATAAAATTGTAAGTTGTGAGTCCTAATTAGGATGTTTAGTATTTCGCCTATGCTGTTTGAAAATAATGATAAATATATTTTCGTGAAATAAGAAGCATTCTGCAATTTCATATTTGTGATATCTTATACAGAGCTTGTAAATAACATGGCAGAATACTCTCTTCAGTAAGGAATTCGTTAGACCTTGAGGTGTTTTATTGCGATATTTAGATCGCTGCTATCTAAATATAAATATCTGTTCATGCTACATACTTATTTTGGTTTGTAAAAGCAAAATTAAGTTACTAACAAACTTAAATCTGAACATAATCCGAAAAAACCATACACAATCTATTTAGCCTTTATTTCGCCTATATCATAACATCTCAGTTGTTTAAAGTTATTTTTTAAAGTAAACTTTTCCTAAGTATTACTTTACGTTTTTATAAAGGCAGACATACTCGTTTTCACATTGATACGTTCGAAAATATCTTATTCAATGTAATATATGTTTGAAAAGTTAAATAATCAACACAAAACATATCAGAATACTATTTTATAAACATAGTAAATACCATTATATCAAGTGTTAAGATGTTAATGTTGCAGAGATTTAGTTTAAACAAACTAATAAACTATCATCTATGCTAATATAAATAATATGCAGGAATCAAATTTAAATTTATTTTGGTTTAATGTCAGCTTTAATGTCAAAAATAATATTCTTTATTTAAGGAGAGGACATATATAGGTATAATTCAATTGCCCTATACCCAATGATTCATTTTATTTTATCTTATCAAAGTCATTGTTAAATAAAATGAAAACATTCTTTAATTCAGTACTGTCATATAGCAGAATAGTATAGGTAAATCCATTGTTCGACCTTTATACGGGAAATCAAGTATATTAAGACTTACATTATTTTTTGTATTAGCGTATTTATAGTTGAACTGTCTTTTTAACGTATTAGGATTTTTCCCAAGTAGGTAGCTAAGTTCAATGAAGTAATATTGTACATAAAATAACTTTGATAATATAATAACATTGCATTACGACTAAACATATTATTTTTTTTCACATTACACTTGATACTCAATATTGTATTTTATATTTAAAATATACAATTATTATACAAACACCAATATGGAGTTTTAGTAAAACCTTATAAAATTATCAAGAAAATGTAGACCCAAATATTTTACCAGGAACGTATTCCAGTCATATTAAATACTTATAAAAGTAAATAAATTCACGCGATTTATTTATATAATGTTTTAGCAGATAAGGTCAATTTCATCATAACACGTATTAACATGTATTATTGTATTTTGTACATAAATTTTAAAACTTAAAATTAAGCTTATAACAATAGTTTTATATTATATATTTACATAAAAATGCTTTAATAAAAAATCTTGTAATATAAAAATAGAAAATTATAAAATAAAAAAAAAAATGTTTCTAGTAAAAAATATTTTCTTTACGAGTTATTATCCCCATGATCGTTCAACACAAATGCAATTTTAAACGTACATGTCATTAAGATAATTACTTTCCTAAGCGATTAAATCTGTAATAAATAATAAAAAATTAATGCAGTTACTGTATTTTCGACATGAAAATGTCAGTAACGGTAAAAAACAATGAATGGAGTTTATCTATATAGCTTTCAGCAATTTCATACAATATGAAAACAATTTGGGGGTCAGACGCTGTATACACAAGCAACATCCATACTTGGTAAAAACACTTAACATAAAAAATGAGAGTGGCCTTTCACCGACATTCTGTTCTGTAGGCATCGATATCAATGTTCAATACATTCTGCAGTGACAGACAAAGCAAACATCGAATACTATGTCAGTTACAAATCTTATATAGACGAAGGTTTAATTCTGAAGTACAATATTTTAAGAGAACCTCTGTGTATAATTTATACCTTGTAAGTAGCTTATTTGATGTCTCAGTTATTGTTTGATATGTACTGAAATTTGCAACAACAGCGAACACTCAATAACCATGTATTATCGTGATATAAGCACATATTCCATTTCTATTCATAGAAATATACTCATAAATCAGTGCATTACCATCTACGATGTATTTAAAACGAGATATGAGAACGCGTAATGCCATTGTATTGTTAGACAGAACCTCGTTTGGTATGGCCGATTAAATACTGCTATTTAACAGGCATAATCGGCCAAGGAGCATTGTCTAAGAGTATATCGTGTTTCGTGTGACACAACGATCTCTCATGGGTTATAATGAAGATGAAAGTAAGAAAAGAAGAGAGAAAACATACAACATGATACGGAATCTTCCTAGAAGCATCTATAATGATGTCTACATCAAGATGTACGCCCCGAATTCGCATGATAAGAAAGAACCCAATGTTTCTATCATATATACTGCTATCGCCATCTCAATTCACATATCAATACAATTATACTAAAGTACACTTACAAACACAATTAAAATGATATAATAAGTTTGAAAGACTATACCAACATTACCAAATCTGTGAAAAATCTCATGCTTTTCTCCATCTCCTTCCAATCCGGCATTACCAGCCGAACCTCTAAAGGTCACGAACGCTGCCGAGCCCGCGCAAAATGCTGATTGGCTGCTTTTGAGACATGAACTAGAAAAAATAATGGCGGAGACGATCTAGTGAATATTAGCGTGTTGGTGTTGAATTTTAAGTTTATAACAACGAAAATGGATTACCTTATATACAATCGTGAACGAAGTTCTATATTCTGTTTATATACCTATTTTCTGTGAACATGTTTATGCAAATCATTCACGAGGATAGTATTCCAGACAGGCAACGAAAATAGTCTGGTAAATTATTTGGATCGACACGGTTTACCAGGGGCACTGGAGGGGATAAAGTGAAACATCCTACAACGAGATTTATATTTTTAATTTAAACTGTATTTAAATTCATACATTCATAAGTTATCAGAAAAGTCTGTTAACATGTCAATCAACAATTCGTCATACTGGGATATAACTAATATGTAAATCAAAGAATTAAGTTTAACTACAATTTAACGACTAACTTTGAGCGAAAATATATTGTTATTCATTTATAATGAAAATGTTTAATTAATCGTGTGTGTTAATCTTTGATTGTAAAGAGTGCCTTATTAAAACGTTTCCAGCCATGGTGTATGCCATAATGTGTATAAATACACTCATATAATGTTTCAAGTCGTATAACTTACATACAAATATTTTTGCTCATCTTTCCTAGAATAGTTTCCACGTGCCAGTATCACATATTGCCTGTGACGTGTTATGGAGTATATAGTAAATCTCAGACTTACATATAATTATTAAAGATAATATTTACAGCTTGTACATATAGCCAACGTCTTACATAGTGGGAAATGTATATCGATATATTGTTATTTTAATCTCGAAGAATCTATAGTTGACATTTATGTCAATAGAAATTGAACAGCACTTAAAATGTATGTTTAACAAAATATTTTGACCAAGTGCAATATATATATTTTAATCCTCCTTGCATATTAGGGATGTTAAATGTATGTATATGAATGAAATTGACCTTATTTGATCGTAATGAACGATACTGTTGAGTATGAAATAGACTGTTTGTGTATTATTTAAGTAAAACGAAAAAATAAATGATTCACTGGAAATCGTAAATAAGAGGAATTTTCAAGGTTAAAATTGTTCAATAGTTTAAAATGATAACGTTAACTTCTTAATGAAAACAATATTCCGTAAGCACACTGACGCATTTCTTGTCTAACATGTCAATATTTGTTTATTTTTATTGACATGAAAGTTGAAAATGAAAGTGTCAATAAGAACAGTGTATATTCACTTTCACAGAGTGTTGTGTTATGGTTAATATAATAAAAATAATATATATAATTCTATAAATATATCTATACTAAATAGTTTCATCCAAAATAAGATATTCACATTCTTATTTGTTTTCCCAAATAGTTAAGTTATGCTAATTCTATATGTTAATAAATTCAGTATTTGTTTAAGCTATAAAAACATATTTCAACTAATTTGCTATAACATTTTGTCATGAAATGTCAATTAGCGTCTATAAATTCTACGAAATAAACGTTCACATTTATATTAATAAAACTATGATAACAGGAAAAGTCTCACTTAACATAATTTCCGCCAACAGATATCGAGTAGGGAATCTCTGAAATAACCACAGTCTTCTTATTATCATAAACTATTTCTGTCTGAAGATTTTACACACATCAAATCGATAATGCATAACTTATCAAACACTGGTTTGGGTTTTCAAGGATGCATCAGGTTCTACGTAATGTTTGATAATGCAGATGCACATAATTTGCATTCGCTGTTAGTTTCAAAAAATAAACTTATAAATTGATAATTATATAGATAATGCACTATGCATGTTTACTTGCATTCCAAAAATGAGCTAGATTCCTAATTTATGGTTACGTGAGTAATTTAAAAACACGCTGCACATGTACTTGCATTCCAAAAATAAAACTAAAATCGGTATCGTGCAATTATTTCACGATTAACATGAACACATTTTTTTATTGATGGTTATTTCACACAAAAAACGGAGAGCCCTGTAAACAACCGCGAAGCGGTTTATGATGTGAGTACACTCCGGAGCTTTGTGTTATAGATCCACAACATAAATATTACATTTAAGTTAATCCTTAAAATTTAATCTAATATACACAATCCCTGTGGAAATCTACTTTCATTGAATAACTTTTTTTTTATCTTAGAAATTATTCAGTTGCTGTATCAGGCAGGCAAAAGCGACGTTTACAAACGGCGACGTCATTTTTTCTACGTTATGGCCAGTAACATATTTTTTTTAGCCAATGAAAATGCTTGTTACAAGCAAAATTAAATCAAAGTAATTTGATAGAAAATGTTAATATCAGAACATCAAATTGATTGAAACTTACATGACGGTTTCTCTGTTACACTGGGAGTGGTTTACGATTGGTTCAGACACACGGTTACAGACAAGACAGAATCAGAAACTTGGAAACTTTTAGAATAAAGGATAAATCAGGATAATAAAATTCAGGCTAACAACAAATAAAACGACCAATTTGTACATTTTGAGTTAAATATAGGTAAAGAAATCAGAGCATATTATTACCTTTTCGTTTAATTCTTATTAGGATATGAAAATATGTTTTGCTTTGTCTGGGACAAACAGACTGTTGTACAGAAAATATTCAGATAGTTTTTCATATCAAATGCTAGCACTATATTATCATAAGCTTATAATATGCCATTTGAACATTGATGATATTACATGAAATTCCTACGTTATATAACCTTTTAGAAATAGCAAATGAAAACAAAACATGAAAGAAGAGATTTTAGTTGTATTTGTCATTCTGTATAGGTTAGGATAAATTACCTCAATAATTATGACTAATTACAACTGGGCCAGGATAACGCTTCGGTATTTCTCCATATATCTAACCCCTACATGTTAAGTATAAAAAAATCAGAAAAATCAGAAAAATCAATATAAGACAATATATCGTGAACAATTTAAAGCCAGATGCAGTTTAGATGGATGTTATCAAGCATAAAACAAAATGACAGAATATCCCAATATAAATGCTTATGATAAGGCAGTAGCCGTAGATGACGGGCATTCGTGTAGTGAAAGAAATATGAGAAAAATGTCATTTTAATTGACATCTACCTTTAGGTTGGGACATCTTTAAACCTGAGTTGTTATCTTCGTACATGTACATTAAATACATTAATTGCTTAATGCAGAATGAATTTTAATCTTAATCTATTCTGTATCAATCACTAAAGCAGTAAATTGAATCAATTAAATTCGTATGTCTTACAAAACGTAGAATTTCATAGATATCGAATTATATTATTGAATGTCTAGATATATTTCGATAAGATTTCATGAACAATTAATGTTATTTTTATTAACTTTGGAGGACAGAAAATAACGTTTTGCACACGATTACCACATAAATAAGTACACGCATTGAGTGATTACTCTTAGAAGATCTTGTTATCAATATTTGCAGTGAATATTATGTGTATTATGAATAATATATATGGAATACTGGGTACAGTTGAAGTATGCATATTTCTAGACACAATATTTACATAGTACGCCCAAAGAACAGAGAAAACCGAAAGAATAATGACATCATAATTCAAACTTAAAACAGACAGAGAAAAAAAGAGCAGAACACGACAAAAATATAGATTTGCATGGAGACTCATGAAAGTAACGCTTCGTCTCTTCTAGATACACATTTTAATTATTGATACATGAGACAATTTTGGAAATGTAAATAAATCCCGATATGTTTACTAAAATGTATGTTTATAAATGTTTATAATAAGTCTCATTCTTGCATTGAATGTGTTTAAGGAATTCTATCAACCAAGACTTTCTCCAGACAAAAGTGTCAGAAAATTGATTTCTACCCAAGTATGAATAACAAATGGCAGGATTTTGTTCCAATACGTTTATCAAGATTATCAAGAGTAAGCCGTACAACTGTAAAGGATAAACTTTTTGTTACTACATAGATCAATGATAGCCTATACAATTGTCTACCAAACTTCCTGCAAGATATATATTTACTGCAATTGATCAAAGGTTTGCTTCCCTAGCAATATCGATCTTCGCTGCAGTTGGAGAAACTTTTGGATGAATTCCCTCTAAATTCCGGTAAACAATCTTATAAGAACGCACGTGAATTTAAGGCAAATGTATTTCATTTCAAGAAAGGTGCAAGTAAAATCATATACATGTGGCGGATTTTAAGTAAATTCTGAAAACGAGAAACACGCATTTTGACGATCGATTGTAAGTTCAACTTGACGTAGTTACATCGACAAACCTTCAATTGCACATGAACCAGTCTCACTCCGAAGAAGAGAATTATCACTGAGTCTATTTATATGACAGACAGTCTAATTAAGGCTATTTTTCCTTAGTTTGATAGACAAACCGTGTAGAAGCAAACGTAAGTTATAAATCGGAAAATTATCATAGATTTCAGACAATTCCTCTTAACATATTTCCAAGAAATTAGGTTCTGGTATATGTAATGTATGAAAAATCTGTTTAGTGTGTTGCTGATTTGAAATCTAATCAGAATAATGCATCAATCGCCTAAACGATTAGGATTTTTAATGAGGAACACTGATATACCAGGGTATCTGACATACAAGTGTAACATAACTGTTACTAGTATTTCTCTTTACATGCATTAAATAACGATAATTACCTACGCTATTAAGGCAGCGTGGGTGTTATACGAAATATATGAAATTTTCTGTGATAAAGTGAGTTTTGCATATTTGATCATATTTTTTCTTCATTAAAATACATTTAATTTTTAAAAAGTGTGTGTAATGAGAAATTAACTGAAAGAGTATTTTTTCCTATTGAGTTATCCTGTTATCTTTTTTTATCTTAATTTTTTGTATGATTTTTAGTTTATTCTAGTATAAGAAAATACAGGATCTAACAACCAATTAATTACATATATTCCAAGTAAGTAGTTCCGTTTAACGATGTGGAGTTGGCCTACAACATCATATACGAATACAAGAAATTATTATAATATATTTCTCGCATACGTCGGCTTCCGGATTTATGACAGTATTTACTATTAAAAAATTCACGATAATTCGGATAAATAGAAAAAAAATAGAATACAGTTAGAATAATTGAGTGTAATTCACAGGGTGATATGGTAAAAACCATTGATGACTTGAATCTATAAGATAATCTATATGAATATAATATTGTCCAACATCTAATTTTTCGTTATATAAAAAAGAAGAGAGTGTGATATATTGATTTAGATATATGAACAAGAAAACTGATGAAGACATCCACAATGTCCACAGGAATTGATGACGTCAGTACAAAATGAAAGATCATATCATGAGCGGTCACCACAAGATATATCAATTTCGTAACTATAGTTATACTTTGAATTGATATTTTGTTTCAGCTTGAAAAGTAAAAAGGATTGAAATTGTTTTCCTATCCTTGATCGCATTGATCTATTTCTCGTCTGTTTAATTTTTAGTAATTCCTGCGATTTTGTCTGAATTATCTGGAGGAAATATATTGCTATTTAATTGTTCTGTTCAGGAGAGATCGAGATGACTTTAATGTTTGAATTTTTGTCCCAATAATATAGCCCATGTAATAAAACGATTATTGCATCGTAATATCACTTGGGCGAACATGCCATCATACGTAGCTAAAAAGTCACAAATTAAGGTCAATTTTTCGTATCTTCATATCTGTCTTCATTTATCAAATCTTTATTGCAGAGGAACGAACGATAATTTGATATATACATTCTTTATAAGGGTATACCGAAACCCTAATATACGGTGCATACGTATTTATTGAACATATTGCTGATCTCAGATCTGACATTATATTTCCACTTGTTAATGCTACTAAGTGAATATATGTTTGTGTATTGTTTACTAATATATTTGATTAAATTCATCTCCCTCTTAGTATTAGATGAAATTTACGACAATCAAAAAGTATAAAGTAAATGTACTAATCTAATATTGGTTTGACTTAAATCAAATTAGAATGTTATTAGAAACGTTACGAAGAGTATACACCTATACTGATGACTGATGATCATTCATTTACTGCAATTGTGTTACCAATATAACTTATATATTATATTATATAACAGTCGCCTACGACTAAATTCATCATTTACATTCGTTATGATGAAATATTATTAGATATTATCTTAATAATATTTAAATTGATACTTAGGGCACATTGTTTAAAGATATTTATATTCGAACAATGTCTCAACAAACATTCTTTGCATTATTACAATAAACAAAATTATTTTCATTCAATATTTCCTCTTTTTAATTAATATCCACTATGAAAACCAATCAAAATAATGATTTATCATTACAATCTAGACATATTTTTATCTGATGATATCATCTGAACTTTTTATTGTAAAAACTATACTGACAAAACAACAGAGCTCAAATTTAATACAACAGGAATGTCATATTTACATAGCTTACTATATATTTATATTTCTTTGACAGATTTGTTTTATTTTATTATATACTTCGCATTACTAAAACAGCAGTAAGCTTACGTGTATGTGGGAATGCATTTGTCCGCTTACATGAACCAGTAAGTGGCCTATGACTTAGTCGATAAGGAATTCGCGAACATCAAATTAACACGTCATATACTTTAATCACGCTACAAAACGGATAAAAACTAGCGTATGGTCCTATAGAGATAAAATCTTAAAGGTACTAGTACAATATTCGGATGTTATCACACTGAGCAACAGTTCATTGATACTCGAGACAAAGAAAAAATGTAGTATATGAGAGAAAAAGATAGGATATAACAAATTTACAATTCAACAAAAAAGAATTTAATGACAATTGTTAAATTTTTGGTTTACAAAATAATGAATAAAAATCACAGGTGCAAAAGATTACATTTATCTTTTATGATATTTGTTTTATTCAGGAAACAAAGTTTTGCCAAACTGATGACCTTTTGATTAATTTCCAAGTTTTCGGAAATGTATGATATATTCCTGCAATTTCATCAAAATGAAATCTAATTCTTGATTAAAGGAACAGCTATACAACAAGGCCATTTTCAGTAATATATCGATTTACCGATACCATTGCAACTATTAAATTGAGGAAAAACTGAGGACAGGGATAAACAGTATATTTGGATGTGTTCAAATAAATAAGTATTTCATAAACATGAATTAGTATTTCACAAACATAAATTAGTACATCTTGTATTTCACAAACATGAATTAGTATTCCACAAATATAAATTAGTATTTCACAAACATGAATTAGTATTTCACAAACATGAGTAAGCATATAACAAACATGAATTAGTATTACACAAACATGAGTTACTATTTCACAAAACATGAATTAATATTTCAACAACATGAATCTGTATTTTACAAACATGAATTAGCATTTCACAAACATAATATATTAAAAGCATTTGAAAACATATTTAACTGATTGTTACGAGTATTATTAAAATACGAATACTGAAATGTATATGAAGTAATGATAATGATTAAATTATGATTGTACTTGAGGTTAAATTAATCAATCGAAATTATACTAGATAACGTTTTAAAGGTAATATGTGAATAATCGTCACTGAGTCCGACTGAAGTTATAGATACATTATCACATATTATGATACATCCGAATGACATGCAAGCCCCGCTAATGTTATTAAAAAAATAACAAACTGTTTCCTCGAATCAATATTAACCACAAAGTAAGCCATAAATAAAACATATTCATTTTTTTTATCTTGATACACATACACAAACATGTCAGGATGAATCTACCCACTTGGCTTTAGAATCAGGCAGATATTATATATCTTATTAGGAGGTTAGATAATGCTTGTTTAGTAACGTTGTAAAAAAAGATGATGACGACGACGATGATGATGTAAAAATATGCCAGTTACTGGGACCTGTTTATTTACAACTCCTGACTGAGGTCTTGTGCATATTTCACATCTCTTTTAAGATCATTGTGGACTTTTTTGTCATAATGTAGAATATCAAAAATGTTAACTTCAATTGTGGTCAAGTTTTATTGATTCATAACAGGAAGATGAAGCATATTGCAAATGCAAAACTTGGGGAGAATCTTTAAAAGGAATTAACGGAATATAAAAATGTCCAATATTCAGAGCAAACATATTTCTTTTTTAAATTATAAAATATGGCATCTCGAGAAGACAGAAATATAAACACTTTATTTAAATGGTAAGTGCATCATTAACAAGTAAGAACAAGAAAAGAGTAAAAAGTTCCGTCATGTTTATCATTTTAAGATACACTTTGGCGAAATCTTCAGCCCCCTAAACAAAATGAAAATTAAGTTGTTTTGTGTATTAAGCATGAAACGCAATATTTTAACAAATGTATATGACAGTCATGTCAAGCTAACCAATATTTAATTTGGGGTTGCAACTTTGTGCTCATAATTTTGCATCAGGTTACTCTCATACTCGATGGGATAAAATTTGAAATTCGATATAAGTACAAAAGGGAAACGTGAAAATTAATTAAATTTAAAAATGTGTGAATTCTTTCGCAGCATTTAATTAGAATTATATTTATGCGTGAAATAACTTTTAATTATTTTGAGGAATGTTCATAATCAACGTAACATATACTGTCCTAATCTCTTCTAAATTTCATTACAGTAGAAAAAACTTTATAAAATCATTGATGGCTTGAAATATTAAAAGTAAATGTTATTTTCTAATTATTCCAAATTTCAAACTTATTAATTATTTTTAAGTGTAAATAGATAATAATAATAATAAAAAACTATTACACATATCATAAATATACTAAAACAGCAAATATTATCAATTCAGATAATTTTCTTTAAATCAAAATTTTTAAGATGAAATGCTTATTATTCATCCACAGCTTGTACTCGCGAGCTTATAATATGTACAAACAATCTTTTAAAATGTTCAAACTTAAAAGTATACAAACATTTTAATTTTTAATTAAAATGCGCCCCTTGATGGAGCCCCATAAGTGAATTTATTGATTCCAAACCTTCTGATTGGTTCCTCTGCAAAAGGAGATGCTTGCATATATTTTGGCACTTTTAAAACCATTGCGCAACTAAATATAACTCGATATAAACACTGTTTTTACGATTATTCGTCATGTTATACCTTTTTATACAAATTTAATCAACAACAAACTTGACCAATACAAGAATAGTCCTTAAATAGAAAAAAAACGATAATTTTAAACGTTACCTTAATTACATTGACACCCTGAATATACCTACAAATACTACTTGCTTTAGAAAGAAACCTTTGATTTTAGTAAAATAAATGCGTTAAATGGAATATTCATCCAGAAACTGATATCCATTTAAATTTCTAAAGTTTCTACAATGCTATTATCGTCCTCTCAAAAACTACACAAAAAGACGAATAATGCTAGAACGGATATGTTCTATATTTTTATTGTATCTATTATTCAAATCGAGCAATTACTGTTTAAATGTAATTGTTGAATCTTAAAATAAATTCAACCTGAACAATGATAATGATGCATTCATGGTACATTATGTCTGAGTGGAATCAATTTGGTTGTTTGTCAAACCTTACAGTCCACATCCTTTACGGTCTTAGTTCTGCCTCTCTTTATTTGATTTAGTTCTTTATTTCTTTCACAAAGATTTTATATCGCCCGGTACTACCATATCTTTTCCTCTATATATGTCTCAATAATCGGTATTTCAATTGATATATGTAAATTGAGAACAAATATTTTAACTTAATGATAATTGTTATTGATTAAAATTGATATTCCTCAAACCTCAAGTATTGATTTTAAAACAGGTACTGACGAACTTCCTTTCTTATTTGCCTAATATACGATGAGATATACTATATACGTCAAACTATGAATCAGTTAAAATATTAGGAATGGATAACATTTTTTTTTTATATAAAAATGCTAGGTAAGTTACCAAGTTATCATTAGTCTTTAGAACCTTTTCCTGGTTGTATAGAAACATTTAAATAAGACTCTTTTGCCTTCAATTCAGTTGATTGCATTTATATATTTTTTTTATCAAAGTTCGTTTTGATTACATTTTATCAAAAACAAAAATAAAGTTAAAGTTGAATTATTGTATTGATGAATAAAGAAACCCCCTCCCCAATCAGATAACAATGATAATACATTATCTACTTAAGCTTATGATATCCATCATTTTATTATGTGGAAATAAATGTTGTATCTTATAAGATATTTATATAAATGTAACAGAAGTAAACAAGTACTTAAAGTATGAAAGGAAGGGGGTAAGAAAAAGAAGCTAATAAGTTAAACAAATTTGTGTTACACTGCTACTAACATTCGTATGGGAGAAAAAACGCATATTAAGTCTATGTGCTTATGTATTTAGCCTTTTGTTTTAATATATTGTTGTGTTTATTGCTTTTTTTCGTGACTCTTATTCATATCTTTTATATAGAAGCATGTGAAATATACTGTCTACCTCATACTTACTCTCTGAAGTGTTGTTACAGTTAGCTCTCTTTCTAAGGAATTCTGTGTCGTCTTTATATGCATACTTATGTTTGTAAAAAATATCGATATCAATATCTAACATGTGTCCTGAAATATTATTATGTTAATTTTTATATTGAAAATTTGAATTAGGTGTAAAAATCGCTATGATTATGACTCAGATCATAAAGACAGGAAAGACAGAAGTTACGAGATATGAATAATAATATGTACAGAAAAATAACATCATTAAAGAAACCAAGGGGAAATACAATATTTCTGTTAAGGTAGACACATTGAAAGTAGCGGATAATGAATGTTTCATTCGATCATTAATTCGAAGATTATAGGAATCATAAACTTTGAGAAACGTAACGCAGTAATCATGTTATTATCTAAATGCTTTTTAAGATTGTTTATTTGTATTTATATAAAACAATTAAGTTTTATAATTAAAAAAAAATTAAAATATTCCCACACCTAATAAAAACATGGACTTGAAACTAGAAGCCTAATGTAGAAACAAAATGTGCATGGACATCTTTGATGGAATTAACGGGATGATGAATGGAGTTGTTTTAAAGGAAAATGCAACGAGAAATGCCTTGCATGAAATTTTATAATATGTTTTACACAGACACCAATCAGTCATGTATGCATTACCAAGAGGCTGTGAGGTATGTCACAGTCTATCACGAAGCCATTAGCAAATGATATCAGGAAATGACAACATATCGCTCACATCGGTACCTAGTATATCACCAGGACAACACAGGGATCAAAGTCCATGTTCAATGTACAGACTTTCCTCATAGAGATAAGACCATGTGAGTTTAGATATGTCATTTGTACTTGTTGATAAAAAAAGATAATTAATTGAATTTAATTGGAAATTAGTAAATATTAAGTAATGAAATACGTTTGAATAGATATTTTGTAACTGGACTTGAGCTTATGCTACTGAAGTACAACGCCATGAGTGATTGCCAGTGACAAGACAACAACAAGCCAATTTTTAACTGTCACATGACAGAAATGTCAAAATAACCTGACAATTAAGATATGAAATCGTAGATGTTAACGCAAAATCGTATATAAGACAAACTTCAAAATATTAATGCAAACTGAAATTGTTCGTGATATGGATATATTTCATATATAATTTTTTTTTAGAATTTTATTAGTTTGTCCTTGAGATAAATTACTCTTATAGTGTAGTAAGATCGAAATGCATCAAAATATAATGTATTCATACTTACACGGATCATTAGAGATTACATTTTCTTGTCGACATTAAGAAATACTTAACTGTATATTATGCCCTAAGTGTTATGTGAGTTAATCAACTTTCGCTAGAATATTTATTAATGAACTGGTGTGAATAAGAAAAGAACTGAAACGAGAATGGATGCATGACGACAGCGATGATAAACTTTGAAGAGGAAATATGGGAGAAAGAACATGCAGAGTGAAAGGGGGATGTTATATATAGAAATGGGATGGATGACGGCATAAGAGATATAATAGGGAAAGATAAAGCAGAGAAAAGAAGAAAGAGAAGTGGCGTTACATATCTAGAGAATGAAAATGAAGGAAAGGGATAAGCAAAGCGTCAGGAAGATAGATTTGGAAGATGGAGACAAAGTAAAAGAAGTACAAATGAGAAACACCTCTGGTCAGCACTAGTACAAATACAAAGCTGTATAACCGTGGAAATGTGCATTTAAGTAGGCTATTTGGTACTTGGTATTTTATTGCCGAAAAATAACAAGTTAATATTATATAGTAATATTATAACAGAGATTGACGAGAGGATTCGATGATATACATGCATTTGATATACGATAGTGATAATATATACTTGCTAATCAAATTATATAATGAATAACTAAAGTACAAGTGTATATATATATAAACTCTTATGAACATCATTTAATAATGCTGATTAGCAGGTGTAAAGTCATATCATTATGACAGGAATATATTTATATTTTCCTGATTCCCCTCAGGGCATCTTCCCTCAATATCAATACCTGTAGGGGAAAGGCTACCAAAATGTTAGCAATACAGATACTGTCAACTACATAATAGACCTCCATTCGTGTGTCACTATAGGGACACCTATTGGTGCTATGCACCATTTCATCCGGTATAAATGCATCATTTTGTCTTCTATATGTGGTGGATTGGAAGATAAATGGTACATTAGCAAGGTAAGTGAAACCTTGTTTTATGTGAATTAGAGTGCAGGCGAACTGACGATTAATTCGCATCATTACTCAACAGGCATATCAATTCAAAGGGTAGCAAAGAGAAAGGCGAGGGGAATCAAAAAAGTATAATTATATTCTAGTCAGAATGCTATAGGACTTAACTCCTGCTAATCAACATTATTAAATGATAAGTATTGCATGATGCTCATAACAGTTCATATACATAAACAATGTTCTTCTGTTATCAAGTATATATTTTGATTATCCAGTATGAACTATCAGTATGGTATATCCAATTCATGTGTTTCATTAATTTTTAATCTCTCGTTCAATCTGTTACAATATTACTATCAACATATATTATTATCTAACTCTTATTATCTAATAATTATTAGACAATACAATATAAAATAATGCTTAACTTGTGAAAGTCTATAGATGAACGTATTAATCATTCATAAATTCATGTATTAAAGTACTGTATTATCCCCTTGTGAGTCTGTCATATGTTAAAACTATAGAAAAGTTAACTTGTGCAAGTCTACAAACAAAAGCTAATGATTATTTATTTTATTAATGAACTAATTAATCATGCATAAATATAAAATAATGTTTAAAAGTACTGTAATATCTGCGTGTAAGTCTTTCATACATTATAACTATAACAAAAGTTAACTTGTGCAAGTTTACAAACAAAAGTTAATGGTTTATTTTATTAATGAACATATTAAGCATTCATAAATAATGTTTAAAGTACTTATTATCCGCTTGCGAGTCTTTCATATGTTATAACTATAACAAAAATTAACTTGTGCAAGTCTACAAACAAAGGTTAATGATTTATTTTATAAATGAACGTATCATTCATAAATAATGTTTAAAAGTATTGTGTTATCCGCTTGTTAGTCTTTCATATGTTATAACTAAACATAGAGCTAACTTGTGCAAGTCTAAAAACAAAAGTTAATGATTTATTGTATTAATTAACCTATTAATCATTCCTAAATAATATTTAAAAGTACTATATTATACGCTTGCGAGTCTTTTGTTCAATATACATATATATATATGTAACAAATCCCATAAATATCAACTAACATTCATTTGTCCAAGTCTATATTTAATAGTTAAGGGTTCATCTAAAAAAGAAAACTATTTTGCTTCCTCAAACAGACTTACATTTAAATGTATTTTATAGATAAATGACAAGAATGTATAGTTAAGGAATATGAGATATCGTTCTGTGTTACAATACGCTCTCGGAATCTTTAGAATATATTGCATAATATGCTCGCGACGGATGCCACTGGCAAAGCCTATATACCTGCATGAATGTAAAATATTTGAATTTCCACAGAATCGATTGTTGCATACAAAAACAATAACACCAAAAACAGCTTGTGTCTAGCTTTGCAGCAAAGAAATATATTGAACAAACGTGTATGCCTGAGGCGCGTTGTGTTCGATTAAATGAAACACGGAATATCAGGAGTTCAAAGTGTATTATCACATCTAAAAGTTTTATAAATACGGAGATTTTTTTTAAATAGTTGAATTATGTTCTTTATTCCATTGGAAGACCACTGTATTTTTTAAAAGATATTTCATCAAATAGCATGCATATGTTATCCATAGTACATCTCATACATTTTTAAACGGCAAATACGTAAACTTATTTTTAAGTAAACATTAACTAATTACAAAATTATACAGGTAGCTATATACAAGAAGATTTTTGTTGAATCAATCAAAATCAACTGTCAGCTTTTTATATTTCCTATCAGTACCAGCAATGATAGACGTTTTGCAGATAACAAGAGAGTGTATTTCTACATACACGAATCTCCAGGCAAAAGGCCCCGGATGTTTCAAACCGGATCAGTTTCATGATCTAAGTAGTCATTTTCATGTCATTAATGACGTGTAATGGACGTAAAGTGCTTCTTCACAACACACACCAGAGACCGAGTTATAAAATATTCATAAAATGACTTCATTCAAGTCTTATTAAAGTATATTTCGTTCCGTTTGTTGTCATATTATTACCATTGTTCCTTAAGTTTTTTTCTGAGGTTGCGTTTGTCTTCTCTCATACAATAATTGTCAGAATATACTTCAAAAGAGATTAACTTCTATAAAACTGCTGATATAATTCCTACATTCATATCCATAAATATGAAAATGATAATTGATATATTAAATGTATTGGAAATTGTAACAGAATATTTGTATTCCATTTTGTGTTATTTGAAACCTACACAACAAACCACATTTTACCATCAATGATCACGTGATATTGACACTTTTTAGAGACTATGTTAACATGTCTACAGACATCGTACGCGTTCCAGAATTTTACTCGACTCACTTTTAAGAAAACAAATATGTTTATTTAAATTGTGAGTATAATTTATCATAGTCTGAGAATCAATATATATTACTATATTTTCATTATGACTGATCGATTTACAATGAAATCTAGAACGAGGAAACGAGTTCTAATGTATGACGAAATGGTATGGTATGCATAATGAGGCCGAGTCTGAGATTCGTGGCGTAATCCCCAAAATGCGAGATCACGTGACCAGAGTACTAAACGGAAGCGGGATAATTTAATGATTTAAACCCGCGTAAAGGATATTTTATAGGACCTTGTGTGATATTAGCAAAACTCGGTAATCTTATGTGATCGGCAGTGATATTGAATTAGTCGAACACCACATTAGCATGCCTGAATAAAGGCATCGTAGAACTACAGAATTTAGTTGATCTGGTGTTCTACAAGTTGTGTGTTACACCACCTTGTGTTAGTAACATTCAAGCTACATGTTAAAAAGTAAGTTATAACAAATAGTTAAGTTCAAAATATCACGAACTATATATTATTTACCTGTGAAAACCTTAACTAGGACTCCAAAATACTTTGGAACATGGGGAAGCATTATTGAACTATCTGACAGAGAGAATTGCTTTGCTGTGATACATTATATGATACTAGGTTTTTATAACGTTACAAACATAACCCATAAATGAGAAAACAATTGTATGACGTAATCAGATATTGAGTTCCATTAAAATCGTCAGAGAAAGCTGTGATCCTTGCCAAAACTGAGTGCGGAGCGCTGACCGGGGTGTTTAGTTAGACAGAATTCGGTCTAAAAATCAATAGTTTTCGTCGGCCTCGGCTAACATGCGCTTGAAGCCACATCTCTTTCCTGAACCATATAGGCGTTAGAAATCCGATAGTGTTACATAAGAACATTGCAAGTTATATAACTTAACAAGAATCCTACATTTTGCTTACTATATCCTTCGAATACACATAATATGCATATAAATTACTGAAAAAACGTTAGACACAGGAAGTTCATCAAAGATTTATACGTTTGTTCACGTAGCATAAAATAATTCAGACACCACTTCAATTTTTTTTGTTTATACATAGCGTACCCCTGCCGTAAACTTCTTATAGTTGTTAGAGTAGAGAACGCAGTTAGATCGGGACAGATATAGGTATGATATATCAACGAGAATAGCTGAGAACAGGCACCAAACCATCAAAACGAGTATGACGCTAATGTAAAAGTTATCACGTGACATTAGTAAACGTCTCATCACTTACATTCAAGGAAAATACCTAGTCGATATAGATTTTAGTCGTAATGAAGGAGTATTAGAATACTTGTAGACGCTTACAACTTAAAAGAAGAATTAAGACACGTCTTTCACAGCCTAAACATTCTCTCAGACAGACAGCTGGAGACATCCGGGTACTGAAACCTGTCTGGGAGAAGCCAATCAAAAGTGACATGTAAACCATCTACACAGGGGCGCCTGGTACGTTATATTGTAAAACTTAAATAATGTAGGTAAGAAACCTGAGGCTGGTGGTAAATTAATATGTACCTTCTGTATATCTGAATTCCTAGATGTTGTGCTGGCTTTAGTTGTTTCGAGCGTAGCTTTGGAATAAACTTTTCAGAAAATGTATCTTTTTATCCCAGATATTTATAACAAGCTCAACATCTAAAAGAACAGAGAATACCGTATGCATGCGAAATTTTCATTCTACCTCAAAACCTATAACGTGAGTGCCAAATATGAACAGGAAATATAGACCTGCAAGGAGAACATAGACCACAAACAAGGTTTATAAAACCAGACAATTAAACGATGACCATTTAAATATGACGACGACGATGATGATGATGATGATGATGATGATCTGGAATTCGTTATTATCACTCTTTTGTGTTGTTTCTATAAAGTCAACATCAATGAAGACACAGTATAAACAAAAACATCAATCCGCATAGAGACTTCAGAAAAAGACAAGGAGTATAAGACCAGGCGCTCTGGGAGAGTAAGAGTATTCTACTTTATCGACGAAACCTGCCACATTAATCTAGTTCAAATCATGGTTAAGCCATAGTCTCAGATGAGACTTAAGATGGTGACAAAGGAACCATTAGGCAAGTCAGCAACCATCAAAAACGTTTGACTTCATGTCAAGTGATGAAATTGAATTTATTACATTTTTACCAGTGAAATATCAAAAATTATTCATTCTATAAAAGTGAAAAATATCACTTTTGCTGATTTGACCAATCAAATTAATGATTAGAAAATACCAAAATAATTGACCAATCAGAAAGTCCGACATATATGTCAGCACCTGGACAGGGGGAACTACTTTTTTTGTTTACAAATTATCGCTGTAGGCCTAGTTAGCATACGGGGTAGGTTTTTCGTTGATAAAAAATGTAATAAACAGAATATCTAACAGTGTCTTCAGTAATGCCAAATATATTACAGGCCTACTGCGCACTCGTGAAAAATATCAAAATATTAGCCCCACGAGTGAAATATATTTGGTATTATTGAAGACACTGTTAGATATCCTCTATATTTCCAAATGAGACAATGATATCGACCATTAACCTTCACATGGTCTTCAACCTATATTATCTGTATAATTTATAGCGTATCAATTCCAAACCAAATATAACTAGAATACCATGTGTCGTTGAAGTGATATATTTATGCATTTATTAAGGAAATAGTAAGATAAAATTTGAATTTCAAATAATGTATGAAAGATACAGTGATACAGGTGTTTTTAGAATCCGGCTGACAATTTCCCTCCAGGCGATTCAGTGCTGATTGATGTTGATTACTTTGATTAAGTATTGTTGTGCTGAATGTATGCGGGTTTTGTGAAGCTGCGGTATGCCAGTGTTTGTATCCATGTGATAGCGCCGAACTGACTTTATAGTGCTACCTCACTGAATCTTACTGCCGCAGACAATGAAAGATAACCTAGTACAGGTGTATTTACAATATGAAAATTGCCAATTTCCCTCCAGGCAAAGCAGTACCGAATACTGTCGATAAAGAGAAAAATAGTGACACATGATTCTGCATTGCAGATTGTCGTAAAGGGAAGGGAAGAGAATTGCCTGCACCTGTGAAATTGTAGCCTCAAGCTGACTGTTAAAACTGTGCGCCGCCACCAGTTTTGTTCCCATCTTATCCAATCACGTGGACGTTACATTTTCCCATCTGTTCTGTGGGTATCAATATTGCATACGCTCCGTAGTGAAATAATCAGTTGGCCCCTTATCTGTAGATTTTAATAGGAGCATTCATTCCATACTCCAAAAGTGTTGATACTTGAGCATTGGTCTGCTTATAGCTGCCTTTCATGGACAATATGAATGCCAATTGCATATACAATTATGATGTGATAAAAACTTCTGAGAACTGATAACCTTTTATTGCTTCAGGATCATTCTTTTCTCCTACCCTGGACAAATATGTTCTTATCTCAACCTTAAGTTGAGACAAACTCTACGTGCTCTTTGCACGTTCTCTATGTATGATGTCATGGCGACAGTATCATGACGTCTCGTCAACATTGCCTTGCATTGATGTAACGTCAATATTAGATAGATCTGCCAAAGGTGGTTAACAGGATAAGTAAAAAATCATTCACCCCCTTGGAAGTGCGATATGGAGAATTTCAACTCTCGGGGTAAGATGCTTAAGCTGCCAAATACTCGGCAAGTCTTGTGTTTGGCAACTAAAGAATCTTCCATCTCGGGTTGATATCCCCCTTGGCTCATCACGAAGGGGTTGAAATATGTTTTATTAATCTTCAGGGGAAGACGCAAAATATTTGGAAATTTCATACATAATAATACCAAGATGAACAAGACTGAGTAGACATATTTTTTAAAATATCAACAGAATGGCATATTTCTAGATTTTGGCATTTTTTTGGCGTCTTAGTTTGAGTTTTTCGGTCGCATCCAATGCATATATTTACACTTTAGGCCCTTAGCAGCACTGACGATTCCTAGCAGGACACACAGCTGTTTGATCCAGTTGTAATGAAAGGTGTTTATATCTTGCGGGTCTTTTGTACAATCCAATATCAGAATACCAGTTTGGTAGAGGAAGGCGACTACAAGAACTGAACCTCTTTGGAAACATCTAGTATCATCCCTATAATCTAAGACACTTTCTGTAGAGTGCAAGCTCTAAAGTAATACAAAGTAGGAGTTAAATATGATTGTGCAGTGAAACGCATGTCTCTTGCTGCAAAGCAAAATATGTCCTCTGCCCTTTTCCGTTTTATCGAATAACAATGATTTATAACTTATATACCATAGAAAAACAGCCCGCCTCATGTATGTTACATCCGACAAATAAAAGAGTAGACACAATCATATAGATGCCACAAAAATTATGAAGTGATATAACATGGACCGAATTGAATGTCACGTTACATTATGTGTATCGGTTACTATCTGTATAATATCCTGTCCAGGGATATATCATAGTTTTCAAAACAAGAGAGAGAATACACTTTGAAAGGCAACCGAAATGTTGATACAAAAAAATAAATCGAGAGAAAAATACCGCTTCATGTAGATTAACATGGACAACTTTTAAAACAAGAAGGATAATACGATCAGGTGTTCCGGCAGAGTAAGCGTCTTCCGTTACTGCAACCACAGCCGCAATACAAATCTAGTAAAATCCAGGTTAATTCACAATAACAAAATGAGAAGTAAGTTGGCAACAGCAAAATTAGACATAAAACTGTCGTTAGTATCAGACATTG
Source organism: Pecten maximus (assembly GCF_902652985.1). Classification (NCBI taxonomy): domain Eukaryota; kingdom Metazoa; phylum Mollusca; class Bivalvia; order Pectinida; family Pectinidae; genus Pecten; species Pecten maximus. The sequence goes on from NC_047027.1 coordinate 19,942,706, forward strand.
GGTACAGAAGTAGACATAACACTGTCGTAAGAACCAGACATTGGGTACAAAGTTACACATTACAATGTCGTTTGTACCGGACACTGGGGGCACATGTTGTGCAGCCAACACTATACATTATCGAAAAGTGTCATATTCTTCTTAAAGTATTTACATTTGACTTTCAAGTAAACGAACAGATCTAGATTGTCATACAATTTAGTTTTCACAAGGACATCACAGTTTGCATTATGGTATCAAGTTTAAGACAGGAAACCTTAAACAACGACGGTCGGCGTTACCTGAAGGTGACTAATGTTGACATTTCAGGCATGTCAACTGTCACAGTGTGTACTAGATAGGTCTAGACTCGTCACGCTAAGATGTCACCTCGACATAGCGTAAATGCAAAAAAGTGTTTCAAAAGCCTCCAAATAACATCCTTAATTTATTCTTACAGACAATGCGTATTCAAGCACTATTTGTCCTACTTCAATCAGCTTTATTCACCAAATACATATAAAGTGTATATTACGTGTTAAACAGTTTCTTTTAATATCTAGCTGCACCGCTAGGTCAAGTATAACACATCGTCAATACGTCAGTTCAGGGATCATTAAAATATTTTCTAATATTGTAAATTATATCATTTGTTGAATTATGGGTCTTTTTCAGCGCCAAAAAAATCCAGAGTTTTGACATTTCTTTCGGCCTGTTTCGTGTTTGTCATCACTTACAATCCTAGTAGGACGAAACAGCTGTACTGTGTAGTTTGATTTAAATTGGCTCTACTGTATGTAACTATCAATTTGTTTTGAATAGTACTAATACCTTGTGTGTCTTTCGTACGATTTCCCCTCTTTGTTTCGTCTCTATATGGTCAGGGATTAGAAAAATAAAGGAAATAAGTCACCTCTTAAATCATTTTCTTGTTTATCAAGATATGTCAAAAACGTGATCTAGCAGGTTACTCTTAAAAGCTTGCGGCGAAAAGCCTTTCGTATCTTCATAACAGTCACTGGATATTAATTTAGTCATGTCTCAATTCTTCTGCGATTCTTTACACGAGACACGTGTTCTAGTGTGTTCATGGAGGCAATGGTTTAGTGGTGGGCTGCAGGGTTAAGTGATAGTCCCAGTCCCGTTCCGTGCCCGGTGTGTTCTTGAACAAGATACTTTTTACCCTGCTGTGCCATTTCAGCTGTAGATGAGTACACTGTAAAGCTGTGGGAGAAATAACGTATGTAACCTGTTACCGCCTAAATGGCAGCTCCGGCTGTAAGCCTTCAAGGGATTTAAGAAAGACATTTGCTGGCTACTAAAGGTTCCAATAACCACGAATAATAATGAACCGCTATGAGATAGCCATGTCACTGTGATATGGAAGAATACTTACATTCTGTGTTGCATTTACCTATATGTCATTAGTAAACCAAATTGTATTCATGAGACTGTATACTACAATTTACAGTGATTCGGTCAGAGTAGGAATACAGCCCCAGGTGTTGCAGGTCAAAACAATGGCCGCCAGTTACTTTCGGCCTGGAGAGCTTTCGAATGCTAGCATTTATAATCCACAACAACAAAATAAAGCAACTTCACAAGTTATGAGAGTACAATTTTATAATTAAAACAAAATGTAGTAATCACAAAATAACTATAAGCGCCGTTCTTGATCTAGGAATTATCAAATTATCAAGTCAATGTCGTCACACTCACAGGGGCTCGTTTCCGAATTTTCAGAAATGCAAGATACGACATTAAACATTAACATTAAAAGTCCAGTATTTATATAAAGAAAATCTCGTGAAAAATCGGGAGTATCAACATGGTTTCCGGCATCACTTCTAAATGCTAACCGTATAGCATTGCGCCGAAAAACGGCTTGGATTTTAAACAATCAGAAATTATGCAATTGTGAATAATTTTACGATATCTACAAACGTATATGAAATAGAAAATAAAGTCAAATTTGTGCAAAACAATTGTATGTGTTTGCTATTTATAACAACACGAGGGACTATATTATTCCTTCTGGAAATTTCGGTTGTTCCGGTATCTTAACTAGATGACGTCAGTGATAGGGTAAGCGGCAAATTTAAACGCGTCATAATCTACAGTAAATAAAAAAATCTTTATGAATGTAAATATAAGCATTGAACTGTTACCAAATGGTAGTATACAGTCGATATGAATAATAAATATTTCATGTCGCCCTAACGGGCGACATTCTATTTATCTGTCACCCAAATTGTATTCATATCGACTGTATACTACCATTTGGTAATAGTTCAATGCTTACATATATGAACATCAAACTACATTATTGTTACATAGTCACTCATAACGATATTTCTTTTGTATTTTTAGGTGAAAACAATTTTTTGTACAACAATAACAGCCAGATGCCCTTTTTAGCCAGTTTTTAGTCAGTCACATGTATTTTAATCACTTATATATGTTTTGGGTTTATTTATTACTCTGTTATATAATATTTTGTTACCAAAGCATATTTTAGATTTTAGTTAACCAGATAAGATGAAATTTAGTCATTCAAATGTCTTTTGTGTTTGGTAAGTTAAATGTATTTAGGTCAGTCAAAGTATTTTAATATTTGTCAGTAAATATGTCTTTTAGTCAGCGAAATGTCTTTTCGTTTAGGCTTTTAGTCTGCCAGATGTCTTTTAGTCACTCAGATAACTTATTGTTTTTGAGTCGCACGTTTTTAAGTCAATCACAATTAATAGTAACATAGTGAAAGTATGGTATCAACTGCTAAATCACTTCCAGAATTAGTTATTCGTCAGGCTAAACCTTACTTGGATTGAGGTCGCCTGATTTTAATAACATATATTGCATGTATGTGCCAGATACAGTATCATAACATTTATATGATTGGTCGCCTACGTTACGATGTATAAACTGAAATCAATAATTAAACTAAGATATTGTATAAAGGACACACAAGGTGCATCTTATGGCGGAATAATTCGTAATAGATATGATATCTGCTATGAAATTGAAGATATGTATATATACATTTTGTATATATATATTGCTATCTTATTGTAATATCCGGAATAAAACTTTCAACTGGTGTATACAAAATACATATGTTTGATGTTCATTATCATACATGTTTGATGTACAATATCATACATGTGTAGTGTACAATATCATACATGTGTAGTGTACAATATCATGCATGTGTAGTGTACAATATCATATATGTTTGATGTACAACATTATTCATGTGTAGTGTACAATATCATATATGTTTGATGTACAATATCATGCATGTGTAGTGTACAATATCATTCATGTGTAGTGTACAATATCATATATGTTTGATGTACAATATCATGCATGTGTAGTGTACAATATCATGCATGTGTAGTGTACAATATCATGCATGTGTAGTGTACAATATCATGCATGTGTAGTGTACAATATCATGCATGTGTAGTGTACAATATCATACATGTGTAGTGTACAATATCATACATGTGTAGTGTACAATATCATACATGTTTGATGTACAATATCATACATGTGTAGTGTACAATATCATGCATGTGTAGTGTACAATATCATGCATGTGTAGTGTACAATATCATGCATGTGTAGTGTACAATATCATGCATGTGTAGTGTACAATATCATACATGTGTAGTGTACAATATCATACATGTGTAGTGTACAATATCATACATGTTTGATGTACAATATCATACATGTGTAGTGTACAATATCATACATGTTTGATGTACAATATCATGCATGTGTAGTGTACAATATCATACATGTGTAGTGTACAATATCATACATGTGTAGTGTACAATATCATACATGTGTAGTGTACAATATCATACATGTGTAGTGTACAATATCATGCATGTGTAGTGTACAATATCATACATGTTTGATGTACAATATCATGCATGTGTAGTGTACAAGATCATACATGTTTGATGTACAACATCATGCATGTGTAGTGTACAATATCATACATGTTTGATGTACAACATTATTCATGTGTAGTGTACAATATCATACATGTTTGATGTACAATATTATGCATGTGTATAATACAATATCATGCATGTGTAGTGTACAATATTATACATGTTTGATGTACAATATCATGCATGCGTAGTGTACAATATCATACATGTTTGATGTACAATATTATGCATGTGTATAATACAATATCATGCATGTGTAGTGTACAATATTATAAGTATTTGATGTACAACATTATTCATGTGTAGTGTACAATATCATACATGTTTGATGCACAATATCATGCATGTGTAGTGTACAAGATCATACATGTTTGATGTACAACATCATGCATGCGTAGTGTACAAGATCATACATGTTTGATGTACAACATCATGCATGCGTAGTGTACAATATCATACATGTTTGATGTACAACATTATTCATGTGTAGTGTACAATATCATACATGTTTGATATACAATATCATGCATGTGTAGTGTACAATATCATACATGTTTGATGTACAATATCATTCATGTGTAGTGTACAATATCATACATGTTTGATGTACAATATCATTCATGTGTAGTGTACAATATCATACAGGTGTAATGTACAATATTTTACATGTTTGATGTACAATATCATTCATGTGTAGAATACAATATCATACAGGTGTAATGTACAATATTATTCATGTGGGAATTGTGTTGAAGAAGGGTCAACTAAAGCATAAAGACCAATTACGCTCAAGAACTTTTCACAATACAACTTTTGCAACATATATATTTTGAAAACTATAATAAACCAATAAAATTGTGAATATCCTAGCAACAACTTCCTTTGCTGTTTACTTTATTTACAGACTGACACAACAAATGGACAATTTGGCGAAGAGTTACCCGGATGTCAGCTATGTGGCGGTTCATTGTATGATTTGTCAAAACTTTGTAAGTTTGATTGCAAATGGATTTTTACTGAGGTAATTATTTAGCAATAACATTGTTTATTGTTCTTATTGTGTGAACATGAGATTGTGGTATGTAGATATGTAAGTTTGATCGCATAAGATATAATCATTTTCAAAACAACAAATCCAAAATATCTTTAAATAAAGAGATTGACTGTTTCATTGTTTCATTATATTTTCTTGTCTGAAAACTATCAAAGCGACATTTGTGTGCAACAAGATGTTTCGTAAAAGGAAATATTTTCTTTTTCAAATAGAACGGAAATACAGTAAACTATCATATACACCCTGTCGGATACACAATTTTCAAAGCTTTAATTCAAATTATAAAAGTCTTTTATTATATTTACATGTTGTCATCGCTCAAACTAAACTTTAAATTTGTATCCTGGATATTTTATTGTCGTCATATCGGGACCTAATGTAAAGATCACAAACACACCTGCTGAATTTATCCAACCTGAATATAGCGAGCCAAAGATGATTTATTACTATGATAAATGCTCGAGTAACCCGCACTTTCCCTTATTCATCATCAAGCCTTCCTGTATTGAGGAGACCATCACAGGGTAAGAAGGCGCTATGGTGGTTGGTTGCCCTTATCGCCCATGAACTAACTTGTATATACACCATGTTTGGGTGTTATAGTAACTAGTTACATCATCCTACATAGTCTTAACAACGACAACTGACCTATTTAAAACAACACTACAGTACCAAATGGGCCATCCATACACCATGTGACCTATTGCACCAATCACGTGACCTATACAAACCAGACTTGTATCAACCATTTATATACATATAAAAGACCACGTGATCTATACCAACCGGACTTGTTTAAACCATTCATATATAACATACCACGTGACCTATACCAACAGGACTTGTATAAACCATTTATATATAATATACCACGTGACCTATACCAACCGGAATTGTAACAACCATTTATATATAATATACCACGTGAACTATACCAACCGGAATTGTAACAACCATTTATATATAATATACCACGTGACCTATACCAACCGGAATTGTAACAACCATTTATATATAATATACCACGTGACCTATACCAACCGGAATTGTATCAACAATTTATATATAATATACCACGTGAACTATACCAACCGGAATTGTAACAACCATTTATATATAATATACCACGTGACCTATACCAACTGGACTTGTAACAACCATTTATATATAATATACCACGTGACCTATACCAACTGGACTTGTAACAACCATTTATATATAATATACCACGTGAACTATACCAACCGGAATTGTAACAACCATTTATATATAATATACCACGTGACCTATACCAACCGGAATTGTATCAACAATTTATATATAATATACCACGTGAACTATACCAACCGGAATTGTAACAACCATTTATATATAATATACCACGTGACCTATACCAACTGGACTTGTAACAACCATTTATATATAATATACCACGTGAACTATACCAACTGGACTTGTAACAACCGTTTATATATAATATACCACGTGAACTATACCAACTGGACTTGTAACAACCATTTATATATAATATACCACGTGACCTATACCAACGGGACTTGTATCAACCATTTATATATAATATACCACGTGAACTATACCAACGGGACTTGTATCAACCATTTATATATAATATACAACCTGACCTTAACCAAGAAGTCTTCTATAAACCACTTAAGTCCACTATCAACCACCAACTTTGATACCACGTGTTAAGCACTTTTATTCGGCGGCGTCTAATTTGTAAGCTATGGATGTTTTAGCTGATGTAGTTATGATGCTATAACGCACATTTTCATAAATGCCAAACTGAACAATCAGCAGAACATTCATTACACAAAAACATATCCTAACAGATGAAGCAGAGTTATGTCTGAGAGGTTCTCTTAACTTTACAAATGCTATTGATGACGTCAAAGAAATGGTCACGTGATTAAGTGTTGTTATTACCCTCCCAATGCATGTTGTATTTCTCTCTATGTGTCCAGACGGAAGATTCAGAGCTCATTCATAGAAAATTCGCATGACAACTGTTTGTTTGCGATTTCTGATATTCACTGATTAGAAAAATATACACCACAAAATGTCACCATATGAACACCGCAGGTGCTGCACTATAGTACATCACTTATATTTTGCGCGGGAACTTGTTTTCGCATTAATACTCGATGAGAATCAATCGCGAAATTAAATTTTTCGCGATTTTTGGAGTCAAGCTATCGATAACCGAAATAGGAGTCTTGCGGAGGCTATGACTATAATAGCTCATCATTTCCGAAATCTAAGTGATTTACAGCAACAAAGTTTTATGTTATGGAAGATAGCTGGAAAATAAGAAATATAAATTGTTATATTTGTATCTGTGATTTGATAGCCTTGCATTGATCATCAGTTTTACTTACCTGCGGACGAAATCAATGTAAACCATACCTGCCTCATATTGTAATTACTTATCTTATACTGGAATTACTTATATACAGTAGTTATCATTTACATTATAATCAATTACCTTACATTGTAAATACTTCTCTTAAATTGTTATTACTTACCTAACATCATAATTACTTACCTAACATCATCATTACTTACCTAACATCATCATTACTTACCTAACATCATCATTACTTACCTAACATCATCATTACTTACCTAACATCATCATTACTTACCTAACATCATCATTACTTACCTTACATTGTAGTTAATTACCATACCGAAATCAACTACTCAACATAGCAATTATTTACATTGTCGTAATTACTAAGCTTTCCGTCTGTTCGTAATTACTTACCTTACATTGGACTGACGGCGTACACAGGATTACACACAGTCCTGTTATCTTACAAGGCTAAGTCAGAAAAAGTACAATGGCTGCATTATGTATTTGTGGTAACCTGTTCTTATTTTGTTTATATGTATTTTTAGGTATAGTGTAGACATCTCAATGTATCTGATTGTCGTTGCTGATCGACCTGTAAACTTCCTCCGAAAGCTCTAAGAATTCTACATACAGTATAAGGTGTCAAGTATGCGATAAAATATACCGAAATACATCACATGAAAACTTTTTATTTTTATTTTGCGGGATTAAATTTCCATAATCAAAATACTTTTTACAGCAGTTTCAACAATATGAGTTTACATCAGGTTTTATCAACGCTCGGACTGTTACAACAAGACACTGGAGATGTTTTTGAGTACAAGTTACACAATCATGCGGCCATTGTCTTCATGCTCCATTCGATAACATACTGACAACATAGATGGTAAATGTGTATTGTTTTATCACTTAATCGGCCAGTTACATATATCCAGTGAAATCGCCCATGTAATAGTTTTTTTTTCGTATGTCACTAGTGTGATATACACTAGATCGCCTTCCATTGGCTGCGCCAGTCAGAAAGCGATTGCAACGTCATAATACGCACATTGACGTGACGTCACCAACTAAAAATGACTGCCTAAGTTTGGTTTGTCCCCCACAATCTCATTTTAAAATTGGTCAAAATAAAGGTTTCTAATTATGTGATAATTTAATTATATGAAACATATCTCAAAGTTTTTACTTTTGTTATACAAGGCTCGTAAAATTAAAAAAAAACTTTTTAATTAAATATCCTACGAAATAAATTTCGAGACTTTAATCCATGACGTAATGGCATTGCCAATACAACTAATTTCTGACTTGCACAGCCAAAAAATATTTATCCAGGGTATATCACGCTAGTGACATACGCAAAAAATGTAGCGGGCCGATTATGTGTTATCATAGTATCATCATTATCATTTTAACAATTACATACCCCGTCTTCTGTTGTCTCCAACCCTGCTCCACGCCAATGTCCAATGTTCCCTTAATCAAGAAACAAGTAAAATATTTATCATGAATACAGACTGTAATAGGAAATATTGAATACAATAAAATAATACTTCAGATACAAAATATAATAACTATTAAATATATGTCATAGATTCATCAAAATATTAATTGAATATTATATCATAATTAAGTGGTTATCGAAAATGGCGACATAATTAATTGGAAATAGGTTGTATGAATAATAAATACATCATTGTATTAATATGCAAAATGCATGAAGTGCATGCATTGCTATGAATAAAGGATAGCGTTTACTGATTATGAAGATATTGAAAATGACTGGGTATAGATGAAGATATTGTTAATGACTAGATATAGATGAAGATATTGATAATGAGTGGATACATATGAAGATATTGTTAATGACTGGGTATAGATGAAGATATTGATAATGAGTGGATACATATGAAGATATTGTTAATGACTGGGTATAGATGAAGATATTGATAATGAGTGGATATAGGTGAAGATATTTAAAATGACTAGATATAGATGAAGATATTGATAATGACTGGGTATAGGTGAAGATATTGAAAATGACTAGATATAAATGAAGATATAGAAAATGACTATATGGAAATGGATATAGATTGGTGACCATGTAACAGATGTTGATTTACAGACAGAATTCCAACACCAGTCAGCTGATACAGAGACCATAAGCTAGTATGTGTTGTAATCTTCTGCCATACAGTTTCAGCCTAGTTGCTATTATGATTAAAATGCTGATAAAAAGAGTTCTTTCTACTTTAGTTTTCAACGTAAGATAACGTTATTCGAAATGTTAAAGGCCAGTGCCTCTGATGCTGGTGTGTTTTATGGTGTTATTCCAAAGTCACAGCACCTTTGGTAAGGTACGTTAAGTAACGGTAAAGCGACAACTCCAATCCAGAAACATTATTCTGTTGACAGATTTAATCAATCTTCAGAGAAAAGTGAGTATCATGTTTAAGGACCTTAGTTTAGCTTGGCAAGGGGGAATGCACACATAATCTTTCTTGTTAGGGCGAAAGCTCAAAGCCAAAATACTCATATTACAAATCAATCCTTCAGGGAAATAGAATATATTTTAAAATAAATTGTGTAAAAGTAAAATAATTTCGGGTTCTTTGATCAGGGAGTATCTCACATCCTCACTTCCCTTAGATCAAACAGGTATATTCATCTTCTGATATTCAGATTTTCTTTCAAGCAATCATGTTGATTAACTAGAAATAATTCTTAAACGGTAACTTTTCAAACAAATCTGTCGTCATGTCATCTCTGCTACTGCCAAGACAAAATTATTTTTGACGTTTGACATTTTACATGAGAAAATATGAATCAATTGGCATAGACCGAAAACATGATGTAAATACGGAATCATAACTGAGAGAGAGACATAACTTAATGTTGATATAGAGGAAGACATTCCTTGATGATGATGTTGATAGAGAGGGAGACATTCCTTGATGATGATGTTGATAGAGAGGGAGACATTCCTTGATGATGTTGTTGATAGAGAGACATTCCTTGATGATGATGGTGATAGAGAGGGAGACATTCCTTGATGATGATGGTGATAGAGAGGGAGACATTCCTTGATGATGATGTTGATAGGGAGGGAGACATTCCTTGATGATGATGGTGATAGAGAGGGAGACATTCCTTGACGATGATGTTGATAGGGAGGGAGACATCCTTGATGATGATGTTGATAGAGAGACATTCCTTGATGATGATGTTGATAGAGAGGGAGACATTCCTTGATGATGATGTTGAGTAGAGAAGGGAGAACATTCCTTGATGATGGATGTAAATAGAGAGGGAGACCATCCTTGATGATGATGTTTGATAGAGAGACCTTCCTTGATGATGATGTTGATAGAGAGACATTTCCTTGATGTTGATGTTGATAGAGAGGGAGACATTCCTGATGATGCATGTTGATAGAGGAGGGAGACATTCCTTGATGGATAGTTGTTGATAGAGAGGGAGACCATTCCTTGATGATGATGGTTATAGAAGAGGGAGAACATTCCTTTGCTGATGATGTTGATAGAGAGACATTCCTTGATGATGATGTTGATAGAGAGGGAGACATTCCTTGATGATGATGATGATAGAGAGACATTCCTTGATGATGATGTTGATAGAGAGGGAGACATTCCTTGATGATGATGGTGATAGAGAGGGAGACATTCCTTGATGATGATGTTGATAGAGAGGGAGACATTCCTTGATGATGATGTTGATAGAGAGGGAGACATTCCTTGATGATGATGTTGATAGAGAGGGAGACATTCCTTGATGATGATGTTGATAGAGAAACATTCCTTGATGATGATGTTGATAGAGAGGGAGACATTCCTTGATGATGATGTTGATAGAGAGACATTCCTTGATGATGATGTTGATAGAGAGGGAGACATTCCTTGATGATGATGATGATGATGATAGAGAGACATTCCTTGATGATGATGTTGATAGAGAGGGAGACATTCCTTGATGATGATGGTGATAGAGAGGGAAACATTCCTTGATGATGATGTTGATAGAGAGGGAGACATTCCTTGATGATGATGTTGATAGAGAGGGAGACATTCCTTGATGATGATGTTGATAGAGAGGGAGACATTCCTTGATGATGATGTTGATAGAGAGACATTCCTTGATGATGATGTTGATAGAGAGGGAGACATTCCTTGATGATGATGTTGATAGAGAGGGAGACATTCCTTGATGATGATGTTGATAGAGAGGGAGACATTCCTTGATGATGATGTTGATAGAGAGGGAGACATTCCTTGATGATGATGTTGATAGAGAGGAGACATTCCTTGATGATGATGTTGATAGAGAGGGAACATTCCTTGATGATGATGTTGATAGAGAGGGAGACATTCCTTGATGATGATGTTGATAGAGGGAGACATTCCTTGATGATTGATGTTGATAGAGAGGGAGACATTCCTTGATGATTGATGTTGATATAGAGGGAGACATTCCTTATGATGATGTTGATAGAGCAGACATTCCTTGATGATGAGGTTTAGATAGAGAGACATTCCTTGATGATGATGTTGATAGACGAGGATACATTCCTTGATGATGATGTTGATAGAGAGACATTCCTTGATGATGATGTTGATATAGAGGGAGACATTCCTTGATGATGATGTTGATAGAGAGGGAGACATTCCTTGATGATGATGTTGATAGAGAGACATTCCTTGATGATGATGTTGATAGAGAGGGAGACATTCCTTGATGATGATGTTGATAGAGAGACATTCCTTGATGATGATGTTGATAGAGAGACATTCCTTGATGATGATGTTGATAGAGAGGGAGACATCCTTGATGATGATGTGATAGAGAGGGGACATTCCTTGATGATGATGTTGATAGAGAGGGGCCTTCCTTGATGATGATGTTGATAGAGAGGGAGACATTCCTTGATGATGATGTTGATAGAGAGGGAGACATTCCTTGATGATGATGTTGATAGAGAGACATTCCTTGATGATGATGTTGATAGAGAGACATTCCTTGATGATGATGTTGATAGAGAGACATTCCTTGATGATGATGTTGATAGAGAGGGAGACATTCCTTGATGATGATGTTGATAGAGAGGGAGACATTCCTTGATGATGATGTTGATAGAGAGGGAGACATTCCTTGATGATGATGTTGATAGAGAGGGAGACATTCCTTGATGATGATGTTGATAGAGAGGGAGACATTCCTTGATGATGATGTTGATAGAGAGGGAGACATTCCTTGATGATGATGTTGATAGAGAGGGAGACATTCCTTGATGATGATGTTGATAGAGAGGAGACATTCCTTGATGATGATGTTGATAGAGAGGGAGACATTCCTTGATGATGATGTTGATAGAGAGGGAGACATTCCTTGATGATGATGTTGATAGAAAGGGAGACATTCCTTGATGATGATGTTGATAGAGAGGGAGACATTCCTTGATGATGATGTTGATAGAGAGACATTCCTTGATGATGATGTTGATAAAGAGGGAGACATTCCTTGATGATGATGTTGATAGAGAGACATTCCTTGATGATGATGTTGATAGAGAGGGAGACATTCCTTGATGATGATGTTGATAGAGAGGGAGACATTCCTTGATGATGATGTTGATAGAGAGGGAGACATTCCTTGATGATGATGTTGATAGAGAGACATTCCTTGATGATGATGTTGATAGAGATGGAGACATTCCTTGATGATGATGTTGATAGAGAGGCATTCCTTGATGATGATGTTGATAGAGAGACATTCCTTGATGATGTTGATAGAAAGGGAGACATTCCTTGATGATGATGTTGATAGGGAGGGAGACATTCCTTGATGATGATGTTGATAGAGAGACATTCCTTGATGATGATGTTGATAGAGAAGGAGACATTCCTTGATGATAATGTTGATAGAGAGACATTCCTTGATGATGATGTTGATAGAGAAACATTCCTTGATGATGATGTTGATAGAGAGGGAGACATTCCTTGATGATGATGTTGATAGAGAGGGAGACATTCCTTGATGATGATGTTGATAGAGAGGGAGACATTCCTTGATGATGATGTTGATAGAGAGGGAGACATTCCTTGATGATGATGTTGATAGAGAGGGAGACATTCCTTGATGATGATGTTGATAGAGAGGGAGACATTCCTTGATGATGATGGTGATAGAGAGGGAGACATTCCTTGATGATAATGTTGATAGAGAGGGAGACATTCCTTGATGATGATGTTGATAGAGAGACATTCCTTGATGATGATGTTGATAGAGGAGACATTCCTTGATGATGATGTTGATAGAGAGGGAGACATTCCTTGATGATGTTGTTGATAGAGAGGGAGACATTCCTTGATGATGATGTTGATAGAGAGGGAGACATTCCTTGATGATGTTGATAAGAGGGAGACATTCCTTGATGATGATGTTGATAGAGAGACATTCCTTGATGATGATGTTGATAGAGAGGGAGACATTCCTTGATGATGATGGTGATAGAGAGGAGACATTCCTTGATGATGATGTTGATAGAGGGAGACATTCCTTGATGATGATGTTGATAGAGAGGGAGACATTCCTTGATGATGATGTTGATAGAGAGGGAGACATTCCTTGATGATGATGTTGATAGAGGGACATTCCTTGATGATGATGTTGATAGAGAGGGAGACATTCCTTGATGATGATGTTGATAGAGAGAGAGACATTCCTTGATGATGATGTTGATAGAGAGGAGACATTCCTTGATGATGATGTTGATAGAGAGGAGACATTCCTTGATGATGATGTTGATAGAGAGGGAGACATTCCTTGATGATGATGTTGATAGAGAGGGAGACATTCCTTGATGATGATGTTGATAGAGAGGAGACATTCCTTGATGATGATGTTGATAGAGAGGGAGACATTCCTTGATGATGATGTTGATAGAGAGGGAGACATTCCTTGATGATGATGTTGATAGAGAGGGAGACATTCCTTGATGATGATGTTGATATAGAGGAAGACATTCCTTGATGATGATGTTGATAGAGAGAGAGACATTCCTTGATGATGATGTTGATAGAGAGGGAGACATTCCTTGATGATGATGTTGATAGGGAGACATTCCTTGATGATGATGTTGATAGAGAGAGAGACATTCCTTGATGATGATGTTGATAGAGAGGGAGACATTCCTTGATGATGATGTTGATAGAGAGGGAGACATTCCTTGATGATGATGTTGATAGAGAGGAGACATTCCTTGATGATGATGTTGATAGAGAGGAGACATTCCTTGATGATGATGTTGATAGAGAGGGAGACATTCCTTGATGATGATGTTGATAGAGAGGAGACATTCCTTGATGATGATGTTGATAGAGAGGGGACATTCCTTGATGATGATGTTGATAGAGAGGGAGACATTCCTTGATGATGATGTTGATAGAGAGGGAGACATTCCTTGATGATGATGTTGATAGAGAGGGAGACATTCCTTGATGATGATGTTGATAGAGAGGGAGACATTCCTTGATGATGATGTTGATAGAGAGGGAGACATTCCTTGATGATGATGTTGATAGAGAGGAAGACATTCCTTGATGATGATGTTGATAGAGAGGGAGACATTCCTTGATGATGATGTTGATTGGGAGACACTCCTTGATGATGATGTTGATGGGAGACACTCCTTGATGATGATGTTGATAGAGGAGACATTCCTTGATGATGATGTTGATAGAGGAGACATTCCTTGATGATGATGTTGATAGAGAGGGAGACATTCCTTGATGATGATGTTGATAGAGGAGACATTCCTTGATGATGATGTTGATAGAGAGAGACATTCCTTGATGATGATGTTGATAGAGAGGGAGACATTCCTTGATGATGATGTTGATAGAGAGGGAGACATTCCTTGATGATGATGTTGATAGAGAGGGAGACATTCCTTGATGATGATGTTGATGTTGATAGAGAGACATTCCTTGATGATGATGTTGATAGAGAGACATTCCTTGATGATGATGTTGATAGGGAGACATTCCTTGATGATGATGTTGATAGAGAGGGACATTCCTTGATGATGATGTTGATAGAGAGGGAGACATTCCTTGATGAGATGTTGATAGAGAGGGGAGACATTCCTGAGTGAATGTTGTTGATAGAGAGGGAGACATTCCTTGATGAGTTGTTGATAGAGAGGGAGACATTCCTTATTGATGTTGATACAGAGACATTCCTTGATTATGATTTGATAGAGAGACATTCCTTGATGAGATTGTTGATAGAGAGGGAGACATTCCTTGATGATGATGTTGATATAGAGGAGACATTCCTTGATGATGATTGTGATAGAGAGACATTCCTTGATGATGATGTTGATAGAGAGGAGGACATTCCTTGATGATGATGTTGATAGAGAGGGAGACATTCCTTGATGATGATGATTGATAGGGAGGGAGACATTCCTTAATGATGTTGTTGATAGAGAGACATTCCTTGATGATGATGTTGATAGTGAGGGAGACATTCCTTGATGATGATGTTGATAGAGAGGGAGACATTCCTTGATGATGTTGTTGATAGAGAGACATTCCTTGATGATGATGTTGATGGAGAGGGAGACATTCCTTGATGATGATGTTGATAGAGAGGGAGACATTCCTTGATGATGTTGTTGATAGAGAGACATTCCTTGATGATGATGTTGATAGAGAGGGAGACATTCCTTGATGATGATGTTGATAGAGAGGGAGACATTCCTTGATGATGATGTTGATATAGAGACATTCCTTGATGATGATGTTGATAGAGAGGAGACATTCCTTGATGATGATGTTGATAGAGAGGGAGACATTGCCTTGATGATGATGTTGATAGAGAGGGAGACATTCCTTGATGATGATGTTGATAGAGAGGGAGACATTCCTTGATGATGATGTTGATAGAGAGGAGACATTCCTTGATGATGATGTTGATAGAGAGACATTCCTTGATGATGATGATGATAGAGAGGGAGACATTCCTTGATGATGATGTTGATAGAGAGGGAGACATTCCTTGATGATGATGTTGATATAGAGGGAGACATTCCTTGATGATGATGTTGATAGAGAGACATTCCTTGATGATGATGTTGATAGAGAGGGAGACATTCCTTGATGATGATGTTGATAGAGAGGGAGACATTCCTTGATGATGATGTTGATAGAGAGGGAGACATTCCTTGATGATGATGTTGATAGAGAGGGAGACATTCCTTGATGATGATGTTGATAGAGAGGAGACATTCCTTGATGATGATGTTGATAGAGAGGGAGACATTCCTTGATGATGATGTTGATAGAGAGGGAGACATTCCTTGATGATGATGTTGATAGAGAGGGAGACATTCCTTGATGATGATGTTGATAGAGAGGGAGACATTCCTTGATGATGATGTTGATAGAGAGGGAGACATTCCTTGATGATGATGTTGATAGAGAGGGAGACATTCCTTGATGATGATGTTGATAGAGAGAGACATTCCTTGATGATGATGTTGATAGAGAGGGAGACATTCCTTGATGATGATGTTGATAGAGAGGGAGACATTCCTTGATGATGATGATGATGATGATGTTGATAGAGAGGGAGACATTCCTTGATGATGATGTTGATAAAGAGGGAGACATTCCTTGATGATGATGTTGATAGAGAGAGAGACATTCCTTGATGATGATGTTGATAGAGGAGACATTCCTTGATGATGATGTTGATAGAGAGGGAGACATTCCTTGATGATGATGTTGATATAGAGGGAGACATTCCTTGATGATGTTGTTGATAGAGAGAGAGACATTCCTTGATGATGATGTTGATATAGAGGGAGACATTCCTTGATGATGTTGTTGATAGAGAGGGAGACATTCCTTGATGATGATGTTGATATAGAGGGAAGACATTCCTTGATGATGATGTTGATAGAGAGGAGACATTCCTTGATGATGATGTTGATATAGAGGAGACACTTCCTTGATGATGATGTGATAGAGAGAGAGACATTCCTTGATGATGATGTTGATATAGAGGGAGACATTCCTTGATGATGATGTTGATAGAGAGGGAGACATTCCTTGATGATGATGTTGATAGAGAGGGAGACATTCCTTGATGATGATGTTGATAGAGAGGGAGACATTCCTTGATGATGATGTTGATATAGAGGGAGACATTCCTTGATGATGATGTTGATAGAGAGGGAGACATTCCTTGATGATGATGTTGATAGAGGGAGACATTCCTTGATGATGATGTTGATAGAGGGAGACATTCCTTGATGATGATGTTGATAGAGAGACATTCCTTGATGATGATGTTGATAGAGAGGGAGACATTCCTTGATGATGATGTTGATAGAGAGGGAGACATTCCTTGATGATGATGTTGATAGAGGGAGACATTCCTTGATGATGATGTTGATAGAGAGGGAGACATTCCTTGATGATGATGTTGATAGAGAGACATTCCTTGATGATGATGTTGATAGAGAGGGAGACATTCCTTGATGATGATGTTGATAGAGAGAGACATTCCTTGATGATGATGTTGATAGGGAGACATTCCTTGATGATGATGTTGATAGAGAGGGAGACATTCCTTGATGATGATGTTGATAGAGAGACATTCCTTGATGATGATGTTGATAGGAGGGAGACATTCCTTGATGATGATGTTGATAGAGAGGGAGACATTCCTTGATGATGATGTTGATAGAGAGGGAGACATTCCTTGATGATGATGTTGATAGAGAGGGAGACATTCCTTGATGATGATGGTGATAGAGAGGGAGACATTCCTTGATGGTGATGTTGATAGAGAGACATTCCTTGATGATGATGTTGATAGAGAGGGAGACATTCCTTGATGATGTTGTTGATAGAGAGGGAGACATTCCTTGATGATGATGTTGATATAGAGGGAGACATTCCTTGATGATGATGTTGATAGAGAGACATTCCTTGATGATGATGTTGATAGAGAGGGAGACATTCCTTGATGATGATGTTGATATAGAGACATTTCTTGATGATGATGTTGATAGAGAGACATTCCTTGATGATGATGTTGATAGAGAGGGAGACATTCCTTGATGATGATGTTGATAGAGAGGGAGACATTCCTTGATGATGATGTTGATAGAGAGGGAGACATTCCTTGATGATGATGGTGATAGAGAGGAGACATTCCTTGATGATGATTGATAGAGAGGAGACATTCCTTGATGATGATAGATTGATAGAGAGGACATTCCTTGATGATGATGTTGATAGAGAGGGAGACATTCCTTGATGATGATGTTGATTGGGAGACACTCCTTGATGATGATGTTGATAGGGAGACATTCCTTGATGATGATGTTGGTATAGAGGGAGACATTCCTTGATGATGATGTTGATAGAGAGGGAGACATTCCTTGATGATGATGTTGATAGAGGAGACATTCCTTGATGATGATGTGATAGAGAGAGAGACATTCCTTGATGATGATGTTGATAGAGAGGGAGACATTCCTTGATGATGATGTTGATAGAGAGACATTCCTTGATGATGATGTTGATAGAGAGGGAGACATTCCTTGATGATGATGTTGATAGAGAGACATTCCTTGATGATGATGTTGATAGAGAGAGAGACATTCCTTGATGATGATGTTGATAGAGAGGGAGATATTCCTTGATGATGATGGTGATAGAGAGGGAGACATTCCTTGATGATGATGTTGATAGAGAGGGTGACATTCCTTGATGATGATGTTGATAGAGAGACATTCCTTGATGATGTTGTTGATAGAGAGACATTCCTTGATGATGTTGTTGATAGAGAGGGAGACATTCCTTGATGATGATGTTGATAGAGAGGGAGACATTCCTTGATGATGATGTTGATAGAGAGGGAGACATTCCTTGATGATGATGTTGATAGAGAGGGAGACATTCCTTGATGATGATGTTGATAGAGAGGGAGACATTCCTTGATGATGATGATGATAGAGAGGGAGACATTCCTTGATGATGATGTTGATAGAGAGACATTCCTTGATGATGATGTTGATAGAGAGGGAGACATTCCTTGATGATGATGTTGTTGATAGGAGCGACATTCCTTGATGTTGATGTCTGATAGAGGGGAGGACATCCTTGATGATGATGTTGATAGAGAGGGACATTCCTTGATGATGATGTTGATAGAGAGGACATTCACTTGATGATGATGTTGATAGAGCGGAGACATTCCTTGATGATTATGTTGATAGAGAGGGAGACATTCCTTGATGATGATGTGATAGAGGGAGACCATTCCTGATGATGATGTTGATAGAGAGGAGACATTCCTTGATGATGATGTTGATAGAGGGAGACATTCCTGATGATGATTGTTGATAGAGAGAGACATTCCTTGATGATGATGTTGATATAGAGAAGACATTCCTTGATGATGATGTTGATTAGAGAGACATTCCCTTGATGATGATGTTGATAGAGGAGACATTCCTTGATGATGTGTTGATAGGAGGGAGACATATCCTTGATGATGATGTGATAGAGAGGAAGACATTCCTTGATGATGATGTGATAGAGGGAGACATTCCTTGATGATGATGTTGATAGAGAGACATTCCTTGATGATGATGTTGTGATAGAGGAGACATTCCTTGATGATGATGTTGATAGAGAGGGAGACATTCCTTGATGATGATGTTGATAGAGAGACATTCCTTGATGATGATGTTGATAGAGAGACATTCCTTGATGATGATGTTGATAGAGAGGGAGACATTCCTTGATGATGATGTTGATAGAGAGGGAGACATTCCTTGATGATGATGTTGATAGAGAGGGAGACATTCCTTGATGATGATGTTGATAGAGAGGAGACATTCCTTGATGATGATGTTGATAGAGAGACATTCCTTGATGATGATGTTGATAGAGAGGGAGACATTCCTTGATGATGATGTTGATAGAGAGGAGACATTCCTTGATGATGATGTTGATAGAGAGACATTCCTTGATGATGATGTTGATAGAGAGAGAGACATTCCTTGATGATGATGTTGATAGAGAGACATTCCTTGATGATGATGTTGATAGAGAGGGAGACATTCCTTGATGATGTTGTTGATAGAGAGGGAGACATTCCTTGATGATGATGTTGATAGAGAGACATTCCTTGATGATGATGTTGATAGAGAGACATTCCTTGATGATGATGTTGATAGAGAGGGAGACATTCCTTGATGATGATGTTGATATAGAGGACATTTCTTGATGATGATGTTGATAGAGAGACATTCCTTGATGATGATGTTGATAGAGAGGGAGACATTCCTTGATGATGATGTTGATAGAGAGGGAGACATTCCTTGATGATGATGTTGATAGAGAGGGAGACATTCCTTGATGACGTTATTGATAGGGAGGGAGACATTCCTTAATGATGTTGTTGGTAGAGAGACATTCCTTGATGATGATGTTGATAGTGAGGGAGACATTCCTTGATGATGATGTTGATAGAGAGGGAGACATTCCTTGATGATGATGTTGATAGAGAGGGAGACATTCCTTGATGATGATGTTGATAGAGAGACATTCCTTGATGATGATGTTGATAGAGAGGGAGACATTCCTTGATGATGATGGTGATAGAGAGGGAGACATCCCTTGATGATGATGTTGATAGAGAGGGAGACATTCCTTGATGATGATGTTGATAGAGAGGGAGACATTCCTTGATGATGATGTTGATAGAGAGGGAGACATTCCTTGATGATGATGTTGATAGAGAGGAGACATTCCTTGATGATGATGTTGATAGAGGGAGACATTCCTTGATGATGATGTTGATAGAGAGGAGACATTCCTTGATGATGATGTTGATAGAGGAGACATTCCTTGATGATGATGTTGATAGAGAGGGAGACATTCCTTGATGATGATGTTGATAGAGGAGACATTCCTTGATGATGATGTTGATAGAAGGAGACATTCCTTGATGATGATGTTGATAGAGAGGAGACATTCCTTGATGATGATGTTGATAGAGAGGGAGACATTCCTTGATGATGATGTTGATAGAGGGAGACATTCCTTGATGATGATGTTGATAGAGGGAGACATTCCTTGATGATGATGTTGATAGAGAGGGAGACATTCCTTGATGATGATGTTGATAGAGAGGGAGACATTCCTTGATGATGATGTTGATAGAGAGACATTCCTTGATGATGATGTTGATAGAGAGACATTCCTTGATGATGATGTTGATAGAGAGGGAGACATTCCTTGATGATGATGTTGATATAGAGACATTTCTTGATGATGATGTTGATAGAGAGACATTCCTTGATGATGATGTTGATAGAGAGGGAGACATTCCTTGATGATGATGTTGATAGAGAGGGAGACATTCCTTGATGATGATGTTGATAGAGAGGGAGACATTCCTTGATGACGTTATTGATAGGGAGGGAGACATTCCTTAATGATGTTGTTGGTAGAGAGACATTCCTTGATGATGATGTTGATAGTGAGGGAGACATTCCTTGATGATGATGTTGATAGAGAGGGAGACATTCCTTGATGATGTTGTTGATAGAGAGACATTCCTTGATGATGTTGATGGAGAGGGAGACATTCCTTGATGATGATGTTGATAGAGAGGAAGACATTCCTTGATGATGTTGTTGATAGAGAGACATTCCTTGATGACGATGTTGAGAGAGGGAGACATTTCTTGATGATGATGTTGATAGAGAGGGAGACATTCCTTGATGATGATGATGATAGAGAGACATTCCTTGATGATGATGTTGTTGATAGAGAGACATTCCTTGATGATGATGTTGATAGAGAGGGAGACATTGCTTGATGATGATGTTGATAGAGAGGGAGACATTCCTTGATGATGATGTTGATAGAGAGGGAGACATTCCTTGATGATGATGTTGATAGAGAGGGAGACATTCCTTGATGATGATGTTGATAGAGAGACATTCCTTGATGATGATGTTGATAGAGAGAGAGACATTCCTTGATGATGATGTTGATAGAGAGGGAGATATTCCTTGATGATGATGGTGATAGAGAGGGAGACATTCCTTGATGATGATGTTGATAGAGAGGGTGACATTCCTTGATGATGATGTTGATAGAGAGACATTCCTTGATGATGTTGTTGATAGAGAGACATTCCTTGATTATGTTGTTGATAGAGAGGGAGACATTCCTTGATGATGATGTTGATAGAGAGGGAGACATTCCTTGATGATGATGTTGATTGGGAGACATTCCTTGATGATGATGTTGATAGGGAGACATTCCTTGATGATGATGTTGGTATAGAGGGAGACATTCCTTGATGTTGATGTTGATAGGGAGACATTCCTTGATGATGATGTTGATAGAGAGACATTCCTTGATGATGATGTGATAGAGAGACATTTCCTTGATGATGATGTTGATAGAGAGAGAGACATTCCTTGATGATGATGTTGATAGAGAGGGAGACATTCCTTGATGATGATGTTGATTGGGAGACATTCCTTGATGATGATGTTGATAGGGAGACATTCCTTGATGATGATGTTGGTATAGAGGGAGACATTCCTTGATGTTGATGTTGATAGGGAGACATTCCTTGATGATGATGTTGATAGAGGGAGACATTCCTTGATGATGATGTTGATAGGGAGACATTCCTTGATGATGATGTTGATAGAGAGGGAGACATTCCTTGATGATGATGTTGATAGAGAGGGAGCCATTCCTTGATGATGATTGTTTGATAGCGAGGAGAGACATTCCTTGATGGAATGATGTTGATATAGAGGGAGACATTCCTTGATGATGTATGTTTGATAGACAGGGAGACATTCCTTGATGATGATGTGATCTAGAGGAAGACATTCCTTGATGATGATGTGGATAGAGAGACATTCCTTGATGATGATGTTGATCTATGAGGGAGACATTCCTTGATGATGATGTTGATATCGAGGAGACATTCCTTGATGATGATGTTGATAGGAGAGGGAGACATGCCTGGATGATGATGTTGATAGAGAGGGAGACATTCCTTGTGATGATGGTGATTAGAGAGACACTCCTTGATGAGTGATGTTGATAGGGAGACATTCCTTGATGATGATGTTGATAGAGAGGGAGACATTCCTATGATGATGATGATGTGATGATGCAGAAGGGAGACATTCCTTGATGATGATGATGATAGAGGGACATTCCTTGATGATGATGTTGATAGAGAGGGAGACATTCCTTGATGATGATGTTGATAGAGAGGGAGACATTCCTTGATGATGATGTTGATAGAGAGGGAGACATTCCTTGATGATGATGTTGATAGAGAGGAGACATTCCTTGATGATGATGTTGATAGAGGGACATTCCTTGATGATGATGTTGATAGAGAGACATTCCTTGATGATGATGTTGATAGAGAGAGAGACATTCCTTGATGATGATGTTGATAGAGAGGGAGACATTCCTTGATGATGATGTTGATAGAGAGGGAGACATTCCTTGATGATGATGTTGATAGAGAGGAGACATTCCTTGATGATGATGTTGATAGAGAGGAGACATTCCTTGATGATGATGTTGATAGAGAGGGAGACATTCCTTGATGATGATGTTGATAGAGAGAGACATTCCTTGATGATGATGTTGATAGAGAGACATTCCTTGATGATGATGTTGATAGAGAGGGAGACATTCCTTGATGATGATGTTGATAGAGAGGGAGACATTCCTTGATGATGATGTTGATAGAGAGACATTCCTTGATGATGTTGTTGATAGAGAGGGAGACATTCCTTGATGATGATGTTGATAGAGTGACATTCCTTGATGATGATGTTGATAGAGAGACATTCCTTGATGAGGATGTTGATAGAGAGACATTCCTTGATGATGTTGTTGATAGAGAGGGAGACATTCCTTGATGGTGATGTTGATAGAGAGAGAGACATTCCTTGATGATGATGTTGATAGAGAGAGAGACATTCCTTGATGATGATGTTGATAGAGAGAGACATTCCTTGATGGTGATGTTGATAGAGAGAGAGACATTCCTTGATGATGTTGTTGATAGAGAGGGAGACATTCATTGATGATGATGTTGATAGAGAGAGAGACATTCCTTGATGATGATGTTGATAGAGAGGGAGACATTCCTTGATGATGATGTTGATAGAGAGACATTCCTTGATGATGATGTTGATAGAGAGGGAGACATTCCTTGATGATGATGATGATAGCGAGGGAGACATTCCTTGATGATGTTGTTGATAGAGAGGGAGACATTCCTTGATGATGATGATGATAGCGAGGGAGACATTCCTTGATGATGTTGTTGATAGAGAGGGAGACATTCCTTGATGATGATGTTGATGGAGAGGGAGACATTCCTTGATGATGATGTTGATAGAGAGGGAGACATTCCTTGATGATGATGTTGATAAAGAGACATTCCTTGATGATGATGTTGATAGAGAGACATTTCTTGATGATGATGTTGATAGAGAGGGAGACATTCCTTGATGAGGATGTTGATAGAGAGACATTCCTTGATGATGATGTTGATAGAGAGGGAGACATTCCTTGATGATGATGTTGATAGAGAGGGAGACATTCCTTGATGATGATGTTGATAGAGAGGGAGACATTCCTTGATGATGATGTTGATAGAGAGGGAGACATTCCTTGATGATGATGTTGATAGAGAGGGAGACTTTCCTTGATGATGATGTTGATAGAGAGGGAGACATTCCTTGATGATGATGTTGATAGAGAGGGAGACATTCCTTGATGGTGATGTTGATAGAGAGGGAGACATTCCTTGATGATGATGTTGATAGAGAGACATTCCTTGATGATGATGTTGATAGAGAGGGAGACATTCCTTGATGATGATGTTGATAGAGAGACATTCCTTGATGATGATGTTGATAGAGAGGGAGACATTCCTTGATGATGATGTTGATAGAGAGACATTCCTTGATGATGATGTTGATAGAGAGACATTCCTTGATGATGATGTTGATTGGGAGACAGTCCTTGATGATGATGTTGATAGGGAGACATTCCTTGATGATGATGTTGATAGAGAGGAGACATTCCTTGATGATGATGTTGATAGAGAGGAGACATTCCTTGATGATGATGTTGATAGAGGGGAGACATTCCTTGAGATGATGTTGATGAGAGGGGAGACATTCCTTGATGATGATGTTGATAGAGAGGGAGACATTCCTTGATGATGATGTTGATAGAGAGGGAGACATTCCTTGATGATGATGTTGATAGAGAGGGAGACATTCCTTGATGATGATGTTGATAGAGAGGAGAGAGGAAGACATTCCTTGATGATGATGGTGATAGAGAGGGAGACATTCCTTGATCATGATGTTGATAGAGAGGGATACATTCCTTGATGATGATGTTGATAGAGAGGGAGACATTCCTTGATGAGGATGTTGATAGAGAGACATTCCTTGATGATGATGTTGATAGAGAGGGAGACATTCCTTGATGATGATGTTGATAGAGAGGGAGACATTCCTTGATGATGATGTTGATAGAGAGGGAGACATTCCTTGATGATGATGTTGATAGAGAGGGAGACATTCCTTGATGATGATGTTGATAGAGAGGGAGACATTCCTTGATGATGATGTTGATAGAGAGGGAGACATTCCTTGATGATGATGTTGATAGAGAGAGAGACATTCCTTGATGATGATGTTGATAGAGAGACATTCCTTGATGGTGATGTTGATAGAGAGACATTCCTTGATGATGATGTTGATAGAGAGGGAGACATTCCTTGATGATGATGATGATAGCGAGGGAGACATTCCTTGATGATGATGTTGATAGAGAGACATTCCTTGATGAGGATGTTGATAGAGAGACATTCCTTGATGATGATGTTGATAGAGAGGGAGACATTCCTTGATGATGATGTTGATAGAGAGGGAGACATTCCTTGATGATGATGTTGATAGAGAGGGAGACATTCCTTGATGATGATGTTGATAGAGAGACATTCCTTGATGAGGATGTTGATAGAGAGACATTCCTTGATGATGATGTTGATAGAGAGGGAGACATTCCTTGATGATGATGTTGATAGAGAGGGAGACATTCCTTGATGATGATGTTGATAGAGAGGGAGACATTCCTTGATGATGATGTTGATAGAGAGGAAGACATTCCTTGATGATGATGGTGATAGAGAGGGAGACATTCCTTGATCATGATGTTGATAGAGAGGGATACATTCCTTGATGATGATGTTGATAGAGAGGGAGACATTCCTTGATGATGATGGTGATAGAGAGGGAGACATTCCTTGATGATGATGTTTATAGAGAGGAAGACATTCCTTGATGATGATGGTGATAGAGAGGGAGACATTCCTTGATGATGATGTTGATAGAGAGGGAGACATTCCTTGATGATGATGTTGATAGAGAGGGAGACATTCCTTGATGACGATGTTGATAGAGAGGGAGATATTCCTTGATGATGATGTTGATAGAGAGGGAGACATTCCTTGATGATGATGTTGATAGAGAGACATTCCTTGATGATGATGTTGATAGAGAGAGAGACATTCCTTGATGGTGATGTTAATAGAGAGGGAGACATTCCTTGATGATGATGTTGATAGAGAGGGTGACATTCCTTGATGACGATGTTGATAGAGAGGGAGATATTCCTTGATGATGATGTTGATAGAGAGGGAGACATTCCTTGATGATGATGGTGATAGAGAGGGAGACATTCCTTGATGATGATGTTGATAGAGAGAGAGACATTCCTTGATGGTGATGTTAATAGAGAGGGAGACATTCCTTGATGATGATGTTGATAGAGAGGGAGACATTCCTTGATGATGATGTTGATAGAGAGACATTCCTTGATGATGATGTTGATAGAGAGAGAGAGACATTCCTTGATGGTGATGTTAATAGAGAGGGAGACATTCCTTGATGATGATGTTGATAGAGAGGGAGACATTCCTTGATGATGTTGTTGATAGAGAGGGAGACATTCCTTGATGATGTTGTTGATAGAGAGGGAGACATTCCTTGATGATAATGTTGATAGAGAGACATTCCTTGATGATGATGTTGATAGAGAGAGAGACATTCCTTGATGATGATGTTGGTAGAGAGGGAGACATTCCTTGATGATGATGTTGATAGAGAGGGAGACATTCCTTGATGATGATGTGGATAGGGAGACATTCCTTGATGATGATGTTAATTGAGAGGGATACATTCCTTGATGATGCTGTTGACGTGTGAACAGTTAGATATTGTTGTTTTAGGCGTGTGTATTGACAATTACATATGCATCTACACGAGTGTATAGTGTTACATGTTTTGTATTTATACATTTTTATAATTACACATGTATTTGCACGTGTTTAAATTGATGTATCCACGCGTGTTTATAGATCTATACCATATACATAACATATTTAGATGGGTTCGATTAGCTTTGTTTTTGTCGTCATATCTGCGTATTTTTACAAAGACCTATCCAAAATTCGCTTGTCTATCGCTGGTAGTTATCGAAATATGGCTATGGGGTTCGTTTTGAAGCTTGTCTGGTAATTTTCATAATTTATGTCCAGAAAATTTATCCGCGATAAACAAGAAATACATATTAATCATACCAAAAAAGGAATGACCATGAAAATCTTCGAAAACACTTAGCTCTGGCATAGATTAATTGTTCAGATTTCACACGCAAGTACCATACTGCCTTTAGCAGGATGTGTAGCATTAAAAAGTATAGTCACACCGGAGTTATCCCCCTTTAGTTTATGCAGGCGCTATATCCAGCTAGGACTCCGTTTTTTCAATCTTAGAGCGTTTAAAAAATTATCTTAAAGACATTTTCGAAAATACGGTTAGATATCTGGAATAAGCTATACTTTTACCGTGTGCTCGCTAGATATGTTAAAGCGTTTTCTAGTAACGCATTAATTACAGATTTGAAACCACTTAATTTTTTCAGCATGAAACATCTTCATTTACTTCCTGTTAAATATATTATGCATATCATTATTACATCCTATAGAATAAAAAAGTTTCGACAGTATACAGAAAAAATGTCTTTTCCGTATGTGTATACATTTAATACAGTGGGATAGATCAATGTGGATGTAACAATGGAGGGTATTGTTGGCGAATGTGAACAGAAACTTGAATTATTAGTTATACAGTATTTAATGACATTAACGTCTCAAAACCCATCAATTTAATCAGATACATATAAAAATTATGTACAATGACCAAGGAGGACAAACTTTATGACACGTGTGCCGAATGGGCCTCGAACTCAAGAACTACGGCACAAGATCGCCTAGCCAGAACTACCCACAGCTTACACCAGTACACGAAGTCAAATATATATCTATATATTTTTTTTTCTTTTTGTTTTCGATCTTCTATTCTAGCTTGTTGAATTATGCTACACATATAATTAAAATATTAGATTATATCATCTGGACACAAAAATATTTTTAGGATTTTTTTTTTTTTTTTTTAATGAAATAATAGTTTTCCATTGTTTTCCAGGTGTTTTGTCTCCCACGGTTAAAAAAGAACAAGATACAAAATCAGAATCAGAGTGATGAATCCCAAATCCTTTCTCGGTGACACACGTCATTACCATCTAAAAAAAAGAATATTATAGTTCGAAAGTCTCGGTAGCTTTTCTATGTCTGACGTGAAGGTGAACACCTGTCATGAAAATCCTTATATCTATCTTAGTAATTGTAAAAAGTTCTTCGGATTAATTTCTCTCTTAATCTAAAAAAAAGAGTAGCACATGCGATTTATTATTGATTTTTCTAGCACGCTGAAATTAAGATATTATTCAGAATTGATGAAAGCTGTAATTCCATTCAATGTCGATATGGAATGAGATCATTAATTCAACTCGGTTTTATACTTATTAAAAGGGATTAGTAAGTAAGTTTTTTCCAACATATAAACAACTACTCCCATAATTCAAAAGAAACTATTATGTGTTTCAATTTCAATTTTATTTTAGTTGATTAACTTAATTTACAATCAATTATTTCTAAACTTGTTTAGTATATATGGTATATATTTGCATAAATCAACTAACGGCTGAGATTTCTTACAATAAAATTTGAACTTCTTAAAAAATCCTAAAATTGGAAAACAAGTTCTAATACATAATGCATTTTAATTTAGTCATACAAACCTAATTGATCGATTTTGTTATTAAATGTGAGTTTTAATAAATTAGTATAATATCGAAACGGTTATATTTGATGAAAAAATCTTGACTGAAAGTCTGAGAAAATAATTATACTATTCTCTACAAATCGTATTTTTTGTCGATTTTGTCTTTCATTAACAATTCAAAAAGTTCATTCCTAGTATATAATCACTACATCAAGATGCAAATGAATAAAATTGCGGTCAGTAGCACAAACGAGAAATAAAAATGGTATTAACAATTTCTAGTTAATTATGTTTGATATGGCTCGCATTATTTCATCTTAGTGTGAAATATATTTGATATCATTAAACTAACAATATGCATTCTCGCCTTCTTTGTCGGGTTTGCCTGCTAAATATTCACAGACGTATTTTTTGCAGTATCATGATTATTCTTTTTTTCTCTCCCGATTACCACGATGGCGTGATGCAAACCGTCTACAAATCTAGGCTTTTGATTGGCTGGTCGTGCAGACCGCACCCTGGGCCCACCTGAATGGCTAGTCAGAGCTAATGCAGGACTGATGTTTGGTCGATAAACATATTTTATTGCCGTCGGTTAAAAAGTAGTTCCGGCAGCCAGTGCTCATTTGTCGGTGAATCGCTCCGCCTACCGGCGGTTTGGAAAAACTTAATTTGATAAGACGGTGTAGCTGTGAGTGCGATCGATAAGCGTAACCAATGGAAACGGCCGACAAGGGCAGTAAGCCAACTAGAGCTAGCTTGCCCATCCGGCTCATCTGCAGGCCTAATTATAGCGCAGCAGCCAATGAAATACGTCCATATTGTCCGCGTGACTGCCTCAGCGATCAAATGATTGTGGGCTGACAGAACCAGTATTTATATGAGATTTATGTGATGTTAAATCGAGCTGTAGTCGGCCCAAGCGACGGGGTGTGACTGTTCGCAGCCATGGCATACTGATACACGACTGATCAGACTTCGTGTCCCTCGCTATAAGGCGATCTATGCTATTCGCTACGTGAAAATTTTATCTGAATGTCTCAAGCTGTATCCACGCGTATCCCTCCGTTGATGTCTAATTTTGTCTTTCTTTCCATATTTCTCTCAATCGTTCTCTGTTTCCCATTACATCCGTTGTTACCCATTTCTATAGATAAGTGTTTACTGAGATATCTATATGAATACCACGGACTTGTATTATTCTGTGATCTAAATTTTCCTCTTAAGGAACATTGTTTTCACCAGCAAAATCCACCTGTCTTTAGAGACGAAATACACCAATATGCAGATCGTTCGCCCCTTTGCTATATAGATTTAATATATCTTTCAGGAATAATTGTTTTTGACACAGGTTCAGGAATAATTGTTTTTGACACAGGTTCGGGAATAATTGTTTTTGACACAGGTTCAGGAATAATTGTTTTTGACACAGGGACTTGACACACAGTAAAACTTGATATTGAAGTTTATAAGGTCTAGGGGATAGCTGACAAGTTCATGTGATACAAATCGTATAATCTGTATCCTTATCATAACAGTATACCTATAGCCACAGGACTTTTTTTCATAAATAAGACAATATTATGACAATATGTTCTTTTAAATTACAATGTAACATGGTAACATTGGCTGTAAAACGTTATGAGGGGACACCAGGAGCACACAATTAATATTAACAGTATCACAGGGACCTGAGAATTTGTTGCATGTGTATTTTGGACCTATCCTGGTGTGTACATCACACACGTTTAAGAGGACTGGATTAAATGTCATTAAACATAATTAAAACTGTGGCGGGGGTTATTTTTACCCAACATTGATCTTGATTTTGATTTTTGAATTGTTCTATGTATCGATATTCCTCCGATCAAACAAACAAACAAACAAACAAACAAGCAAACAAACTCCTGCAGATCCTGTAGATCCCAGGTAAGAATTACATTCCTATGTTGTAAATAATCTGAATAATATTCCCCCTCATGCCAATACATAGAATACACCACGATTATCTCCCTTTCAGTGTTCCTAATTAACATTGCCTAATTAGTCTTAGTAATGCCGGCATCCTTGTTTTTTTCAGATTTTCCACCGGTTGATCATTGAACCCCAAACCACCATTTGTACAAGGTAAATAGTTGATAGTACACCGACATGACCTAGTAACCATTCTCATATCCCCTTAAAGTAGAGAGTGGAGCTCTGTTTTGTACTTTTCAAAAAAAAAGAGTTCCACTTTTCCAGCATTGTGTTAAACACAAAAACTAGGTTATGTGTTAAAAAATACAGAAGTATTTATTATTAATACCTAGCTAGGGATTTATTGACGTTTTAATTAATGTCCCTTTTCAATGATTATTAAGGAAATGCATACAAATAAGATACCCATGGGAGGTAACTCTGTCAGAAATAAAACACATCAAGTGTAAGGGGAGCTACTCCAAAGTCGAAAAGTATACGTAACTCTTTCTTGTAGTTTTTATTCGGGCAGTAGTATTATGACCCTTAATAATAATAAATTAGAGAGTTTACCAAATGCTCTGTCGACAATATTGTTTATGTTTATTCTTCAACTGTATTGTTTGGGACTATTCTTCAACTGTATTGTTTGGAACTATTCTTCAACTGTATTGTTTGGGACTATCCTTCAACTGTATTGTTTGGGACTATCCTTCAACTGTATTGTTTGGAACTATTCTTCAACTGTATTGTTTGGGACTATCCTTCAACTGTATTGTTTGGGACTATCCTTCAACTGTATTGTTTGGGACTATTCTTCAACTGTATTGTTTGGGACTATCCTTCAACTGTATTGTTTGGGACTATCCTTCAACTGTATTGTTTGGGACTATCCTTCAACTGTATTGTTTGGGACTATTCTTCAACTGTATTGTTTGGGACTATCCTTCAACTGTATTGTTTGGGACTATTCTTCAACTGTATTGTTTGGGACTATCCTTCAACTGTATTGTTTGGGACTATTCTTCAACTGTATTGTTTGGGACTATTCTTCAACTGTATTGTTTGGGACTATCCTTCAACTGTATTGTTTGGAATTATTCTTCAACTGTATTGTTTGGAACTATTCTTCAACTGTATTGTTTGGGACTATCCTTCAACTGTATTGTTTGGGACTATTCTTCAACTGTATTGTTTGGGACTATTCTTCAACTGTATTGTTTGGAACTATTCTTCAACTGTATTGCTTGGGACAAGTCCAAAATGTTCATACTCCCTAAATTCAATTGAAAAGATTTAACATCGGTACACAGGTGATCGGGCTGGGACGGAATAATGAAAATTATCTTGTTCGCGATAGGGGTTCGAACTAGCGAACTATCGCTCACTAATGGGGCCTTATACTACTGTAGTGGAACTGGACCGGGTATATCATCGGCGACCAGGTAGCTCAATCGGTAGAGCATCCGGCTAGTGTTCGAAGGTCCCGGGTTCGAACCCCGGTCTGGCCGTGCATTTTTCCACTCCTATTACATTTGGTGCCTGTGACCAAACCTTGTTTCAAGTGAGGTGAATACGTGACAAGGGGATACCCGAACCTGGGTTGTGAGTTGTGAAGTCTTCGGGGTCGAAGACTTAAACAAATAGGAGGGAAGAGTGTAGCGGAACTGGACCGGGTCGATCATCGGCGACCAGGTAGCTCAATCGGTAGAGCATCCGGCTAGTGTTCGGAGGTCCCGGGTTCGAACCCCGGTCTGGCCGTGCATTTTCCCACTCCTATTACACTACAAGGCTATATAGGAATTCTCACTAGCCTTAGCAAGAAAGGTGACATATTCATTCCAGTTTTACGTTTCTAAGTCCAATGTATGTAGAGATATAACTTACGATTTGTGTGGCCTCTCTGTCACGCTTTCCTCTTCTTTGTCCTCCGATGTCTGTAACAGAAACAAGGGACATTACTCTAAAATTTTCTAAAAAGTTTATCTATATTCCCGAGAAACACAAACCGACATGTTCGAGAGTCATTACCCGTGTCGGTTTGTGTTTCTCAGTAATCAGAGTAACAGGCGGATCTGTGCTGTCGTGGTTGTGTCCTTGGGCAAGACACTTTACCCTAATTGCTCTGGATGGCATGCGACGGGCCTCCTGTATGTTGTTCAGTGAGCTAGTCACCAACTACCACAAGACATTCCCGCCTTAATATGACTCTGGTTGTTCAGGGGGCGTTAAATCCAACAATCAGACAATAGTCAAATCTCATTCCACATTTAATTATGAATTGTTGCATTTGCAGTGTTTCAGTTAAAGAGTTCCTAAGATTAAAGGGATATAATGTCACTGTTCCTAGGGAGTCTTATCATCGAAGCAATTTAGTCTAGTGATGGTTATATAGATTTTTTTTCTAATAATTATTTGTTTGATTTCGACGTACGTCACTTTGTTACTTTAATCACGATATCGAAAGAGGCATATATAGCGTAATCGTATGCAAAATGATTTGAGAAAAAAAGCCTTTATTGCCAGTATGATGTGATAGATCGAATTATGACAATCCATCCATCCATCCATCCATCCATCCATCAAATCAGGAAACGGCATTAAAATTTAAATCAAAGTAAATGTCTTACCCTTCCGCTGTAATGTATTTTCTTTTTCCATTCCCACCGTCAATTGATCCAAAGTATTCTCTCCTTTTTTCGGATCTAGAAAATAAGCAAGAACCATTTTAACAAACAATAACACAGACAAGAAGATCACAAACAAGTACTGGCCATTATACTCTATATAAACACAAGGTCAAATCATCTGCACCTGTTGTAGCTGTGGCATATTTTGTGTGTGTTGACTGTGGTGTATTTTGTGTGTGTTGATTGTGGTGTATTTTGTGTGTGTTGACTGTGGCATATTTTGCGTGTTTTGACTGTGGCATATTTTGTGTGTGTTGACGCTGTGGTGTATTTTGTGTGTGTTGACGCTGTGGTGTATTTTGTGTGTGTTGACTGTGGTGTATTTTGTGTGTGTTGACTGTGGTGTATTTTGTGTGTGTTGACTGTGGCATATTTTGTGTGTGTTGATTGTGGTGTATTTTGTGTGTATTGACGCTGTGGTATATTTTGTGTGTGTTGACTCTGGCATATTTTGTGTGTGTTGACTGTGGCATATTTTGTGTGTGTTGACTGTGGTATATTTGTGTGTTTTGACTGTGGTATATTTTGTGTGTGTTGACTGTGGTATATTTTGTGTGTTGATGGATTGTGTGTGTACTGTATTTTGTTGTTGCTGTGTTTTTTGTGTGTGTGTTGTGTATTTGTTGTGCTGTGGTAATTGGTTGAGCTTGGTATGTTTGTGTTGACTGTGGTTATTTTTTGTGTTGACTGTGGTATTTTTGGTGTGTTGACCTTGTATATTTTTTGTGTTGATTGTGGTATTTTTGTTTTGACCGGTTATCTTTGTTTACTGTGTTATTTTGTGGTGATTGGTAATTTGTGTGTGTTGACGCTGTGTATATTTTGTGTGTTTGCTGTGTTATTTTGTGTTGTTGATTGTGGTTCATTTTGTGTGTGTTGACTGTGTCTTTTTGTGTGTGTTGACTGTGGTATATTTTGTGTGTGTTGACGCTGTGGTATATTTTGTGTGTGTTGACGCTGTGGTATATTTTGTGTGTGTTGACTGTGGTATATTTTGTGTGTGTTGATGTGGTATATTTTGTGTGTGTTGACGCTGTGGTATATTTTGTGTGTGTTGACGCTGTGGTATATTTTGTGTGTGTTGACGCTGTGGTATATTTTGTGTGTGTTGACGCTGTGGTATATTTTGTGTGTGTTGACGCTGTGGTATATTTTGTGTGTGTTGACTGTGGTATATTTTGTGTGTGTTGATTGTGGTATATTTTGTGTGTGTTGACGCTGTGGTATATTTTGTGTGTGTTGACGCTGTGGTATATTTTGTGTGTGTTGACGTTGTGGTATATTTTGTGTGTGTTGACGCTGTGGTATATTTTGTGTGTGTTGACGCTGTGGTATATTTTGTGTGTGTTGACGCTGTGGTATATTTTGTGTGTGTTGACGCTGTGGTATATTTTGTGTGTGTTGACGCTGTGGTATATTTGTGTGTGTTGACGCTGTGGTATATTTTGTGTGTGTTGACGCTGTGGTATATTTTGTGTGTGTTGACGCTGTGGTATATTTTGTGTGTGTTGACGCTGTGGTGTATTTTGTGTGTGTTGACGCTGTGGTATATTTTGTGTGTGTTGACGCTGTGGTATATTTTGTGTGTGTTGACGCTGTGGTATATTTTAGGTGTGTTGACGCTGTGGTATATTTTAGGTGTGTTGATGCTGTGGTATACTTTGTGTGTTTTGACGCTGTGGTATATTTTGTGTGTGTTGTGCTGTGGTATATTTTGTGTGTGTTGACTGTGGTATATTTGTGTGTGTTGACGCTGTGGTATATTTTGTGTGTGTTGACGCTGTGGTATATTTTGTGTGTGTTGACGCTGTGGTATATTTTGTGTGTGTTGACGCTGTGGTGTATTTTGTGTGTGTTGACTGTGGTGTATTTTGTGTGTGTGTGTATGTTGTGGAGTATATTTGTGTGTTGCTGTGGTTATTTTGTGTTTTGCTGTGGTATATTTTGTGTGTGTTGACGCTGTGGTATATTTTGTGTGTGTTGACTGTGGTATATTTTGTGTGTGTTGACGCTGTGGTATATTTTGTGTGTTTTGACGCTGTGGTATATTTTGTGTGTGTTGATGCTGTGGTGTATTTTGTGTGTTTTGACTGTGGTATATTTTGTGTGTGTTGATTGTGGTGTATATTTTGTGTGTGTTGACGCTGTGGTGTATTTTGTGTGTGTTGACTGTGGTATATTTTGTGTGTGTTGACTGTGGCATATTTTGTGTGTGTTGACTGTGGTGTATTTTGTGTGTGTTGACGCTGTGGTATATTTTAGGTGTGTTGACGCTGTGGCATATTTTGTGTGTGTTGACGCTGTGGTATATTTTAGGTGTGTTGATGCTGTGGTATATTTTGTGTGTGTTGACGCTGTGGTATATTTTGTATGTTGACGCTGTGGTATATTTTGTGTGTTAACGCTGTGGTATATTTTGTATGTTGACGCTGTGGTATATTTTGTATGTTGACGCTGTGGTATATTTTGTGTGTTGACGCTGTGGTATATTTTAGGTGTGTTGACGCTGTGGTATATTTTGTGTGTGTTGACGCTGTGGTATATTTTAGGTGTGTTGATGCTGTGGTATATTTTGTGTGTGTTGACGCTGTGGTGTATTTTGTGTGTGTTGATGCTGTGGTATATTTTGTGTGTGTTGACGCTGTGGTGTATTTTGTGTGTTGGCGCTGTGGTATATTTTGTGTGTTGATGCTGTGGTGTATTTTGTGTGTGTTGACTGTGGCGTATTTTGTGTGTTGACGCTGTGGTGTATTTTGTGTGTGTTGACTGTGGTATATTTTGTGTGTTGACGCTGTGGTATATTTTGTGTGTTGACGCTGTGGTATATTTTGTATGTTAACGCTGTGGTATATTTTGTGTGTTAACGCTGTGGTATATTTTGTGTGTGTTTGAAGCGTGGTTATTTTGTGTGTTGACTTGGTTTTGTGTGTGTGACTAATTTGTGTGTGTTGACGCTGTGGTAATATTTTGGTGTTAGACTATGTTATGTGTTGTTTTGTGTGTGACTGTGGCTATTTTGTGTGTTACTGTGATATTTTGTTGTTACTGTGGATATTTTTGTTGGTTGATGTGTGTTTTGTGTGTGTTGGACGTGGAATTTTGTGTGTTTGATGGTGGTATTTGGTGTGTGACTGTGGTATTTTGTGTGTTGACTGTGGTTATTTTGTGGTTGTATCGTGTGTGACTTTTGTTGTGTTGACGTGTGATTTTGTTGTGTTGACTTGTTGTGTATTTTGTGGTGTGACTGTGTGTTTGTGTTGTTACTGTGGTACTATTTTGTGTGTTGAGCTTGTGATTTTGTGTTGACGCTGTGTTATTTTGTGTGTGACTTGGATTTTGTGTGAGCGTGTATATTTTGTGTTACTGTGGACCTGTCTTTTGTGTGTATTGTGTGTTGAACGCTGTGGGATATTTTGTGTGTTTGAGTGTGGTTTTTATGTGTTGGACCTGTGGATATTTGTGTGTATTGTTGTTTGTGGTTTACGTGTGGTTATTTTGTGTGTTGAGCTTGGATATTTGTGTGTGTTGACTGTGGTATATTTGTGTGTTGACACTGTGGTATTTTTGTGTGTTGACTGTGGTACTATTTTTGTGTTGACGTGGTATATTTGTGATTGGACTGTGGTATATTTTGTGTGGGTGATTGATGTGTATTGTTGGTTGTTGACTGTGTGTATTTTTGTGTTTGGTCTGTGGATATACTATTGGTGTGTTTTTGACTGTGGACTATTTTGTGTGTATGTGTGTTGTGGTTACTGTGTGACTATTTGTTGTCGTATAGTGTGTTTGTGTTTACCTGTGGACTATTTTGGTACTGTGTGATTTGGTTGTGTTACTGTGGACTATTTTGTGTGTATGTGTTGTTACTGTGGACTATTTTGTGTGTATGTGTTGTGTTACTGTGGACTATTTTGTGTGTATGTGTTGTGTTACTGTGGACTATTTTGTGTGTTTTGTTGTTACTGTGGACTATTTTGTGTGTATGTGTTGTGTTACTGTGGACTATTTTGTGTGTATGTGTTGTGTTACTGTGGACTATTTTGTGTGTATGTGTTGTGTTACTGTGGACTATTTTGTGTGTTGTGTTGTGTTTACTTGGAACTATTTTGTGGTATAGTGTTGTGTCTGTGACTTTTTGGTGTGTGTATGTGTGGACTATGTTTGTTTGTATGTGGTTGTGTTACTGTGACTATTTTGTGTGTATGTGTTTGTGTTACTGGTACTATTTTGTGTGTATGTGTTTGTTACTGTGGTTATTTTGTGTTGTATGTGTTGTGTTACTGTGGACTATTTTGTTGTGTGTATTGTTTGTTACTGTGGACTATTTTTGTGTATGTGTTGTGTTATATGTGGACTATTTGTGTGTGTGTATGTTTGGGTGTAGTGTTGTTACTGTGGACTATTTTGTTCTGTATGTGTTTGTGTTACGTGGAACTATTTTTGTCTGTATTTTGTGTTGCTGTTTATTTGTATGTTTACTATTTTGTGTGTTTGTGTTGTGTTAAATGGACTATTTTGTGTGTATGTGTTGTGTTACTGTGGACTATTTTGTGTGTATGTGTTGTGTTACTGTGGACTATTTTGTGTGTATGTGTTGTGTTACTGTGGACTATTTTGTGTGTATGTGTTGTGTTACTGTGGACTATTTTGTGTGTATGTGTTGTGTTACTGTGGACTATTTTGTGTGTATGTGTTGTGTTACTGTGGACTATTTTGTGTGTATGTGTGTGTTACTGTGGACTATTTTGTGTGTATGTGTTGTGTTACTGTGGACTCTTTGTGTGTATGTGTTGTGTTACTGTGGACTATTTTGTGTGTATGTGTTGTGTTACTGTGGACTATTTTGTGTGTATGTGTTGTGTTACTGTGGACTATTTTGTGTGTATGTGTTGTGTTACTGTGGACTATTTGTGTGTATGTGTTGTGTTACTGTGGACTATTTTGTGTGTATGTGTTGTGTTACTGTGGACTATTTTGTGTGTATGTGTTGTGTTACTGTGGACTATTTTGTGTGTATGTGTTGTGTTACTGTGGACTATTTTGTGTGTATGTGTTGTGTTACTGTGGACTATTTTGTGTGTATGTGTTGTGTTACTGTGGACTATTTTGTGTGTATGTGTTGTGTTACTGTGGACTATTTTGTGTGTATGTGTTGTGTTACTGTGGACTATTTTGTGTGTATGTGTTGTGTTACTGTGGACTATTTTGTGTGTATGTGTTGTGTTACTGTGGACTATTTTGTGTGTATGTGTTGTGTTACTGTGGACTATTTTGTGTGTATGTGTTGTGTTACTGTGGACTATTTTGTGTGTATGTGTTGTGTACTGTGGACTATTTGTGTGTATGTGTTGTGTTACTGTGGACTATTTTGTGTGTATGTGTTGTGTTACTGTGGACTATTTTGTGTGTATGTGTTGTGTTACTGTGGACTATTTTGTGTGTATGTGTTGTGTTACTGTGGACTATTTTGTGTGTATGTGTTGTGTTACTGTGGACTATTTTGTGTGTATGTGTTGTGTTACTGTGGACTATTTTGTGTGTATGTGTTGTGTTACTGTGGACTATTTTGTGTGTATGTGTTGTGTTACTGTGGACTATTTTGTGTGTATGTGTTGTGTTACTGTGGACTATTTTGTGTGTATGTGTTGTGTTACTGTGGACTATTTTGTGTGTATGTGTTGTGTTACTGTGGACTATTTTGTGTGTATGTGTTGTGTTACTGTGGACTATTTTGTGTGTATGTGTTGTGTTACTGTGGACTATTTTGTGTGTATGTGTTGTGTTACTGTGGACTATTTTGTGTGTATGTGTTGTGTTACTGTGGACTATTTTGTGTGTATGTGTTGTGTTACTGTGGACTATTTTGTGTGTATGTGTTGTGTTACTGTGGACTATTTTGTGTGTATGTGTTGTGTTACTGTGGACTATTTTGTGTGTATGTGTTGTGTTACTGTGGACTATTTTGTGTGTATGTGTTGTGTTACTGTGGACTATTTTGTGTGTATGTGTTGTGTTACTGTGGACTATTTTGTGTGTATGTGTTGTGTTACTGTGGACTGTTTTGTGTGTATGTGTTGTGTTACTGTGGACTCTTTGTGTGTATGTGTTGTGTTACTGTGGACTATTTTGTGTGTATGTGTTGTGTTACTGTGGACTATTTTGTTTGTATGTGTTGTGTTACTGTGGACTCTTTGTGTGTATGTGTTGTGTTACTGTGGACTATTTTGTGTGTATTTGTTGTGTTACTGTGGACTATTTTGTGTGTTTTGTTGTTACTGTGGACTATTTTGTGTGTATGTGTTGTGTTACTGTGGACTATTTTGTGTGTATGTGTTGTTACTGTGGACTATTTTGTCCGTATGTGTTGTGTTACTGTGGACTATTTTGTCCGTATGTGTTGTGTTACTGTGGACTATTTTGTGTGTATGTGTTGTTACTGTGGACTATTTTGTGTGTATGTGTTGTAACTGTGGACTATTTTGTCATTATGTGTTGTGTCAAATGGACAATTTTGTCCGTATGTGTTGTGATATTTGGACTATTTTGTGTGTATGTGTTGTTACTGTGGACTATTTTGTTTGTATGTGTTGTGTTATATGGACTATTTTGTGTGTATGTGTTGTGTTATATGGACTATTTTGTGTGTATGTGTTGTGTTTCTGTGGACTATTTTGTGTGTATGTGTTGTGTTACTGTGGACTATTTTGTCTATAGGTGTTGTGCTACTGTGGACTATTTTGTGTGTATGTGTTGTGTTACTGTGGACTATTTTGTCTGTATGTGTTGTAACTGTGGACTATTTTGTCATTATGTGTTGTGTTAAATGGACAATTTTGTCCGTATGTGTTGTGATATTTGGACTATTTTGTGTGTATGTGTTGTTACTGTGGACTATTTTGTTTGTATGTGTTGTGTTATATGGACTATTTTGTGTGTATGTGTTGTGTAACTGTGGACTATTTTGTCCGTATGTGT